>NW_028126362.1:0-600000 GCF_965194825.1 Balaenoptera physalus | reverse complement strand
TTTTAAGCTGTTCCTTAAAACACTAGTGCTTAGGAAATCTATTGGAGGCAGAAGCAGTCAAGGGTAGCCTAGGGTTAGGGTTAGGCTTAGGGTTAGGCTTAGGGTACAGCTTAGGGTACGGGTTCGGGGAGGGCTTCGGGTACGGCGAAGGGTATGGGTTAAGGTTAGGGTTAGGGTTAGTGTTAGGGTTAGGGCTCGGATTAGGTTATGGGTTAGGATTAGGATACGTGTTAGGGTTAGGGTAGGGGTTAGGGTTAGGGTACGCGTTAGGGTTAGGGTAGTTATTAAACCTATCCCATTCTCTAGATACCCCTTAGCACGTAAAGGAATATTATTTGGGGGTCCAGCCATGGAGAAGAGTTTAGACACTAGGATAAGATAAGGAACACACTCATTATAAAGAAATCACATTAGGATTTTCTTTTTAAGCTGTTCCTTAAAACACTAGTGCTTAGGAAATCTATTGGAGGCAGAAGCAGTCAAGGGTAGCCTAGGGTTAGGGTTAGGCTTAGGGTTAGGGTTAGGGTACGGCTTAGGGTATGGGTTCGGGGAGAGGTTCGGGCACGGCGTAGGGTATGGGTTAGGGTTAGGGTTAGGGTTAGTGTTATGGTTAGGGCTCGGTTTAGGGTACGGGTTAGGATTAGGTTACATGTTAGGGTTAGGGTAGGGGTTAGGTTTAGGGTACGCGTTAGGGTTAGGGTAGTTATTAAAACTATCCCAATCTCTAGATACCCCTTAGCACCTAAAGGAATATTATTTGGGGGTCCAGCCATGGAGAAGCCTTTAGACAGTAGGAGAAGATAAGGAACACACCCATTATTAAGAAATCACATTAGGATTCTCTTTTTAAGCTGTTCCTTAAAACACTAGTGCTTAGGAAATCTATTGGAGGCAGAAGCAGTCAAGGGTAGCCTAGGGTTAGGGTTAGGCTTAGGGTTAGGCTTAGGGTACGGCTTAGGGTACGTGTTCGGGGAGGGCTTCGGGTACGGCGTAGGGTATGGGTTAGGTTTAGGGTTAGGGTTAGTGTTAGGGTTAGGGCTCGGTTTAGGGTACGGGTTAGGATTAGGGTACGTGTTAGGGTTAGGGTAGCGGTTAGTGTTAGGGTATGTGTTATGGTTAGGGTAGTTATTAAACCTATCCCACTCTCTAGATACCCCTTAGCACTTAAGGAATATTATTTGGGGGTCCAGCCATGGAGAAGAGTTTAGACACTAGGATAAGATAAGGAACACACCCATTATAAAGAAATCACATTAGGATACTCTTTTTAAGCTGTTCCTTAAAACACTAGTGCTTAGAAATCTATTGGAGGCAGAAGCAGTCAAGGGTAGCCTAGGGATAGGGTTAGGCTTAGGGTTAGGCTTAGGGTACGGCTTAGGGTACGGGTTCGGGGAGAGCTTCGGGTACGGCGAAGGGTATGGGTTAGGGTTAGTGTTAGGGTTAGTGTTAGGGTTAGGGCTCGGTTTAGGGTACGGTTTAGGATTAGGGTACGTGTTAGGGTTAGGGTAGGGGTTAGGGTTAGGGTACGTGTTAGGGTTAGGGTAGTTATTAAACCTATCCCCTCTCTAGATACCCCTTAGCACGTAAAGGAATATTATTTGGGGGTCCAGCCATGGAGAAGAGTTTAGACACTGGGATAAGATAAGGAACACACCCAGTATAAAGAAATCACATTAGGATTCTCTTTTTAAGCTGTTCCTTAAAACACTAGTGCTTAGGAAATCTATTGGAGGCAGAAGCAGTCAAGGGAAGCCTAGGGTTAGGTTTAGGCTTAGGGTTAGGCTTAGGGTACGGCTTAGGGTACGGGTTCGGGGAGGGATTCGGGTACGGCGTAGGGTATGGGTTAGGGATAGGGTTAGGGTTAGTGTTAGGGTTAGGGCTCGGTTTAGGGTACGGGTTAGGATTAGGGTACGTGTTAGGGTTAGGGTAGGGGTTAGGGTTAGGGTACGCGTTAGGGTTAGGGTAGTTATTAAACCTATCACACTCTCTAGATACCCCTTAGCACGTAAAGCAATATTATTTGGGGGTCCATCCATGGAGAAGAGTTTAGACACTAAGATAATATAAGGAACTCACGCATTATAAAGAAATCACATTAGGATTCTCTTTTTAAGCTGTTCCTTAAAACACTAGTGCTTAAAAATCTATTGGAGGCAGAAGCAGTCAAGGGTAGCCTAGGGTTAGGGTTAGGCTTAGGGTTAGGCTTAGGGTACGGCTTAGGGTACAGGTTCGGTGAGGGCTTCGGGTACGGCGTAGGGTATGGGTTAGGGTTAGGGTTAGGGTTAGTGTTAGGGTTAGGGCTCGGTTTAGGGTACGGGTTAGGATTAGGGTACGTGTTAGGGTTAGGGTAGGGTTTAGGGTTAGGGTACGCGTTAGGGTTAGGGTAGTTATTAAACCTATCCCACTCTCTAGATACCCCTTAGCATGTAAAGGAATATTATTTGGGTGTCCAGCCATGGAGAAGAGTTTAGACACTAGGATAAGATAAGGAACACACCCATTATAAAGAAATCACATTAGGATACTCTTTTTAAGCTGTTCCTTAAAACACTAGTGCTTAGGAAATCTATTGGAGGCAGAAGCAGTCAAGGGTAGCCTAGGGTTAGGGTTAGGCTTAGGGTTAGGCTTAGGGTACGGCTTAGGGTACGGGTTCGGGGAGGGCTTCGGGTACGGCGAAGGGTATGGGTTAAGGTTAGGGTTAGGGTTAGTGTTAGGGTTAGGGCTCGGATTAGGTTATGGGTTAGGATTAGGATACGTGTTAGGGTTAGGGTAGGGGTTAGGGTTAGGGTACGCGTTAGGGTTAGGGTAGTTATTAAACCTATCCCATTCTCTAGATACCCCTTAGCACGTAAAGGAATATTATTTGGGGGTCCAGCCATGGAGAAGAGTTTAGACACTAGGATAAGATAAGGAACACACTCATTATAAAGAAATCACATTAGGATTCTCTTTTTAAGCTGTTCCTTAAAACACTAGTGCTTAGGAAATCTATTGGAGGCAGAAGCAGTCAAGGGTAGCCTAGGGTTAGGGTTAGGCTTAGGGTTAGGGTTAGGGTACGGCTTAGGGTATGGGTTCGGGGAGAGGTTTGGGCACGGCGTAGGGTATGGGTTAGGGTTAGGGTTAGGGTTAGTGTTATGGTTAGGGCTCGGTTTAGGGTACGGGTTAGGATTAGGTTACATGTTAGGGTTAGGTTAGGGGTTAGGTTTAGGGTACGCGTTAGGGTTAGGGTAGTTATTAAAACTATCCCACTCTCTAGATACCCCTTACCACCTAAAGGAATATTATTTGGGGGTCCAGCCATGGAGAAGCCTTTAGACAGTAGGAGAAGATAAGGAACACACCCATTATTAAGAAATCACATTAGGATTCTCTTTTTAAGCTGTTCCTTAAAACACTAGTGCTTAGGAAATCTATTGGAGGCAGAAGCAGTCAAGGGTAGCCTAGGGTTAGGGTTAGGCTTAGGGTTAGGCTTAGGGTACGGCTTAGGGTACGTGTTCGGGGTGGGCTTCGGGTACGGCGTACGGTATGGGTTAGGGTTAGGGTTAGGGTTAGTGTTAGGGTTAGGGCTCGGTTTAGGGTACGGGTTAGGATTAGGGTACGTGATAGGGTTAGGGTAGCGGTTAGTGTTAGGGTATGCGTTATGGTTAGGGTAGTTATTAAACCTATCCCACTCTCTAGATACCCCTTAGCACATAAAGGAATATTATTTGGGGGTCCAGCCATGGAGAAGAGTTTAGACACTAGGATAAGATAAGGAACACACCCATTATAAAGAAATCACATTAGGATTCTCTTTTTAAGCTGTTCCTTAAAACACTAGTGCTTAGGAAATCTATTGGAGGCAGAAGCAGTCAAGGGTAGCCTAGGGTTAGGGTTAGGTTTAGGGTTAGGCTTAGGGTACGGCTTAGGGTACGGTTTCGGGGAGGGCTTCGAGTACGGCGTAGCGTATGGTTTAGGGTTAGGTTTAGGGTTAGTGTTAGGGTTAGGGCTCGATTTAGGGTACGGGTTAGGATTAGGGTACGTGTTAGGGTTAGGGTAGGGGTTAGGGTTAGGGTACGCGTTAGGGTTAGTGTAGTTATTAAACCTATCCCACTCTCTAGATACCCCTTAGCACGTAAAGCAATATTACTTGGGGGTCCATCCCTGGAGAAGAGTTTAGACACTAAGATAATATAAGGAACACACACATTATAAAGAAATCACATTAGGATTCTCTTTTTAAGCTGTTCCTTAAAACACTAGTGCTTAGGAAATCTATTGGAGGCAGAAGCAGTCAAGGGTAGCCTAGGTTTAGGTTGAGGCTTGGGGTTAGGCTTAGGGTACGGCTTAGGGTACGGGTTCGGGGAGGGGTTTGGGTACGGCGTAGCGTATGGGTTAGGGTTAGGGTTTGGGTTAGTGTTAGGGTTAGGGCTCGGTTTAGGGTACGGTTTAGGATTAGGGTACGTGTTAGGGTTAGGGTAGGGGTTAGGGTTAGGGTACGTGTTAGGGTTAGGGTAGTTATTAAACCTATCCCCTCTCTAGATACCCCTTAGCACGTAAAGGAATATTATTTGGGGGTCCAGCCATGGAGAAGAGTTTAGACACTAGGATAAGATAAGGAACACACCCAGTATAAAGAAATCACATTAGGATTCTCTTTTTAAGCTGTTCCTTAAAACACTAGGCTTAGGAAATCTATTGGAGGCAGAAGCAGTCAAGGGTAGCCTAGGGTTGGTTTAGGCTTAGGGTTAGGCTTAGGGTACGGCTTAGGGTACGGGTACAGGGAGGGCTTCGGGTACGGCGTAGGGTATGGGTTAGGGATAGGGTTAGGGTTAGTGTTAGGGTTAGGGCTCGGTTTAGGGTACGGGTTAGGATTACGGTACGTGTTAGGGTTAGCGTAGGGGTTAGGGTTAGGGTACGCGTTAGGGTTAGGGTAGTTATTAAACCTATCACACTCTCTAGATACCCCTTAGCACGTAAAGGAATATTATTTAGGGGTCCAGCCATGGAGAAGCGTTTAGACAGTAGGAGAAGATAAGGAACACACCCATTATTAAGAAATCACATTAGGATTCTCTTTTTAAGCTGTTCCTTAAAACACTAGTGCTTAGGAAATCTATTGGAGGCAGAAGCAGTCAAGGGTAGCCTAGGGTTAGGGTTAGGCTTAGGGTACGGCTTAAGGTACGGGTTCGGGGAGGGCTTCGGGTACGGCGTAAGTTATGGGTTAGGGTTAGGGTATGGTTAGTGTTAGGGTTAGGGCTCGCTTTAGTGTACGGGTTAGGATTAGGGTACATGTTAGGGTTAGGGTAGGGGTTAGTGTTAGGGTACCCGTTAGGGTTAGGGTAGTAATTAAACCTATCCCACTCTCTAGATACCCCTCAGCACGTAAAGGAATATTATGTGTGGTTCCAGCCATGGAAAATAGTTTAAACACTTGGATTAGATAAGGAACACACACATTATAAAGAAATCACATTAGGATTGTCTTTTTAAGCTGTTCCTTAAAACACTAGTGCTTAGGAAATCTATTGGAGGCAGAAGCAGTCAAGGGTAGCCTAGGGTTAGGGTTAGGCTTAGGGTTAGGCTTAGGGTACGGGTTCGGGGAGGGGTTCGTGTACGGCGGAGGGTATGGGTTAGGGTTAGGTTTTGGGTTAGTGTTAGGGTTAGGGCTCCGTTTAGGGTACGGGATAGCATTAGGGTACGTGTTAGGGTTAGGGTAGGGGTTAGGGTTAGGGTACGTGTTAGGGTTAGGGTAGTTATTAAACCTATCCCCTCTCTAGATACCCCTTAGCACGTAAAGGAATATTATTTGGGGGTCCAGCCATGGAGAAGAGTTTAGACACTAGGATAAGATAAGGAACACACCCAGTATAAAGAAATCACATTAGGATTCTCTTTTTAAGCTGTTCCTTAAAACACTAGTGCTTAGGAAATCTATTGGAGGCAGAAGCAGTCAAGGGAAGCCTAGGGTTAGGTTTAGGCTTAGGGTTAGGCTTAGGGTACGGCTTAGGGTACGGGTTCGGGGAGGGCTTCGGGTACGGCGTAGGGTATGTGTTAGGGATAGGGTTAGGGTTAGTGTTAGGGTTAGGGCTCGGTTTAGGGTACGGGTTAGGATTAGGGTACGGGTTAGGGATAGGGTAGGGGTTAGGGTTAGGGTACGCGTTAGGGTTAGGGTAGTTATTAAACCTATCACACTCTCTAGATACCCCTTAGCACGTAAAGCAATATTATTTGGGGGTCCATCCATGGAGAAGAGTTTAGACACTAAGATAATATAAGGAACACACGCATTATAAAGAAATCACATTAGGATTCTCTTTTTAAGCTGTTCCTTAAAACACTAGTGCTTAAAAATCTATTGGAGGCAGAAGCAGTCAAGGGTAGCCTAGGGTTAGGATTAGGCTTAGGGTTAGGCTTAGGGTACGGCTTAGGGTACAGGTTCGGTGAGTGCTTCGGGTACGGCGTAGGGTATGGGTTAGGGTTAGGGTTAGGGTTAGTGTTAGGGTTAGGGCTCGGTTTAGGGTACGGGTTAGGATTAGGGTACGTGTTAGGCTTAGGGTAGGGGTTAGGGTTAGGGTACGCGTTAGGGTTAGGGTAGTTATTAAACCTATCCCACTCTCTAGATACCCCTTAGCATGTAAAGGAATATTATTTGGGTGTCCAGCCATGGAGAAGAGTTTAGACACTAGGATAAGATAAGGAACACACCCATTATAAAGAAATCACATTAGGATACTCTTTTTAAGCTGTTCCTTAAAACACTAGTGCTTAGGAAATCTATTGGAGGCAGAAGCAGTCAAGGGTAGCCTAGGGTTAGGGTTAGGCTTAGGGTTAGGCTTAGGGTACGGCTTAGGGTACGGGTTCGGGGAGGGCTTCGGGTACGGCGAAGGGTATGGGTTAAGGTTAGGGTTAGGGTTAGTGTTAGGGTTAGGGCTCGGATTAGGTTATGGGTTAGGATTAGGATACGTGTTAGGGTTAGGGTAGGGGTTAGGGTTAGGGTACGCGTTAGGGTTAGGGTAGTTATTAAACCTATCCCATTCTCTAGATACCCCTTAGCACGTAAAGGAATATTATTTGGGGGTCCAGCCATGGAGAAGAGTTTAGACACTAGGATAAGATAAGGAACACACTCATTATAAAGAAATCACATTAGGATTCTCTTTTTAAGCTGTTCCTTAAAACACTAGTGCTTAGGAAATCTATTGGAGGCAGAAGCAGTCAAGGGTAGCCTAGGGTTAGGGTTAGGCTTAGGGTTAGGGTTAGGGTACGGCTTAGGGTATGGGTTCGGGGAGAGGTTCGGGCACGGCGTAAGGTATGGGTTAGGGTTAGGGTTAGGGTTAGTGTTATGGTTAGAGCTCGGTTTAGGGCACGGGTTAGGATTAGGTTACATGTTAGGGTTAGGATAGGGGTTAGGTTTAGGGTACGCGTTAGGGTTAGGGTAGTTATTAAAACTATCCCACTCTCTAGATACCCCTTACCACCTAAAGGAATATTATTTGGGGGTCCAGCCATGGAGAAGCCTTTAGACAGTAGGAGAAGATAAGGAACACACCCATTATTAAGAAATCACATTAGGATTCTCTTTTTAAGCTGTTCCTTAAAACACTAGTGCTTAGGAAATCTATTGGAGGCAGAAGCAGTCAAGGGTAGCCTAGGGTTAGGGTTAGGCTTAGGGTTAGGCTTAGGGTACGGCTTAGGGTACGTGTTCGGGGTGGGCTTCGGGTACGGCGTAGGGTATGGGTTAGGGTTAGGGTTAGGGTTAGTGTTAGGGTTAGGGCTCGGTTTAGGGTACGGGTTAGGATTAGGGTACGTGTTAGGGTTAGGGTAGGGTTTAGGGTTAGGGTACGCGTTAGGGTTAGGGTAGTTATTAAACCTATCCCACTCTCTAGATACCCCTTAGCATGTAAAGGAATATTATTTGGGTGTCCAGCCATGGAGAAGAGTTTAGACACTAGGATAAGATAAGGAACACACCCATTATAAAGAAATCACATTAGGATACTCTTTTTAAGCTGTTCCTTAAAACACTAGTGCTTAGGAAATCTATTGGAGGCAGAAGCAGTCAAGGGTAGCCTAGGGTTAGGGTTAGGCTTAGGGTTAGGGTTAGGGTACGGCTTAGGGTATGGGTTCGGGGAGAGGTTCGGGCACGGCGTAGGGTATGGGTTAGGGTTAGGGTTAGGGTTAGTGTTATGGTTAGGGCTCGGTTTAGGGTACGGGTTAGGATTAGGTTACATGTTAGGGTTAGGGTAGGGGTTAGGTTTAGGGTACGCGTTAGGGTTAGGGTAGTTATTAAAACTATCCCAATCTCTAGATACCCCTTAGCACCTAAAGGAATATTATTTGGGGGTCCAGCCATGGAGAAGCCTTTAGACAGTAGGAGAAGATAAGGAACACACCCATTATTAAGAAATCACATTAGGATTCTCTTTTTAAGCTGTTCCTTAAAACACTAGTGCTTAGGAAATCTATTGGAGGCAGAAGCAGTCAAGGGTAGCCTAGGGTTAGGGTTAGGCTTAGGGTTAGGCTTAGGGTACGGCTTAGGGTACGTGTTCGGGGAGGGCTTCGGGTACGGCGTAGGGTATGGGGTAGGGTTAGGGTTAGGGTTAGTGTTAGGGTTAGGGCTCGGTTTAGGGTACGGGTTAGGATTAGGGTACGTGATAGGGTTAGGGTAGCGGTTAGTGTTAGGGTATGCGTTATGGTTAGGGTAGTTATTAAACCTATCCCACTCTCTAGATACCCCTTAGCACTTAAGGAATATTATTTGGGGGTCCAGCCATGGAGAAGAGTTTAGACACTAGGATAAGATAAGGAACACACCCATTATAAAGAAATCACATTAGGATACTCTTTTTAAGCTGTTCCTTAAAACACTAGTGCTTAGAAATCTATTGGAGGCAGAAGCAGTCAAGGGTAGCCTAGGGATAGGGTTAGGCTTAGGGTTAGGCTTAGGGTACGGCTTAGGATACGGGTTCGGGGAGAGCTTCGGGTACGGCGAAGGGTATGGGTTAGGGTTAGTGTTAGGGTTAGTGTTAGGGTTAGGGCTCGGTTTAGAGTACGGTTTAGGATTAGGGTACGTGTTAGGGTTAGGGTTAGGGTACGTGTTAGGGTTAGGGTAGTTATTAAACCTATCCCCTCTCTAGATACCCCTTAGCACGTAAAGGAATATTATTTGGGGGTCCAGCCATGGAGAAGAGTTTAGACACTAGGATAAGATAAGGAACACACCCAGTATAAAGAAATCACATTAGGATTCTCTTTTTAAGCTGTTCCTTAAAACACTAGTGCTTAGGAAATCTATTGGAGGCAGAAGCAGTCAAGGGAAGCCTAGGGTTAGGTTTAGGCTTAGGGTTAGGCTTAGGTTACGGCTTAGGGTACGGGTTCGGGGAGGGATTCGGGTACGGCGTAGGGTATGGGTTAGGGATAGGGTTAGGGTTAGTGTTAGGGTTAGGGCTCGGTTTAGGGTACGGGTTAGGATTAGGGTACGTGTTAGGGTTAGGGTAGGGGTTAGGGTTAGGGTACGCATTAGGGTTAGGGTAGTTATTAAACCTATCACACTCTCTAGATACCCCTTAGCACGTAAAGCAATATTATTTGGGGGTCCATCCATGGAGAAGAGTTTAGACACTAAGATAATATAAGGAACACACGCATTATAAAAAAATCACATTAGGATTCTCTTTTTAAGCTGTTCCTTAAAACACTAGTGCTTAAAAATCTATTGGAGGCAGAAGCAGTCAAGGGTAGCCTAGGGTTAGGGTTAGGCTTAGGGTTAGGCTTAGGGTACGGCTTAGGGTACAGGTTCGGTGAGGGCTTCGGGTACGGCGTAGGGTATGGGTTAGGGTTAGGGTTAGGGTTAGTGTTAGGGTTAGGGCTCGGTTTAGGGTACGGGTTAGGATTAGGGTACGTGTTAGGGTTAGGGTAGGGTTTAGGGTTAGGGTACGCATTAGGGTTAGGGTAGTTATTAAACCTATCCCACTCTCTAGATACCCCTTAGCATGTAAAGGAATATTATTTGGGTGTCCAGCCATGGAGAAGAGTTTAGACACTAGGATAAGATAAGGAACACACCCATTATAAAGAAATCACATTAGGATACTCTTTTTAAGCTGTTCCTTAAAACACTAGTGCTTAGGAAATCTATTGGAGGCAGAAGCAGTCAAGGGTAGCCTAGGGTTAGGGTTAGGCTTAGGGTTAGGCTTAGGGTACGGCTTAGGGTACGGGTTCGGGGAGGGCTTCGGGTACGGCGAAGGGTATGGGTTAAGGTTAGGGTTAGGGTTAGTGTTAGGGTTAGGGCTCGGATTAGGTTATGGGTTAGGATTAGGATACGTGTTAGGGTTAGGGTAGGGGTTAGGGTTAGGGTACGCGTTAGGGTTAGGGTAGTTATTAAACCTATCCCATTCTCTAGATACCCCTTAGCACGTAAAGGAATATTATTTGGGGGTCCAGCCATGGAGAAGCCTTTAGACAGTAGGAGAAGATAAGGAACACACCCATTATTAAGAAATCACATTAGGATTCTCTTTTTAAGCTGTTCCTTAAAACACTAGTGCTTAGGAAATCTATTGGAGGCAGAAGCAGTCAAGGGTAGCCTAGGGTTAGGGTTAGGCTTAGGGTTAGGCTTAGGGTACGGCTTAGGGTACGTGTTCGGGGTGGGCTTCGGGTACGGCGTAGGGTATGGGTTAGGGTTAGGGTTAGGGTTAGTGTTAGGGTTAGGGCTCGGTTTAGGGTACGGGTTAGGATTAGGGTACTTGATAGGGTTAGGGTAGCGGTTAGTGTTAGGGTATGCGTTATGGTTAGGGTAGTTATTAAACCTATCCCACTCTCTAGATACCCCTTAGCACATAAAGGAATATTATTTGGGGGTCCAGCCATGGAGAAGAGTTTAGACACTAGGATAAGATAAGGAACACACCCATTATAAAGAAATCACATTAGGATTCTCTTTTTAAGCTGTTCCTTAAAACACTAGTGCTTAGGAAATCTATTGGAGGCAGAAGCAGTCAAGGGTAGCCTAGGGTTAGGGTTAGGTTTAGGGTTAGGCTTAGGGTACGGCTTAGGGTACGGTTTCGGGGAGGGCTTCGAGTACGGCGTAGCGTATGGTTTAGGGTTAGGTTTAGGGTTAGTGTTAGGGTTAGGGCTCGATTTAGGGTACAGGTTAGGATTAGGGTACGTGTTAGGGTTAGGGTAGGGGTTAGGGTTAGGGTACGCGTTAGGGTTAGTGTAGTTATTAAACCTATCCCACTCTCTAGATACCCCTTAGCACGTAAAGCAATATTACTTGGGGGTCCATCCCTGGAGAAGAGTTTAGACACTAAGATAATATAAGGAACACACACATTATAAAGAAATCACATTAGGATTCTCTTTTTAAGCTGTTCCTTAAAACACTAGTGCTTAGGAAATCTATTGGAGGCAGAAGCAGTCAAGGGTAGCCTAGGTTTAGGTTGAGGCTTGGGGTTAGGCTTAGGGTACGGCTTAGGGTACGGGTTCGGGGAGGGGTTTGGGTACGGCGTAGCGTATGGGTTAGGGTTAGGGTTTGGGTTAGTGTTAGGGTTAGGGCTCGGTTTAGGGTACGGTTTAGGATTAGGGTACGTGTTAGGGTTAGGGTAGGGGTTAGGGTTAGGGTACGTGTTAGGGTTAGGGTAGTTATTAAACCTATCCCCTCTCTAGATACCCCTTAGCACGTAAAGGAATATTATTTGGGGGTCCAGCCATGGAGAAGAGTTTAGACACTAGGATAAGATAAGGAACACACCCAGTATAAAGAAATCACATTAGGATTCTCTTTTTAAGCTGTTCCTTAAAACACTAGTGCTTAGGAAATCTATTGGAGGCAGAAGCAGTCAAGGGTAGCCTAGGGTTAGGGTTAGGCTTAGGGTTAGGGTTAGGGTACGGCTTAGGGTATGGGTTCGGGGAGAGGTTCGGGCACGGCGTAGGGTATGGGTTAGGGTTAGGGTTAGGGTTAGTGTTATGGTTAGGGCTCGGTTTAGGGTACGGGTTAGGATTAGTTTACATGTTAGGGTTAGGGTAGGGGTTAGGTTTAGGGTACGCGTTAGGGTTAGGGTAGTTATTAAAACTATCCCAATCTCTAGATACCCCTTAGCACCTAAAGGAATATTATTTGGGGGTCCAGCCATGGAGAAGCCTTTAGACAGTAGGAGAAGATAAGGAACACACCCATTATTAAGAAATCACATTAGGATTCTCTTTTTAAGCTGTTCCTTAAAACACTAGTGCTTAGGAAATCTATTGGAGGCAGAAGCAGTCAAGGGTAGCCTAGGGTTAGGGTTAGGCTTAGGGTTAGGCTTAGGGTACGGCTTAGGGTACGTGTTCGGGGAGGGCTTCGGGTACGGCGTAGGGTATGGGGTAGGGTTAGGGTTAGGGTTAGTGTTAGGGTTAGGGCTCGGTTTAGGGTACGGGTTAGGATTAGGGTACGTGATAGGGTTAGGGTAGCGGTTAGTGTTAGGGTATGCGTTATGGTTAGGGTAGTTATTAAACCTATCACACTCTCTAGATACCCCTTAGCACGTAAAGCAATATTATTTGGGGGTCCATCCATGGAGAAGAGTTTAGACACTAAGATAATATAAGGAACACACGCATTATACAGAAATCACATTAGGATTCTCTTTTTAAGCTGTTCCTTAAAACACTAGTGCTTAAAAATCTATTGGAGGCAGAAGCAGTCAAGGGTAGCCTAGGGTTAGGGTTAGGCTTAGGGTTAGGCTTAGGGTACGGCTTAGGGTACAGGTTCGGTGAGGGCTTCGGGTACGGCGTAGGGTATGGGTTAGGGTTAGGGTTAGGGTTAGTGTTAGGGTTAGGGCTCGGTTTAGGGTACGGGTTAGGATTAGGGTACGTGTTAGGGTTAGGGTAGGGTTTAGGGTTAGGGTACGCGTTAGGGTTAGGGTAGTTATTAAACCTATCCCACTCTCTAGATACCCCTTAGCATGTAAAGGAATATTATTTGGGTGTCCAGCCATGGAGAAGAGTTTAGACACTAGGATAAGATAAGGAACACACCCATTATAAAGAAATCACATTAGGATACTCTTTTTAAGCTGTTCCTTAAAACACTAGTGCTTAGGAAATCTATTGGAGGCAGAAGCAGTCAAGGGTAGCCTAGGGTTAGGGTTAGGCTTAGGGTTAGGCTTAGGGTACGGCTTAGGGTACGTGTTCGGGGTGGGCTTCGGGTACGGCGTAGGGTATGGGTTAGGGTTAGGGTTAGGGTTAGTGTTAGGGTTAGGGCTCGGTTTAGGGTACGGGTTAGGATTAGGGTACGTGATAGGGTTAGGGTAGCGGTTAGTGTTAGGGTATGCGTTATGGTTAGGGTAGTTATTAAACCTATCCCACTCTCTAGATACCCCTTAGCACATAAAGGAATATTATTTGGGGGTCCAGCCATGGAGAAGAGTTTAGACACTAGGATAAGATAAGGAACACACCCATTATAAAGAAATCACATTAGGATTCTCTTTTTAAGCTGTTCCTTAAAACACTAGTGCTTAGGAAATCTATTGGAGGCAGAAGCAGTCAAGGGTAGCCTAGGGTTAGGGTTAGGTTTAGGGTTAGGCTTAGGGTACGGCTTAGGGTACGGTTTCGGGGAGGGCTTCGAGTACGGCGTAGCGTATGGTTTAGGGTTAGGTTTAGGGTTAGTGTTAGGGTTAGGGCTCGATTTAGGGTACGGGTTAGGATTAGGGTACGTGTTAGGGTTAGGGTAGGGGTTAGGGTTAGGGTACGCGTTAGGGTTAGTGTAGTTATTAAACCTATCCCACTCTCTAGATACCCCTTAGCACGTAAAGCAATATTACTTGGGGGTCCATCCCTAGAGAAGAGTTTAGACACTAAGATAATATAAGGAACACACACATTATAAAGAAATCACATTAGGATTCTCTTTTTAAGCTGTTCCTTAAAACACTAGTGCTTAGGAAATCTATTGGAGGCAGAAGCAGTCAAGGGTAGCCTAGGTTTAGGTTGAGGCTTGGGGTTAGGCTTAGGGTACGGCTTAGGGTACGGGTTCGGGGAGGGGTTTGGGTACGGCGTAGCGTATGGGTTAGGGTTAGGGTTTGGGTTAGTGTTAGGGTTAGGGCTCGGTTTAGGGTACGGTTTAGGATTAGGGTACGTGTTAGGGTTAGGGTAGGGGTTAGGGTTAGGGTACGTGTTAGGGTTAGGGTAGTTATTAAACCTATCCCCTCTCTAGATACCCCTTAGCACGTAAAGGAATATTATTTGGGGGTCCAGCCATGGAGAAGAGTTTAGACACTAGGATAAGATAAGGAACACACCCAGTATAAAGAAATCACATTAGGATTCTCTTTTTAAGCTGTTCCTTAAAACACTAGGCTTAGGAAATCTATTGGAGGCAGAAGCAGTCAAGGGTAGCCTAGGGTTAGGTTTAGGCTTAGGGTTAGGCTTAGGGTACGGCTTAGGGTACGGGTACAGGGAGGGCTTCGGGTACGGCGTAGGGTATGGGTTAGGGATAGGGTTAGGGTTAGTGTTAGGGTTAGGGCTCGGTTTAGGGTACGGGTTAGGATTACGGTACGTGTTAGGGTTAGCGTAGGGGTTAGGGTTAGGGTACGCGTTAGGGTTAGGGTAGTTATTAAACCTATCACACTCTCTAGATACCCCTTAGCACGTAAAGGAATATTATTTAGGGGTCCAGCCATGGAGAAGCGTTTAGACAGTAGGAGAAGATAAGGAACACACCCATTATTAAGAAATCACATTAGGATTCTCTTTTTAAGCTGTTCCTTAAAACACTAGTGCTTAGGAAATCTATTGGAGGCAGAAGCAGTCAAGGGTAGCCTAGGGTTAGGGTTAGGCTTAGGGTACGGCTTAAGGTACGGGTTCGGGGAGGGCTTCGGGTACGGCGTAAGTTATGGGTTAGGGTTAGGGTATGGTTAGTGTTAGGGTTAGGGCTCGCTTTAGTGTACGGGTTAGGATTAGGGTACATGTTAGGGTTAGGGTAGGGGTTAGTGTTAGGGTACCCGTTAGGGTTAGGGTAGTAATTAAACCTATCCCACTCTCTAGATACCCCTCAGCACGTAAAGGAATATTATGTGTGGTTCCAGCCATGGAAAATAGTTTAAACACTTGGATTAGATAAGGAACACACACATTATAAAGAAATCACATTAGGATTGTCTTTTTAAGCTGTTCCTTAAAACACTAGTGCTTAGGAAATCTATTGGAGGCAGAAGCAGTCAAGGGTAGCCTAGGGTTAGGGTTAGGCTTAGGGTTAGGCTTAGGGTACGGGTTCGGGGAGGGGTTCGTGTACGGCGGAGGGTATGGGTTAGGGTTAGGTTTTGGGTTAGTGTTAGGGTTAGGGCTCCGTTTAGGGTACGGGATAGCATTAGGGTACGTGTTAGGGTTAGGGTAGGGGTTAGGGTTAGGGTACGTGTTAGGGTTAGGGTAGTTATTAAACCTATCTCCTCTCTAGATACCCCTTAGCACGTAAAGGAATATTATTTGGGGGTCCAGCCATGGAGAAGAGTTTAGACACTAGGATAAGATAAGGAACACACCCAGTATAAAGAAATCACATTAGGATTCTCTTTTTAAGCTGTTCCTTAAAACACTAGTGCTTAGGAAATCTATTGGAGGCAGAAGCAGTCAAGGGAAGCCTAGGGTTAGGTTTAGGCTTAGGGTTAGGCTTAGGGTACGGCTTAGGGTACGGGTTCGGGGAGGGCTTCGGGTACGGCGTAGGGTATGTGTTAGGGATAGGGTTAGGGTTAGTGTTAGGGTTAGGGCTCGGTTTAGGGTACGGGTTAGGATTAGGGTACGGGTTAGGGATAGGGTAGGGGTTAGGGTTAGGGTACGCGTTAGGGTTAGGGTAGTTATTAAACCTATCACACTCTCTAGATACCCCTTAGCACGTAAAGCAATATTATTTGGGGGTCCATCCATGGAGAAGAGTTTAGACACTAAGATAATATAAGGAACACACGCATTATAAAGAAATCACATTAGGATTCTCTTTTTAAGCTGTTCCTTAAAACACTAGTGCTTAAAAATCTATTGGAGGCAGAAGCAGTCAAGGGTAGCCTAGGGTTAGGATTAGGCTTAGGGTTAGGCTTAGGGTACGGCTTAGGGTACAGGTTCGGTGAGGGCTTCGGGTACGGCGTAGGGTATGGGTTAGGGTTAGGGTTAGGGTTAGTGTTAGGGTTAGGGCTCGGTTTAGGGTACGGTTTAGGATTAGGGTACGTGTTAGGCTTAGGGTAGGGGTTAGGGTTAGGGTACGCGTTAGGGTTAGGGTAGTTATTAAACCTATCCCACTCTCTAGATACCCCTTAGCATGTAAAGGAATATTATTTGGGTGTCCAGCCATGGAGAAGAGTTTAGACACTAGGATAAGATAAGGAACACACCCATTATAAAGAAATCACATTAGGATACTCTTTTTAAGCTGTTCCTTAAAACACTAGTGCTTAGGAAATCTATTGGAGGCAGAAGCAGTCAAGGGTAGCCTAGGGTTAGGGTTAGGCTTAGGGTTAGGCTTAGGGTACGGCTTAGGGTACGGGTTCGGGGAGGGCTTCGGGTACGGCGAAGGGTATGGGTTAAGGTTAGGGTTAGGGTTAGTGTTAGGGTTAGGGCTCGGATTAGGTTATGGGTTAGGATTAGGATACGTGTTAGGGTTAGGGTAGGGGTTAGGGTTAGGGTACGCGTTAGGGTTAGGGTAGTTATTAAACCTATCCCATTCTCTAGATACCCCTTAGCACGTAAAGGAATATTATTTGGGGGTCCAGCCATGGAGAAGAGTTTAGACACTAGGATAAGATAAGGAACACACTCATTATAAAGAAATCACATTAGGATTCTCTTTTTAAGCTGTTCCTTAAAACACTAGTGCTTAGGAAATCTATTGGAGGCAGAAGCAGTCAAGGGTAGCCTAGGGTTAGGGTTAGGCTTAGGGTTAGGGTTAGGGTACGGCTTAGGGTATGGGTTCGGGGAGAGGTTCGGGCACGGCGTAAGGTATGGGTTAGGGTTAGGGTTAGGGTTAGTGTTATGGTTAGAGCTCGGTTTAGGGCACGGGTTAGGATTAGGTTACATGTTAGGGTTAGGATAGGGGTTAGGTTTAGGGTACGCGTTAGGGTTAGGGTAGTTATTAAAACTATCCCACTCTCTAGATACCCCTTACCACCTAAAGGAATATTATTTGGGGGTCCAGCCATGGAGAAGCCTTTAGACAGTAGGAGAAGATAAGGAACACACCCATTATTAAGAAATCACATTAGGATTCTCTTTTTAAGCTGTTCCTTAAAACACTAGTGCTTAGGAAATCTATTGGAGGCAGAAGCAGTCAAGGGTAGCCTAGGGTTAGGGTTAGGCTTAGGGTTAGGCTTAGGGTACGGCTTAGGGTACGTGTTCGGGGTGGGCTTCGGGTACGGCGTAGGGTATGGGTTAGGGTTAGGGTTAGGGTTAGTGTTAGGGTTAGGGCTCGGTTTAGGGTACGGGTTAGGATTAGGGTACGTGATAGGGTTAGGGTAGCGGTTAGTGTTAGGGTATGCGTTATGGTTAGGGTAGTTATTAAACCTATCCTACTCTCTAGATACCCCTTAGCACATAAAGGAATATTATTTGGGGGTCCAGCCATGGAGAAGAGTTTAGACACTAGGATAAGATAAGGAACACACCCATTATAAAGAAATCACATTAGGATTCTCTTTTTAAGCTGTTCCTTAAAACACTAGTGCTTAGGAAATCTATTGGAGGCAGAAGCAGTCAAGGGTAGCCTAGGGTTAGGGATAGGTTTAGGGTTAGGCTTAGGGTACGGCTTAGGGTACGGTTTCGGGGAGGGCTTCGAGTACGGCGTAGCGTATGGTTTAGGGTTAGGTTTAGGGTTAGTGTTAGGGTTAGGGCTCGATTTAGGGTACGGGTTAGGATTAGGGTACGTGTTAGGGTTAGGGTAGGGGTTAGGGTTAGGGTACGCGTTAGGGTTAGTGTAGTTATTAAACCTATCCCACTCTCTAGATACCCCTTAGCACGTAAAGCAATATTACTTGGGGGTCCATCCATGGAGAAGAGTTTAGACACTAAGATAATATAAGGAACACACACATTATAAAGAAATCACATTAGGATTCTCTTTTTAAGCTGTTCCTTAAAACACTAGTGCTTAGGAAATCTATTGGAGGCAGAAGCAGTCAAGGGTAGCCTAGGTTTAGGTTGAGGCTTGGGGTTAGGCTTAGGGTACGGCTTAGGGTACGGGTTCGGGGAGGGGTTTGGGTACGGCGTAGCGTATGGGTTAGGGTTAGGGTTTGGGTTAGTGTTAGGGTTAGGGCTCGGTTTAGGGTACGGTTTAGGATTAGGGTACGTGTTAGGGTTAGGGTAGGGGTTAGGGTTAGGGTACGTGTTAGGGTTAGGGTAGTTATTAAACCTATCCCCTCTCTAGATACCCCTTAGCACGTAAAGGAATATTATTTGGGGGTCCAGCCATGGAGAAGAGTTTAGACACTAGGATAAGATAAGGAACACACCCAGTATAAAGAAATCACATTAGGATTCTCTTTTTAAGCTGTTCCTTAAAACACTAGGCTTAGGAAATCTATTGGAGGCAGAAGCAGTCAAGGGTAGCCTAGGGTTAGGTTTAGGCTTAGGGTTAGGCTTAGGGTACGGCTTAGGGTACGGGTACAGGGAGGGCTTCGGGTACGGCGTAGGGTATGGGTTAGGGATAGGGTTAGGGTTAGTGTTAGGGTTAGGGCTCGGTTTAGGGTACGGGTTAGGATTACGGTACGTGTTAGGGTTAGCGTAGGGGTTAGGGTTAGGGTACGCGTTAGGGTTAGGGTAGTTATTAAACCTATCACACTCTCTAGATACCCCTTAGCACGTAAAGGAATATTATTTAGGGGTCCAGCCATGGAGAAGCGTTTAGACAGTAGGAGAAGATAAGGAACACACCCATTATTAAGAAATCACATTAGGATTCTCTTTTTAAGCTGTTCCTTAAAACACTAGTGCTTAGGAAATCTATTGGAGGCAGAAGCAGTCAAGGGTAGCCTAGGGTTAGGGTTAGGCTTAGGGTACGGCTTAAGGTACGGGTTCGGGGAGGGCTTCGGGTACGGCGTAAGTTATGGGTTAGGGTTAGGGTATGGTTAGTGTTAGGGTTAGGGCTCGCTTTAGTGTACGGGTTAGGATTAGGGTACATGTTAGGGTTAGGGTAGGGGTTAGTGTTAGGGTACCCGTTAGGGTTAGGGTAGTAATTAAACCTATCCCACTCTCTAGATACCCCTCAGCACGTAAAGGAATATTATGTGTGGTTCCAGCCATGGAAAATAGTTTAAACACTTGGATTAGATAAGGAACACACACATTATAAAGAAATCACATTAGGATTGTCTTTTTAAGCTGTTCCTTAAAACACTAGTGCTTAGGAAATCTATTGGAGGCAGAAGCAGTCAAGGGTAGCCTAGGGTTAGGGTTAGGCTTAGGGTTAGGCTTAGGGTACGGGTTCGGGGAGGGGTTCGTGTACGGCGGAGGGTATGGGTTAGGGTTAGGTTTTGGGTTAGTGTTAGGGTTAGGGCTCCGTTTAGGGTACGGGATAGCATTAGGGTACGTGTTAGGGTTAGGGTAGGGGTTAGGGTTAGGGTACGTGTTAGGGTTAGGGTAGTTATTAAACCTATCCCCTCTCTAGATACCCCTTAGCACGTAAAGGAATATTATTTGGGGGTCCAGCCATGGAGAAGAGTTTAGACACTAGGATAAGATAAGGAACACACCCAGTATAAAGAAATCACATTAGGATTCTCTTTTTAAGCTGTTCCTTAAAACACTAGTGCTTAGGAAATCTATTGGAGGCAGAAGCAGTCAAGGGAAGCCTAGGGTTAGGTTTAGGCTTAGGGTTAGGCTTAGGGTACGGCTTAGGATACGGGTTCGGGGAGGGCTTCGGGTACGGCATAGGGTATGTGTTAGGGATAGGGTTAGGGTTAGTGTTAGGGTTAGGGCTCGGTTTAGGGTACGGGTTAGGATTAGGGTACGGGTTAGGGATAGGGTAGGGGTTAGGGTTAGGGTACGCGTTAGGGTTAGGGTAGTTATTAAATCTATCACACTCTCTAGATACCCCTTAGCACGTAAAGCAATATTATTTGGGGGTCCATCCATGGAGAAGAGTTTAGACACTAAGATAATATAAGGAACACACGCATTATAAAGAAATCACATTAGGATTCTCTTTTTAAGCTGTTCTTTAAAACACTAGTGCTTAAAAATCTATTGGAGGCAGAAGCAGTCAAGGGTAGCCTAGGGTTAGGGTTAGGCTTAGGGTTAGGCTTAGGGTACGGCTTAGGGTACAGGTTCGGTGAGGGCTTCGGGTACGGCGTAGGGTATGGGTTAGGGTTAGGGTTAGGGTTAGTGTTAGGGTTAGGGCTCGGTTTAGGGTACGGGTTAGGATTAGGGTACGTGTTAGGCTTAGGGTAGGGGTTAGGGTTAGGGTACGCGTTAGGGTTAGGGTAGTTATTAAACCTATCCCACTCTCTAGATACCCCTTAGCATGTAAAGGAATATTATTTGGGTGTCCAGCCATGGAGAAGAGTTTAGACACTAGGATAAGATAAGGAACACACCCATTATAAAGAAATCACATTAGGATACTCTTTTTAAGCTGTTCCTTAAAACACTAGTGCTTAGGAAATCTATTGGAGGCAGAAGCAGTCAAGGGTAGCCTAGGGTTAGGGTTAGGCTTAGGGTTAGGCTTAGGGTACGGCTTAGGGTACGGGTTCGGGGAGGGCTTCGGGTACGGCGAAGGGTATGGGTTAAGGTTAGGGTTAGGGTTAGTGTTAGGGTTAGGGCTCGGATTAGGTTATGGGTTAGGATTAGGATACGTGTTAGGGTTAGGGTAGGGGTTAGGGTTAGGGTACGCGTTAGGGTTAGGGTAGTTATTAAACCTATCCCATTCTCTAGATACCCCTTAGCACGTAAAGGAATATTATTTGGGGGTCCAGCCATGGAGAAGAGTTTAGACACTAGGATAAGATAAGGAACACACTCATTATAAAGAAATCACATTAGGATTCTCTTTTTAAGCTGTTCCTTAAAACACTAGTGCTTAGGAAATCTATTGGAGGCAGAAGCAGTCAAGGGTAGCCTAGGGTTAGGGTTAGGCTTAGGGTTAGGGTTAGGGTACGGCTTAGGGTATGGGTTCGGGGAGAGGTTCGGGCACGGCGTAAGGTATGGGTTAGGGTTAGGGTTAGGGTTAGTGTTATGGTTAGGGCTCGGTTTAGGGCACGGGTTAGGATTAGGTTACATGTTAGGGTTAGGATAGGGGTTAGGTTTAGGGTACGCGTTAGGGTTAGGGTAGTTATTAAAACTATCCCACTCTCTAGATACCCCTTAGCACCTAAAGGAATATTATTTGGGGGTCCAGCCATGGAGAAGCGTTTAGACAGTAGGAGAAGATAAGGAACACACCCATTATTAAGAAATCACATTAGGATTCTCTTTTTAAGCTGTTCCTTAAAACACTAGTGCTTAGGAAATCTATTGGAGGCAGAAGCAGTCAAGGGTAGCCTAGTGTTAGGGTTAGGCTTAGGGTACGGCTTAAGGTACGGGTTCGGGGAGGGCTTCGGGTACGGCGTAAGTTATGGGTTAGGGTTAGGGTATGGTTAGTGTTAGAGTTAGGGCTCGCTTTAGTGTACGGGTTAGGATTAGGGTACATGTTAGGGTTAGGGTAGGGGTTAGTGTTAGGGTACCCGTTAGGGTTAGGGTAGTAATTAAACCTATCCCACTCTCTAGATACCCCTCAGCACGTAAAGGAATATTATGTGTGGTTCCAGCCATGGAAAATAGTTAAAACACTTGGATTAGATAAGGAACACACACATTATAAAGAAATCACATTAGGATTGTCTTTTTAAGCTGTTCCTTAAAACACTAGTGCTTAGGAAATCTATTGGAGGCAGAAGCAGTCAAGGGTAGCCTAGGGTTAGGGTTAGGCTTAGGGTTAGGCTTAGGGTACGGGTTCGGGGAGGGGTTCGTGTACGGCGGAGGGTATGGGTTAGGGTTAGGTTTTGGGTTAGTGTTAGGGTTAGGGCTCCGTTTAGGGTACGGGATAGCATTAGGGTACGTGTTAGGGTTAGGGTAGGGGTTAGGGTTAGGGTACGTGTTAGGGTTAGGGTAGTTATTAAACCTATCCCCTCTCTAGATACCCCTTAGCACGTAAAGGAATATTATTTGGGGGTCCAGCCATGGAGAAGAGTTTAGACACTAGGATAAGATAAGGAACACACCCAGTATAAAGAAATCACATTAGGATTCTCTTTTTAAGCTGTTCCTTAAAACACTAGTGCTTAGGAAATCTATTGGAGGCAGAAGCAGTCAAGGGAAGCCTAGGGTTAGGTTTAGGCTTAGGGTTAGGCTTAGGGTACGGCTTAGGGTACGGGTTCGGGGAGGGCTTCGGGTACGGCGTAGGGTATGTGTTAGGGATAGGGTTAGGGTTAGTGTTAGGGTTAGGGCTCGGTTTAGGGTACGGGTTAGGATTAGGGTACGGGTTAGGGATAGGGTAGGGGTTAGGGTTAGGGTACGCGTTAGGGTTAGGGTAGTTATTAAACCTATCACACTCTCTAGATACCCCTTAGCACGTAAAGCAGTATTATTTGGGGGTCCATCCATGGAGAAGAGTTTAGACACTAAGATAATATAAGGAACACACGCATTATAAAGAAATCACATTAGGATTCTCTTTTTAAGCTGTTCCTTAAAACACTAGTGCTTAAAAATCTATTGGAGGCAGAAGCAGTCAAGGGTAGCCTAGGGTTAGGATTAGGCTTAGGGTTAGGCTTAGGGTACGGCTTAGGGTACAGGTTCGGTGAGGGCTTCGGGTACGGCGTAGGGTATGGGTTAGGGTTAGGGTTAGGGTTAGTGTTAGGGTTAGGGCTCGGTTTAGGGTACTGTTTAGGATTAGGGTACGTGTTAGGCTTAGGGTAGGGGTTAGGGTTAGGGTACGCGTTAGGGTTAGGGTAGTTATTAAACCTATCCCACTCTCTAGATACCCCTTAGCATGTAAAGGAATATTATTTGGGTGTCCAGCCATGGAGAAGAGTTTAGACACTAGGATAAGATAAGGAACACACCCATTATAAAGAAATCACATTAGGATACTCTTTTTAAGCTGTTCCTTAAAACACTAGTGCTTAGGAAATCTATTGGAGGCAGAAGCAGTCAAGGGTAGCCTAGGGTTAGGGTTAGGCTTAGGGTTAGGCTTAGGGTACGGCTTAGGGTACGGGTTCGGGGAGGGCTTCGGGTACGGCGAAGGGTATGGGTTAAGGTTAGGGTTAGGGTTAGTGTTAGGGTTAGGGCTCGGATTAGGTTATGGGTTAGGATTAGGATACGTGTTAGGGTTAGGGTAGGGGTTAGGGTTAGGGTACGCGTTAGGGTTAGGGTAGTTATTAAACCTATCCCATTCTCTAGATACCCCTTAGCACGTAAAGGAATATTATTTGGGGGTCCAGCCATGGAGAAGAGTTTAGACACTAGGATAAGATAAGGAACACACTCATTATAAAGAAATCACATTAGGATTCTCTTTTTAAGCTGTTCCTTAAAACACTAGTGCTTAGGAAATCTATTGGAGGCAGAAGCAGTCAAGGGTAGCCTAGGGTTAGGGTTAGGCTTAGGGTTAGGGTTAGGGTACGGCTTAGGGTATGGGTTCGGGGAGAGGTTCGGGCACGGCGTAAGGTATGGGTTAGGGTTAGGGTTAGGGTTAGTGTTATGGTTAGAGCTCGGTTTAGGGCACGGGTTAGGATTAGGTTACATGTTAGGGTTAGGATAGGGGTTAGGTTTAGGGTACGCGTTAGGGTTAGGGTAGTTATTAAAACTATCCCACTCTCTAGATACCCCTTACCACCTAAAGGAATATTATTTGGGGGTCCAGCCATGGAGAAGCCTTTAGACAGTAGGAGAAGATAAGGAACACACCCATTATTAAGAAATCACATTAGGATTCTCTTTTTAAGCTGTTCCTTAAAACACTAGTGCTTAGGAAATCTATTGGAGGCAGAAGCAGTCAAGGGTAGCCTAGGGTTAGGGTTAGGCTTAGGGTTAGGCTTAGGGTACGGCTTAGGGTACGTGTTCGGGGTGGGCTTCGGGTACGGCGTAGGGTATGGGTTAGGGTTAGGGTTAGGGTTAGTGTTAGGGTTAGGGCTCGGTTTAGGGTACGGGTTAGGATTAGGGTACGTGATAGGGTTAGGGTAGCGGTTAGTGTTAGGGTATGCGTTATGGTTAGGGTAGTTATTAAACCTATCCTACTCTCTAGATACCCCTTAGCACATAAAGGTATATTATTTGGGGGTCCAGCCATGGAGAAGAGTTTAGACACTAGGATAAGATAAGGAACACACCCATTATAAAGAAATCACATTAGGATTCTCTTTTTAAGCTGTTCCTTAAAACACTAGTGCTTAGGAAATCTATTGGAGGCAGAAGCAGTCAAGGGTAGCCTAGGGTTAGGGATAGGTTTAGGGTTAGGCTTAGGGTACGGCTTAGGGTACGGTTTCGGGGAGGGCTTCGAGTACGGCGTAGCGTATGGTTTAGGGTTAGGTTTAGGGTTAGTGTTAGGGTTAGGGCTCGATTTAGGGTACGGGTTAGGATTAGGGTACGTGTTAGGGTTAGGGTAGGGGTTAGGGTTAGGGTACGCGTTAGGGTTAGTGTAGTTATTAAACCTATCCCACTCTCTAGATACCCCTTAGCACGTAAAGCAATATTACTTGGGGGTCCATCCATGGAGAAGAGTTTAGACACTAAGATAATATAAGGAACACACACATTATAAAGAAATCACATTAGGATTCTCTTTTTAAGCTGTTCCTTAAAACACTAGTGCTTAGGAAATCTATTGGAGGCAGAAGCAGTCAAGGGTAGCCTAGGTTTAGGTTGAGGCTTGGGGTTAGGCTTAGGGTACGGCTTAGGGTACGGGTTCGGGGAGGGGTTTGGGTACGGCGTAGCGTATGGGTTAGGGTTAGGGTTTGGGTTAGTGTTAGGGTTAGGGCTCGGTTTAGGGTACGGTTTAGGATTAGGGTACGTGTTAGGGTTAGGGTAGGGGTTAGGGTTAGGGTACGTGTTAGGGTTAGGGTAGTTATTAAACCTATCCCCTCTCTAGATACCCCTTAGCACGTAAAGGAATATTATTTGGGGGTCCAGCCATGGAGAAGAGTTTAGACACTAGGATAAGATAAGGAACACACCCAGTATAAAGAAATCACATTACGATTCTCTTTTTAAGCTGTTCCTTAAAACACTAGGCTTAGGAAATCTATTGGAGGCAGAAGCAGTCAAGGGTAGCCTAGGGTTAGGTTTAGGCTTAGGGTTAGGCTTAGGGTACGGCTTAGGGTACGGGTACAGGGAGGGCTTCGGGTACGGCGTAGGGTATGGGTTAGGGATAGGGTTAGGGTTAGTGTTAGGGTTAGGGCTCGGTTTAGGGTACGGGTTAGGATTACGGTACGTGTTAGGGTTAGCGTAGGGGTTAGGGTTAGGGTACGCGTTAGGGTTAGGGTAGTTATTAAACCTATCACACTCTCTAGATACCCCTTAGCACGTAAAGGAATATTATTTAGGGGTCCAGCCATGGAGAAGCGTTTAGACAGTAGGAGAAGATAAGGAACACACCCATTATTAAGAAATCACATTAGGATTCTCTTTTTAAGCTGTTCCTTAAAACACTAGTGCTTAGGAAATCTATTGGAGGCAGAAGCAGTCAAGGGTAGCCTAGGGTTAGGGTTAGGCTTAGGGTACGGCTTAAGGTACGGGTTCGGGGAGGGCTTCGGGTACGGCGTAAGTTATGGGTTAGGGTTAGGGTATGGTTAGTGTTAGGGTTAGGGCTCGCTTTAGTGTACGGGTTAGGATTAGGGTACATGTTAGGGTTAGGGTAGGGGTTAGTGTTAGGGTACCCGTTAGGGTTAGGGTAGTAATTAAACCTATCCCACTCTCTAGATACCCCTCAGCACGTAAAGGAATATTATGTGTGGTTCCAGCCATGGAAAATAGTTTAAACACTTGGATTAGATAAGGAACACACACATTATAAAGAAATCACATTAGGATTGTCTTTTTAAGCTGTTCCTTAAAACACTAGTGCTTAGGAAATCTATTGGAGGCAGAAGCAGTCAAGGGTAGCCTAGGGTTAGGGTTAGGCTTAGGGTTAGGCTTAGGGTACGGGTTCGGGGAGGGGTTCGTGTACAGCGGAGGGTATGGGTTAGGGTTAGGTTTTGGGTTAGTGTTAGGGTTAGGGCTCCGTTTAGGGTACGGGATAGCATTAGGGTACGTGTTAGGGTTAGGGTAGGGGTTAGGGTTAGGGTACGTGTTAGGGTTAGGGTAGTTATTAAACCTATCCCCTCTCTAGATACCCCTTAGCACGTAAAGGAATATTATTTGGGGGTCCAGCCATGGAGAAGAGTTTAGACACTAGGATAAGATAAGGAACACACCCAGTATAAAGAAATCACATTAGGATTCTCTTTTTAAGCTGTTCCTTAAAACACTAGTGCTTAGGAAATCTATTGGAGGCAGAAGCAGTCAAGGGAAGCCTAGGGTTAGGTTTAGGCTTAGGGTTAGGCTTAGGGTACGGCTTAGGATACGGGTTCGGGGAGGGCTTCGGGTACGGCATAGGGTATGTGTTAGGGATAGGGTTAGGGTTAGTGTTAGGGTTAGGGCTCGGTTTAGGGTACGGGTTAGGATTAGGGTACGGGTTAGGGATAGGGTAGGGGTTAGGGTTAGGGTACGCGTTAGGGTTAGGATAGTTATTAAATCTATCACACTCTCTAGATACCCCTTAGCACGTAAAGCAATATTATTTGGGGGTCCATCCATGGAGAAGAGTTTAGACACTAAGATAATATAAGGAACACACGCATTATAAAGAAATCACATTAGGATTCTCTTTTTAAGCTGTTCTTTAAAACACTAGTGCTTAAAAATCTATTGGAGGCAGAAGCAGTCAAGGGTAGCCTAGGGTTAGGGTTAGGCTTAGGGTTAGGCTTAGGGTACGGCTTAGGGTACAGGTTCGGTGAGGGCTTCGGGTACGGCGTAGGGTATGGGTTAGGGTTAGGGTTAGGGTTAGTGTTAGGGTTAGGGCTCGGTTTAGGGTACGGGTTAGGATTAGGGTACGTGTTAGGCTTAGGGTAGGGGTTAGGGTTAGGGTACGCGTTAGGGTTAGGGTAGTTATTAAACCTATCCCACTCTCTAGATATCCCTTAGCATGTAAAGGAATATTATTTGGGTGTCCAGCCATGGAGAAGAGTTTAGACACTAGGATAAGATAAGGAACACACCCATTATAAAGAAATCACATTAGGATACTCTTTTTAAGCTGTTCCTTAAAACACTAGTGCTTAGGAAATCTATTGGAGGCAGAAGCAGTCAAGGGTAGCCTAGGGTTAGGGTTAGGCTTAGGGTTAGGCTTAGGGTACGGCTTAGGGTACGGGTTCGGGGAGGGCTTCGGGTACGGCGAAGGGTATGGGTTAAGGTTAGGGTTAGGGTTAGTGTTAGGGTTAGGGCTCGGATTAGGTTATGGGTTAGGATTAGGATACGTGTTAGGGTTAGGGTAGGGGTTAGGGTTAGGGTACGCGTTAGGGTTAGGGTAGTTATTAAACCTATCCCATTCTCTAGATACCCCTTAGCACGTAAAGGAATATTATTTGGGGGTCCAGCCATGGAGAAGAGTTTAGACACTAGGATAAGATAAGGAACACACTCATTATAAAGAAATCACATTAGGATTCTCTTTTTAAGCTGTTCCTTAAAACACTAGTGCTTAGGAAATCTATTGGAGGCAGAAGCAGTCAAGGGTAGCCTAGGGTTAGGGTTAGGCTTAGGGTTAGGGTTAGGGTACGGCTTAGGGTATGGGTTCGGGGAGAGGTTCGGGCACGGCGTAAGGTATGGGTTAGGGTTAGGGTTAGGGTTAGTGTTATGGTTAGGGCTCGGTTTAGGGCACGGGTTAGGATTAGGTTACATGTTAGGGTTAGGATAGGGGTTAGGTTTAGGGTACGCGTTAGGGTTAGGGTAGTTATTAAAACTATCCCACTCTCTAGATACCCCTTAGCACCTAAAGGAATATTATTTGGGGGTCCAGCCATGGAGAAGCGTTTAGACAGTAGGAGAAGATAAGGAACACACCCATTATTAAGAAATCACATTAGGATTCTCTTTTTAAGCTGTTCCTTAAAACACTAGTGCTTAGGAAATCTATTGGAGGCAGAAGCAGTCAAGGGTAGCCTAGTGTTAGGGTTAGGCTTAGGGTACGGCTTAAGGTACGGGTTCGGGGAGGGCTTCGGGTACGGCGTAAGTTATGGGTTAGGGTTAGGGTATGGTTAGTGTTAGAGTTAGGGCTCGCTTTAGTGTACGGGTTAGGATTAGGGTACATGTTAGGGTTAGGGTAGGGGTTAGTGTTAGGGTACCCGTTAGGGTTAGGGTAGTAATTAAACCTATCCCACTCTCTAGATACCCCTCAGCACGTAAAGGAATATTATGTGTGGTTCCAGCCATGGAAAATAGTTAAAACACTTGGATTAGATAAGGAACACACACATTATAAAGAAATCACATTAGGATTGTCTTTTTAAGCTGTTCCTTAAAACACTAGTGCTTAGGAAATCTATTGGAGGCAGAAGCAGTCAAGGGTAGCCTAGGGTTAGGGTTAGGCTTAGGGTTAGGCTTAGGGTACGGGTTCGGGGAGGGGTTCGTGTACGGCGGAGGGTATGGGTTAGGGTTAGGTTTTGGGTTAGTGTTAGGGTTAGGGCTCCGTTTAGGGTACGGGATAGCATTAGGGTACGTGTTAGGGTTAGGGTAGGGGTTAGGGTTAGGGTACGTGTTAGGGTTAGGGTAGTTATTAAACCTATCCCCTCTCTAGATACCCCTTAGCACGTAAAGGAATATTATTTGGGGGTCCAGCCATGGAGAAGAGTTTAGACACTAGGATAAGATAAGGAACACACCCAGTATAAAGAAATCACATTAGGATTCTCTTTTTAAGCTGTTCCTTAAAACACTAGTGCTTAGGAAATCTATTGGAGGCAGAAGCAGTCAAGGGAAGCCTAGGGTTAGGTTTAGGCTTAGGGTTAGGCTTAGGGTACGGCTTAGGGTACGGGTTCGGGGAGGGCTTCGGGTACGGCGTAGGGTATGTGTTAGGGATAGGGTTAGGGTTAGTGTTAGGGTTAGGGCTCGGTTTAGGGTACGGGTTAGGATTAGGGTACGGGTTAGGGATAGGGTAGGGGTTAGGGTTAGGGTACGCGTTAGGGTTAGGGTAGTTATTAAACCTATCACACTCTCTAGATACCCCTTAGCACGTAAAGCAATATTATTTGGGGGTCCATCCATGGAGAAGAGTTTAGACACTAAGATAATATAAGGAACACACGCATTATAAAGAAATCACATTAGGATTCTCTTTTTAAGCTGTTCCTTAAAACACTAGTGCTTAAAAATCTATTGGAGGCAGAAGCAGTCAAGGGTAGCCTAGGGTTAGGGTTAGGCTTAGGGTTAGGCTTAGGGTACGGCTTAGGGTACAGGTTCGGTGAGGGCTTCGGGTACGGCGTAGGGTATGGGTTAGGGTTAGGGTTAGGGTTAGTGTTAGGGTTAGGGCTCGGTTTAGGGTACGGGTTAGGATTAGGGTACGTGTTAGGCTTAGGGTAGGGGTTAGGGTTAGGGTACGCGTTAGGGTTAGGGTAGTTATTAAACCTATCCCACTCTCTAGATACCCCTTAGCATGTAAAGGAATATTATTTGGGTGTCCAGCCATGGAGAAGAGTTTAGACACTAGGATAAGATAAGGAACACACCCATTATAAAGAAATCACATTAGGATACTCTTTTTAAGCTGTTCCTTAAAACACTAGTGCTTAGGAAATCTATTGGAGGCAGAAGCAGTCAAGGGTAGCCTAGGGTTAGGGTTAGGCTTAGGGTTAGGCTTAGGGTACGGCTTAGGGTACGGGTTCGGGGAGGGCTTCGGGTATGGCGAAGGGTATGGGTTAAGGTTAGGGTTAGGGTTAGTGTTAGGGTTAGGGCTCGGATTAGGTTATGGGTTAGGATTAGGATACGTGTTAGGGTTAGGGTAGGGGTTAGGGTTAGGGTACGCGTTAGGGTTAGGGTAGTTATTAAACCTATCCCATTCTCTAGATACCCCTTAGCACGTAAAGGAATATTATTTGGGGGTCCAGCCATGGAGAAGAGTTTAGACACTAGGATAAGATAAGGAACACACTCATTATAAAGAAATCACATTAGGATTCTCTTTTTAAGCTGTTCCTTAAAACACTAGTGCTTAGGAAATCTATTGGAGGCAGAAGCAGTCAAGGGTAGCCTAGGGTTAGGGTTAGGCTTAGGGTTAGGGTTAGGGTACGGCTTAGGGTATGGGTTCGGGGAGAGGTTCGGGCACGGCGTAAGGTATGGGTTAGGGTTAGGGTTAGGGTTAGTGTTATGGTTAGGGCTCGGTTTAGGGCACGGGTTAGGATTAGGTTACATGTTAGGGTTAGGATAGGGGTTAGGTTTAGGGTAGGCGTTAGGGTTAGGGTAGTTATTAAAACTACCCCACTCTCTAGATACCCCTTAGCACCTAAAGGAATATTATTTGGGGGTCCAGCCATGGAGAAGCGTTTAGACAGTAGGAGAAGATAAGGAACACACCCATTATTAAGAAATCACATTAGGATTCTCTTTTTAAGCTGTTCCTTAAAACACTAGTGCTTAGGAAATCTATTGGAGGCAGAAGCAGTCAAGGGTAGCCTAGGGTTAGGGTTAGGCTTAGGGTTAGGCTTAGGGTACGGCTTAGGGTACGTGTTCGGGGAGGGCTTCGGGTACGGCGTAGGGTATGGGTTAGGTTTAGGGTTAGGGTTAGTGTTAGGGTTAGGGCTCGGTTTAGGGTACGGGTTAGGATTAGGGTACGTGTTAGGGTTAGGGTAGCGGTTAGTGTTAGGGTATGCGTTATGGTTAGGGTAGTTATTAAACCTATCCCACTCTCTAGATACCCCTTAGCACATAAAGGAATATTATTTGGGGGTCCAGCCATGGAGAAGAGTTTAGACACTAGGATAAGATAAGGAACACACCCATTATAAAGAAATCACATTAGGATTCTCTTTTTAAGCTGTTCCTTAAAACACTAGTGCTTAGGAAATCTATTGGAGGCAGAAGCAGTCAAGGGTAGCCTAGGGTTAGGGTTAGGTTTAGGGTTAGGCTTAGGGTACGGCTTAGGGTACGGTTTCGGGGAGGGCTTCGGGTACGGCGTAGGGTATGGTTTAGGGTTAGGTTTAGGGTTAGTGTTAGGGTTAGGGCTCGATTTAGGGTACGGGTTAGGATTAGGGTACGTGTTAGGGTTAGGGTAGTGGTTAGGGTTAGGGTACGCGTTAGGGTTAGGGTAGTTATTAAACCTATCCCACTCTCTAGATACCCCTTAGCACGTAAGGCAATATTACTTGGGGGTCCATCCATGGAGAAGAGTTTAGACACTAAGATAATATAAGGAACACACACATTATAAAGAAATCACATTAGGATTCTCTTTTTAAGGTGTTCCTTAAAACACTATTGCTTAAAAATCTATTGGAGGCAGAAGCAGTCAAGGGTAGCCTAGGGTTAGAGTTAGGCTTAGGGTTAGGCTTAGGGTACGGCTTAGGGTACGGTTTCGTTGAGGGCTTCGGGTACGGCGTAGGGTATGGGTTAGGGTTAGGGTTAGGGTTAGTGTTAGGGTTAGGGCTCGGTTTAGGGTACGGTTTAGGATTAGGGTACGTGTTAGGGTTAGGGTAGGGGTTAGGGTTAGGGTACGTGTTAGGGTTAGGGTAGTTATTAAACCTATCCCCTCTCTAGATACCCCTTAGCACGTAAAGGAATATTATTTGGGGGTCCAGCCATGGAGAAGAGTTTAGACACTAGGATAAGATAAGGAACACACCCTTTATAAAGAAATCACATTAGGATTCTCTTTTTAAGCTGTTCCTTAAAACACTAGTGCTTAGGAAATCTATTGGAGGCAGAAGCAGTCAAGGGTAGCCTAGGGTTAGGGTTAGGCTTAGGGTTAGGCTTAGGGTACGGCTTAGGGTACGGGTTCGGGGAGGGCTTCGGGTACGGCGTAGGGTATGGGTTAGGGATAGGGTTAGGGTTAGTGTTAGGGTTAGGGCTCTGTTTAGGGTACGGGTTAGGATTAGCGTAAGTGTTAGGGTTAGGGTAGGGGTTAGGGTTAGGGTACACGTTAGGGTTAGGGTAGTTATTAAACCTATCCCACTCTCTAGATACCCCTTAGCACGTAAAGCAATATTATTTGGGGATCCATCCATGGAGAAGAGTTTAGACACTAAGATAATATAAGGAACACACACATTATAAAGAAATCACATTAGGATTCTCTTTTTAAGCTGTTCCTTAAAACACTAGTTCTTAGGAAATCTATTGGAGGCAGAAGCAGTCAAGGGTAGCCTAGGTTTAGGTTGAGGCTTGGGGTTAGGCTTAGGGTACGGATTCGGGGAGGGGTTTGGGTACGGCGTAGCGTATGGGTTAGGGTTAGGGTTTGGGTTAGTGTTAGGGTTAGGGCTCGGTTTAGGGTACGGTTTAGGATTAGGGTACGTGTTAGGGTTAGGGTAGGGGTTAGGGTTAGGGTACGTGTTAGGGTTAGGGTAGTTATTAAACCTATCCCCTCTCTAGATACCCCTTAGCACGTAAAGGAATATTATTTGGGGGTCCAGCCATGGAGAAGAGTTTAGACACTAGGATAAGATAAGGAACACACCCAGTATAAAGAAATCACATTAGGATTCTCTTTTTAAGCTGTTCCTTAAAACTCTAGGCTTAGGAAATCTATTGGAGGCAGAAGCAGTCAAGGGTAGCCTAGGGTTAGGTTTAGGCTTAGGGTTAGGCTTAGGGTACGGCTTAGGGTACGGGTACAGGGAGGGCTTCGGGTACGGCGTAGGGTATGGGTTAGGGATAGGGTTAGGGTTAGTGTTAGGGTTAGGGCTCGGTTTAGGGTACGGGTTAGGATTACGGTACGTGTTAGGGTTAGCGTAGGGGTTAGGGTTAGGGTACGCGTTAGGGTTAGGGTAGTTATTAAACCTATCACACTCTCTAGATACCCCTTAGCACGTAAAGGAATATTATTTGGGGGTCCAGCCATGGAGAAGCGTTTAGACAGTAGGATAAGATAAGGAACACACCCATTATTAAGAAATCACATTAGGATTCTCTTTTTAAGCTGTTCCTTAAAACACTAGTGCTTAGGAAATCTATTGGAGGCAGAAGCAGTCAAGGGTAGCCTAGGGTTAGGGTTAGGCTTAGGGTACGGCTTAATGTACGGGTTCGGGGAGGGCTTCGGGTACGGCGTAAGTTATGGGTTAGGGTTAGGGTATGGTTAGTGTTAGGGTTAGGGCTCGCTTTAGTGTACGGGTTAGGATTAGGGTACATGTTAGGGTTAGGGTAGGGGTTAGGGTTAGGGTACGCGTTAGGGTTAGGGTAGTGATTAAACCTATCCCACTCTCTAGATACCCCTTAGCACGTAAAGGAATATTATTTGGTGGTCCAGCCATGGTTAAGAGTTTAGACACTAGGATAATATAAGGAACACACCCATTATAAAGAAATCACATTAGGATTCTCTTTTTAAGCTGTTTCTTAAAACACTAGTGCTTAGGAAATCTATTGGAGGCAGAAGCAGTCAAGGGTAGCCTAGGGTTAGGGTTAGGCTTAGGGTTAGGCTTAGGGTATGGCTTAGGGTACGTGTTCGGGGTGGGCTTCGGGTACGGCGTAGGGTATGGGTTAGGGTTAGGGTTAGGGTTAGTGTTAGGGTTAGGGCTCGGTTTAGGGTACGGGTTAGGATTAGGGTACGTGATAGGGTTAGGGTAGCGGTTAGTGTTAGGGTATGCGTTATGGTTAGGGTAGTTATTAAACCTATCCTACTCTCTAGATACCCCTTAGCACATAAAGGAATATTATTTGGGGGTCCAGCCATGGAGAAGAGTTTAGACACTAGGATAAGATAAGGAACACACCCATTATAAAGAAATCACATTAGGATTCTCTTTTTAAGCTGTTCCTTAAAACACTAGTGCTTAGGAAATCTATTGGAGGCAGAAGCAGTCAAGGGTAGCCTAGGGTTAGGGTTAGGTTTAGGGTTAGGCTTAGGGTACGGCTTAGGGTACGGTTTCGGGGAGGGCTTCGGGTACGGCGTAGGGTATGGTTTAGGGTTAGGTTTAGGGTTAGTGTTAGGGTTAGGGCTCGATTTAGGGTACGGGTTAGGATTAGGGTACGTGTTAGGGTTAGGGTAGTGGTTAGGGTTAGGGTACGCGTTAGGGTTAGGGTAGTTATTAAACCTATCCCACTCTCTAGATACCCCTTAGCACGTAAAGCAATATTACTTGGGGGTCCATCCATGGAGAAGAGTTTAGACACTAAGATAATATAAGGAACACACACATTATAAAGAAATCACATTAGGATTCTCTTTTTAAGGTGTTCCTTAAAACACAAGTGCTTAAAAATCTATTGGAGGCAGAAGCAGTCAAGGGTAGCCTAGGGTTAGAGTTAGGCTTAGGGTTAGGCTTAGGGTACGGCTTAGGGTACGGTTTCGTTGAGGGCTTCGGGTACGGCGTAGGGTATGGGTTAGGGTTAGGGTTAGGGTTAGTGTTAGGGTTAGGGCTCGGTTTAGGGTACGGTTTAGGATTAGGGTACGTGTTAGGGTTAGGGTAGGGGTTAGGGTTAGGGTACGTGTTAGGGTTAGGGTAGTTATTAAACCTATCCCCTCTCTAGATACCCCTTAGCACGTAAAGGAATATTATTTGGGGGTCCAGCCATGGAGAAGAGTTTAGACACTAGGATAAGATAAGGAACACACCCTTTATAAAGAAATCACATTAGGATTCTCTTTTTAAGCTGTTCCTTAAAACACTAGTGCTTAGGAAATCTATTGGAGGCAGAAGCAGTCAAGGGTAGCCTAGGGTTAGGGTTAGGCTTAGGGTTAGGCTTAGGGTACGGCTTAGGGTACGGGTTCGGGGAGGGCTTCGGGTACGGCGTAGGGTATGGGTTAGGGATAGGGTTAGGGTTAGTGTTAGGGTTAGGGCTCTGTTTAGGGTACGGGTTAGGATTAGCGTAAGTGTTAGGGTTAGGGTAGGGGTTAGGTTTAGGGTACACGTTAGGGTTTGGGTAGTTATTAAACCTATCCCACTCTCTAGATACCCCTTAGCACGTAAAGCAATATTATTTGGGGATCCATCCATGGAGAAGAGTTTAGACACTAAGATAATATAAGGAACACACACATTATAAAGAAATCACATTAGGATTCTCTTTTTAAGCTGTTCCTTAAAACACTAGTTCTTAGGAAATCTATTGGAGGCAGAAGCAGTCAAGGGTAGCCTAGGTTTAGGTTGAGGCTTGGGGTTAGGCTTAGGCTACGGATTAGGGTACGGGTTCGGGGAGGGGTTTGGGTACGGCGTAGCGTATGGGTTAGGGTTAGGGTTTGGTTTAGTGTTAGGGTTAGGGCTCGGTTTAGGGTACGGTTTAGGATTAGGGTACGTGTTAGGGTTAGGGTAGGGGTTAGGGTTAGGGTACGTGTTAGGGTTAGGGTAGTTATTAAACCTATCCCCTCTCTAGATACCCCTTAGCACGTAAAGGAATATTATTTGGGGGTCCAGCCATGGAGAAGAGTTTAGACACTAGGATAAGATAAGGAACACACCCAGTATAAAGAAATCACATTAGGATTCTCTTTTTAAGCTGTTCCTTAAAACTCTAGGCTTAGGAAATCTATTGGAGGCAGAAGCAGTCAAGGGTAGCCTAGGGTTAGGTTTAGGCTTAGGGTTAGGCTTAGGGTACGGCTTAGGGTACGGGTACAGGGAGGGCTTCGGGTACGGCGTAGGGTATGGGTTAGGGATAGGGTTAGGGTTAGTGTTAGGGTTAGGGCTCGGTTTAGGGTACGGGTTAGGATTACGGTACGTGTTAGGGTTAGCGTAGGGGTTAGGGTTAGGGTACGCGTTAGGGTTAGGGTACTTATTAAACCTATCACACTCTCTAGATACCCCTTAGCACGTAAAGGAATATTATTTGGGGGTCCAGCCATGGAGAAGCGTTTAGACAGTAGGATAAGATAAGGAACACACCCATTATTAAGAAATCACATTAGGATTCTCTTTTTAAGCTGTTCCTTAAAACACTAGTGCTTAGGAAATCTATTGGAGGCAGAAGCAGTCAAGGGTAGCCTAGGGTTAGGGTTAGGCTTAGGGTACGGCTTAATGTACGGGTTCGGGGAGGGCTTCGGGTACGGCGTAAGTTATGGGTTAGGGTTAGGGTATGGTTAGTGTTAGGGTTAGGGCTCGCTTTAGTGTACGGGTTAGGATTAGGGTACATGTTAGGGTTAGGGTAGGGGTTAGGGTTAGGGTACGCGTTAGGGTTAGGGTAGTGATTAAACCTATCCCACTCTCTAGATACCCCTTAGCACGTAAAGGAATATTATTTGGTGGTCCAGCCATGGTTAAGAGTTTAGACACTAGGATAATATAAGGAACACACCCATTATAAAGAAATCACATTAGGATTCTCTTTTTAAGCTGTTTCTTAAAACACTAGTGCTTAGGAAATCTATTGGAGGCAGAAGCAGTCAAGGGTAGCCTAGGGTTAGGGTTAGGCTTAGGGTTAGGCTTAGGGTACGGCTTAGGGTAAGTGTTCGGGGTGGGCTTCGGGTACGGCGTAGGGTATGGGTTAGGGTTAGGGTTAGGGTTAGTGTGAGGGTTAGGGCTCGGTTTAGGGTACGGGTTAGGATTAGGGTACGTGATAGGGTTAGGGTAGCGGTTAGTGTTAGGGTATGCGTTATGGTTAGGGTAGTTATTAAACCTATACTACTCTCTAGATACCCCTTAGCACATAAAGGAATATTATTTGGGGGTCCAGCCATGGAGAAGAGTTTAGACACTAGGATAAGATAAGGAACACACCCATTATAAAGAAATCACATTAGGATTCTCTTTTTAAGCTGTTCCTTAAAACACTAGTGCTTAGGAAATCTATTGGAGGCAGAAGCAGTCAAGGGTAGCCTAGGGTTAGGGATAGGTTTAGGGTTAGGCTTAGGGTACGGCTTAGGGTACGGTTTCGGGGAGGGCTTCGAGTACGGCGTAGCGTATGGTTTAGGGTTAGGTTTAGGGTTAGTGTTAGGGTTAGGGCTCGATTTAGGGTACGGGTTAGGATTAGGGTACGTGTTAGGGTTAGGGTAGGGGTTAGGGTTAGGGTACGCGTTAGGGTTAGTGTAGTTATTAAACCTATCCCACTCTCTAGATACCCCTTAGCACGTAAAGCAATATTACTTGGGGGTCCATCCATGGAGAAGAGTTTAGACACTAAGATAATATAAGGAACACACACCTTATAAAGAAATCACATTAGGATTCTCTTTTTAAGCTGTTCCTTAAAACACTAGTGCTTAGGAAATCTATTGGAGGCAGAAGCAGTCAAGGGTAGCCTAGGTTTAGGTTGAGGCTTGGGGTTAGTCTTAGGGTACGGCTTAGGGTACGGGTTCGGGGAGGGGTTTGGGTACGGCGTAGCGTATGGGTTAGGGTTAGGGTTTGGGTTAGTGTTAGGGTTAGGGCTCGGTTTAGGGTACGGTTTAGGATTAGGGTACGTGTTAGGGTTAGGGTAGGGGTTAGGGTTAGGGTACGTGTTAGGGTTAGGGTAGTTATTAAACCTATCCCCTCTCTAGATACCCCTTAGCACGTAAAGGAATATTATTTGGGGGTCCAGCCATGGAGAAGAGTTTAGACACTAGGATAAGATAAGGAACACACCCAGTATAAAGAAATCACATTAGGATTCTCTTTTTAAGCTGTTCCTTAAAACACTAGGCTTAGGAAATCTATTGGAGGCAGAAGCAGTCAAGGGTAGCCTAGGGTTAGGTTTAGGCTTAGGGTTAGGCTTAGGGTACGGCTTAGGGTACGGGTACAGGGAGGGCTTCGGGTACGGCGTAGGGTATGGGTTAGGGATAGGGTTAGGGTTAGTGTTAGGGTTAGGGCTCGGTTTAGGGTACGGGTTAGGATTACGGTACGTGTTAGGGTTAGCGTAGGGGTTAGGGTTAGGGTACGCGTTAGGGTTAGGGTAGTTATTAAACCTATCACACTCTCTAGATACCCCTTAGCACGTAAAGGAATATTATTTAGGGGTCCAGCCATGGAGAAGCGTTTAGACAGTAGGAGAAGATAAGGAACACACCCATTATTAAGAAATCACATTAGGATTCTCTTTTTAAGCTGTTCCTTAAAACACTAGTGCTTAGGAAATCTATTGGAGGCAGAAGCAGTCAAGGGTAGCCTAGGGTTAGGGTTAGGCTTAGGGTACGGCTTAAGGTACGGGTTCGGGGAGGGCTTCGGGTACGGCGTAAGTTATGGGTTAGGGTTAGGGTATGGTTAGTGTTAGGGTTAGGGCTCGCTTTAGTGTACGGGTTAGGATTAGGGTACATGTTAGGGTTAGGGTAGGGGTTAGTGTTAGGGTACCCGTTAGGGTTAGGGTAGTAATTAAACCTATCCCACTCTCTAGATACCCCTCAGCACGTAAAGGAATATTATGTGTGGTTCCAGCCATGGAAAATAGTTTAAACACTTGGATTAGATAAGGAACACACACATTATAAAGAAATCACATTAGGATTGTCTTTTTAAGCTGTTCCTTAAAACACTAGTGCTTAGGAAATCTATTGGAGGCAGAAGCAGTCAAGGGTAGCCTAGGGTTAGGGTTAGGCTTAGGGTTAGGCTTAGGGTACGGGTTCGGGGAGGGGTTCGTGTACGGCGGAGGGTATGGGTCAGGGTTAGGTTTTGGGTTAGTGTTAGGGTTAGGGCTCCGTTTAGGGTACGGGATATCATTAGGGTACGTGTTAGGGTTAGGGTAGGGGTTAGGGTTAGGGTACGTGTTAGGGTTAGGGTAGTTATTAAACCTATCCCCTCTCTAGATACCCCTTAGCACGTAAAGGAATATTATTTGGGGGTCCAGCCATGGAGAAGAGTTTAGACACTAGGATAAGATAAGGAACACACCCAGTATAAAGAAATCACATTAGGATTCTCTTTTTAAGCTGTTCCTTAAAACACTAGTGCTTAGGAAATCTATTGGAGGCAGAAGCAGTCAAGGGAAGCCTAGGGTTAGGTTTAGGCTTAGGGTTAGGCTTAGGGTACGGCTTAGGGTACGGGTTCGGGGAGGGCTTCGGGTACGGCGTAGGGTATGTGTTAGGGATAGGGTTAGGGTTAGTGTTAGGGTTAGGGCTCGGTTTAGGGTACGGGTTAGGATTAGGGTACGGGTTAGGGATAGGGTAGGGGTTAGGGTTAGGGTACGCGTTAGGGTTAGGGTAGTTATTAAACCTATCACACTCTCTAGATACCCCTTAGCACGTAAAGCAATATTATTTGGGGGTCCATCCATGGAGAAGAGTTTAGACACTAAGATAATATAAGGAACACACGCATTATAAAGAAATCACATTAGGATTCTCTTTTTAAGCTGTTCTTTAAAACACTAGTGCTTAAAAATCTATTGGAGGCAGAAGCAGTCAAGGGTAGCCTAGGGTTAGGGTTAGGCTTAGGGTTAGGCTTAGGGTACGGCTTAGGGTACAGGTTCGGTGAGGGCTTCGGGTACGGCGTAGGGTATGGGTTAGGGTTAGGGTTAGGGTTAGTGTTAGGGTTAGGGCTCGGTTTAGGGTACGGGTTAGGATTAGGGTACGTGTTAGGCTTAGGGTAGGGGTTAGGGTTAGGGTACGCGTTAGGGTTAGGGTAGTTATTAAACCTATCCCACTCTCTAGATACCCCTTAGCATGTAAAGGAATATTATTTGGGTGTCCAGCCATGGAGAAGAGTTTAGACACTAGGATAAGATAAGGAACACACCCATTATAAAGAAATCACATTAGGATACTCTTTTTAAGCTGTTCCTTAAAACACTAGTGCTTAGGAAATCTATTGGAGGCAGAAGCAGTCAAGGGTAGCCTAGGGTTAGGGTTAGGCTTAGGGTTAGGCTTAGGGTACGGCTTAGGGTACGGGTTCGGGGAGGGCTTCGGGTACGGCGAAGGGTATGGGTTAAGGTTAGGGTTAGGGTTAGTGTTAGGGTTAGGGCTCGGATTAGGTTATGGGTTAGGATTAGGATACGTGTTAGGGTTAGGGTAGGGGTTAGGGTTAGGGTACGCGTTAGGGTTAGGGTAGTTATTAAACCTATCCCATTCTCTAGATACCCCTTAGCACGTAAAGGAATATTATTTGGGGGTCCAGCCATGGAGAAGAGTTTAGACACTAGGATAAGATAAGGAACACACTCATTATAAAGAAATCACATTAGGATTCTCTTTTTAAGCTGTTCCTTAAAACACTAGTGCTTAGGAAATCTATTGGAGGCAGAAGCAGTCAAGGGTAGCCTAGGGTTAGGGTTAGGCTTAGGGTTAGGGTTAGGGTACGGCTTAGGGTATGGGTTCGGGGAGAGGTTCGGGCACGGCGTAAGGTATGGGTTAGGGTTAGGGTTAGGGTTAGTGTTATGGTTAGGGCTCGGTTTAGGGCACGGGTTAGGATTAGGTTACATGTTAGGGTTAGGATAGGGGTTAGGTTTAGGGTAGGCGTTAGGGTTAGGGTAGTTATTAAAACTACCCCACTCTCTAGATACCCCTTAGCACCTAAAGGAATATTATTTGGGGGTCCAGCCATGGAGAAGCGTTTAGACAGTAGGAGAAGATAAGGAACACACCCATTATTAAGAAATCACATTAGGATTCTCTTTTTAAGCTGTTCCTTAAAACACTAGTGCTTAGGAAATCTATTGGAGGCAGAAGCAGTCAAGGGTAGCCTAGGGTTAGGGTTAGGCTTAGGGTTAGGCTTAGGGTACGGCTTAGGGTACGTGTTCGGGGAGGGCTTCGGGTACGGCGTAGGGTATGGGTTAGGTTTAGGGTTAGGGTTAGTGTTAGGGTTAGGGCTCGGTTTAGGGTACGGGTTAGGATTAGGGTACGTGTTAGGGTTAGGGTAGCGGTTAGTGTTAGGGTATGCGTTATGGTTAGGGTAGTTATTAAACCTATCCCACTCTCTAGATACCCCTTAGCACATAAAGGAATATTATTTAGGGGTCCAGCCATGGAGAAGAGTTTAGACACTAGGATAAGATAAGGAACACACCCATTATAAAGAAATCACATTAGGATTCTCTTTTTAAGCTGTTCCTTAAAACACTAGTGCTTAGGAAATCTATTGGAGGCAGAAGCAGTCAAGGGTAGCCTAGGGTTAGGGTTAGGTTTAGGGTTAGGCTTAGGGTACGGCTTAGGGTACGGTTTCGGGGAGGGCTTCGGGTACGGCGTAGGGTATGGTTTAGGGTTAGGTTTAGGGTTAGTGTTAGGGTTAGGGCTCGATTTAGGGTACGGGTTAGGATTAGGGTACGTGTTAGGGTTAGGGTAGTGGTTAGGGTTAGGGTACGCGTTAGGGTTAGGGTAGTTATTAAACCTATCCCACTCTCTAGATACCCCTTAGCACGTAAAGCAATATTACTTGGGGGTCCATCCATGGAGAAGAGTTTAGACACTAAGATAATATAAGGAACACACACATTATAAAGAAATCACATTAGGATTCTCTTTTTAAGGTGTTCCTTAAAACACTAGTGCTTAAAAATCTATTGGAGGCAGAAGCAGTCAAGGGTAGCCTAGGGTTAGAGTTAGGCTTAGGGTTAGGCTTAGGGTACGGCTTAGGGTACGGTTTCGTTGAGGGCTTCGGGTACGGCGTAGGGTATGGGTTAGGGTTAGGGTTAGGGTTAGTGTTAGGGTTAGGGCTCGGTTTAGGGTACGGTTTAGGATTAGGGTACGTGTTAGGGTTAGGGTAGGGGTTAGGGTTAGGGTACGTGTTAGGGTTAGGGTAGTTATTAAACCTATCCCCTCTCTAGATACCCCTTAGCACGTAAAGGAATATTATTTGGGGGTCCAGCCATGGAGAAGAGTTTAGACACTAGGATAAGATAAGGAACACACCCTTTATAAAGAAATCACATTAGGATTCTCTTTTTAAGCTGTTCCTTAAAACACTAGTGCTTAGGAAATCTATTGGAGGCAGAAGCAGTCAAGGGTAGCCTAGGGTTAGGGTTAGGCTTAGGGTTAGGCTTAGGGTACGGCTTAGGGTACGGGTTCGGGGAGGGCTTCGGGTACGGCGTAGGGTATGGGTTAGGGATAGGGTTAGGGTTAGTGTTAGGGTTAGGGCTCTGTTTAGGGTACGGGTTAGGATTAGCGTAAGTGTTAGGGTTAGGGTAGGGGTTAGGGTTAGGGTACACGTTAGGGTTAGGGTAGTTATTAAACCTATCCCACTCTCTAGATACCCCTTAGCACGTAAAGCAATATTATTTGGGGATCCATCCATGGAGAAGAGTTTAGACACTAAGATAATATAAGGAACACACACATTATAAAGAAATCACATTAGGATTCTCTTTTTAAGCTGTTCCTTAAAACACTAGTTCTTAGGAAATCTATTGGAGGCAGAAGCAGTCAAGGGTAGCCTAGGTTTAGGTTGAGGCTTGGGGTTAGGCTTAGGGTACGGATTAGGGTACGGGTTCGGGGAGGGGTTTGGGTACGGCGTAGCGTATGGGTTAGGGTTAGGGTTTGGGTTAGTGTTAGGGTTAGGGCTCGGTTTAGGGTACGGTTTAGGATTAGGGTACGTGTTAGGGTTAGGGTAGGGGTTAGGGTTAGGGTACGTGTTAGGGTTAGGGTAGTTATTAAACCTATCCCCTCTCTAGATACCCCTTAGCACGTAAAGGAATATTATTTGGGGGTCCAGCCATGGAGAAGAGTTTAGACACTAGGATAAGATAAGGAACACACCCAGTATAAAGAAATCACATTAGGATTCTCTTTTTAAGCTGTTCCTTAAAACTCTAGGCTTAGGAAATCTATTGGAGGCAGAAGCAGTCAAGGGTACCCTAGGGTTAGGTTTAGGCTTAGGGTTAGGCTTAGGGTACGGCTTAGGGTACGGGTACAGGGAGGGCTTCGGGTACGGCGTAGGGTATGGGTTAGGGATAGGGTTAGGGTTAGTGTTAGGGTTAGGGCTCGGTTTAGGGTACGGGTTAGGATTACGGTACGTGTTAGGGTTAGCGTAGGGGTTAGGGTTAGGGTACGCGTTAGGGTTAGGGTAGTTATTAAACCTATCACACTCTCTAGATACCCCTTAGCACGTAAAGGAATATTATTTGGGGGTCCAGCCATGGAGAAGCGTTTAGACAGTAGGATAAGATAAGGAACACACCCATTATTAAGAAATCACATTAGGATTCTCTTTTTAAGCTGTTCCTTAAAACACTAGTGCTTAGGAAATCTATTGGAGGCAGAAGCAGTCAAGGGTAGCCTAGGGTTAGGGTTAGGCTTAGGGTACGGCTTAATGTACGGGTTCGGGGAGGGCTTCGGGTACGGCGTAAGTTATGGGTTAGGGTTAGGGTATGGTTAGTGTTAGGGTTAGGGCTCGCTTTAGTGTACGGGTTAGGATTAGGGTACATGTTAGGGTTAGGGTAGGGGTTAGGGTTAGGGTACGCGTTAGGGTTAGGGTAGTGATTAAACCTATCCCACTCTCTAGATACCCCTTAGCACGTAAAGGAATATTATTTGGTGGTCCAGCCATGGTTAAGAGTTTAGACACTAGGATAATATAAGGAACACACCCATTATAAAGAAATCACATTAGGATTCTCTTTTTAAGCTGTTTCTTAAAACACTAGTGCTTAGGAAATCTATTGGAGGCAGAAGCAGTCAAGGGTAGCGTAGGGTTAGGGTTAGGCTTAGGGTTAGGCTTAGGGTACGGCTTAGGGTACGGGTTCGGGGAGGGCTTCGGGTACGGCGTAGGGTATGGGTTAGGGATAGGGTTAGGGTTAGTGTTAGGGTTAGGGCTCGGTTTAGGGTACGGGTTAGGATTAGGGTACGTGTTAGGGTTAGGGTAGGGGTTAGGGTTAGGGTACGCGTTAGGGTTAGGGTAGTTATTAAACCTATCACACTCTCTAGATACCCCTTAGCACGTAAAGGAATATTATTTGGTGGTCCAGCCATGGTTAAGAGTTTAGACACTAGGATAATATAAGGAACACACCCATTATAAAGAAATCACATTAGGATTCTCTTTTTAACCTGTTCCTTAAAACACTAGTGCTTAAAAATCTATTGGAGGCAGAAGCAGTCAAGGGTAGCCTAGGGTTAGGGTTAGGCTTAGGGTACGGCTTAGGGTACGGCTTAGGGTACGGGTTCGGGGAGGGCTTCGGGTACGGCGAAGGGTATGGGTTAAGGTTAGGGTTAGGGTTAGTGTTAGGGTTAGGGCTCGGATTAGGTTATGGGTTAGGATTAGGATACGTGTTAGGGTTAGGGTAGGGGTTAGGGTTAGGGTACGCGTTAGGGTTAGGGTAGTTATTAAACCTATCCCATTCTCTAGATACCCCTTAGCACGTAAAGGAATATTATTTGGGGGTCCAGCCATGGAGAAGAGTTTAGACACAAGGATAAGATAAGGAACACACTCATTATAAAGAAATCACATTAGGATTCTCTTTTTAAGCTGTTCCTTAAAACACTAGTGCTTAGGAAATCTATTGGAGGCAGATGCAGTCAAGGGTAGCCTAGGGTTAGGGTTAGGCTTAGGGTTAGGGTTAGGGTACGGCTTAGGTTATGGGTTCGGGGAGAGGTTCGGGCACGGCGTAGGGTATGGGTTAGGGTTAGGGTTAGGGTTAGTGTTATGGTTAGGGCTCGGTTTAGGGTACGGGTTAGGATTAGGTTACATGTTAGGGTTAGGGTAGGGGTTAGGTTTAGGGTACGCGTTAGGGTTAGGGTAGTTATTAAAACTATCCCACTCTCTAGATACCCCTTAGCACCTAAAGGAATATTATTTGGGGGTCCAGCCATGGAGAAGCGTTTAGACAGTAGGAGAAGATAAGGAACACACCCATTATTAAGAAATCACATTAGGATTCTCTTTTTAAGCTGTTCCTTAAAACACTAGTGCTTAAAAATCTATTGGAGGCAGAAGCAGTCAAGGGTAGCCTAGGGTTAGAGTTAGGCTTAGGGTTAGGCTTAGGGTACGGCTTAGGGTACGGTATGGTTGAGGGCTTCGGGTACGGCGTACGGTATGGGTTAGGGTTAGGGTTAGGGTTAGTGTTAGGGTTAGGGCTCGGTTTAGGGTACGGTTTAGGATTAGGGTACGTGTTAGGGTTAGGGTAGGGGTTAGGGTTAGGGTACGTGTTAGGGTTAGGGTAGTTATTAAACCTATCCCCTCTCTAGATACCCCTTAGCACGTAAAGGAATATTATTTGGGGGTCCAGCCATGGAGAAGAGTTTAGACACTAGGATAAGATAAGGAACACACCCTTTATAAAGAAATCACATTAGGATTCTCTTTTTAAGCTGTTCCTTAAAACACTAGTGCTTAGGAAATCTATTTGAGGCAGAAGCAGTCAAGGGTAGCCTAGGGTTAGGGTTAGGCTTAGGGTTAGGCTTAGGGTACGGCTTAGGGTACGGGTTCGGGGAGGGCTTCGGGTACGGCGTAGGGTATGGGTTAGGGATAGGGTTAGGGTTAGTGTTAGGGTTAGGGCTCTGTTTAGGTTACGGGATAGGATTAGCGTAAGTGTTAGGGTTAGGGTACACGTTAGGGTTAGGGTAGTTATTAAACCTATCCCACTCTCTAGATACCCCTTAGCACGTAAAGAAATATTATTTGGGGATCCATCCATGGAGAAGAGTTTAGACACTAAGATAATATAAGGAACACACACATTATAAAGAAATCACATTAGGATTCTCTTTTTAAGCTGTTCCTTAAAACACTAGTGCTTAGGAAATCTATTGGAGGCAGAAGCAGTCAAGGGTAGCCTAGGTTTAGGTTGAGGCTTGGGGTTAGGCTTAGGGTACGGCTTAGGGTACGGTTTCGGGGAGGGGTTGGGGTACGGCGTAGCGTATGGGTTAGGGTTAGGGTTTGGGTTAGTGTTAGGGTTAGGGCTCGGTTTAGGGTACGGTTTAGGATTAGGGTACGTGTTAGGGTTAGGGTAGGGGTTAGGGTTAGGGTACGTGTTAGGGTTAGGGTAGTTATTAAACCTATCCCCTCTCTAGATACCCTTTAGCACGTAAAGGAATATTATTTGGGGGTCCAGCCATGGAGAAGGATTTAGACACTAGGATAAGATAAGGAACACACCCAGTATAAAGAAATCACATTAGGATTCTCTTTTTAAGCTGTTCCTTAAAACACTAGGCTTAGGAAATCTATTGGAGGCAGAAGCAGTCAAGGGCAGCCTTGGGTTAGGTTTAGGCTTAGGGTTAGGCTTAGGGTACGGCTTAGGGTACGGGTACAGGGAGGGCTTCGGGTACGGCGTAGGGTATGGGTTAGGGATAGGGTTAGGGTTAGTGTTAGGGTTAGGGCTCGGTTTAGGGTACGGGTTAGGATTACGGTACGTGTTAGGGTTAGCGTAGGGGTTAGGGTTAGGGTACGCGTTAGGGTTAGGGTAGTTATTAAACCTATCACACTCTCTAGATACCCCTTAGCACGTAAAGGAATATTATTTGGGGGTCCACCATGGAGAAGAGTTTAGACAGTAGGATAAGATAAGGAACACACCCATTATTAAGAAATCACACTAGGATTCTCTTTTTAAGCTGTTCCTTAAAACACTAGTGCTTAGGAAATCTATTGGAGGCAGAAGCAGTCAAGGGTAGCCTAGGGTTAGGGTTAGGCTTAGGGTACGGCTTAGGGTATGGGTTCGGGGGGAGGTTCGGGCATGGCGTAGGGTATGGGTTAGGGTTAGTGTTAGGGTTAGTGTTACGGTTAGGGCTCGGTTTAGGGTACGGGTTAGGATTAGGGTACATGTTAGGGTTAGGGTAGGGGTTAGGTTTAGGGTACGCGTTAGGGTTAGGGTAGTTATTAAACCTATCCCACTCTCTAGATACCCCTTAGCACGTAAAGGAATATTATTTGGGGGTCCAGCCATGGAGAAAAGTTTAGACACTAGGATAAGATAATGAACATACCCATTATACAGAAATCACATTAGGATTCACTTTTTAAGCTGTTCCTTAAAACACTAGTGCTTAGGAAATCTATTGGAGGCAGAAGCAGTCAAGGGTAGCCTAGGGTTAGGGTTAGGCTTAGGGTTAGGCTTAGGGTACGGCTTAGGGTACGGGTTCGGGGAGGGCTTCGGGTACGGCGTCGGGTATGGGTTAGGGTTAGGGTTAGGGTTAGTGTTAGGGTTAGGGCTCGGTTTAGGGTACGGTTTAGGATTAGGGTACGTGTTAGGGTCAGGTTAGGGGTTAGGGTTAGGGTACGTGTTAGGGTTAGGGTAGTTATTAAACCTTTCCCACTCTCTAGATACCCCATAGCATGTAAAGGAATATTATTTGGGGATCCAGCCATGGAGAAAAGTTTAGACACTAGTATAAGATAAGGAACACACCCATTATACAGAAATCACATTAGGATTCTCTTTTTAAGCTGTTCCTTAAAACACTAGTGCTTAGAAAATCTATTGGGGGCAGAAGCAGTCAAGGGTAGCCTAGGGTTAGAGTTAGGCTTAGGGTTAGGCTTAGGGTACGGCTTAGGGTACGGGTTCGGGGAGGGCTTCGGGTACAGTGTAGGGTATGGGTTAGGGTTAGGGTTAGGGTTAGTGTTAGGGTTAGGGCTCGGTTTAGGGTCTGGGTTAGGATTAGGGTACGTGTTAGGGTTAGGGTAGTGGTTAGGGTTAGTGTACGTGTTAAGGTTAGGGTAGTGATTAAACCTATCCCACTCTCTAGATACCCCTTAGCACGTAAAGGAATATTATTTGGGGTTCCAGCCATGGAGAAAAGTTTAGACACTAGGATAAGATAAGGAACCTACCCTTTATAAAGAAATCACTTTAGGATTCTCTTTTTAAGCTGTTCCTTAAAACACTAGTGCTTAGGAAATCTATTGGAGGCAGAAGCAGTCAAGGGTAGCCTAGGCTTAGGGTATGGCTTAGGGTATTGGTTCGGGGAGGGCTTCATGTACGGCGTAGGGTATGGGTTAGGGTTAGGGTTAGGGTTAGTGTTAGGGTTAGGGCTCGGTTTAGGGTATTGGTTAGGATTAGGGTTCGTGTTAGCGTTAGGGTAGGGGTTAGGGTTAGGGTTAGGGTTAGGGTTAGGGTTAGGGTTAGGGTTAGGGTTAGGGTTAGGCTTAGGGCACGGCTTAGGTTACGGGTTCGTGGAGGGGTTCGTGTACGGCGTAGGGTATGGGTTAGTGTTAGGGTTTCGGTTAGTGTTAGGGTTAGGGCTCCGTTTAGGGTACGGGTTAGGATTAGGGTTCGTGTTAGGATTAGGGTACGTGTTAGGGTTAGGGTAGGAGTTAGGGTTAGGGTTAGGGTTAGGGTTAGGGTTAGGGTTAGGCTTAGGGTTAGGCTTAGGGTATGGCTTAGGGTATGGGTTCGGGGAGGGCTTCGTGTACGGCGTAGGGTATGGGTTAGGGTTAGGGTTAGGGTTAGTGTTAGGGTTAGGGCTCGGTTTAGGGTATTGGTTAGGATTAGGGTACGTGTTAGGGTTAGCGTAGGGGTTAGGGTTAGGGTTAGTGTTAGGGTTAGGGTTAGGGCTCGGTTTAGGGTACGGCTTAGGATTAAGGTACGTTTTAGTGTTAGGGTAGGGGTTAGGGTAAGGGTACGCGTTAGGGTTAGGGTAGTTATTAAACCTATCCCACTCTCTAGATACCCCTTAGCACGTAAAGGTATATTATTTGGAGGTCCAGCCATGGAGAAGAATTTAGACACTAGGATAAGATTAGGAACACACCCATTATAAAGAAATCACATTAGGATTCTCTTTTTAAGCTGTTCCTTAAAACACTAGTGCTTAGGAAATCTATTGGAGTCAGAAGCAGTCAAGGGTAGCCTAGGGTTAGGGTTAGGCTTAGGGTTAGGCTTAGGATATGGCTTAGGGTAAGGGTTTGGGGAGGGCTTCGGGTACAGTGTAGGGTATGGGTTAGGGTTAGGGTTAGGGTTAGTGTTAGGGTTAGGGTTCGGTTTAGGGTCTGGGTTAGGATTAGGGTACGTGTTAGGGTTAGGGCAATGGTTAGGGTTAGTGTACGTGTTAAGGTTAGGGTAGTTATTAAAACTATCCCACTCTCTAGATACCCCTTAGCACGTAAAGGAATATTATTTGGGTGTCCAGGCATGGAGAAATGTTTAGACACTAGGATAAGATAAGGAACATACCCATTATAAAGAAATCACATTAGGATTCTCTTTTTAAGCTGTTCCTTAAAACTCTAGTGCTTAGGAAATCTATTGGAGGCAGAAACAGTCAAGGGTAGCCTAGGGTTAGGCTTAGGCTTAGGGTTAGGCTTAGGGTATGGCTTAGGGTATGGGTTCGGGGAGGGCTTCGTGTACGGCGTAGGGTATGGGTTAGGGTTAGGGTTAGGGTTAGTGTTAGGGTTAGGGCTCGGTTTAGGGTATTGGTTAGGATTAGGGTACGTGTTAGGGTTAGGGTAGGGGTTAGGGTTAGGGTTAGGGTTAGGGTTAGGGTTAGGGTTAGGCTTAGGGTTAGGCTTAGGGTACGGGTTAGGGTACGCGTTAGGGTTAGTGTAGTTATTAAACCTATCCCACTCTGTAGATACCCCTTAGCACGTAAAGGAATATTATTTGGAGGTCCAGCCATGGAGAAGAGTTTAGACACTAGGATAAGATAAGGAACACACCCATTATAAAGAAATCACATTAGGATTCTCTTTTTAAGCTGTTCCTTAAAACACTAGTGCTTAGAAAATCTATTGGATGCAGAAGCAGTCAAGGGTAGGCTAGGGTTAGGGTTAGGCTTAGGGTTAGGCTTAGGGTACGACTTAGGGTACGGGTTCGGGGAGAGCTGCGGGTACGGTGTAGGGTATGGGTTAGGGTTAGGGTTAGGGTTAGTGTTAGGGTTAGGGCTCGGTTTAGGGTACGCGTTAGGATTAGGGTACGTTTTAGTGTTAGGGTAGGGGTTAGGGTTAGGGTACGCGTTAGGGTTACGGTAGGTATTAAACCTATCCCACTCTCTAGATACCCCTTAGCACGTAAAGGAATATTATTTGGGGGTCCAGCCATGGAGAAGAGTTTAGACACTAGGATAAGATAAGGAACACACCCATTATAAAGAAATCACATTAGGATTCTCTTTTTAAGCTGTTCCTTAAAACACTAATGCTTAGGAAATCTATTGGAGGCAGAAGCAGTCAAGGGTAGCCTAGGGTTAGGGTTAGGCTTAGGGTTAGGGTTAGGGTACGGTTTAGGGTACGGGTTCTGGTAGGGGTTCGGGTACGGCGTAGGGTATGGGTTAGGGTTAGGTTTAGGGTTAGTGTTAGGGTTAGGGCTCGGTTTAGTGTATGTGTTAGGATTAGGGTACGTGTTAGGGTTAGGGTAGTGGTTAGGGTTAGTGTACGTGTTAGGGTTAAGGTAGTGATTAAACCTATCCCACTATCTAGATACCCCATAGCACGTAAAGGATTATTATTTGGGGGTCCAGCCATGGAGAAAAGTTTAGACACTAGGATAAGATAAGGAACATACCCATTATAAAGAAATCACATTACGATTCTCTTTTTAACCTGTTCCTTAAAACACTAGTGCTTAGGAAATCTAATGGAGGCAGAAGCTGTCAAGGGTAGCCTAGGGTTAGGGTTAGGCTTAGGGTTAGGCTTGGGTACGGCTTAGGGTACGGTTTCGGGGAGGACTTCGGGTACGGCGTAGGGTATGGGTTAGGGTTAGGTTTTCGGTTAGTGTTAGGGTTAAGGCTCGGTTTAGGGTACAGGTTAGGATTAGGGTACGTGTTAGTGTTAGGGTAGGGGTTAGGGTTAGGGTACGCGTTAGGGTTAGGGTAGTTATTAAACCTATCCCACTCTCTAGATACCCCTTAGCACGTAAAGGAATATTATTTGGGGGTCCAGCCATGGAGAAGAGTTTAGACACTAGGATAAGATAAGGAACACACCCATTATAAAGAAATCACATTAGGATTCTCTTTTTAAGCTGTTTCTTAAAACACAAGTGCTTAGGAAATCTATTGGAGGCAGAAGCAGTCAAGGGTAGCCTAGGGATAGGGTGAGGCTTAGGGTTAGGGTTAGGGTACGGCTTAGGGTACGGTTTCGGGGAAGGCTTCGTGTACGGCGTAGGGTATGGGTTAGGGTTAGGGTTAGGGTTAGTGTTAGGGTTAGGGCTCGGTTTAGGGTATTGGTTCGGATTAGGGTACGTGTTAGGGTTACGGTAGGGGTTAGGGTTAGGGTACGCGTTAGGGTTAGGGTAGTTATTAAACCTATCCCACTCTCTAGATACCCCTTAGCACGTAAAGGAATATTATTTGGGGGTCCAGCCACGGAGAAGAGTTTAGACACTAGGATAAGATAAGGAACACACCTATTATAAAGAAATCACATTAGGATTCTCTTTTTAAGCTCTTCCTTAAAACACTAGTGCTTAGGAAATCTATTGGAGGCAGAAGCAGTCAAGGGTAGCCTAGGGTTAGGGTTAGGCTTCGGGATAGGCTTAGGGTACGGCTTAGGGTACGGTTTCGGGGAGGGCTTCGGGTACGGCGTAGGGTATGGGTTAGGGTTAGGGTTAGGGTTAGTGTTAGGGTTAGGGCTCGGTTTAGCGTACGGTTTAGGATTAGGGTACGTGTTAGGTTTAGGGTAGGGGTTAGGGTTAGGGTACGTGTTAGGGTTAGGGTAGTTATTAAACCTATCCCACTCTCTAGATACCCCATAGCATGTAAAGGAATATTATTTGGGGATCCAGCAATGGAGAAAAGTTTAGACACTAGGATAAGATAAGGAACACACCCATTATAAAGAAATCACATTAGGATTCTCTTTTTAATCTGTTCCTTAAAACACTAGTGCTTAGAAAATCTATTGGAGGCAGAAGCAGTCAAGGGTAGCCTAGGGTTAGGGTTAGGCTTAGGGTTAGGCTTAGGGTACGGCTTAGGGTACGGGTTCGGGGAGGGCTTCGGGTACGGCGTAGGGTATGGGTTCGGGTTAGGGATAGGGTTAGTGTTAGGGTTAGGGCTCGGTTTAGGGTACGGCTTAGGATTAGGGTACGTTTTAGTGTTAGGGTAGGGGTTAGGGTAAGGGTACGCGTTAGGGTTAGGGTAGTTATTAAACCTATCCCACTCTCTAGATACCCCTTAGCACGTAAAGGAATATTATTTGGGGGTCCAGCCATGGAGAAGAATTTAGACACTAGGATAAGATTAGGAACACACCCATTTTAAAGAAATCACATTAGGATTCTCTTTTTAAGCTGTTCCTTAAAACACTAGTGCTTAGGAAATCTATTGGAGTCAGAAGCAGTCAAGGGTAGCCTAGGGTTAGGGTTAGGCTTAGGGTTAGGCTTAGGATACGGCTTAGGGTAAGGGTTCGGGGAGGGCTTCGGGTACAGTGTAGGGTATGGGTTAGGGTTAGGGTTAGGGTTAGTGTTAGGGTTAGGGCTCGGTTTAGGGTCTGGGTTAGGATTAGGGTACGTGTTAGGGTTAGGGTAGTGGTTAGGGTTAGTGTACGTGTTAAGGTTAGGGTAGTGATTAAACCTATCCCACTCTCTAGATACCCCTTAGCACATAAAGGAATATTATTTGGGGGTCCAGCCATGGAGAAAAGTTTAGACACTAGGATAAGATAAGGAACATACCCATTATAAAGAAATCACATTAGGATTCTCTTTTTAAGCTGTTCATTAAAACAGTAGTGCTTAGGAAATCTATTGGAGGCAGAAGCAGTCAAAGGTAGCCTAGGGTTAGGGTTAGGCTTAGGGTTAGGCTTAGGGTACGGCTTAGGGTACGGGTTCGGGGAGTGCTTTGGTTACGGCGTAGAGTATGGGTTAGGGTTAGGGTTTTTTTGTTAGTGTTAGGGTTAGGGCTCCGTTTAGGGTACGGGTTAGGATTAGGGTACGTGTTAGGTTTAGGGTAGGGGTTAGGGTTAGGGTACGCGTTAGGGTTAGGGTACTTATTAAACCTATCCCACTCTCTAGATACCCCTTAGCACGTAAAGGAATATTATTTGGGGGTCCAGCCATGGAGAAGAGTTTAGACACTAGGATAAGATAAGGAACACACCTATTATAAAGAAATCACATTAGGATTCTCTTTTTAAGCTCTTCCTTAAAACACTAGTGCTTAGGAAATCTATTGGAGGCAGAAGCAGTCAAGGGTAGCCTAGGGTTAGGGTTAGGCTTAGGGATAGGCTTAGGGTAAGGCTTAGGGTACGGTTTCGGGGAGGGCTTCGGATATGGCGTAGGGTATGGGTTAGGGTTAGGGTTAGGGTTAGTGTTAGGGTTAGGCCTCGGTTTAGGGTACGGTTTAGGATTAGGGTACGTGTTAGGGTTAGGGTAGTGGTTAGGGTTAGTGTACGTGTTAAGGTTAGGGTAGTTATTAAACCTATCCCACTCTCTAGATACCCCTTAGCACGTAAAGGAATATTATTGGGGGTCCAGCCATGGAGAAGAATTTAGACACTAGGATAAGATTAGGAACACACCCATTATAAAGAAATCACATTAGGATTCTCTTTTTAAGCTGTTCCTTAAAACACTAGTGCTTAGGAAATCTATTGGAATCAGAAGCAGTCAAGGGTAGCCTAGGGTTAGGGTTAGGCTTAGGGTTAGGCTTAGGATACGGCTTAGGTTACGGGTTCGGGGAGGGCTTCGGGTACAGTGTAGGGTATGGGTTAGGGTTAGGGTTAGGGTTAGTGTTAGGGTTAGGGCTCGGTTTAGGGTCTGGGTTAGGATTAGGGTACGTGTTAGGGTTAGGGTAGTGGTTAGGGTTATTGTACGTGTTAAGGTTAGGGTAGTGATTAAACCTATCCCAATCTCTAGATACCCCTTAGCACGCAAAGGAATATTATTTGGGGGTCCAGGCATGGAGAAAAGTTTAGACACTAGGATAAGATAAGGAACATACCCATTATAAAGAAATCACATTAGGATTCTCTTTTTAAGCTGTTCCTTAAAACACTAGTGCTTAGGAAATCTATTGGAGGCAGAAGCAGTCAAGGGTAGCCTAGGGTTAGGGTTAGGCTTAGGGTTAGGCTTAGGGTATGGCTTAGGGTATGGGTTCGGGGAGGGCTTCGTGTACGGCGTAGGGTATGGGTTAGGGTTAGGGTTAGGGTTAGTGTTAGGGTTAGGGCTCGGTTTAGGATATTGGTTAGGATTAGGGTACGTGTTAGGGTTAGGGTAGGGGTTAGGGTTAGGGTTAGGGTTAGGGTTAGGGTTAGGGTTAGGCTTAGGGTTAGGCTTAGGGTACGGGTTCGGGGAGGGGTTCGTGTACGGCGTAGGGTATGGGTTAGGGTTAGTGTTTCGGTTAGTGTTAGGGTTAGGGCTCCGTTTAGGGTACGGGTTAGGATTAGGGTACGTGTTAGGGTTACGGTAGGGGTTAGGGTTAGGGTACGCGTTAGGGTTAGGGTAGTTATTAAACCTATCCCACTCTCTAGATACCCCTTAGCACGTAAAGGAATATTATTTGGAGGTCCAGCCATGGAGAAGAGTTTAGACACTAGGATAAGATAAGGAACACACCAATTATAAAGAAATCACCTTAGGATTCTCTTTTTAAGCTGTTCATTAAAACAGTATTTCTTAGGAAATCTATTGGAGGCAGAAGCAGTCAAAGGTAGCCTAGGGTTAGGGTTAGGCTTAGGGTTAGGCTTAGGGTACGGCTTAGGGTACGGGTTCCGGGAGGGATTCGGGTACGGCGTTGGGTATGGGTTTGGGTTAGGGTTAGGGTTAGTGTTAGGGTTAGGGCTCGGTTTAGGGTACGGTTTAGGATTAGGGTACGAGTTAGGGTTAGGGAAGGGGTTAGGGTTAGGGTACGTGTTAGGGTTAGGGTAGTTATTAAACCTATCCCACTCTCTAGATACCCCATAGCATGTAAAGGAATATTATTTGGGGATCCAGCCATGGAGAAAAGTTTAGACACTAAGATAATATAAGGAACACACCCATTATAAAGAAATCACATTAGGATTCTCTTTTTAATCTGTTCCTTAAAACACTAGTGCTTAGAAAATCTATTGGAGGTAGAAGCAGTCAAGGGTAGCCTAGGGTTAGGGTTAGGCTTAGGTTTAGGCTTAGGGTACGGCTTAGGATACGGGTTCGGGGAGGGCTTCGGTTACGGCGTAGGGTATGGGTTCGGGTTAGGGATAGGGTTAGTGTTAGGGTTAGGGCTCGGTTTAGGGTACGGCTTAGGATTAGGGTACGTTTTAGTGTTAGGGTAGGGGTTAGGGTAAGGGTACGCGTTAGGGTTAGGGTAGTTATTAAAGCTATCCCACTCTCTAGATACCCCTTAGCACGTAAAGGAATATTATTTGGGGGTCCAGCCATGGAGAAGAATTTAGACACTAGGATAAGATTAGGAACACACCCATTATAAAGAAATCACATTAGGATTCTCTTTTTAAGCTGTTCCTTAAAACACTAGTGCTTAGGAAATCTATTGGAGTCAGAAGCAGTCAAGGGTAGCCTAGGGTTAGGGTTAGGCTTAGGGTTAGGCTTAGGATACGGCTTAGGGTACGGGTTCGGGGAGGGCTTCGGGTACAGTGTAGGGTATGGGTTAGGGTTAGGGTTAGGGTTAGTGTTAGGGTTAGGGCTCGGTTTAGAGCCTGGGTTAGGATTAGGGTACGTGTTAGGGTTAGGGTAGTGGTTAGGGTTAGTGTACGTGTTAAGGTTAGGGTAGTGATTAAACCTATCCCACTCTCTAGATACCCCTTAGCACGTAAAGGAATATTATTTGGGGGTCCAGGCATGGAGAAAAGTTTAGACACTAAAATAAGATAAGGAACATACCCATTATAAAGAAATCACATTAGGATTCTCTTTTTAAGCTGTTCCTTAAAACACTAGTGCTTAGGAAATCTATTGGAGGCAGAAGCAGTCAAAGGTAGCCTAGGGTTAGGGTTAGGCTTAGGGTTAGGCTTAGGGTACGGCTTAGGGTATGGGTTCGGGGAGGGCTTCGTGTACGGCGTAGGGTATGGGTTAGGGTTAGGGTTAGGGTTAGTGTTAGGGTTAGGGCTCGGTTTAGGGTATTGGTTAGGATTAGGGTACGTGTTAGGGTTATGGTAGGGGTTAGGGTTAGGGTTAGGGTTAGGGATAGGGTTAGGCTTAGGGTTAGGCTTAGGGTACGGGTTCGGGGAGGGGTTCGTGTACGGCATACGGAATGGGTTAGGGTTAGGGTTTCGGTTAGTGTTAGGGTTAGGGCTCCGTTTAGGGTACGGGTTAGGATTAGGGTACGTGTTAGGGTTACGGTAGGGGTTAGGGTTAGGGTACGCGTTAGGGTTAGGGTAGTTATTAAACCTATCCCACTCTCTAGATACCCCTTAGCACGTAAAGGAATATTATTTGGGGGTCCAGCCATGGAGAAGAATTTAGACACTAGGATAAGATTAGGAACACACCCATTATAAAGAAATCACATTAGGATTCTCTTTTTAAGCTGTTCCTTAAAACACTAGTGCTTCGGAAATCTATTGGAGTCAGAAGCAGTCAAGGGTAGCCTAGGGTTAGGGTTAGGCTTAGGGTTAGGCTTAGGATACGGCTTAGGGTACGGGTTCGGGGAGGGCTTCGGGTACAGTGTAGGGTATGGGTTAGGTTTAGGGTTAGGGTTAGTGTTAGGGTTAGGGCTCGGTTTAGGGTCTGGGTTAGGATTAGGGTACGTGTTAGGGTTAGGGTAGTGGTTAGGTTTAGTGTACGTGTTAAGGTTAGGGTAGTGATTAAACCTATCCCACTCTCTAGATACCCCTTAGAACGTAAAGGAATATTATTTGGGGGTCCAGGCATGGAGAAATGTTTAGACACTAGGATAAGATAAGGAACATACCCATTATAAAGAAATCACATTAGGATTCTCTTTTTAAGCTGTTCCTTAAAACTCTAGTGCTTAGGAAATCTATTGGAGGCAGAAGCAGTCAAGGGTAGCCTAGGGTTAGGGTTAGGCTTAGGGTTAGGCTTAGGGTATGGCTTAGGGTATGGGTTCGGGGAGGGCTTCGTGTACGGCGTAGGGTATGGGTTAGGGTTAGGGTTAGGGTTAGTGTTAGGGTTAGGGCTCGGTTTAGGGTATTGGTTAGGATTAGGGTACGTGTTAGGGTTAGGGTAGGGGTTAGGGTTAGGGTTAGGGTTAGGGTTAGGGTTAGGGTTAGGGTTAGGCTTAGGGTTAGGCTTAGGGTACGGGTTCGGGGAGGGGTTCGTGTACGGCGTAGGGTATGGGTTAGGGTTAGGGTTTCGGTTAGTGTTAGGGTTAGGGCTCCGTTTAGGGTAGGGGTTAGGGTTAGGGTACGTGTTAGGGTTAGGGTAGTTATTAAACCTATCCCACTCTCTAGATACCCCATAGCATGTAAAGGAATATTATTTGGGGATCCAGCCATGGAGAAAAGTTTACACACTAGGATAAGATAAGGAACACACCCATTATAAAGAAATCACATTAGGATTCTCTTTTTAAGCTGTTCCTTAAAACACTAATGCTTAGGAAATCTATTGGAGGCAGAAGCAGTCAAGGGTAGCCTAGGGCTAGTGTTAGGCTTAGGGTTAGGGTTAGGGTACGGTTTAGGGTACGGGTTCTGGGAGGGGTTCGGGTACGGCGTAGGGTATGGGTTAGGGTTAGGGTTAGGGTTAGTGTTAGGGTTAGGGCTCGGTTTAGTGTATGGGTAAGGATTAGGGTACGTGTTAGGGTTAGGGTAGTGGTTAGGGTTAGTGTACGTGTTAGGGTTAAGGTAGTGATTAAACCTATCCCACTATCTAGATACTCCATAGCACGTAAAGGATTATTATTTGGGTGTCCAGCCATGGAGAAAAGTTTAGACACTAGGATAAGATAAGGAACATACCCATTATAAAGAAATCACATTAGGATTCTCTTTTTAACCTGTTCCTTAAAACACTAGTGCTTAGGAAATCTAATGGAGACAGAAGCTGTCAAGGGTAGCCTAGCGTTAGGGTTAGGCTTAGGGTTAGGCTTGGGTACGGCTTAGGGTACGGTTTCGGGGAGGGCTTCGGGTACGGCGTAGGGTATGGCTTAGGGTTAGGGTTAGGGTTAGTGTTAGGGTTAGGGCTCGGTTTAGGGTACAGGTTAGGATTAGGGTACATGTTAGTGTTAGGGTAGGGGTTAGGGTTAGGGTACGCGTTAGGGTTAGGGTAGTTATTAAACCTATCCCACTCTCTAGATACCCCTTAGCACGTAAAGGAATATTATTTGGGTGTCCAGCCATGGAGAAGAGTTTAGACACTAGGATAAGATAAGGAACACACCCATTATAAAGAAATCATATTAGGATTCTCTTTTTAAGCTGTTCCTTAAAACACAAGTGCTTAGGAAATCTATTAGAGGCAGAAGCAGTCAAGGGTAGCCTAGGGTTAGGGTTAGGCTTAGGGTTAGGTTTAGGGTACGGCTTAGGGTACGGTTTCGGGGAGGGCTTCGGGTACGGCGTAGGGTATGGGTTAGGGTTAGGGTTAGGGTTAGTGTTAGGGTTAGGGCTCGGTTTAGGGTATTGTTTCGGATTAGGGTACGTGTTAGGGTTACGGTAGGGGTTAGGGTTAGGGTACGCGTTAGGGTTAGGGTAGTTATTAAACCTATCCCACTCTCTAGATACCCCTTAGCACGTAAAGGAACATTATTTGGGGGTCCAGCCATGGAGAAGAGTTTAGACACTAGGATAAGATAAGGAACACACCTATTATAAAGAAATCACATTAGGATTCTCTTTTTAAGCTCTTCCTTAAAACACTAGTGCTTAGGAAATCTATTGGAGGCAGAAGCAGTCAAGGGTAGCCTAGGGTTACGGTTAGGCTTAGGGATAGGCTTAGGGTACGGTTTCGGGGAGGGCTTCGGGTACGGCGTAGTGTATGGGTTAGGGTTAGGGTTAGGGTTAGTGTTAGGGTTAGGGCTCGGTTTAGGGTACGGTTTAGTATTAGCGTACGTGTTAGGGTTAGGGTAGGGGTTAGGGTTAGGGTACGTGTTAGGGTTAGGGTAGTTATTAAACCTATCCCACTCTCTAGATACCCCATAGCATGTAAAGGAATATTATTTGGGGATCCAGCCATGGAGAAAAGTTTAGACACTAGGATAAGATAAGGAACACACCCATTATAAAAAATCACATTAGGATTCTCTTTTTAATCTGTTCCTTAATACACTAGTGCTTAGAAAATCTATTGGAGGCAGAAGCAGTCAAGGGTAGCCTAGGGTTAGGGTTAGGCTTAGGGTTAGGCTTAGGGTACGGCTTAGGGTACGGGTTCGGGGAGGGCTTCGGGTACGGCGTAGGGTATGGGTTCGGGTTAGGGATAGGGTTAGTGTTAGGGTTAGGGCTCGGTTTAGGGTACGGCTTAGGATTAGGGTACGTTTCAGTGTTAGGGTAGGGGTTAGGGTAAGGGTACGCGTTAGGGTTAGGGTAGTTATTAAACCTATCCCACTCTCTAGATACCCCTTAGCACGTAAAGGTATATTATTTGGGGGTCCAGCCATGGAGAAGAATTTAGACACTAGGATAAGATTACGAACACACCCATTATAAAGAAATCACATTAGGATTCTCTTTTTAAGCTGTTCTTTAAAACACTAGTGCTTAGGAAATCTATTGGAGTCAGAAGCAGTCAAGGGTAGCCTAGGGTTAGGGTTAGGCTTAGGGTAAGGCTTAGGATACGGCTTAGGGTAAGGGTTTGGGGAGGGCTTCGGGTACAGTGTAGGGTATGGGTTAGGGTTAGGGTTAGGGTTAGTGTTAGGGTTAGGGCTCGGTTTAGGGTCTGGGTTAGGATTAGGGTACGTGTTAGGGTTAGGGTAGTGGTTAGGGTTAGTGTACGTGTTAAGGTTAGGGTAGTGATTAAACCTATCCCACTCTCTAGATACCCCTTAGCACGTAAAGGAATATTATTTGGGGGTCCAGGCATGGAGAAAAGTTTAGACACTAAAATAAGATAAGGAACATACCCATTATAAAGAAATCACATTAGGATTCTCTTTTTAAGCTGTTCCTTAAAACACTAGTGCTTAGGAAATCTATTGGAGGCAGAAGCAGTCAAGGGTAGCCTAGGGTTAGGGTTAGGCTTAGGGTTAGGCTTAGGATACGGCTTAGGGTACGGGTTCGGGGAGGGCTTCGGGTACAGTGTAGGGTATGGGTTAGGTTTAGGGTTAGGGTTAGTGTTAGGGTTAGGGCTCGGTTTAGGGTCTGGGTTAGGATTAGGGTACGTGTTAGGGTTAGGGTAGTGGTTAGGGTTAGTGTACGTGTTAAGGTTAGGGTAGTGATTAAACCTATCCCACTCTCTAGATACCCCTTAGAACGTAAAGGAATATTATTTGGGGGTCCAGGCATGGAGAAATGTTTAGACACTAGGATAAGATAAGGAACATACCCATTATAAAGAAATCACATTAGGATTCTCTTTTTAAGCTGTTCCTTAAAACTCTAGTGCTTAGGAAATCTATTGGAGGCAGAAGCAGTCAAGGGTAGCCTAGGGTTAGGGTTAGGCTTAGGGTTAGGCTTAGGGTATGGCTTAGGGTATGGGTTCGGGGAGGGCTTCGTGTACGGCGTAGGTTATGGGTTAGGGTTAGGGTTAGGGTTAGTGTTAGGGTTAGGGCTCGGTTTAGGGTATTGGTTAGGATTAGGGTACGTGTTAGGGTTAGGGTAGGGGTTAGGGTTAGGGTTAGGGTTAGGGTTAGGCTTAGGGTTAGGGTTAGGCTTAGGGTTAGGCTTAGGGTACGGGTTCGGGGAGGGGTTCGTGTACGGCGTAGGGTATGGGTTAGGGTTAGGGTTTCGGTTAGTGTTAGGGTTAGGGCTCCGTTTAGGGTACGGGTTAGGATTAGGGTACGTGTTAGGGTTACGGTATGTGTTAGGGTTAGGGTACGCGTTAGGGTTAGGGTAGTTATTAAACCTATCCCACTCTCTAGATACCCCTTAGCACGTAAAGGAATATTATTTGGAGGTCCAGCCATGGAGAAGAGTTTAGACACTAGGATAAGATAAGGAACACACCAATTATAAAGAAATCACATTAGGATTCTCTTTTTAAGGTGTTCATTAAAACAGTAGTGCTTAGGAAATCTATTGGAGGCAGAAGCAGTCAAAGGTAGCCTAGGGTTAGGGTTAGGCTTAGGGTTAGGCTTAGGGTACGGCTTAGGGTACGGGTTCCGGGAGGGATTCGGGTACGGCGTAGGGTATGGGTTTGGGTTAGGGTTAGGGTTAGTGTTAGGGTTAGGGCTCGGGTTAGGGTACGGTTTAGGATTAGGGTACGTGTTAGGGTTAGGGTAGGGGTTAGGGTTAGGGTACGTGTTAGGGTTAGGGTAGTTATTAAACCTATCCCACTCTCTAGATACCCCATAGCATGTAAAGGAATATTATTTGGGGATCCAGCCATGGAGAAAAGTTTAGACACTAGGATAAGATAAGGAACACACCCATTATAAAGAAATCACATTAGGATTCTCTTTTTAAGCTGTTCCTTAAAACACTAATGCTTAGGAAATCTATTGGAGGCAGAAGCAGTCAAGGGTAGCCTAGGGCTATTGTTAGGCTTAGGGTTAGGGTTGGGGTACGGTTTAGGGTACGGGTTCTGGGAGGGGTTCGGGTACGGCGTAGGGTATGGGTTAGGGTTAGGGTTAGGGTTAGTGTTAGGGTTAGGGCTCGGTTTAGTGTATTGGTAAGGATTAGGGTACGTGTTAGGGTTAGGGTAGTGGTTAGGGTTAGTGTACGTGTTAGGTTTAAGGTAGTGATTAAACCTATCCCACTATCTAGATACTCCATAGCACGTAAAGGATTATTATTTGGGTGTCCAGCCATGGAGAAAAGTTTAGACACTAGGATAAGATAAGGAACATACCCATTATAAAGAAATCACATTAGGATTCTCTTTTTAACCTGTTCCTTAAAACACTAGTGCTTAGGAAATCTAATGGAGACAGAAGCTGTCAAGGGTAGCCTAGCGTTAGGGTTAGGCTTAGGGTTAGGCTTGGGTACGGCTTAGGGTACGGTTTCGGGGAGGGCTTCGGGTACGGCGTAGGGTATGGCTTAGGGTTAGGGTTAGGGTTAGTGTTAGGGTTAGGGCTCGGTTTAGGGTACAGGTTAGGATTAGGGTACATGTTAGTGTTAGGGTAGGGGTTAGGGTTAGGGTACGCGTTAGGGTTAGGGTAGTTATTAAACCTATCCCACTCTCTAGATACCCCTTAGCACGTAAAGGAATATTATTTGGGTGTCCAGCCATGGAGAAGAGTTTAGACACTAGGATAAGATAAGGAACACACCCATTATAAAGAAATCATATTAGGATTCTCTTTTTAAGCTGTTCCTTAAAACACAAGTGCTTAGGAAATCTATTAGAGGCAGAAGCAGTCAAGGGTAGCCTAGGGTTAGGGTTAGGCTTAGGGTTAGGTTTAGGGTACGGCTTAGGGTACGGTTTCGGGGAGGGCTTCGGGTACGGCGTAGGGTATGGGTTAGGATTAGGGTTAGGGTTAGTGTTAGGGTTAGGGCTCGGTTTAGGGTATTGTTTCGGATTAGGGTACGTGTTAGGGTTACGGTAGGGGTTAGGGTTAGGGTACGCGTTAGGGTTAGGGTAGTTATTAAACCTATCCCACTCTCTAGATACCCCTTAGCACGTAAAGGAACATTATTTGGGGGTCCAGCCATGGAGAAGAGTTTAGACACTAGGATAAGATAAGGAACACACCTATTATAAAGAAATCACATTAGGATTCTCTTTTTAAGCTCTTCCTTAAAACACTAGTGCTTAGGAAATCTATTGGAGGCAGAAGCAGTCAAGGGTAGCCTAGGGTTACGGTTAGGCTTAGGGATAGGCTTAGGGTACGGCTTAGGGTACGGTTTCGGGGAGGGCTTCGGGTACGGCGTAGTGTATGGGTTAGGGTTAGGGTTAGGGTTAGTGTTAGGGTTAGGGCTCGGTTTAGGGTACGGTTTAGTATTAGCGTACGTGTTAGGGTTAGGGTAGGGGTTAGGGTTAGGGTACGTGTTAGGGTTAGGGTAGTTATTAAACCTATCCCACTCTCTAGATACCCCATAGCATGTAAAGGAATATTATTTGGGGATCCAGCCATGGAGAAAAGTTTAGACACTAGGATAAGATAAGGAACACACCCATTATAAAGAAATCACATTAGGATTCTCTTTTTAATCTGTTCCTTAATACACTAGTGCTTAGAAAATCTATTGGAGGCAGAAGCAGTCAAGGGTAGCCTAGGGTTAGGGTTAGGCTTAGGGTTAGGCTTAGGGTACGGCTTAGGGTACGGGTTCGGGGAGGGCTTCGGGTACGGCGTAGGGTATGGGTTCGGGTTAGGGATAGGGTTAGTGTTAGGGTTAGGGCTCGGTTTATGGTACGGCTTAGGATTAGGGTACGTTTCAGTGTTAGGGTAGGGGTTAGGGTAAGGGTACGCGTTAGGGTTAGGGTAGTTATTAAACCTATCCCACTCTCTAGATACCCCTTAGCACGTAAAGGTATATTATTTGGGGGTCCAGCCATGGAGAAGAATTTAGACACTAGGATAAGATTACGAACACACCCATTATAAAGAAATCACATTAGGATTCTCTTTTTAAGCTGTTCCTTAAAACACTAATGCTTAGGAAATCTATTGGAGGCAGAAGCAGTCAAGGGTAGCCTAGGGCTAGTGTTAGGCTTAGGGTTAGGGTTAGGGTACGGTTTAGGGTACGGGTTCTGGGAGGGGTTCGGGTACGGCGTAGGGTATGGGTTAGGGTTAGGGTTAGGGTTAGTGTTAGGGTTAGGGCTCGGTTTAGTGTATGGGTAAGGATTAGGGTACGTGTTAGGGTTAGGGTAGTGGTTAGGGTTAGTGTACGTGTTAGGGTTAAGGTAGTGATTAAACCTATCCCACTATCTAGATACTCCATAGCACGTAAAGGATTATTATTTGGGTGTCCAGCCATGGAGAAAAGTTTAGACACTAGGATAAGATAAGGAACATACCCATTATAAAGAAATCACATTAGGATTCTCTTTTTAACCTGTTCCTTAAAACACTAGTGCTTAGGAAATCTAATGGAGACAGAAGCTGTCAAGGGTAGCCTAGCGTTAGGGTTAGGCTTAGGGTTAGGCTTGGGTACGGCTTAGGGTACGGTTTCGGGGAGGGCTTCGGGTACGGCGTAGGGTATGGCTTAGGGTTAGGGTTAGGGTTAGTGTTAGGGTTAGGGCTCGGTTTAGGGTACAGGTTAGGATTAGGGTACATGTTAGTGTTAGGGTAGGGGTTAGGGTTAGGGTACGCGTTAGGGTTAGGGTAGTTATTAAACCTATCCCACTCTCTAGATACCCCTTAGCACGTAAAGGAATATTATTTGGGTGTCCAGCCATGGAGAAGAGTTTAGACACTAGGATAAGATAAGGAACACACCCATTATAAAGAAATCATATTAGGATTCTCTTTTTAAGCTGTTCCTTAAAACACAAGTGCTTAGGAAATCTATTAGAGGCAGAAGCAGTCAAGGGTAGCCTAGGGTTAGGGTTAGGCTTAGGGTTAGGTTTAGGGTACGGCTTAGGGTACGGTTTCGGGGAGGGCTTCGGGTACGGCGTAGGGTATGGGTTAGGGTTAGGGTTAGGGTTAGTGTTAGGGTTAGGGCTCGGTTTAGGGTACGGTTTAGTATTAGCGTACGTGTTAGGGTTAGGGTAGGGGTTAGGGTTAGGGTACGTGTTAGGGTTAGGGTAGTTATTAAACCTATCCCACTCTCTAGATACCCCATAGCATGTAAAGGAATATTATTTGGGGATCCAGCCATGGAGAAAAGTTTAGACACTAGGATAAGATAAGGAACACACCCATTATAAAGAAATCACATTAGGATTCTCTTTTTAATCTGTTCCTTAATACACTAGTGCTTAGAAAATCTATTGGAGGCAGAAGCAGTCAAGGGTAGCCTAGGGTTAGGGTTAGGCTTAGGGTTAGGCTTAGGGTACGGCTTAGGGTACGGGTTCGGGGAGGGCTTCGGGTACGGCGTAGGGTATGGGTTCGGGTTAGGGATAGGGTTAGTGTTAGGGTTAGGGCTCGGTTTAGGGTACGGCTTAGGATTAGGGTACGTTTCAGTGTTAGGGTAGGGGTTAGGGTAAGGGTACGCGTTAGGGTTAGGGTAGTTATTAAACCTATCCCACTCTCTAGATACCCCTTAGCACGTAAAGGTATATTATTTGGGGGTCCAGCCATGGAGAAGAATTTAGACACTAGGATAAGATTACGAACACACCCATTATAAAGAAATCACATTAGGATTCTCTTTTTAAGCTGTTCTTTAAAACACTAGTGCTTAGGAAATCTATTGGAGTCAGAAGCAGTCAAGGGTAGCCTAGGGTTAGGGTTAGGCTTAGGGTTAGGCTTAGGATACGGCTTAGGGTAAGGGTTTGGGGAGGGCTTCGGGTACAGTGTAGGGTATGGGTTAGGGTTAGGGTTAGGGTTAGTGTTAGGGTTAGGGCTCGGTTTAGGGTCTGGGTTAGGATTAGGGTACGTGTTAGGGTTAGGGTAGTGGTTAGGGTTAGTGTACGTGTTAAGGTTAGGGTAGTGATTAAACCTATCCCACTCTCTAGATACCCCTTAGCACGTAAAGGAATATTATTTGGGGGTCCAGGCATGGAGAAAAGTTTAGACACTAAAATAAGATAAGGAACATACCCATTATAAAGAAATCACATTAGGATTCTCTTTTTAAGCTGTTCCTTAAAACACTAGTGCTTAGGAAATCTATTGGAGGCAGAAGCAGTCAAGGGTAGCCTAGGGTTAGGGTTAGGCTTAGGGTTAGGCTTAGGGTATGGCTTAGGGTATGGGTTCGGGGAGGGCTTCGTGTACGGCGTAGGGTATGGGTTAGGGTTACGGTTAGTGTTAGGTTTAGGGCTCGGTTTAGGTTATTGGTTAGGATTAGGGTACGTGTTAGGGTTAGGGTAGGGGTTAGGGTTAGGGTTAGGGTTAGGGTTAGGGTTAGGGTTAGGCTTAGGGTTAGGCTTAGGGTACGGGTTCGGGGAGGGGTTCGTGTATGGCGTAGGGTATGGGTTAGGGTTAGGGTTTCGGTTAGTGTTAGGGTTAGGGCTCCGTTTAGGGTACGGGTTAGGATTAGGGTACGTGTTAGGGTTACGGTAGGGGTTAGGGTTAGGGTACGCGTTAGGGTTAGTGTAGTTAGTAAACCTATCCCACTCTCTAGATACCCCTTAGCACGTAAAGGAATATTATTTGGAGGTCCAGCCATGGAGAAGAGTTTAGACACTAGGAAAAGATAAGGAACATACCCATTATAAAGAAATCACATTAGGATTCTCTTTTTAAGCTGTTCCTTAAAACACTAGTGCTTAGAAAATCTATTGGATGCAGAAGCAGTCAAGGGTAGCCTAGGGTTAGGGTTAGGCTTAGGGTTAGGCTTAGGGTACGACTTAGGGTACGGGTTCGGGGAGGGCTGCGGGTATGGTGTAGGGTATGGTTTAGGGTTAGGGTTAGGTTTAGTGTTAGGGTTAGGGCTCGGTTTAGGGTACGGGTTAGGTTTAGGGTACGTTTTAGTATTAGGGTAGGGGTTAGGGTTAGGGTACGCGTTAGGGTTAGGGTAGGTATTAAACCTATCCCACTCTCTAGATACCCCTTAGCACGTAAAGGAATATTATTTGGGGGTCCAGCCATGGAGAAGAGTTTAGACACTAGGATAAGATAAGGAACACACCCATTATAAAGAAATCACATTAGGATTCTCTTTTTAAGTTGTTCCTTAAAACACTAGTGCTTAGGAAATCTATTGGAGGCAGAAGCAGGCAAGGGTAGCCTAGGGTTAGGGTTAGGCTTAGGGTTAGGGTTAGGCTACGGTTTAGGGTACGGTTTAGGATTAGGGTACGTGTTAGGGTTAGGGTAGGGGTTAGGGTTAGGGTACGTGTTAGGGTTAGGGTAGTTATTAAACCTATCCCACTCTCTAGATACCCCATAGCATGTAAAGGAATATTATTTGGGGATCCAGCCATGGAGAAAAGTTTAGACACTAGGATAAGATAAGGAACACACCCATTATAAAGAAATCACATTAGGATTCTCTTTTTAATCTGTTCCTTAAAACACTAGTGCTTAGAAAATCTATTGGAGGTAGAAGCAGTCAAGGGTAGCCTAGGGTTAGGGTTAGTCTTAGGGTTAGGCTTAGGGTATGGCTTAGGGTATGGGTTCGGGGAGGGCTTCGTGTACGGCGTAGGGTATGGGTTAGGGTTAGGGTTAGGGTTAGTGTTAGGGTTAGGGCTCGGTTTAGGGTATTGGTTAGGATTAGGGTACGTGTTAGGGTTAGGGTAGGGGTTAGGGTTAGGGTTAGGGTTAGGGTTAGGGTTAGGGTTAGGCTTAGGGTTAGGCTAAGGGTACGGGTTCGGGGAGGGGTTCGTGTACGGCGTAGGGTATGGGTTAGGGTTAGGGTTTCGGTTAGTGTTAGGGTTAGGGCTCCGTTTAGGGTACGGGTTAGGATAAGGGTACGTGTTAGGGTTACGGTAGGGGTTAGGGTTAGGGTACGCGTTAGGGTTAGGGTAGTTATTAAACCTATCCCACTCTCTAGATACACCTTAGCACGTAAAGGAATATTATTTGGAGGTCCAGCCATGGAGAAAAGTTTAGACACTAGGATAAGATAAGGAACACACCCATTATAAAGAAATCACATTAGGATTCTCTTTTTAAGCTGTTCCTTAAAACACTAATGCTTAGGAAATCTATTGGAGGCAGAAGCAGTCAAGGGTAGCCTAGGGTTAGGCTTAGGCTTAGGGTTAGGCTTAGGGTACGGCTTAGGGTACGGGTTCCGGGAGGGCTTCGGATACGGCGTAGGGTATGGGTTAGGGTTAGGGTTAGGGTTAGTGTTAGGGTTAGGGCTCGGTTTAGGGTACGGTTTAGGATTAGGGTACGTGTTAGGGTTAGGGTAGGGGTTAGTGTTAGGGTACGTGTTAGGGTTAGGGTAGTTATTAAAGCTATCCCACTCTCTAGATACCCCATAGCATGTAAAGGAATATTATTTGGGGATCCAGCCATGGAGAAAAGTTTAGACACTAGGATAAGATAAGGAACACACCCATTATAAAGAAATCACATTAGGATTCTCTTTTTAATCTGTTCCTTAAAACACAAGTGCTTAGAAAATCTATTGGAGGTAGAAGCAGTCAAGGGTAGCCTAGGGTTAGGGTTAGGCTTAGGGTTAGGCTTAGGGTACGGCTTAGGATACGGGTTCGGGGAGGGCTTCGGGTACGGCGTAGGGTATGGGTTCGGGTTAGGGATAGGGTTAGTTTTAGGGTTAGGGCTCGGTTTAGGATACGGCTTAGGATTAGGGTACGTGTTAGGGTTAGGGTAGTGGTTAGGGTTAGTGTACGTGTTAGGGTTAAGGTAGTGATTAAACCTATCCCACTATCTAGATACCCCATAGCACATAAAGGATTATTATTTGGAGGTCCAGCCATGGAGAAAAGTTTAGACACTAGTATAATATAAGGAACATACCCATTATAAAGAAATCACATTATGATTCTCTTTTTAACCTGTTCCTTAAAACACTAGTGCTTAGGAAATCTAATGGAGGCAGAAGCTGTCAAGGGTAGCCTAGGGTTAGGGTTAGGCTTAGGGTTAGGTTTAGGATACGGCTTAGGGTACGGGTTCGGGGAGGGCTTCGGGTACAGTGTAGGGTATGGGTTAGGGTTAGGGTTAGGGCTCGGTTTAGGGTATTGGTTAGGATTAGGGTACGTGTTAGGGTTACTGTAGGGGTTAGGGTTAGGGTTAGGGTTAGGGTTAGGGTTAGGCTTAGGGTTAGGCTTAGGGTACGGGTTCGGGGAGGGGTTCGTGTACGGCGTAGGGTATGGGTTAGGGTTAGGGTTTCGGTTAGTGTTAGGGTTAGGGCTCCGTTTAGGGTACGGGTTAGGATTAGGGTACGTGTTAGGGTTATGGTAGGGGTTAGGGTTAGGGTACGCGTTAGGGTTAGGGTAGTTATTAAACCTATCCCACTCTCTAGATACCCCTTAGCACGTAAAGGAATATTATTTGGAGGTCCAGCCATGGAGAAGAGTTTAGACACTAGGATAAGATAAGGAACACACCAACTATAAAGAAATCACATTAGGATTCTCTTTTTAAGCTGTTCATTAAAACAGTAGTGCTTAGGAAATCTATTGGCGGCAGAAGCAGTCAAAGTAGCCTAGGGTTAGGGTTAGGCTTAGGGTTAGGCTTAGGGTACGGCTTAGGGTACGGGTTTCGGGAGGGCTTCGGGTACGGCGTAGGGTATGGGTTAGGGTTAGGGTTAGGGTTAGTGTTAGGGTTAGGGCTCGGTTTAGGTTACGGTTTAGGATTAGGGTACGTGTTAGGGTTAGGGTAGGGGTTAGGGTTAGGGTACGTGTTAGGGTTAGGGTAGATATTAAACCTATCCCACTCTCTAGATACCCCATAGCATGTAAAGGAATATTATTTGGGGATCCAGCCATGGAGAAAAGTTTAGACACTAGGATAAGATAAGGAAAACACCCATTATAATGAAATCACATTAGGATTCTATTTTTAAGCTGTTCCTTAAAACACTAATGCTTAGGAAATCTATTGGAGGCAGAAGCAGTCAAGGGTAGCCTAGGGCTAGTGTTAGGCTTAGGGTTAGGGTTAGGGTACGGTTTAGGGTACGGGTTCTGGGAGGGGTTCGGGAACGGCGTAGGGTATGGGTTAGGGTTAGGGTTAGGGTTAGTGTTAGGGTTAGGGCTCGGTTTAGTGTATGGGTAAGGATTAGGGTACGTGTTAGGGTTAGGGTAGTGGTTAGGGTTAGGGTACGCGTTAGGGTTAGGGTAGTTATTAAACCTATCCCACTCTCTAGATACCCCTTAGCACGTAAAGGAATATTATTTGGGGGTCCAGCCATGGAGAAGAGTTTAGACACTAGGAGAAGATAAGGAACACACCCATTATAAAGAAATCACATTAGGATTCTCTTTTTAAGCTGTTCCTTAAAACACAAGTGCTAAGAAATCTATTGGAGGCAGAAGCAGTCAAGGGTAGCCTAGGGTTAGGGTTAGGCTTAGGGTTAGGGTTAGGGTACGGCTTAGGCTACGGTTTCGGGGAGGGCTTCGGGTACGGCGTAGGGTATGGGTTAGGGTTAGGGTTAGGGTTAGTGTTAGGGTTAGGGCTCGGTTTAGGGTACGGTTTAGTATTAGTGTACGTGTTAGGGTTAGGGTAGGGGTTAGGGTTAGGGTACGTGTTAGGGTTAGGGTAGTTATTAAACCTATCCCACTCTCTAGATACCCCATAGCATGTAAAGGAATATTATTTGGGGATCCAGCCATGGAGAAAAGTTTAGACACTAGGATAAGATAAGGAACACACCCATTATAAAGAAATCACATTAGGATTCTCTTTTTAATCTGTTCCTTAAAACACTAGTGCTTAGAAAATCTATTGGAGGTAGAAGCAGTCAAGGGTAGCCTAGGGTTAGGGTTAGGCTTAGGGTTAGGCTTAGGATATGGCTTAGGGTAAGGGTTTGGGGAGGGCTTCGGGTACAGTGTAGGGTATGGGTTAGGGTTAGGGTTAGGGTTAGTGTTAGGGTTAGGGCTCGGTTTAGGGTACGGCTTAGGATTAGGGTACGTTTTAGTGTTAGGGTAGGGGTTAGGGTAAGGGTACGCGTTCGGGTTAGGGTAGTTATTAAACCTATCCCACTCTCTAGATACCCCTTAGCACGTAAAGGAATATTATTTGTGGGTCCAGCCATGGAGAAGAATTTAGACACTAGGATAAGATTAGGAACACACCCATTATAAAGAAATCACATTAGGATTCTCTTTTTAAGCTGTTCCTTAAAACACTAGTGCTTAGGAAATCTATTGGAGTCAGAAGCAGTCAAGGGTAGCCTAGGGTTAGGGTTAGGCTTAGGGTTAGGCTTAGGATAAGGCTTAGGGTACGGGTTCGGGGAGGGCTTCGGGTACAGTGTAGGGTATTGGTTAGGGTTAGGGTTAGGGTTAGTGTTAGGGTTAGGGCTCGGTTTAGGGTCTGGGTTAGGATTAGGGTACGTGTTAGGGTTAGGGTAGTGGTTAGGGTTAGTGTACGTGTTAAGGTTAGGGTAGTGATTAAACCTATCCCACTCTGTAGATACCCCTTAGCACGTAAAGGAATATTATTTGGGGGTCCAGGCATGGAGAAAAGTTTAGACACTAAAATAAGATAAGGAACATACCCATTAAAAAGAAATCACATTAGGATTCTCTTTTTAAGCTGTTCCTTAAAACACTAGTGCTTAGGAAATCTATTGGAGGCAGAAGCAGTCAAGGGTAGCCTAGGGTTAGGGTTAGGCTTAGGGTTGGGCTTAGGGTATGGCTTAGGGTATGGGTTCGGGGAGGGCTTCGTGTACGGCGTAGGGTATGGGTTAGGGTTAGGGTTAGGGTTAGTGTTAGGGTTAGGGCTCGGTTTAGGGTATTGGTTAGGATTAGGGTACGTGTTAGGGTTAGGGTAGGGGTTAGGGTTAGGGTTAGGGTTAGGGTTAGGGTTAGGCTTAGGGTTAGGCTTAGGGTACGGGTTCGGGGAGGGGTTCGTGTACGGCGTAGGGTATGGGTTAGGGTTAGGGTTTCGGTTAGTGTTAGGGTTAGGGCTCCATTTAGGGTACGGGTTAGGATTAGGGTACGTGTTAGGGTTACGGTAGGGGTTAGAGTTAGGGTACGCGTTAGGGTTAGGGTAGTTATTAAACCTATCCCACTCTCTAGATACCCCTTAGCACGTAAAGGAATATTATTTGGAGGTCCAGCCATGGAGAAGGGTTTAGACACTAGGATAAGATAAGGAACACACCAATTATAAAGAAATCACATTAGGATTCTCTTTTTAAGCTGTTCCTTAAAACACTAATGCTTAGGAAATCTATTGGAGGCAGAAGCAGTCAAGGGTAGCCTAGGGCTAGTGTTAGGCTTAGGGTTAGGGTTAGGGAACGGTTTAGGGTACGGGTTCTGGGAGGGGTTCGGGTACGGCGTAGGGTATGGGTTAGGGTTAGGGTTAGGGTTAGTGTTAGATTTAGGGCTCGGTTTAGTGTATGGGTAAGGATTAGGGTACGTGTTAGGGTTAGGGTAGTGGTTAGGTTTAGTGTACGTGTTAGGGTTAAGGTAGTGATTAAACCTATCCCACTATCTAGATACCCCATAGCACGTAAAGGATTATTATTTGGGGGTCCAGCCATGGAGAAAAGTTTAGACACTAGGATAAGATAAGGAACATACCCATTATAAAGAAATCACATTAGGATTCTCTTTTTAACCTGTTCCTTAAAACACTAGTGCTTAGGAAATCTAATGGAGGCAGAAGCTGTCAAGGGTAGCCTAGGGTTAGGGTTAGGCTTAGGGTTAGGCTTGGGTACGGCTTAGGGTACGGTTTCGTTGAGGGCTTCGGGTACGGCGTAGAGTATGGCTTAGGGTTAGGGTTAGGGTTAGTGTTAGGGTTAGGGCTCGGTTTAGGGTACAGGTTAGGATTAGGGTACATGTTAGTGTTAGGGTAGGGGTTAGGGTTAGGGTACGCGTTAGGGTTAGGGTAGTTATTAAACCTATCCCACTCTCTAGATACCCCTTAGCACGTAAAGGAATATTATTTTGGGGGTCCAGCCATGGAGAAGAGTTTAGACACTAGGATAAGATAAGGAACACACCCATTATAAAGAAATCACATTAGGATTCTCTTTTTAAGCTGTTCCTTAAAACACAATTGCTTAGGAAATCTATTGGAGGCAGAAGCAGTCAAGGGTAGCCTAGGGTTAGGGTTAGGCTTAGGGTTAGGGTTAGGGTACGGCTTAGGGTACGGTTTCGGGGAGGGCTTCGGGTACGGCGTAGGGTATGGGTTAGGGTTAGGGTTAGGGTTAGTGTTAGGGTTAGGGCTCGGTTTAGGGTATTGGTTCGGATTAGGGTACGTGTTAGGGTTACGGTAGGGGTTAGGGTTAGGGTACGTGTTAGGGTTAGGGTAGGGGTTAGGGTTAGGGTACGTGTTAGGGTTAGGGTAGTTATTAAACCTATCCCACTCTCTAGATACCCCATAGCATGTAAAGGAATATTATTTGGGGATCCAGCCATGGAGAAAAGTTTAGACACTAGGATAAGATAAGAAACACACCCATTATAAAGAAATCACATTAGGATTCTCTTTTTAATCTGTTCCTTAAAACACTAGTGCTTAGAAAATCTATTGGAGGCAGAAGCAGTCAAGGGTAGCCTAGGGTTAGGGTTAGGCTTAGGGTTAGGCTTAGGGTACGGCTTAGGGTACGGGTTCGGGGAGGGCTTCGGGTATGGCGTAGGGTATGGGTTCGGGTTAGGGATAGGGTTAGTGTTAGGGTTAGGGCTCGGTTTAGGGTACGGCTTAGGATTAGGGTACGTTTTAGTGTTAGGGTAGGGGTTAGGGTAGGGTACGCGTTAGGGTTAGGGTAGTTATTAAACCTATCCCACTCTCTAGATACCCCTTAGCACGTAAAGGTATATTATTTGGGGGTCCAGCCATGGAGAAGAATTTAGACACTAGGATAAGATAAGGAACACACCCATTATAAAGAAATCACATTAGGATTCTCTTTTTAAGCTGTTCCTTAAAACACTAGTGCTTAGAAAATCTATTGGAGGCAGAAGCAGTCAAGGGTAGCCTAGGGCTAGTGTTAGGCTTAGGGTTAGGGTTAGGGTACGGTTTAGGGTACGGGTTCTGGGAGGGGTTCGGGAACGGCGTAGGGTATGGGTTAGGGTTAGGGTTAGGGTTAGTGTTAGGGTTAGGGCTCGGTTTAGGGTATTGCTTCGGATTAGGGTACGTGTTAGGGTTACGGTAGGGGTTAGGGTTAGGGTACGAGTTAGGGTTAGGGTAGTTATTAAACCTATCCCACTCTCTAGATACCCCTTAGCACGTAAAGGAATATTATTTGGGGGTCCAGCCATGGAGAAGAGTTTAGACACTAGGATAAGATAAGGAACACACCTATTATAAAGAAATCACATTAGGATTCTCTTTTTAAGCTCTTCCTTAAAACACTAGTGCTTAGGAAATTTATTGGAGGCAGAAGCAGTCAAGGGTAGCCTAGGGTTACGGTTAGGCTTAGGGATAGGCTTAGGGTACGGCTTAGGGTACGGTTTCGGGGAGGGCTTCGGGTGCGGCGTAGGGTATGGGTTAGGGTTAGGGTTAGTGTTAGTGTTAGGGTTAGGGCTCGGTTTAGGGTATGGTTTAGTATTAGGGTACGTGTTAGGGTTAGGGTAGGGGTTAGGGTTAGGGTACGTGTTAGGGTTAGGGTAGTTATTAAACCTATCCCACTCTCTAGATACCCCATAGCACGTAAAGGATTATTATTTGGGGGTCCAGCCATGGAGAAAAGTTTAGACACTAGGATAAGATAAGGAACATACCCATTATAAAGAAATCACATTAGGATACTCTTTTTAACCTGTTCCTTAAAACACTAGTGCGTAGGAAATCTAATGGAGGCCGAAGCTGTCAAGGGTAGCCTAGGGTTAGGGTTAGGCTTAGGGTTAGGCTTGGGTACGGCTTAGGGTACGGTTTCGGGGAGGGCTTCGGGTACGGCGTAGGGTGTGGGTTAGGGTTAGGGTTAGGGTTAGTGTTAGGGTTAGGGCTCGGATTAAGGTATTGGTTCGGATTAGGGTACGTGTTAGGGTTACGGTAGGGGTTAGGGTTAGGGTACGCGTTAGGGTTAGTGTAGTTATTAAACCTATCCCACTCTCTAGATACCCCTTAGCATATAAAGCAATATTATTTGGAGGTCCAGCCATGGAGAAGAGTTTAGACACTAGGATAAGATTAGGAACACACCCATTATAAACAAATCACATTAGGATTCTCTTTTTAAGCTGTTCCTTAAAACACTAGTGCTTAGGAAATCTATTGGAGGCAGAAGCAGTCAAGGGTAGCCTAGGGTTAGGGTTCGGCTTAGGGTTAGGCTTAGGGTATGGCTTAGGGTATGGGTTTGGGGAGGGCTTCGTGTACGGCGTAGGGTATGGGTTAGGGTTAGGGTTAGGGTTAGTGTTAGGGTTAGGTCTCGGTTTAGGGTATTGGTTAGGATTAGGGTACGTGTTAGGGTTAGGGTAGGGGTTAGGGTTAGGGTTAGGGTTAGGGTTAGGGTTAGGGTTAGGGTTAGGGTTAGGGTTAGGGCTCGGTTTAGGGTACGGGTTAGGATTAGGGTACGTTTTAGTGTTAGGGTAGGGGTTAGGGTTAGGGTACGCGTTAGGGTTAGTGTAGTTATTAAACTTATCCCACTCTCTAGATACCCCTTAGCACGTAAAGGAATATTATTTGGGGGTCCAGCCATGGAGAAGAATTTAGACACTAGGATAAGATAAGGAACACACCCATTATAAAGAAATCACATTAGGATTCTCTTTTTACGCTGTTCCTTAAAACACTAGTGCTTAGGAAATCTATTGGAGGCAGAAGCAGTCAAGGGTAGCCAAGGGTTAGGGTTAGGCTTAGGGTTAGGTTTAGGGTACGGCTTAGGGTACGGGTTCGGGGAGGGGTTCGGATATGGCGTAGGGTATGAGTTAGGGTTAGGGTTAGGGTTAGGGCTCGGTTTAGGGTACGGGTTAGGATTAGGGTACGTGTTAGTGTTAGGGTAGGGGTTAGGGTTAGGGTACGCGTTAGTGTTAGGGTAGTGATTAAACCTATCCCACTCTCTAGATACCCCTTAGCACGTAAAGGAATATTATTTGGGGGTCCAGGCATGGAGAAGAGTTTAGACACTAGGATAAGATAAGGAACACACCCATTATAAAGAAATCACATTAGGATTTTCTTTTTAAGCTGTTCCTTAAAACACTAGTTCATAGGAAATCTATTGGAGGCAGAAGCAGTCAAGGGTAGCCTAGGGTTAGGGTTAGGCTTAGGGTTAGGCTTAGGGTACGGCTTAGGGTACGGGTTCGGGTAGGGGATCGTGTACGGCGTAGGCTATGGGTTAGGGTTAGGGTTTGGGTTAGTGTTAGGTTTAGGGTACGGGTTAGGATTAGGGTACGTGTTAGGGTTAGGGTAGGGGTTAGGGTTAGTGTACACGTTAGGGTTAGGGTAGTTATTAAACCTATCCCACTCTCTAGATACCCCTTAGCACGTAAAGGAATATTATTTGTGTGTCCAGGCATGGAGAAGAGTTTAGACACTAGGATAAGATAAGGAACACACCCATTATAAAGAAATCACATTAGGATTCTCTTTTTAAGCTCTTCCTTAAAACACTAGTGCTTAGGAAATCTATTGGAGGCAGAAGCAGTCAAGGGTAGCCTAGGATTAGGGTTAGGCTTAGGGTTAGGCTTAGGGTCCGGGTTCGGGGAGCGCTTCGGGTACGGCGTAGGGTATGGGTTAGGGTTAGGGTTAGGGTTAGTTTTAGGGTTAGGGCTCGGTTTAGGGTACGGTTTAGGATTAGGGTACGTGTTAGGGTTAGGGTAGGGGTTAGGGTTAGGGTATGTGTTAGGGTTAGTGTAGTTATTAAACCTATCCCACTCTCTAGATACCCCTTAGCACGTAAAGGAATATTTTTGGGGGTCCAGCCATGGAGAAGAGTTTAGACACTAGGATAAGATAAGGAACACACCCATTATAAAGAAATCACATTAGGATTCTCTTTTTAAGCTGTTCCTTAAAACACTAGTGCTTAGGAAATCTATTGGAGGTAGAAGCAGTCAAGGGTAGCCTAGGGTTAGGGTTAGGCTTAGGGTTAGGCTTAGGGTATGGCTGAGGGTACGGGTTCGGGGAGGGCTTCGGGTACGGCGTAGGGTATGGCTTAGGGTTAGGGTTAGGGTTAGTGTTAGGGTTAGGGCTCGGTTTAGGGTACGGGTTAGGATTAGGGTACGTGTTAGGGTTAGGGTAGGGGTTAGGGTTAGGGTACGCGTTAGGGTTAGGGTAGTTATTAAACCTATCCCATTCTCTAGATACCCCTTAGCACGTAAAGGAATATTATTTGGGGGTCCAGCCATGGAGAAGAGTTTAGACACTAGGATAAGATAAGGAACACACCCATTATAAAGAAATCACATTAGGATTCTCTTTTTACGCTGTTCCTTAAAACACTAGTGCTTAGGAAATCTATTGGAGGCAGAAGCAGTCAAGGGTAGCCTAGGGTTAGGGTAAGGCTTAGGGTTAGGTTTAGGGTACGGCTTAGGGTACGGGTTCGGGGAGGGCTTCGGGTATGGCGTAGGGTATGAGTTAGGGTTAGGGTTAGGGTTAGTGTTAAGGTTAGGGCTCGGTTTAGGGTACGGGTGAGGATTAGGTTACGTGTTAGGGTTAGGGTAGGGGTTAGGGTTAGGGTACGCGTTAGGGTTAGTGTAGTTATTAAACCTATCCCACTCTCTAGATACCCCTTAGCACGTAAAGGAATATTATTTGGGGGTCCAGCCATGGAGAAGAGTTTAGACACTAGGATAAGATAAGGAACACACCCATTATAAAGAAATCACATTAGGATTCTCTTTTTAAGCTGTTCCTTAAAACACTAGTGCTTAGGAAATCTATTGGAGGCAGAAGCAGTCAAGGGTAGCCTAGGGTTAGGGTTAGGCTTAGGGTTAGGCTTAGGGTACGGCTTAGGGTACGGGTTCGGGGAGGGCTTCGGGTACAGCGTAGGGTATGGGTTAGGGTTAGGGTTAGGGTTAGTGTTAGGGTTAGGGCTCGTTTTAGGGTGTGGGTTAGGATTAGGGTACGTGTTAGGGTTAGGGTAGTGGTTAGGGTTAGTGAACGTGTTAGGGTTAGTGCAGTCATTAAACCTATCCCACTCTCTAGATACCCCTTAGCACGTAAAGGAATATTATTTGGGGGTCCAGCCATGGAGAAAAGTTTAGACACTAGGATAAGGTAAGGAACCTACCCATTATAAAGAAATCACATTAGGATTCTCTTTATAAGCTGTTCATTAAAACACTAGTGCTTAGGAAATCTATTGGAGGCAACAGCAATCAAGGGTAGCTTAGGGTTAGGGTTAGGCTTAGGGTTAGGCTTAGGGTACGGCTTAGGGTACGGGTTCGGTGAGGGCTTCGAGTACAGCGTAGGGTATGGGTTAGGGTTAGGGTTAGGGTTAGTGTTAGGGTTAGGGCTCGGTTTAGGGTATTGGTTAGTATTAGGGTACGTGTTAGGGTTAGGGTAGGGGTTAGGGTTAGGGTACACGTTAGGGTTAGTGTAGTTATTAAACCTATCCCACTCTCTAGATAACCCTTAGCACGTAAAGGAATATTATTTGGGGGTCCAGCCATGGAGAAGAGTTTAGACACTAGGATAAGATAAGGAACATACCCATTATAAAGAAATCACATTAGGATTCTCTTTTTAACCTGTTCCTTAAAACACTAGTGCTTAGGAAATCTAATGGAGGCAGAAGCTGTCAAGGGTAGCCTAGGGTTAGGGTTAGGCTTAGGGTTAGGCTTGGGTACGGCTTAGGGTACGGTTTCGTTGAGGGCTTCGGGTACGGCGTAGAGTATGGCTTAGGGTTAGGGTTAGGGTTAGTGTTAGGGTTAGGGCTCGGTTTAGGGTACAGGTTAGGATTAGGGTACATGTTAGTGTTAGGGTAGGGGTTAGGGTTAGGGTACGCGTTAGGGTTAGGGTAGTTATTAAACCTATCCCACTCTCTAGATACCCCTTAGCACGTAAAGGAATATTATTTTGGGGGTCCAGCCATGGAGAAGAGTTTAGACACTAGGATAAGATAAGGAACACACCCATTATAAAGAAATCACATTAGGATTCTCTTTTTAAGCTGTTCCTTAAAACACAATTGCTTAGGAAATCTATTGGAGGCAGAAGCAGTCAAGGGTAGCCTAGGGTTAGGGTTAGGCTTAGGGTTAGGGTTAGGGTACGGCTTAGGGTACGGTTTCGGGGAGGGCTTCGGGTACGGCGTAGGGTATGGGTTAGGGTTAGGGTTAGGGTTAGTGTTAGGGTTAGGGCTCGGTTTAGGGTATTGGTTCGGATTAGGGTACGTGTTAGGGTTACGGTAGGGGTTAGGGTTAGGGTACGTGTTAGGGTTAGGGTAGGGGTTAGGGTTAGGGTACGTGTTAGGGTTAGGGTAGTTATTAAACCTATCCCACTCTCTAGATACCCCATAGCATGTAAAGGAATATTATTTGGGGATCCAGCCATGGAGAAAAGTTTAGACACTAGGATAAGATAAGAAACACACCCATTATAAAGAAATCACATTAGGATTCTCTTTTTAATCTGTTCCTTAAAACACTAGTGCTTAGAAAATCTATTGGAGGCAGAAGCAGTCAAGGGTAGCCTAGGGTTAGGGTTAGGCTTAGGGTTAGGCTTAGGGTACGGCTTAGGGTACGGGTTCGGGGAGGGCTTCGGGTATGGCGTAGGGTATGGGTTCGGGTTAGGGATAGGGTTAGTGTTAGGGTTAGGGCTCGGTTTAGGGTACGGCTTAGGATTAGGGTACGTTTTAGTGTTAGGGTAGGGGTTAGGGTAGGGTACGCGTTAGGGTTAGGGTAGTTATTAAACCTATCCCACTCTCTAGATACCCCTTAGCACGTAAAGGTATATTATTTGGGGGTCCAGCCATGGAGAAGAATTTAGACACTAGGATAAGATAAGGAACACACCCATTATAAAGAAATCACATTAGGATTCTCTTTTTAAGCTGTTCCTTAAAACACTAGTGCTTAGAAAATCTATTGGAGGCAGAAGCAGTCAAGGGTAGCCTAGGGCTAGTGTTAGGCTTAGGGTTAGGGTTAGGGTACGGTTTAGGGTACGGGTTCTGGGAGGGGTTCGGGAACGGCGTAGGGTATGGGTTAGGGTTAGGGTTAGGGTTAGTGTTAGGGTTAGGGCTCGGTTTAGGGTATTGCTTCGGATTAGGGTACGTGTTAGGGTTACGGTAGGGGTTAGGGTTAGGGTACGAGTTAGGGTTAGGGTAGTTATTAAACCTATCCCACTCTCTAGATACCCCTTAGCACGTAAAGGAATATTATTTGGGGGTCCAGCCATGGAGAAGAGTTTAGACACTAGGATAAGATAAGGAACACACCTATTATAAAGAAATCACATTAGGATTCTCTTTTTAAGCTCTTCCTTAAAACACTAGTGCTTAGGAAATTTATTGGAGGCAGAAGCAGTCAAGGGTAGCCTAGGGTTACGGTTAGGCTTAGGGATAGGCTTAGGGTACGGCTTAGGGTACGGTTTCGGGGAGGGCTTCGGGTGCGGCGTAGGGTATGGGTTAGGGTTAGGGTTAGTGTTAGTGTTAGGGTTAGGGCTCGGTTTAGGGTATGGTTTAGTATTAGGGTACGTGTTAGGGTTAGGGTAGGGGTTAGGGTTAGGGTACGTGTTAGGGTTAGGGTAGTTATTAAACCTATCCCACTCTCTAGATACCCCATAGCACGTAAAGGATTATTATTTGGGGGTCCAGCCATGGAGAAAAGTTTAGACACTAGGATAAGATAAGGAACATACCCATTATAAAGAAATCACATTAGGATACTCTTTTTAACCTGTTCCTTAAAACACTAGTGCGTAGGAAATCTAATGGAGGCCGAAGCTGTCAAGGGTAGCCTAGGGTTAGGGTTAGGCTTAGGGTTAGGCTTGGGTACGGCTTAGGGTACGGTTTCGGGGAGGGCTTCGGGTACGGCGTAGGGTGTGGGTTAGGGTTAGGGTTAGGGTTAGTGTTAGGGTTAGGGCTCGGATTAAGGTATTGGTTCGGATTAGGGTACGTGTTAGGGTTACGGTAGGGGTTAGGGTTAGGGTACGCGTTAGGGTTAGTGTAGTTATTAAACCTATCCCACTCTCTAGATACCCCTTAGCATATAAAGCAATATTATTTGGAGGTCCAGCCATGGAGAAGAGTTTAGACACTAGGATAAGATTAGGAACACACCCATTATAAACAAATCACATTAGGATTCTCTTTTTAAGCTGTTCCTTAAAACACTAGTGCTTAGGAAATCTATTGGAGGCAGAAGCAGTCAAGGGTAGCCTAGGGTTAGGGTTCGGCTTAGGGTTAGGCTTAGGGTATGGCTTAGGGTATGGGTTTGGGGAGGGCTTCGTGTACGGCGTAGGGTATGGGTTAGGGTTAGGGTTAGGGTTAGTGTTAGGGTTAGGTCTCGGTTTAGGGTATTGGTTAGGATTAGGGTACGTGTTAGGGTTAGGGTAGGGGTTAGGGTTAGGGTTAGGGTTAGGGTTAGGGTTAGGGTTAGGGTTAGGGTTAGGGTTAGGGCTCGGTTTAGGGTACGGGTTAGGATTAGGGTACGTTTTAGTGTTAGGGTAGGGGTTAGGGTTAGGGTACGCGTTAGGGTTAGTGTAGTTATTAAACTTATCCCACTCTCTAGATACCCCTTAGCACGTAAAGGAATATTATTTGGGGGTCCAGCCATGGAGAAGAATTTAGACACTAGGATAAGATAAGGAACACACCCATTATAAAGAAATCACATTAGGATTCTCTTTTTACGCTGTTCCTTAAAACACTAGTGCTTAGGAAATCTATTGGAGGCAGAAGCAGTCAAGGGTAGCCAAGGGTTAGGGTTAGGCTTAGGGTTAGGTTTAGGGTACGGCTTAGGGTACGGGTTCGGGGAGGGGTTCGGATATGGCGTAGGGTATGAGTTAGGGTTAGGGTTAGGGTTAGGGCTCGGTTTAGGGTACGGGTTAGGATTAGGGTACGTGTTAGTGTTAGGGTAGGGGTTAGGGTTAGGGTACGCGTTAGTGTTAGGGTAGTGATTAAACCTATCCCACTCTCTAGATACCCCTTAGCACGTAAAGGAATATTATTTGGGGGTCCAGGCATGGAGAAGAGTTTAGACACTAGGATAAGATAAGGAACACACCCATTATAAAGAAATCACATTAGGATTTTCTTTTTAAGCTGTTCCTTAAAACACTAGTTCATAGGAAATCTATTGGAGGCAGAAGCAGTCAAGGGTAGCCTAGGGTTAGGGTTAGGCTTAGGGTTAGGCTTAGGGTACGGCTTAGGGTACGGGTTCGGGTAGGGGATCGTGTACGGCGTAGGCTATGGGTTAGGGTTAGGGTTTGGGTTAGTGTTAGGTTTAGGGTACGGGTTAGGATTAGGGTACGTGTTAGGGTTAGGGTAGGGGTTAGGGTTAGTGTACACGTTAGGGTTAGGGTAGTTATTAAACCTATCCCACTCTCTAGATACCCCTTAGCACGTAAAGGAATATTATTTGTGTGTCCAGGCATGGAGAAGAGTTTAGACACTAGGATAAGATAAGGAACACACCCATTATAAAGAAATCACATTAGGATTCTCTTTTTAAGCTCTTCCTTAAAACACTAGTGCTTAGGAAATCTATTGGAGGCAGAAGCAGTCAAGGGTAGCCTAGGATTAGGGTTAGGCTTAGGGTTAGGCTTAGGGTCCGGGTTCGGGGAGCGCTTCGGGTACGGCGTAGGGTATGGGTTAGGGTTAGGGTTAGGGTTAGTTTTAGGGTTAGGGCTCGGTTTAGGGTACGGTTTAGGATTAGGGTACGTGTTAGGGTTAGGGTAGGGGTTAGGGTTAGGGTATGTGTTAGGGTTAGTGTAGTTATTAAACCTATCCCACTCTCTAGATACCCCTTAGCACGTAAAGGAATATTTTTGGGGGTCCAGCCATGGAGAAGAGTTTAGACACTAGGATAAGATAAGGAACACACCCATTATAAAGAAATCACATTAGGATTCTCTTTTTAAGCTGTTCCTTAAAACACTAGTGCTTAGGAAATCTATTGGAGGTAGAAGCAGTCAAGGGTAGCCTAGGGTTAGGGTTAGGCTTAGGGTTAGGCTTAGGGTATGGCTGAGGGTACGGGTTCGGGGAGGGCTTCGGGTACGGCGTAGGGTATGGCTTAGGGTTAGGGTTAGGGTTAGTGTTAGGGTTAGGGCTCGGTTTAGGGTACGGGTTAGGATTAGGGTACGTGTTAGGGTTAGGGTAGGGGTTAGGGTTAGGGTACGCGTTAGGGTTAGGGTAGTTATTAAACCTATCCCATTCTCTAGATACCCCTTAGCACGTAAAGGAATATTATTTGGGGGTCCAGCCATGGAGAAGAGTTTAGACACTAGGATAAGATAAGGAACACACCCATTATAAAGAAATCACATTAGGATTCTCTTTTTACGCTGTTCCTTAAAACACTAGTGCTTAGGAAATCTATTGGAGGCAGAAGCAGTCAAGGGTAGCCTAGGGTTAGGGTAAGGCTTAGGGTTAGGTTTAGGGTACGGCTTAGGGTACGGGTTCGGGGAGGGCTTCGGGTATGGCGTAGGGTATGAGTTAGGGTTAGGGTTAGGGTTAGTGTTAAGGTTAGGGCTCGGTTTAGGGTACGGGTGAGGATTAGGTTACGTGTTAGGGTTAGGGTAGGGGTTAGGGTTAGGGTACGCGTTAGGGTTAGTGTAGTTATTAAACCTATCCCACTCTCTAGATACCCCTTAGCACGTAAAGGAATATTATTTGGGGGTCCAGCCATGGAGAAGAGTTTAGACACTAGGATAAGATAAGGAACACACCCATTATAAAGAAATCACATTAGGATTCTCTTTTTAAGCTGTTCCTTAAAACACTAGTGCTTAGGAAATCTATTGGAGGCAGAAGCAGTCAAGGGTAGCCTAGGGTTAGGGTTAGGCTTAGGGTTAGGCTTAGGGTACGGCTTAGGGTACGGGTTCGGGGAGGGCTTCGGGTACAGCGTAGGGTATGGGTTAGGGTTAGGGTTAGGGTTAGTGTTAGGGTTAGGGCTCGTTTTAGGGTGTGGGTTAGGATTAGGGTACGTGTTAGGGTTAGGGTAGTGGTTAGGGTTAGTGAACGTGTTAGGGTTAGTGCAGTCATTAAACCTATCCCACTCTCTAGATACCCCTTAGCACGTAAAGGAATATTATTTGGGGGTCCAGCCATGGAGAAAAGTTTAGACACTAGGATAAGGTAAGGAACCTACCCATTATAAAGAAATCACATTAGGATTCTCTTTATAAGCTGTTCATTAAAACACTAGTGCTTAGGAAATCTATTGGAGGCAACAGCAATCAAGGGTAGCTTAGGGTTAGGGTTAGGCTTAGGGTTAGGCTTAGGGTACGGCTTAGGGTACGGGTTCGGTGAGGGCTTCGAGTACAGCGTAGGGTATGGGTTAGGGTTAGGGTTAGGGTTAGTGTTAGGGTTAGGGCTCGGTTTAGGGTATTGGTTAGTATTAGGGTACGTGTTAGGGTTAGGGTAGGGGTTAGGGTTAGGGTACACGTTAGGGTTAGTGTAGTTATTAAACCTATCCCACTCTCTAGATAACCCTTAGCACGTAAAGGAATATTATTTGGGGGTCCAGCCATGGAGAAGAGTTTAGACACTAGCATAAGATAAGGAACACACCCATTATAAAGAAATCACATTAGGATTCTCTTTTTAAGCTGTTCCTTAAAACACTAGTGCTTAGGAAATCTATTGGAGGTAGAAGCAGTCAAGGGTAGCCTAGGGTTAGGGTTAGGCTTAGGGTTAGGCTTAGAGTATGGCTTAGGGTACGGGTTCGGGGAGGGCTTCGGGTACGGCGTAGGGTATGGCTTAGGGTTAGGGTTAGGGTTAGTGTTAGGGTTAGGGCTCGGTTTAGGGTACTGGTTAGGATTAGGGTACGTGTTAGGGTTAGGGTAGGGGTTAGGGTTAGGGTACGCGTTAGGGTTAGGGTAGTTATTAAACCTATCCCACTCTCTAGATACCCCTTAGCACGTAAAGGAATATTATTTGGGGGTCCAGCCATGGAGAAGAGTTTAGACACTAGGATAAGATAAGGAACACACCCATTATAAAGAAATCACATTAGGATTCTCTTTTTACGCTGTTCCTTAAAACACTAGTGCTTAGGAAATCTATTGGAGGCAGAAGCAGTCAAGGGTAGCCTAGGGTTAGGGTAAGGCTTAGGGTTAGGTTTAGGGTACGGCTTAGGGTACGGGTTCGGGGAGGGCTTCGGGTATGGCGTAGGGTATGAGTTAGGGTTAGGGTTAGGGTTAGTGTTAGGGTTAGGGCTCGGTTTAGGGTACGGGTTAGGATTAGGTTACGTGTTAGGGTTAGGGTAGGGGTTAGGGTTAGGGTACGCGTTAGGGTTAGTGTAGTTATTAAACCTATCACACTCTCTAGATACCCCTTAGCACGTAAAGGAATATTATTTGGGGGTCCAGCCATGGAGAAGAGTTTAGACACTAGGATAAGATAAGGAACACACCCATTATAAAGAAATCACATTAGGATTCTCTTTTTAAGCTGTTCCTTAAAACACTAGTGCTTAGGAAATCTATTGGAGGCAGAAGCAGTCAAGGGTAGCCTAGGGTTAGGGTTAGGCTTAGGGTTAGGCTTAGGGTACGGCTTAGGGTACGGGTTCGGGGAGGGCTTCGGGTACAGCGTAGGGTATGGGTTAGGGTTAGGGTTAGGGTTACTGTTAGGGTTAGGGCTCGGTTTAGGGTGTGGGTTAGGATTAGGGTACGTGTTAGGGTTAGGGTAGTGGTTAGGGTTAGTGAACGTGTTAGGGTTAGTGCAGTCATTAAACCTATCCCACTCTCTAGATACCCCTTAGCATGTAAAGGAATATTATTTGGGGGTCCAGCCATGGAGAAAAGTTTAGACACTAGGATAAGGTAAGGAACCTACCCATTATAAAGAAATCACATTAGGATTCTCTTTTTAAGCTGTTCATTAAAACACTAGTGCTTAGGAAATCTATTGGAGGCAACAGCAATCAAGGGTAGCTTAGGGTTAGGGTTAGGCTTAGGGTTAGGCTTTGGGTACGGCTTAGGGTACGGGTTCGGTGAGGGCTTCGAGTACGGCGTAGGGTATGGGTTAGGGTTAGGGTTAGGGTTAGTGTTAGGGTTAGGGCTCGGTTTAGGGTATTGTTTAGGATTAGGGTACGTGTTAGGGTTAGGGTAGGGGTTAGGGTTAGGGTACACGTTAGGGTTAGTGTAGTTATTAAACCTATCCCACTCTCTAGATAACCCTTAGCACGTAAAGGAATATTATTTGGGGGTCCAGCCATGGAGAAGAGTTTAGACACTAGCATAAGATAAGGAACACACCCATTATAAAGAAATCACATTAGGATTCTCTTTTTAAGCTGGTCCTTAAAACACTAGTGCTTAGGAAATCTATTGGAGGTAGAAGCAGTCAAGGGTAGCCTAGGGTTAGGGTTAGGCTTAGGGTTAGGCATAGGGTATGGCTTAGGGTACGGGTTCGGGGAGGGCTCCGGGTACGGCGTAGGGTATGGCTTAGGGTTAGGGTTAGGGTTAGTGTTAGAGTTAGGGCTCGGTTTAGGGTACTGGTTAGGATTAGGGTACGTGTTAGGGTTAGGGTAGGGGTTAGGGTTAGGGTACGCGTTAGGGTTAGGGTAGTTATTAAACCTATCCCACTCTCTAGATACCCCTTAGCACGTAAAGGAATATTATTTGGGGGTCCAGCCATGGAGAAGAGTTTAGACACTAGGATAAGATAAGGAACACACCCATTATAAAGAAATCACATTAGGATTCTCTTTTTACGCTGTTCCTTAAAACACTAGTGCTTAGGAAATCTATTGGAGGCAGAAGCAGTCAAGGGTAGCCTAGGGTTAGGGTAAGGCTTAGGGTAAGGTTTAGGGTACGGCTTAGGGTACGGGTTCGGGGAGGGCTTCGGTTATGGCGTAGGGTATGAGTTAGGGTTAGGGTTAGGGTTAGTGTTAGGGTTAGGGCTCGGTTTAGGGTACGGGTTAGGATTAGGTTACGTGTTAGGGTTAGGGTAGGGGTTAGGGTTAGGGTACGCGTTAGGGTTAGGGTAGTTATTAAACCTATCCCACTCTCTAGATACCCCTTAGCACGTAAAGGAATATTATTTGGGGGTCCAGCCATGGAGAAGAGTTTAGACACTAGGATAAGATAAGGAACACACCCATTATAAAGAAATCACATTAGGATTCTCTTTTTAAGCTGTTCCTTAAAACACTAGTGCTTAGGAAACCTATTGGAGGCAGAAGCAGTCAAGGGTAGCCTAGGGTTAGGATTAGGCTTAGGGTTAGTCTTAGGGTACGGCTTAGGGTACGGGTTCGGGGAGGGCTTCGGGTACAGCGTAGGGTATGGGTTAGGGTTAGGGTTAGGGTTAGTGTTAGGGTTAGGGCTCGGTTTAGGGTGTGGGTTAGGATTAGGGTACGTGTTAGGGTTAGGGTAGTGGTTAGGGTTAGTGTACGTGTTAGGGTTAGTGCAGTCATTAAACCTATCCCACTCTCTAGATACCCCTTAGCACGTAAAGGAATATTATTTGGGGGTCCAGCCATGGAGAAAAGTTTAGACACTAGGATAAGGTAAGGAACCTACCCATTATAAAGAAATCACATTAGGATTCTCTTTTTAAGCTGTTCATTAAAACACTAGTGCTTAGGAAATCTATTGGAGGCAACAGCAATCAAGGGTAGCTTAGGGTTAGGGTTAGGCTTAGGGTACGAGTTCGGTGAGGGCTTCGAGTACGGCGTAGGGTATGGGTTAGGGTTAGGGTTAGGGTTAGTGTTAGGGTTAGGGCTCGGTTTAGGGCATTGGTTAGGATTAGGGTACGTGTTAGGGTTAGTGTAGGGGTTAGGGTTAGGGTACACGTTAGGGTTAGTGTAGTTATTAAACCTATCCCACTCTCTAGGTAACCCTTAGCACGTAAAGGAATATTATTTGGGGGTCCAGCCATGGAGAAGAGTTTAGACACTAGCATAAGATAAGGAACACACCCATTATAAAGAAATCACATTAGGAGTCTCTTTTTAAGCTGGTCCTTAAAACACTAGTGCTTAGGAAATCTATTGGAGGCAGAAGCAGTCAAGGGTAGCCTAGGGTTAGGGTTAGGCTTAGGGTTAGGTTTAGGGTACGGCTTAGGGTACGGGTTCGGGGAGGGCTTCGGGTATGGCGTAGGGTATGAGTTAGGGTTAGGGTTAGGGTTAGTGTTAGGGTTAGGGCTCGGTTTAGGGTACGGGTTAGGATTAGGGTACGTGTTAGGGTTAGGGTAGGGGTTAGGGTTAGGGTACGCGTTAGGGTTAGGGTAGTTATTAAACCTATCCCACTCTCTAGATACCCCTTAGCACGTAAAGGAATATTATTTGGAGGTCCAGCCATGGAGAAGGGTTTAGACACTAGGATAAGATAAGGAACACACCAATTATAAAGAAATCACATTAGGATTCTCTTTTTAAGCTGTTCCTTAAAACACTAATGCTTAGGAAATCTATTGGAGGCAGAAGCAGTCAAGGGTAGCCTAGGGTTAGTGTTAGGCTTAGGGTTAGGGTTAGGGTACGGTTTAGGGTACGGGTTCTGGGAGGGGTTCGGGTACGGCGTAGGGTATGGGTTAGGGTTAGGTTTAGGGTTAGTGTTAGGGTTAGGGCTCGGTTTAGTGTATGGGTAAGGATTAGGGTACGTGTTAGGGTTAGGGTAGTGGTTAGGGTTAGTGTACGTGTTAGGGTTAAGGTAGTGATTAAACCTATCCCACTATCTAGATACCCCATAGCACGTAAAGGATTATTATTTGGGGGTCCAGCCATGGAGAAAAGTTTAGACACTAGGATAAGATAAGGAACATACCCATTATAAAGAAATCACATTAGGATTCTCTTTTTAACCTGTTCCTTAAAACACTAGTGCTTAGGAAATCTAATGGAGGCAGAAGCTGTCAAGGGTAGCCTAGGGTTAGGGTTAGGCTTAGGGTTAGGCATGGGTACGGCTTAGGGTACGGTTTCGTTGAGAGCTTCGGGTACGGCGTAGGGTATGGCTTAGGGTTAGGGTTAGGGTTAGTGTTAGGGTTAGGGCTCGGTTTAGGGTACAGGTTAGGATTAGGGTACATGTTAGTGTTAGGGTAGGGGTTAGGGTTAGGGTACGCGTTAGGGTTAGGGTAGTTATTAAACCTATCCCACTCTCTAGATACCCCTTAGCACGTAAAGGAATATTATTTGGGGGTCCAGCCATGGAGAAGAGTTTAGACACTAGGATAAGATAAGGAACACACCCATTATAAAGAAATCACATTAGGATTCTCTTTTTAAGCTGTTCCTTAAAACACAATTGCTTAGGAAATCTATTGGAGGCAGAAGCAGTCAAGGGTAGCCTAGGGTTAGGGTTAGGCTTAGGGTTAGGGTTAGGGTACGGCTTAGGGTACGGTTTCGGGGAGGGCTTCGGGTACGGCGTAGGGTATGGGTTAGGGTTAGGGTTAGGGTTAGTGTTAGGGTTAGGGCTCGGTTTAGGGTATTGGTTCGGATTAGGGTACGTGTTAGGGTTACGGTAGGGGTTAGGGTTAGGGTACGAGTTAGGGTTAGGGTAGTTATTAAACCTATCCCACTCTCTAGATACCCCTTAGCACGTAAAGGAATATTATTTGGGGGTCCAGCCATGGAGAAGAGTTTAGACACTAGGATAAGATAAGGAACACACCTATTATAAAGAAATCACATTAGGATTCTCTTTTTAAGCTCTTCCTTAAAACACTAGTGCTTAGGAAAACTATTGGAGGCAGAAGCAGTCAAGGGTAGCCTAGGGTTACGGTTAGGCTTAGGGATAGGCTTAGGGTACGGCTTAGGGTATGGTTTCGGGGAGGGCTTCGGGTACGGCGTAGGGTATGGGTTAGGGTTAGGGTTAGGGTTAGTGTTAGGGTTAGGGCTCGGTTTAGGGTACAGTTTAGTATTAGGGTACGTGTTAGGGTTAGGGTAGGGGTTAAGGTTAGGGTACGTGTTAGGGTTAGGGTAGTTATTAAACCTATCCCACTCTCTAGATACCCCATAGCATGTAAAGGAATATTATTTGGGGATCCAGCCATGGAGAAAAGTTTAGACACTAGGATAAGATAAGGAACACACCCATTATAAAGAAATCACATTAGGATTCTCTTTTTAATCTGTTCCTTAAAACACTAGTGCTTAGAAAATCTATTGGAGGCAGAAGCAGTCAAGGGTAGCCTAGGGTTAGGGTTAGGCTTAGGGTTAGGCTTAGGGTACGGCTTAGGGTACGGGTTCAGGGAGGGCTTCGGGTATGGCGTAGGGAATGGGTTCGGGTTAGGGATAGGGTTAGTGTTAGGGTTAGGGCTCGGTTTAGGGTACGGCTTAGGATTAGGGTACGTTTTAGTGTTAGGGTAGGGGTTAGGGTAAGGGTACGCGTTAGGGTTAGGGTAGTTATTAAACCTATCCCACTCTCTAGATACCCCTTAGCACGTAAAGGTATATTATTTGGGGGTCCAGCCATGGAGAAGAATTTAGACACTAGGATAAGATTAGGAACACACCCATTATAAAGAAATCACATTAGGATTCTCTTTTTAAGCTGTTCCTTAAAACACTAGTGCTTAGGAAATCTATTGGAGTCAGAAGCAGTCAAGGGTAGCCTAGGGTTAGGGTTAGGCTTAGGGTTAGGCGTAGGATACGGCTTAGGGTAAGGGTTTGGGGAGGGCTTCGAGTACAGTGTAGGGTATGGGTTAGGGTTAGGGTTAGGGTTAGTGTTAGGGTTAGGCTCGGTTTAGGGTCTGGGTTAGGATTAGGGTACGTGTTAGGGTTAGGGTAGTGGTTAGGGTTAGTGTACGTGTTAAGGTTAGGGTAGTGATTAAACCTATCCCACTCTCTAGATACCCCTTAGCACGTAAAGGAATATTATTTGGGGGTCCAGGCATGGAGAAAAGTTTAGACACTAAAATAAGATAAGGAACATACCCATTATAAAGAAATCACATTAGGATTCTCTTTTTAAGCTGTTCCTTAAAACACTAGTGCTTAGGAAATCTATTGGAGGCAGAAGCAGTCAAGGGTAGCCTAGGGTTAGGGTAAGGCTTAGGGTTAGGCTTAGGGTATGGCTTAGGGTATGGGTTCGGGGAGGGCTTCGTGTACGGCATAGGGTATGGGTTAGGGTTAGGGTTAGGGTTAATGTTAGGGTTAGGGCTCGGTTTAGGGTATTGGTTAGGATTAGGGTACGTGTTAGGGTTAGGGTAGGGGTTAGGGTTAGGGTTAGGGTTAGGGTTAGGGTTAGGGTTAGGCTTAGGGTTAGGCTTAGGGTACGGGTTCGGGGAGGGGTTCGTGTACGGCGTAGGGTATGGGTTAGGGTTAGGGTTTCGGTTAGTGTTAGGGTTAGGGCTCCGTTTAGGGTACGGGTTAGGATTAGGGTACGTGTTAGGGTTACGGTAGGGGTTAGGGTTAGGGTACGCGTTAGGGTTAGTGTAGTTATTAAACCTATCCCACTCTCTAGATACCCCTTAGCACGTAAAGGAATATTATTTGGAGGTCCAGCCATGGAGAAGAGTTTAGACACTAGGAAAAGATACGGAACACACCCATTATAAAGAAATCACCTTAGGATTCTCTTTTTAAGCTGTTCCTTAAAACACTAGTGCTTAGAAAATCTATTGGATGCAGAAGCAGTCAAGGGTAGCCTAGGGTTAGGGTTAGGCTTAGGGTACGACTTAGGGTACGGGTTCGGGGAGGGCTGTGGGTACAGTGTAGGGTATGGTTTAGGGTTAGGGTTAGGTTTAGTGTTAGGGTTAGGGCTCGGTTTAGGGTACGGGTTAGGATTAGGGTACGTTTTAGTGTTAGGGTAGGGGTTAGGGTTAGGGTACGCGTTAGGGTTAGGGTAGGTATTAAACCTATCCCACTCTCTAGATACCCCTTAGCACGTAAAGGAATATTATTTGGAGGTCCAGCCATGGAGAAGAGTTTAGACACTAGGATAAGATAAGGAACACACCCATTATAAAGAAATCACATTAGGATTCTCTTTTTAAGCTGTTCCTTAAAACACTAGTGCTTTGGAAATCTATTGGAGGCAGAAGCAGTCAAGGGTAGCCTAGGGTTAGGGTTAGGCTTAGGGTTAGGGTTAGGGTACGGTTTAGGGTACGGGTTCTGGGAGGGGTTCGGGTACGGCGTAAGGTATGGGTTAGGGTTAGGGTTAGGGTTAGTGTTAGGGTTAGGGCTCGGTTTAGGGTACGGTTTAGGATTAGGGTACGTGTTAGGGTTAGGGTAGGGGTTAGGGTTAGGGTACGTGTTAGGGTTAGGGTAGTTATTAAACCTATCCCACTCTCTAGATACCCCATAGCATGTAAAGGAATATTATTTGGGGATCCAGCCATGGAGAAAAGTTTAGACACTAGGATAAGATAAGGAACACACCCATTATAAAGAAATCACATTAGGATTCTCTTTTTAATCTGTTCCTTAAAACACTAGTGCTTAGAAAATCTATTGGAGGTAGAAGCAGTCAAGGGTAGCCTAGGGTTAGGCTTAGGCTTAGGGTTAGGCTTAGGGTACGGCTTAGGATACGGGTTCGGGGAGGGCTTCGGGTACGGCGTAGGGTATGGGTTCGGGTTAGGGATAGGGTTAGTGTTAGGGTTAGGGCTCGGTTTAGGATACGGCTTAGGATTAGGGTAGTGGTTAGGGTTAGTGTACGTGTTAAGGTTAGGGTAGTGATTAAACCTATCCCACTCTCTAGATAACCCTTAGCACGTAAAGGAATATTATTTGGGGGTCCAGGCATGGAGAAAAGTTTAGACACTAAAATAAGATAAGGAACATACCCATTATAAAGAAATCACATTAGGATTCTCTTTTTAAGCTGTTCCTTAAAACACTAGTGCTTAGGAAATCTATTGGAGGCAGAAGCAGTCAAGGGTAGCCTAGGGTTAGGGTTAGGCTTAGGGTTAGGCTTAGGGTATGGCTTAGGGTATGGGTTCGGGGAGGGCTTCGTGTACGGCGTAGGGTATGGGTTAGGGTTAGGGTTAGGGTTAGTGTTAGGTTTAGGGCTCGGTTTAGGGTATTGGTTAGGATTAGGGTACGTGTTAAGGTTAGGGTAGGGGTTAGGGTTAGGGTTAGGGTTAGGGTTATGCTTAGGGTTAGGCTTAGGGTACGGGTTCGGGGAGGGGTTCGTGTACGGCGTAGGGTATGGGTTAGGGTTAGGGTTTCGGTTAGTGTTAGGGTTAGGGCTCCGTTTAGGGTACGGGTTAGGATTAGGGTACGTGTTAGGGTTACGGTAGGGGTTAGGGTTAGGGTACACGTTAGGGTTAGTGTAGTTATTAAACCTATCCCACTCTCTAGATACCCCTTATCACGTAAAGGAATATTATTTGGAGGTCCAGCCATGGAGAAGAGTTTAGACACTAGGATAAGATAAGGAACACACCCATTATAAAAAAATCACATTAGGATTCTCTTTTTAAGCTGTTCCTTAAAACACTAGTGCTTAGAAAATCTATTGGAGGCAGAAGCAGTCAAGGGTAGCCTAGGGTTAGGGTTAGGCTTAGGGTTAGGCTTAGGGTACGGCTTAGTGTACGGGTTCGGGGAGGGCTTCGGGTACGGCGTAGGGTATGGGTTAAGGTTAGGGTTAGGGTTAGTGTTAGGTTTAGGGCTCGGTTTAGGGTACGGGTTAGGATTAGGGTACGTTTTAGGGTTAGGGTAGGGGTTAGGGTTAGGGTACGCGTTAGGGTTAGGGTAGTTATTAAACCTATCCCACTCTCTAGATACCCCTTAGCACGTAAAGGAATATTATTTGGGGGTCCAGCCATGGAGAAGAGTTTAGACACTAGGATAAGATAAGGAACACACCCATTATAAAGAAATCACATTAGGATTCTCTTTTTAAGCTGTTCCTTAAAACACTAGTGCTTAGGAAATCTATTAGAGGCAGAAGCAGTCAAGGGTAGCCTAGGGTTAGGGTTAGGCTTAGGGTTAGGCTTAGGGTACGGCTTAGGGTACGGGTTCGGGGAGGGCTTCGGGTACAGCGTAGGGTATGGGTTAGGGTTAGGGTTAGGGTTAGTGTTAGGGTTAGGGCTCGGTTTAGGGTCTGGGTTAGGATTAGGGTACATGTTAGGGTTAGGGTAGTGGTTAGGGTCAGTGTACATGTTAGGGTTAGTGTAGTGATTAAACCTATCCCACTCTCTAGATACCCCTTAGCACATAAAGGAATATTATTTGGGGGTCCAGCCATGGAGAAAAGTTTAGACACTAGGATAAGGTAAGGAACCTACCCATTATAAAGAAATCACATTAGGATTCTCTTTTTAAGCTGTTCATTAAAACACTATTGCTTAGGAAATCTATTGGAGGCAGCAGCAATCAAGGGTAGCCTAGGGTTAGGTTTAGGCTTAGGGTACGGCTTAGGGTACGGGTTCGGGGAGGGCTTCGAGTACGGCGTAGGGTATGGGTTAGGGTTAGGGTTAGGGTTAGTGTTAGGGTTAGGGCTCGGTTTAGGATATTGGTTAGGATTAGGGTACGTGTTAGGGTTAGGCTAGGGGTTAGGGTTAGGGTACACGTTAGGGTTAGTGTAGTTATTAAACCTATCCCACTCTCTAGATACCCCTTGGCACGTAAAGGAATATTATTTGGGGGACCAGCCATGGAGAAGAGTTTAGACACTAGAATAAGATAAGGAACACACCCATTATAAAGAAATCACATTAGGATTCTCTTTTTAAGCTGTTCCTTAAAACACTAGTGCTTAGGAAATCTATTGGAGGCAGAAGCAGTCAAGGGTAGCCTAGGGTTAGGGTTAGGCTTAGGGTTAGGTTTAGGGTACGGCTTAGGGTACGGGTTCGGGGAGGGGTTCGGATATGGCGTAGGGTATGAGTTAGGGTTAGGGTTAGGGTTAGGTCTTGGTTAAGGGTACGGTTTAGGATTAGGGTACGTGTTAGGGTTAGGGTACGGGTTAGGGTTAGGGTACGCGTTAGGGTTAGGGTAGTTATTAAACCTATCCCACTCTCTAGATACCCCTTAGCACGTAAAGGAATATTATTTGGGGGTCCAGCCATGGAGAAGAGTTTAGACACTAGGATAAGATAAGGAACACACCCATTATAAAGAAATCACATTAGGATTCTCTTTTTAAGCTGTTCCTTAAAACACTAGTGCTTAGGAAATCTATTGGAGGCAGAAGCAGTCAAGGGTAGCCTAGGGTTAGGTTAGGCTTAGGGTTAGGGTTAGGGTACGGTTTAGGGTACGGGTTCTGGGAGGGGTTCGGGTACGCCGTAGGGTATGGGTTAGGGTTAGGGTTAGGGTTAGTGTTAGGGTTAGGGCTCGGTTTAGTGTATGGGTTAGAATTAGGTTACGTGTTAGGGTTAGGGTAGTGGTTAGGGTTAGTGTACGTGTTAGCGTTAAGGTAGTGATTAAACCTATCCCACTATCTAGATACCCCATAGCACGTAAAGGATTATTATTTGGGGGTCCAGCCATGGAGAAAAGTTTAGACACTAGGATAAGATAAGGAACATACCCATTATAAAGAAATCACATTAGGATACTCTTTTTAACCTGTTCCTTAAAACACTAGTGCGTAGGAAATCTAATGGAGGCCGAAGCTGTCAAGGGTAGCCTAGGGTTAGGGTTAGGCTTAGGGTTAGGCATGGGTACGGCTTAGGGTACGGTTTCGTTGAGGGCTTCGGGTACGGCGTAGGGTATGGCTTAGGGTTAGGGTTAGGGTTAGTGTTAGGGTTAGGGCTCGGTTTAGGGTACAGGTTAGGATTAGGGTACATGTTAGTGTTAGGGTAGGGGTTAGGGTTAGGGTACGCGTTAGGGTTAGGGTAGTTATTAAACCTATCCCACTCTCTAGATACCCCTTAGCACGTAAAGGAATATTATTTGGGGGTCCAGCCATGGAGAAGAGTTTAGACACTAGGATAAGATAAGGAACACACCCATTATAAAGAAATCACATTAGGATTCTCTTTTTAAGCTGTTCCTTAAAACACAATTGCTTAGGAAATCTATTGGAGGCAGAAGCAGTCAAGGGTAGCCTAGGGTTAGGGTTCGGCTTAGGGTTAGGCTTAGGGTATGGCTTATGGTATGGGTTCGGGGAGGGCTTCGTGTACGGCGTAGGGTATGGGTTAGGGTTAGGGTTAGGGTTAGTGTTAGGGTTAGGGCTCGGTTTAGGGTATTGGTTAGGATTAGGGTACGTGTTAGGGTTAGGGTAGGGGTTAGGATTAGGGTTAGGGTTAGGGTTAGGGTTAGGGTTAGGGTTAGGGTTAGGGTTAGGGCTCGGTTTAGGGTACGGGTTAGGATTAGGGTACGTTTTAGTGTTAGGGTAGGGGTTAGGGTTAGGGTACGCGTTAGGGTTAGTGTAGTTATTAAACTTATCCCACTCTCTAGATACCCCTTAGCACGTAAAGGAATATTATTTGGGGGTCCAGCCATGGAGAAGAATTTAGACACTAGGATAAGATAAGGAACACACCCATTATAAAGAAATCACATTAGGATTCTCTTTTTACGCTGTTCCTTAAAACACTAGTGCTTAGGAAATCTATTGGAGGCAGAAGCAGTCAAGGGTAGCCAAGGGTTAGGGTTAGGCTTAGGGTTAGGTTTAGGGTACGGCTTAGGGTACGGGTTCGGGGAGGGGTTCGGATATGGCGTAGGGTATGAGTTAGGGTTAGGGTTAGGGTTAGGGCTCGGTTTAGGGTACGGGTTAGGATTAGGGTACGTGTTAGGGTTAGGGTAGGGGTTAGGGTTAGGGTACGCGTTAGTGTTAGGGTAGTGATTAAACCTATCCCACTCTCTAGATACCCCTTAGCACGTAAAGGAATATTATTTGGGGGTCCAGGCATGGAGAAGAGTTTAGACACTAGGATAAGATAAGGAACACACCCATTATAAAGAAATCACATTAGGATTTTCTTTTTAAGCTGTTCCTTAAAACACTAGTTCATAGGAAATCTATTGGAGGCAGAAGCAGTCAAGGGTAGCCTAGGGTTAGGGTTAGGCTTAGGGTTAGGCTTAGGGTACGGCTTAGGGTACGGGTTCGGGTAGGGGATCGTGTACGGCGTAGGCTATGGGTTAGGGTTAGGGTTTGGGTTAGTGTTAGGTTTAGGGTACGGGTTAGGATTAGGGTACGTGTTAGGGTTAGGGTAGGGGTTAGGGTTAGTGTACACGTTAGGGTTAGGGTAGTTATTAAACCTATCCCACTCTCTAGATACCCCTTAGCACGTAAAGGAATATTATTTGTGTGTCCAGGCATGGAGAAGAGTTTAGACACTAGGATAAGATAAGGAACACACCCATTATAAAGAAATCACATTAGGATTCTCTTTTTAAGCTCTTCCTTAAAACACTAGTGCTTAGGAAATCTATTGGAGGCAGAAGCAGTCAAGGGTAGCCTAGGATTAGGGTTAGGCTTAGGGTTAGGCTTAGGGTCCGGGTTCGGGGAGCGCTTCGGGTACGGCGTAGGGTATGGGTTAGGGTTAGGGTTAGGGTTAGTTTTAGGGTTAGGGCTCGGTTTAGGGTACGGTTTAGGATTAGGGTACGTGTTAGGGTTAGGGTAGGGGTTAGGGTTAGGGTATGTGTTAGGGTTAGTGTAGTTATTAAACCTATCCCACTCTCTAGATACCCCTTAGCACGTAAAGGAATATTTTTGGGGGTCCAGCCATGGAGAAGAGTTTAGACACTAGGATAAGATAAGGAACACACCCATTATAAAGAAATCACATTAGGATTCTCTTTTTAAGCTGTTCCTTAAAACACTAGTGCTTAGGAAATCTATTGGAGGTAGAAGCAGTCAAGGGTAGCCTAGGGTTAGGGTTAGGCTTAGGGTTAGGCTTAGGGTATGGCTTAGGGTACGGTTTCGGGGAGGGCTTCGGGTACGGCGTAGGGTATGGCTTAGGGTTAGGGTTAGGGTTAGTGTTAGGGTTAGGGCTCGGTTTAGGGTACGGGTTAGGATTAGGGTACGTGTTAGGGTTAGGGTAGGGGTTAGGGTTAGGGTACGCGTTAGGGTTAGGGTAGTTATTAAACCTATCCCACTCTCTAGATACCCCTTAGCACGTAAAGGAATATTATTTGGGGGTCCAGCCATGGAGAAGAGTTTAGACACTAGGATAAGATAAGGAACACACCCATTATAAAGAAATCACATTAGGATTCTCTTTTTACGCTGTTCCTTAAAACACTAGTGCTTAGGAAATCTATTGGAGGCAGAAGCAGTCAAGGGTAGCCTAGGGTTAGGGTAAGGCTTAGGGTTAGGTTTAGGGTACGGCTTAGGGTACGGGTTCGGGGAGGGCTTCGGGTATGGCGTAGGGTATGAGTTAGGGTTAGGGTTAGGGTTAGTGTTAAGGTTAGGGCTCGGTTTAGGGTACGGGTTAGGATTAGGTTACGTGTTAGGGTTAGGGTAGGGGTTAGGGTTAGGGTACGCGTTAGGGTTAGTGTAGTTATTAAACCTATCCCACTCTCTAGATACCCCTTAGCACGTAAAGGAATATTATTTGGGGGTCCAGCCATGGAGAAGAGTTTAGACACTAGGATAAGATAAGGAACACACCCATTATAAAGAAATCACATTAGGATTCTCTTTTTAAGCTGTTCCTTAAAACACTAGTGCTTAGGAAATCTATTGGAGGCAGAAGCAGTCAAGGGTAGCCTAGGGTTAGGGTTAGGCTTAGGGTTAGGCTTAGGGTACGGCTTAGGGTACGGGTTCGGGGAGGGCTTCGGGTACAGCGTAGGGTATGGGTTAGGGTTAGGGTTAGGGTTAGTGTTAGGGTTAGGGCTCGTTTTAGGGTGTGGGTTAGGATTAGGGTACGTGTTAGGGTTAGGGTAGTGGTTAGGGTTAGTGAACGTGTTAGGGTTAGTGCAGTCATTAAACCTATCCCACTCTCTAGATACCCCTTAGCACGTAAAGGAATATTATTTGGGGGTCCAGCCATGGAGAAAAGTTTAGACACTAGGATAAGGTAAGGAACCTACCCATTATAAAGAAATCACATTAGGATTCCCTTTATAAGCTGTTCATTAAAACACTAGTGCTTAGGAAATCTATTGGAGGCAACAGCAATCAAGGGTAGCTTAGGGTTAGGGTTAGGCTTAGGGTTAGGCTTAGGGTACGGCTTAGGGTACGGGTTCGGTGAGGGCTTCGAGTACGGCGTAGGGTATGGGTTAGGGTTAGGGTTAGGGTTAGTGTTAGGGTTAGGGCTCGGTTTAGGGTATTGGTTAGTATTAGTGTACGTGTTAGGGTTAGGGTAGGGGTTAGGGTTAGGGTACACGTTAGGGTTAGTGTAGTTATTAAACCTATCCCACTCTCTAGATAACCCTTAGCACGTAAAGGAATATTATTTGGGGGTCCAGCCATGGAGAAGAGTTTAGACACTAGCATAAGATAAGGAACACACCCATTATAAAGAAATCACATTAGGATTCTCTTTTTAAGCTGTTCCTTAAAACACTAGTGCTTAGGAAATCTATTGGAGGTAGAAGCAGTCAAGGGTAGCCTAGGGTTAGGGTTAGGCTTAGGGTTAGGCTTAGGGTATGGCTTAGGGTACGGGTTCGGGGAGGGCTTCGGGTACGGCGTAGGGTATGGCTTAGGGTTAGGGTTAGGGTTAGTGTTAGGGTTAGGGCTCGGTTTAGGGTACTGGTTAGGATTAGGGTACGTGTTAGGGTTAGGGTAGGGGTTAGGGTTAGGGTACGCGTTAGGGTTAGGGTAGTTATTAAACCTATCCCACTCTCTAGATACCCCTTAGCATGTAAAGGAATATTATTTGGGGGTCCAGCCATGGAGAAGAGTTTAGACACTAGGATAAGATAAGGAACACACCCATTATAAAGAAATCACATTAGGATTCTCTTTTTACGCTGTTCCTTAAAACACTAGTGCTTAGGAAATCTATTGGAGGCAGAAGCAGTCAAGGGTAGCCTAGGGTTAGGGTAAGGCTTAGGGTTAGGTTTAGGGTACGGCTTAGGGTACGGGTTCGGGGAGGGCTTCGGGTATGGCGTAGGGTATGAGTTAGGGTTAGGGTTAGGGTTAGTGTTAGGGTTAGGGCTCGGTTTAGGGTACGGGTTAGGATTAGGTTACGTGTTAGGGTTAGGGTAGGGGTTAGGGTTAGGGTACGCGTTAGGGTTAGTGTAGTTATTAAACCTATCACACTCTCTAGATACCCCTTAGCACGTAAAGGAATATTATTTGGGGGTCCAGCCATGGAGAAGAGTTTAGACACTAGGATAAGATAAGGAACACACCCATTATAAAGAAATCACATTAGGATTCTCTTTTTAAGCTGTTCCTTAAAACACTAGTGCTTAGGAAATCTATTGGAGGCAGAAGCAGTCAAGGGTAGCCTAGGGTTAGGGTTAGGCTTAGGGTTAGGCTTAGGGTACGGCTTAGGGTACGGGTTCGGGGAGGGCTTCGGGTACAGCGTACGGTATGGGTTAGGGTTAGGGTTAGGGTTACTGTTAGGGTTAGGGCTCGGTTTAGGGTGTGGGTTAGGATTAGGGTACGTGTTAGGGTTAGGGTAGTGGTTAGGGTTAGTGAACGTGTTAGGGTTAGTGCAGTCATTAAACCTATCCCACTCTCTAGATACCCCTTAGCATGTAAAGGAATATTATTTGGGGGTCCAGCCATGGAGAAAAGTTTAGACACTAGGATAAGGTAAGGAACCTACCCATTATAAAGAAATCACATTAGGATTCTCTTTTTAAGCTGTTCATTAAAACACTAGTGCTTAGGAAATATATTGGAGGCAACAGCAATCAAGGGTAGCTTAGGGTTAGGGTTAGGCTTAGGGTTAGGCTTAGGGTACGGCTTAGGGTACGGGTTCGGTGAGGGCTTCGAGTACGGCGTAGGGTATGGGTTAGGGTTAGGGTTAGGGTTAGTGTTAGGGTTAGGGCTCGGTTTAGGGTATTGTTTAGGATTAGGGTACGTGTTAGGGTTAGGGTAGGGGTTAGGGTTAGGGTACACGTTAGGGTTAGTGTAGTTATTAAACCTATCCCACTCTCTAGATAACCCTTAGCACGTAAAGGAATATTATTTGGGGGTCCAGCCATGGAGAAGAGTTTAGACACTAGCATAAGATAAGGAACACACCCATTATAAAGAAATCACATTAGGATTCTCTTTTTAAGCTGGTCCTTAAAACACTAGTGCTTAGGAAATCTATTGGAGGTAGAAGCAGTCAAGGGTAGCCTAGGGTTAGGGTTAGGCTTAGGGTTAGGCTTAGGGTATGGCTTAGGGTACGGGTTCGGGGAGGGCTCCGGGTACGGCGTAGGGTATGGCTTAGGGTTAGGGTTAGGGTTAGTGTTAGGGTTAGGGCTCGGTTTAGGGTACGGGTTAGGATTAGGTTACGTGTTAGGGTTAGGGTAGGGGTTAGTGTTAGGGTACGCGTTAGGGTTAGGGTAGTTATTAAACCTATCCCACTCTCTAGATACCCCTTAGCACGTAAAGGAATATTATTTGGGGGTCCAGCCATGGAGAAGAGTTTAGACACTAGGATAAGATAAGGAACACACCCATTATAAAGAAATCACATTAGGATTCTCTTTTTAAGCTGTTCCTTAAAACACTAGTGCTCAGGAAACCTATTGGAGGCAGAAGCAGTCAAGGGTAGCCTAGGGTTAGGGTTAGGCTTAGGGTTAGTCTTAGGGTACGGCTTAGGGTACGGGTTCGGGGAGGGCTTCGGGTACAGCGTAGGGTATGGGTTAGGGTTAGGGTTAGGGTTAGTGTTAGGGTTAGGGCTCGGTTTAGGGTGTGGGTTAGGATTAGGGTACGTGTTAGGGTTAGGGTAGTGGTTAGGGTTAGTGTACGTGTTAGGGTTAGTGCAGTCATTAAACCTATCCCACTCTCTAGATACCCCTTAGCACGTAAAGGAATATTATTTGGGGGTCCAGCCATGGAGAAAAGTTTAGACACTAGGATAAGGTAAGGAACCTACCCATTATAAAGAAATCACATTAGGATTCTCTTTTTAAGCTGTTCATTAAAACACTAGTGCTTAGGAAATCTATTGGAGGCAACAGCAATCAAGGGTAGCTTAGGGTTAGGGTTAGGCTTAGGGTACGAGTTCGGTGAGGGCTTCGAGTACGGCGTAGGGTATGGGTTAGGGTTAGGGTTAGGGTTAGTGTTAGGGTTAGGGCTCGGTTTAGGGCATTGGTTAGGATTAGGGTACGTGTTAGGGTTAGTGTAGGGGTTAGGGTTAGGGTACACGTTAGGGTTAGTGTAGTTATTAAACCTATCCCACTCTCTAGGTAACCCTTAGCACGTAAAGGAATATTATTTGGGGGTCCAGCCATGGAGAAGAGTTTAGACACTAGCATAAGATAAGGAACACACCCATTATAAAGAAATCACATTAGGATTCTCTTTTTAAGCTGGTCCTTAAAACACTAGTGCTTAGGAAATCTATTGGAGGCAGAAGCAGTCAAGGGTAGCCTAGGGTTAGGGTTAGGCTTAGGGTTAGGTTTAGGGTACGGCTTAGGGTACGGGTTCGGGGAGGGCTTCGGGTATGGCGTAGGGTATGAGTTAGGGTTAGGGTTAGGGTTAGTGTTAGGGTTAGGGCTCGGTTTAGGGTACGGGTTAGGATTAGGGTACGTGTTAGGGTTAGGGTAGGGGTTAGGGTTAGGGTACACGTTAGGGTTAGGGTAGTTATTAAACCTATCCCACTCTCTAGATACCCCTTAGCACGTAAAGGAATATTATTTGTGGGTCCAGGCATGGAGAAGAGTTTAGACACTAGGATAAGATAAGGAACACACCCATTATAAAGAAATCACATTAGGATTCTCTTTTTAAGCTCTTCCTTAAAACACTAGTGCTTAGGAAATCTATTGGAGGCAGAAGCAGTCAAGGGTAGCCTAGGATTAGGGTTAGGCTTAGGGTTAGGCTTAGGGTACGGGTTCGGGGAGCGCTTCGGGTACGGCGTAGGGTATGGGTTAGGGTTAGGGTTAAGGTTAGTTTTAGGGTTAGGGCTCGGTTTAGGGTACGGTTTAGGATTAGGGTACGTGTTAGGGTTAGGGTAGGGGTTAGGGTTAGGCTACGTGTTAGGGTTAGTGTAGTTATTAAACCTATCCCACTCTCTAGATACCCCTTAGCACGTAAAGGAATATTTTTGGGGGTCCAGCCATAGAGAAGAGTTTAGACACTAGGATAAGATAAGGAACACACCCATTATAAAGAAATCACATTAGGATTCTCTTTTTTAGCTGTTTCTTAAAACACTAGTGCTTAGGAAATCTATTGGAGTCAGAAGCAGTCAAGGGTAGCCTAGGGTTAGGGTTAGGCTTAGGGTTAGGCTTAGGATACGGCTTAGGGTAAGGGTTCGGGGAGGGCTTCGGGTACAGTGTAGGGTATGGGTTAGGGTTAGGGTTAGGGTTAGTGTTAGGGTTAGGGCTCGGTTTAGGGTCTGGGTTAGGATTAGGGTACGTGTTAGGGTTAGGGTAGTAGTTAGGGTTAGTGTACGTGTTAAGGTTAGGGTAGTGATTAAACCTATCCCACTCTCTAGATACCCCTTAGCACGTAAAGGAATATTATTTGGGGGTCCAGGCATGGAGAAAAGTTTAGACACTAAAATAAGATAAGGAACATACCCATTATAAAGAAATCACATTAGGATTCTCTTTTTAAGCTGTTCCTTAAAACACTAGTGCTTAGGAAATCTATTGGAGGCAGAATCAGTCAAGGGTAGCCTAGGGTTAGGGTTAGGCTTAGGGTTAGGCTTAGGGTATGGCTTAGGGTATGGGTTCGGGGAGGGCTTCTTGTACGGCGGAGGGTATGGGTTAGGGTTAGGGTTAGGGTTAGTGTTAGGGTTAGGGCTCGGTTTAGGGTATTTGTTAGGATTAGGGTACGTGTTAGGGTTAGGGTAGGGGTTAGGGTTAGGGTTAGGGTTAGGGTTAGGGTTAGGGTTAGGCTTAGGGTTAGGCTTAGGGTACGGGTTCGGGGAGGGGTTCGTGTACGGCGTAGGGTATGGGTTAGGGTTAGGGTTTCGGTTAGTGTTAGGGTTAGGGCTCCATTTAGGGTACGGGTTAGGATTAGAGTACGTGTTAGGGTTACGGTAGGGGTTAGGGTTAGGGTACGCGTTAGGGTTAGGGTAGTTATTAAACCTATCCCACTCTCTAGATACCCCTTAGCACGTAAAGGAATATTATTTGGAGGTCCAGCCATGGAGAAGGGTTTAGACACTAGGATAAGATAAGGAACACACCCATTATAAAGAAATCACATTAGGATTATCTATTTAAGCTGTTCCTTAAAACACTAATGCTTAGGAAATCTATTGGAGGCAGAAGCAGTCAAGGGTAGCCTAGGGTTAGTGTTAGGCTTAGGGTTAGGGTTAGGGTACGGTTTAGGGTACGGGTTCTGGGAGGGGTTCGGGTACGGCGTAGGGTATGGGTTAGGGTTAGGGTTAGGGTTAGTGTTAGGGTTAGGGCTCGGTTTAGTGCATGGGTAAGGATTAGGGTACTTGTTAGGGTTAGGGTAGTGGTTAGGGTTAGTGTACGTGTTAGGGTTAAGGTAGTGATTAAACCTATCCCACTATCTAGATACCCCATAGCACGTAAAGGATTATTATTTGGGGGTCCAGCCATGGAGAAAAGTTTAGACACTAGGATAAGATAAGGAACATACCCATTATAAAGAAATCACATTAGGATTCTCTTTTTAACCTGTTCCTTAAAACACTAGTGCTTAGGAAATCTAATGGAGGCAGAAGCTGTCAAGGGTAGCCTAGGGTTAGGGTTAGGCTTAGGGTTAGGCTTGGGTACGGCTTAGGGTACGGTTTCGTTGAGGGCTTCGGGTACGGCGTAGGGTATGGCTTAGGGTTAGGGTTAGGGTTAGTGTTAGGGTTAGGGCTCGGTTTAGGGTACAGGTTAGGATTAGGGTACATGTTAGTGTTAGGGTAGGGGTTAGGGTTAGGGTACGCGTTAGGGTTAGGGTAGTTATTAAACCTATCCCACTCTCTAGATACCCCTTAGCACGTAAAGGAATATTATTTGGGGGTCCAGCCATGGAGAAGAGCTTAGACACTAGGATAAGATAAGGAACACACCCATTATAAAGAAATCACATTAGGATTCTCTTTTTAAGCTGTTCCTTAAAACACAATTGCTTAGGAAATCTATTGGAGGCAGAAGCAGTCAAGGGTAGCCTAGGGTTAGGGTTAGGCTTAGGGTTAGGGTTAGGGTACGGCTTAGGGTACGGTTTCGGGGAGGGCTTCGGGTACGGCGTAGGGTATGGGTTAGGGTTAGGGTTAGGGTTAGTGTTAGGGTTAGGGCTCGGTTTAGGGTATTGGTTCGGATTAGGGTACGTGTTAGGGTTACGGTAGGGGTTAGGGTTAGGGTACGAGTTAGGGTTAGGGTAGTTATTAAACCTATCCCACTCTCTAGATACCCCTTAGCACGTAAAGGAATATTATTTGGGGGTCCAGCCATGGAGAAGAGTTTAGACACTAGGATAAGATAAGGAACACACCTATTATAAAGAAATCACATTAGGATTCTCTTTTTAAGCTCTTCCTTAAAACACTAGTGCTTAGGAAAACTATTGGAGGCAGAAGCAGTCAAGGGTAGCCTAGGGTTACGGTTAGGCTTAGGGATAGGCTTAGGGTACGGCTTAGGGTATGGTTTCGGGGAGGGCTTCGGGTACGGCGTAGGGTATGGGTTAGGGTTATGGTTAGGGTTAGTGTTAGGGTTAGGGCTCGGTTTAGGGTACAGTTTAGTATTAGGGTACGTGTTAGGGTTAGGGTAGGGGTTAGGGTTAGGGTACGTGTTAGGGTTAGGGTAGTTATTAAACCTATCCCACTCTCTAGATACCCCATAGCATGTAAAGGAATATTATTTGGGGATCCAGCCATGGAGAAAAGTTTAGACACTAGGATAAGATAAGGAACACACCCATTATAAAGAAATCACATTAGGATTCTCTTTTTAATCTGTTCCTTAAAACACTAGTGCTTAGAAAATCTATTGGAGGCAGAAGCAGTCAAGGGTAGCCTAGGGTTAGGGTTAGGCTTAGGGTTAGGCTTAGGGTACGGCTTAGGGTACGGGTTCAGGGAGGGCTTCGGGTATGGCGTAGGGTATGGGTTCGGGTTAGGGATAGGGTTAGTGTTAGGGTTAGGGCTCGGTTTAGGGTACGGCTTAGGATTAGGGTACGTTTTAGTGTTAGGGTAGGGGTTAGGGTAAGGGTACGCGTTAGGGTTAGGGTAGTTATTAAACCTATCCCACTCTCTAGATACCCCTTAGCACGTAAAGGTATATTATTTGGGGGTCCAGCCATGGAGAAGAATTTAGACACTAGGATAAGATTAGGAACACACCCATTATAAAGAAATCACATTAGGATTCTCTTTTTAAGCTGTTCCTTAAAACACTAGTGCTTAGGAAATCTATTGGAGTCAGAAGCAGTCAAGGGTAGCCTAGGGTTAGGGTTAGGCTTAGGGTTAGGCTTAGGATACGGCTTAGGGTAAGGGTTTGGGGAGGGCTTCGGGTACAGTGTAGGGTATGGGTTAGGGTTAGGGTTAGGGTTAGTGTTAGGGTTAGGGCTCGGTTTAGGGTCTGGGTTAGGATTAGGGTACGTGTTAGGGTTAGGGTAGTGGTTAGGGTTAGTGTACGTGTTAAGGTTAGGGTAGTGATTAAACCTATCCCACTCTCTAGATACCCCTTAGCACGTAAAGGAATATTATTTGGGGGTCCAGGCATGGAGAAAAGTTTAGACACTAAAATAAGATAAGGAACATACCCATTATAAAGAAATCACATTAGGATTCTCTTTTTAAGCTGTTCCTTAAAACACTAGTGCTTAGGAAATCTATTGGAGGCAGAAGCAGTCAAGGGTAGCCTAGGGTTAGGGTTAGGCTTAGGGTTAGGCTTAGGGTATGGCTTAGGGTATGGGTTCGGGGAGGGCTTCGTGTACGGCATAGGGTATGGGTTAGGGTTAGGGTTAGGGTTAGTGTTAGGGTTAGGGCTCGGTTTAGGGTATTGGTTAGGATTAGGGTACGTGTTAGGGTTAGGGTAGGGGTTAGGGTTAGGGTTAGGGTTAGGGTTAGGCTTAGGGTTAGGCTTAGGGTACGGGTTCGGGGAGGGGTTCGTGTACGGCGTAGGGTATGGGTTAGGGTTAGGGTTTCGGTTAGTGTTAGGGTTAGGGCTCCGTTTAGGGTACGGGTTAGGATTAGGGTACGTGTTTGGGTTACGGTAGGGGTTAGGGTTAGGGTACGCGTTAGGGTTAGTGTAGTTATTAAACCTATCCCACTCTCTAGATACCCCTTAGCACGTAAAGGAATATTATTTGGAGGTCCAGCCATGGAGAAGAGTTTAGACACTAGGAAAAGATAAGGAACACACCCATTATAAAGAAATCACCTTAGGATTCTCTTTTTAAGCTGTTCCTTAAAACACTAGTGCTTAGAAAATCTATTGGATGCAGAAGCAGTCAAGGGTAGCCTAGGGTTAGGGTTAGGCTTAGGGTACGACTTAGGGTACGGGTTCGGGGAGGGCTGTGGGTACGGTGTAGGGTATGGTTTAGGGTTAGGGTTAGGTTTAGTGTTAGGGTTAGGGCTCGGTTTAGGGTACGGGTTAGGATTAGGGTACGTTTTAGTGTTAGGGTAGGGGTTAGGGTTAGGGTACGCGTTAGGGTTAGGGTAGGTATTAAACCTATCCCACTCTCTAGATACCCCTTAGCACGTAAAGGAATATTATTTGGAGGTCCAGCCATGGAGAAGAGTTTAGACACTAGGATAAGATAAGGAACACACCCATTATAAAGAAATCACATTAGGATTCTCTTTTTAAGCTGTTCCTTAAAACACTAGTGCTTAGGAAATCTATTGGAGGCAGAAGCAGTCAAGGGTAGCCTAGGGTTAGGGTTAGGCTTAGGGTTAGGGTTAGGGTACGGTTTAGGGTACGGGTTCTGGGAGGGGTTCGGGTACGGCGTAGGGTATGGGTTAGGGTTAGGGTTAGGGTTAGTGTTAGGGTTAGGGCTCGGTTTAGGGTACGGTTTAGGATTAGGGTACGTGTTAGGGTTAGGGTAGGGGTTAGGGTTAGGGTACGTGTTAGGGTTAGGGTAGTTATTAAACCTATCCCACTCTCTAGATACCCCATAGCATGTAAAGGAATATTATTTGGGGATCCAGCCATGGAGAAAAGTTTAGACACTAGGATAAGATAAGGAACACACCCATTATAAAGAAATCACATTAGGATTCTCTTTTTAATCTGTTCCTTAAAACACTAGTGCTTAGAAAATCTATTGGAGGTAGAAGCAGTCAAGGGTAGCCTAGGGTTAGGCTTAGGCTTAGGGTTAGGCTTAGGGTACGGCTTAGGATACGGGTTCGGGGAGGGCTTCGGGTACGGCGTAGGGTATGGGTTCGTGATAGGGATAGGGTTAGTGTTAGGGTTAGGGCTCGGTTTAGGATACGGCTTAGGATTAGGGTACGTGTTAGGGTTAGGGTAGTGGTTAGGGTTAGTGTACGTGTTAAGGTTAGGGTAGTGATTAAACCTATCCCACTCTCTAGATACCCCTTAGCACGTAAAGGAATATTATTTGGGGGTCCAGGCATGGAGAAAAGTTTAGACACTAAAATAAGATAAGGAACATACCCATTATAAAGAAATCACATTAGGATTCTCTTTTTAAGCTGTTCCTTAAAACACTAGTGCTTAGGAAATCTATTGGAGGCAGAAGCAGTCAAGGGTAGCCTAGGGTTAGGGTTAGGCTTAGGGTTAGGCTTAGGGTATGGCTTAGGGTATGGGTTCGGGGAGGGCTTCGTGTACGGCGTAGGGTATGGGTTAGGGTTAGGGTTAGGGTTAGTGTTAGGTTTAGGGCTCGGTTTAGGGTATTGGTTAGGATTAGGGTACGTGTTAGGGTTAGGGTAGGGGTTAGGGTTAGGGTTAGGGTTAGGGTTAGGCTTAGGGTTAGGCTTAGGGTACGGGTTCGGGGAGGGGTTCGTGTACGGCGTAGGGTATGGGTTAGGGTTAGGGTTTCGGTTAGTGTTAGGGTTAGGGCTCCGTTTAGGGTACGGGTTAGGATTAGGGTACGTGTTAGGGTTACGGTAGGGGTTAGGGTTAGGGTACACGTTAGGGTTAGTGTAGTTATTAAACCTATCCCACTCTCTAGATACCCCTTAGCACGTAAAGGAATATTATTTGGAGTTCCAGCCATGGAGAAGAGTTTAGACACTAGGATAAGATAAGGAACACACCCATTATAAAGAAATCACATTAGGATTCTCTTTTTAAGTTGTTCCTTAAAACACTAGTGCTTAGAAAATCTATTGGAGGCAGAAGCAGTCAAGGGTAGCCTAGGGTTAGGGTTAGGCTTAGGGTTAGGCTTAGGGTACGGCTTAGTGTACGGGTTCGGGGAGGGCTTCGGGTACGGCGTAGGGTATGGGTTAAGGTTAGGGTTAGGGTTAGTGTTAGGTTTAGGGCTCGGTTTAGGGTATGGGTTAGGATTAGGGTACGTTTTAGTGTTAGGGTAGGGGTTAGGGTTAGGGTACGCGTTAGGGTTAGGGTAGTTATTAAACCTATCCCACTCTCTAGATACCCCTTAGCACGTAAAGGAATATTATTTGGGGGTCCAGCCATGGAGAAGAGTTTAGACACTAGGATATGATAAGGAACACACCCATTATAAAGAAATCACATTAGGATTCTCTTTTTAAGCTGTTCCTTAAAACACTAGTGCTTAGGAAATCTATTAGAGGCAGAAGCAGTCAAGGGTAGCCTAGGGTTAGGGTTAGGCTTAGGGTTACGCTTAGGGTACGGCTTAGGGTACGGGTTCGGGGAGGGCTTCGGGTACAGCATAGGGTATGGGTTAGGGTTAGGGTTAGGGTTAGTGTTAGGGTTAGGGCTCGGTTTAGGGTCTGGGTTAGGATTAGGGTACATGTTAGGGTTAGGGTAGTGGTTAGGGTCAGTGTACATGTTAGGGTTAGTGTAGTGATTAAACCTATCCCACTCTCTAGATACCCCTTAGCACATAAAGGAATATTATTTGGGGGTCCAGCCATGGAGAAAAGTTTAGACACTAGGATAAGGTAAGGAACCTACCCATTATAAAGAAATCACATTAGGATTCTCTTTTTAAGCTGTTCATTAAAACACTATTGCTTAGGAAATCTATTGGAGGCAGCAGCAATCAAGGGTAGCCTAGGGTTAGGTTTAGGCTTAGGGTACGGCTTAGGGTACGGGTTCGGGGAGGGCTTCGAGTACGGCGTAGGGTATGGGTTAGGGTTAGGGTTAGGGTTAGTGTTAGGGTTAGGGCTCGGTTTAGGATATTGGTTAGGATTAGGGTACGTGTTAGGGTTAGGCTAGGGGTTAGGGTTAGGGTACACGTTAGGGTTAGTGTAGTTATTAAACCTATCCCACTCTCTAGATACCCCTTGGCACGTAAAGGAATATTATTTGGGGGACCAGCCATGGAGAAGAGTTTAGACACTAGAATAAGATAAGGAACACACCCATTATAAAGAAATCACATTAGGATTCTCTTTTTAAGCTGTTCCTTAAAACACTAGTGCTTAGGAAATCTATTGGAGGCAGAAGCAGTCAAGGGTAGCCTAGGATTAGGGTTAGGCTTAGGGTTAGGTTTAGGGTACGGCTTAGGGTACGGGTTCGGGGAGGGGTTCGGATATGGCGTAGGGCATGAGTTAGGGTTAGGGTTAGGGTTAGGTCTTGGTTAAGGGTACGGTTTAGGATTAGGGTACGTGTTAGGGTTAGGGTACGGGTTAGGGTTAGGGTACGCGTTAGGGTTAGGGTAGTTATTAAACCTATCCCACTCTCTAGATACCCCTTAGCACGTAAAGGAATATTATTTGGGGGTCCAGCCATGGAGAAGAGTTTAGACACTAGGATAAGATAAGGAACACACCCATTATAAAGAAATCACATTAGGATTCTCTTTTTAAGCTGTTCCTTAAAACACTAGTGCTTAGGAAATCTATTGGAGGCAGAAGCAGTCAAGGGTAGCCTAGGGTTAGGTTAGGCTTAGGGTTAGGGTTAGGGTACGGTTTAGGGTACGGGTTCTGGGAGGGGTTCGGGTACGCCGTAGGGTATGGGTTAGGGTTAGGGTTAGGGTTAGTGTTAGGGTTAGGGCTCGGTTTAGTGTATGGGTTAGAATTAGGTTACGTGTTAGGGTTAGGGTAGTTGTTAGGGTTAGTGTACGTGTTAGCGTTAAGGTAGTGATTAAACCTATCCCACTATCTAGATACCCCATAGCACGTAAAGGATTATTATTTGGGGGTCCAGCCATGGAGAAAAGTTTAGACACTAGGATAAGATAAGGAACATACCCATTATAAAGAAATCACATTAGGATACTCTTTTTAACCTGTTCCTTAAAACACTAGTGCGTAGGAAATCTAATGGAGGCCGAAGCTGTCAAGGGTAGCCTAGGGTTAGGGTTAGGCTTAGGGTTAGGCTTGGGTACGGCTTAGGGTACGGTTTCGGGGAGGGCTTCGGGTACGGCGTAGGGTATGGGTTAGGGTTAGGGTTAGGGTTAGTGTTAGGGTTAGGGCTCGGATTAAGGTATTGGTTCGGATTAGGGTACGTGTTAGGGTTACGGTAGGGGTTAGGGTTAGGGTACGCGTTAGGGTTAGTGTAGTTATTAAACCTATCCCACTCTCTAGATACCCCTTAGCATATAAAGGAATATTATTTGGAGGTCCAGCCATGGAGAAGAGTTTAGACACTAGGATAAGATTAGGAACACACCCATTATAAAGAAATCACATTAGGATTCTCTTTTTAAGCTGTTCCTTAAAACACTAGTGCTTAGGAAATCTATTGGAGGCAGAAGCAGTCAAGGGTAGCCTAGGGTTAGGGTTGGGCTTAGGGTTAGGCTTAGGGTATGGCTTAGGGTATGGGTTCGGGGAGGGCTTCGTGTACGGCGTAGGGTATGGGTTAGGGTTAGGGTTAGGGTTAGTGTTAGGGTTAGGGCTCGGTTTAGGGTATTGTTTAGGATTAGGGTACGTGTTAGGGTCAGGGTAGGGGTTAGGGTTAGGGTTAGGGTTAGGGTTAGGGTTAGGGTTAGGGTTAGGGTTAGGGTTAGGGTTAGGGCTAGGTTTAGGGTACGGGTTAGGATTAGGGTACGTTTTAGTGTTAGGGTAGGGGTTAGGGTTAGGGTACGCGTTAGGGTTAGTGTAGGTATTAAACTTATCCCACTCTCTAGATACCCCTTAGCACGTAAAGGAATATTATTTGGGGGTCCAGCCATGGAGAAGAATTTAGACACTAGGATAAGATAAGGAACACACCTATTATAAAGAAATCACATTAGGATTCTCTTTTTACGCTGTTCCTTAAAACACTAGTGCTTAGGAAATCTATTGGAGGCAGAAGCAGTCAAGGGTAGCCAAGGGTTAGGGTTAGGCTTAGGGTTAGGTTTAGGGTACGGCTTAGGGTACGGGTTAGGGGAGGGGTTCGGATATGGCGTAGGGTATGAGTTAGGGTTAGGGTTAGTGTTAGGGCTCGGTTTAGGGTACGGGTTAGGATTAGGGTACGTGTTAGGGTTAGGGTAGGGGTTAGGGTTAGGGTACACGTTAGGGTTAGGGTAGTTATTAAACCTATCCCACTCTCTAGATACCCCTTAGCACGTAAAGGAATATTATTTGTGGGTCCAGGCATGGAGAAGAGTTTAGACACTAGGATAAGATAAGGAACACACCCATTATAAAGAAATCACATTAGGATTCTCTTTTTAAGCTCTTCCTTAAAACACTAGTGCTTAGGAAATCTATTGGAGGCAGAAGCAGTCAAGGGTAGCCTAGGATTAGGGTTAGGCTTAGGGTTAGGCTTAGGGTACGGGTTCGGGGAGCGCTTCGGGTACGGCGTAGGGTATGGGTTAGGGTTAGGGTTAAGGTTAGTTTTAGGGTTAGGGCTCGGTTTAGGGTACGGTTTAGGATTAGGGTACGTGTTAGGGTTAGGGTAGGGGTTAGGGTTAGGCTACGTGTTAGGGTTAGTGTAGTTATTAAACCTATCCCACTCTCTAGATACCCCTTAGCACGTAAAGGAATATTTTTGGGGGTCCAGCCATAGAGAAGAGTTTAGACACTAGGATAAGATAAGGAACACACCCATTATAAAGAAATCACATTAGGATTCTCTTTTTAAGCTGTTTCTTAAAACACTAGTGCTTAGGAAATCTATTGGAGTCAGAAGCAGTCAAGGGTAGCCTAGGGTTAGGGTTAGGCTTAGGGTTAGGCTTAGGATACGGCTTAGGGTAAGGGTTCGGGGAGGGCTTCGGGTACAGTGTAGGGTATGGGTTAGGGTTAGGGTTAGGGTTAGTGTTAGGGTTAGGGCTCGGTTTAGGGTCTGGGTTAGGATTAGGGTACGTGTTAGGGTTAGGGTAGTAGTTAGGGTTAGTGTACGTGTTAAGGTTAGGGTAGTGATTAAACCTATCCCACTCTCTAGATACCCCTTAGCACGTAAAGGAATATTATTTGGGGGTCCAGGCATGGAGAAAAGTTTAGACACTAAAATAAGATAAGGAACATACCCATTATAAAGAAATCACATTAGGATTCTCTTTTTAAGCTGTTCCTTAAAACACTAGTGCTTAGGAAATCTATTGGAGGCAGAATCAGTCAAGGGTAGCCTAGGGTTAGGGTTAGGCTTAGGGTTAGGCTTAGGGTATGGCTTAGGGTATGGGTTCGGGGAGGGCTTCTTGTACGGCGGAGGGTATGGGTTAGGGTTAGGGTTAGGGTTAGTGTTAGGGTTAGGGCTCGGTTTAGGGTATTTGTTAGGATTAGGGTACGTGTTAGGGTTAGGGTAGGGGTTAGGGTTAGGGTTAGGGTTAGGGTTAGGGTTAGGGTTAGGCTTAGGGTTAGGCTTAGGGTACGGGTTCGGGGAGGGGTTCGTGTACGGCGTAGGGTATGGGTTAGGGTTAGGGTTTCGGTTAGTGTTAGGGTTAGGGCTCCATTTAGGGTACGGGTTAGGATTAGAGTACGTGTTAGGGTTACGGTAGGGGTTAGGGTTAGGGTACGCGTTAGGGTTAGGGTAGTTATTAAACCTATCCCACTCTCTAGATACCCCTTAGCACGTAAAGGAATATTATTTGGAGGTCCAGCCATGGAGAAGGGTTTAGACACTAGGATAAGATAAGGAACACACCCATTATAAAGAAATCACATTAGGATTATCTATTTAAGCTGTTCCTTAAAACACTAATGCTTAGGAAATCTATTGGAGGCAGAAGCAGTCAAGGGTAGCCTAGGGTTAGTGTTAGGCTTAGGGTTAGGGTTAGGGTACGGTTTAGGGTACGGGTTCTGGGAGGGGTTCGGGTACGGCGTAGGGTATGGGTTAGGGTTAGGGTTAGGGTTAGTGTTAGGGTTAGGGCTCGGTTTAGTGCATGGGTAAGGATTAGGGTACTTGTTAGGGTTAGGGTAGTGGTTAGGGTTAGTGTACGTGTTAGGGTTAAGGTAGTGATTAAACCTATCCCACTATCTAGATACCCCATAGCACGTAAAGGATTATTATTTGGGGGTCCAGCCATGGAGAAAAGTTTAGACACTAGGATAAGATAAGGAACATACCCATTATAAAGAAATCACATTAGGATTCTCTTTTTAACCTGTTCCTTAAAACACTAGTGCTTAGGAAATCTAATGGAGGCAGAAGCTGTCAAGGGTAGCCTAGGGTTAGGGTTAGGCTTAGGGTTAGGCTTGGGTACGGCTTAGGGTACGGTTTCGTTGAGGGCTTCGGGTACGGCGTAGGGTATGGCTTAGGGTTAGGGTTAGGGTTAGTGTTAGGGTTAGGGCTCGGTTTAGGGTACAGGTTAGGATTAGGGTACATGTTAGTGTTAGGGTAGGGGTTAGGGTTAGGGTACGCGTTAGGGTTAGGGTAGTTATTAAACCTATCCCACTCTCTAGATACCCCTTAGCACGTAAAGGAATATTATTTGGGGGTCCAGCCATGGAGAAGAGCTTAGACACTAGGATAAGATAAGGAACACACCCATTATAAAGAAATCACATTAGGATTCTCTTTTTAAGCTGTTCCTTAAAACACAATTGCTTAGGAAATCTATTGGAGGCAGAAGCAGTCAAGGGTAGCCTAGGGTTAGGGTTAGGCTTAGGGTTAGGGTTAGGGTACGGCTTAGGGTACGGTTTCGGGGAGGGCTTCGGGTACGGCGTAGGGTATGGGTTAGGGTTAGGGTTAGGGTTAGTGTTAGGGTTAGGGCTCGGTTTAGGGTATTGGTTCGGATTAGGGTACGTGTTAGGGTTACGGTAGGGGTTAGGGTTAGGGTACGAGTTAGGGTTAGGGTAGTTATTAAACCTATCCCACTCTCTAGATACCCCTTAGCACGTAAAGGAATATTATTTGGGGGTCCAGCCATGGAGAAAAGTTTAGACACTAGGATAAGATAAGGAACACACCTATTATAAAGAAATCACATTAGGATTCTCTTTTTAAGCTCTTCCTTAAAACACTAGTGCTTAGGAAAACTATTGGAGGCAGAAGCAGTCAAGGGTAGCCTAGGGTTACGGTTAGGCTTAGGGATAGGCTTAGGGTACGGCTTAGGGTATGGTTTCGGGGAGGGCTTCGGGTACGGCGTAGGGTATGGGTTAGGGTTATGGTTAGGGTTAGTGTTAGGGTTAGGGCTCGGTTTAGGGTACAGTTTAGTATTAGGGTACGTGTTAGGGTTAGGGTAGGGGTTAGGGTTAGGGTACGTGTTAGGGTTAGGGTAGTTATTAAACCTATCCCACTCTCTAGATACCCCATAGCATGTAAAGGAATATTATTTGGGGATCCAGCCATGGAGAAAAGTTTAGACACTAGGATAAGATAAGGAACACACCCATTATAAAGAAATCACATTAGGATTCTCTTTTTAATCTGTTCCTTAAAACACTAGTGCTTAGAAAATCTATTGGAGGCAGAAGCAGTCAAGGGTAGCCTAGGGTTAGGGTTAGGCTTAGGGTTAGGCTTAGGGTACGGCTTAGGGTACGGGTTCAGGGAGGGCTTCGGGTATGGCGTAGGGTATGGGTTCGGGTTAGGGATAGGGTTAGTGTTAGGGTTAGGGCTCGGTTTAGGGTACGGCTTAGGATTAGGGTACGTTTTAGTGTTAGGGTAGGGGTTAGGGTAAGGGTACGCGTTAGGGTTAGGGTAGTTATTAAACCTATCCCACTCTCTAGATACCCCTTAGCACGTAAAGGTATATTATTTGGGGGTCCAGCCATGGAGAAGAATTTAGACACTAGGATAAGATTAGGAACACACCCATTATAAAGAAATCACATTAGGATTCTCTTTTTAAGCTGTTCCTTAAAACACTAGTGCTTAGGAAATCTATTGGAGTCAGAAGCAGTCAAGGGTAGCCTAGGGTTAGGGTTAGGCTTAGGGTTAGGCTTAGGATACGGCTTAGGGTAAGGGTTTGGGGAGGGCTTCGGGTACAGTGTAGGGTATGGGTTAGGGTTAGGGTTAGGGTTAGTGTTAGGGTTAGGGCTCGGTTTAGGGTCTGGGTTAGGATTAGGGTACGTGTTAGGGTTAGGGTAGTGGTTAGGGTTAGTGTACGTGTTAAGGTTAGGGTAGTGATTAAACCTATCCCACTCTCTAGATACCCCTTAGCACGTAAAGGAATATTATTTGGGGGTCCAGGCATGGAGAAAAGTTTAGACACTAAAATAAGATAAGGAACATACCCATTATAAAGAAATCACATTAGGATTCTCTTTTTAAGCTGTTCCTTAAAACACTAGTGCTTAGGAAATCTATTGGAGGCAGAAGCAGTCAAGGGTAGCCTAGGGTTAGGGTTAGGCTTAGGGTTAGGCTTAGGGTATGGCTTAGGGTATGGGTTCGGGGAGGGCTTCGTGTACGGCATAGGGTATGGGTTAGGGTTAGGGTTAGGGTTAGTGTTAGGGTTAGGGCTCGGTTTAGGGTATTGGTTAGGATTAGGGTACGTGTTAGGGTTAGGGTAGGGGTTAGGGTTAGGGTTAGGGTTAGGGTTAGGCTTAGGGTTAGGCTTAGGGTACGGGTTCGGGGAGGGGTTCGTGTACGGCGTAGGGTATGGGTTAGGGTTAGGGTTTCGGTTAGTGTTAGGGTTAGGGCTCCGTTTAGGGTACGGGTTAGGATTAGGGTACGTGTTTGGGTTACGGTAGGGGTTAGGGTTAGGGTACGCGTTAGGGTTAGTGTAGTTATTAAACCTATCCCACTCTCTAGATACCCCTTAGCACGTAAAGGAATATTATTTGGAGGTCCAGCCATGGAGAAGAGTTTAGACACTAGGAAAAGATAAGGAACACACCCATTATAAAGAAATCACCTTAGGATTCTCTTTTTAAGCTGTTCCTTAAAACACTAGTGCTTAGAAAATCTATTGGATGCAGAAGCAGTCAAGGGTAGCCTAGGGTTAGGGTTAGGCTTAGGGTACGACTTAGGGTACGGGTTCGGGGAGGGCTGTGGGTACGGTGTAGGGTATGGTTTAGGGTTAGGGTTAGGTTTAGTGTTAGGGTTAGGGCTCGGTTTAGGGTACGGGTTAGGATTAGGGTACGTTTTAGTGTTAGGGTAGGGGTTAGGGTTAGGGTACGCGTTAGGGTTAGGGTAGGTATTAAACCTATCCCACTCTCTAGATACCCCTTAGCACGTAAAGGAATATTATTTGGAGGTCCAGCCATGGAGAAGAGTTTAGACACTAGGATAAGATAAGGAACACACCCATTATAAAGAAATCACATTAGGATTCTCTTTTTAAGCTGTTCCTTAAAACACTAGTGCTTAGGAAATCTATTGGAGGCAGAAGCAGTCAAGGGTAGCCTAGGGTTAGGGTTAGGCTTAGGGTTAGGGTTAGGGTACGGTTTAGGGTACGGGTTCTGGGAGGGGTTCGGGTACGGCGTAGGGTATGGGTTAGGGTTAGGGTTAGGGTTAGTGTTAGGGTTAGGGCTCGGTTTAGGGTACGGTTTAGGATTAGGGTACGTGTTAGGGTTAGGGTAGGGGTTAGGGTTAGGGTACGTGTTAGGGTTAGGGTAGTTATTAAACCTATCCCACTCTCTAGATACCCCATAGCATGTAAAGGAATATTATTTGGGGATCCAGCCATGGAGAAAAGTTTAGACACTAGGATAAGATAAGGAACACACCCATTATAAAGAAATCACATTAGGATTCTCTTTTTAATCTGTTCCTTAAAACACTAGTGCTTAGAAAATCTATTGGAGGTAGAAGCAGTCAAGGGTAGCCTAGGGTTAGGCTTAGGCTTAGGGTTAGGCTTAGGGTACGGCTTAGGATACGGGTTCGGGGAGGGCTTCGGGTACGGCGTAGGGTATGGGTTCGTGATAGGGATAGGGTTAGTGTTAGGGTTAGGGCTCGGTTTAGGATACGGCTTAGGATTAGGGTACGTGTTAGGGTTAGGGTAGTGGTTAGGGTTAGTGTACGTGTTAAGGTTAGGGTAGTGATTAAACCTATCCCACTCTCTAGATACCCCTTAGCACGTAAAGGAATATTATTTGGGGGTCCAGGCATGGAGAAAAGTTTAGACACTAAAATAAGATAAGGAACATACCCATTATAAAGAAATCACATTAGGATTCTCTTTTTAAGCTGTTCCTTAAAACACTAGTGCTTAGGAAATCTATTGGAGGCAGAAGCAGTCAAGGGTAGCCTAGGGTTAGGGTTAGGCTTAGGGTTAGGCTTAGGGTATGGCTTAGGGTATGGTTTCGGGGAGGGCTTCGTGTACGGCGTAGGGTATGGGTTAGGGTTAGGGTTAGGGTTAGTGTTAGGTTTAGGGCTCGGTTTAGGGTATTGGTTAGGATTAGGGTACGTGTTAGGGTTAGGGTAGGGGTTAGGGTTAGGGTTAGGGTTAGGGTTAGGCTTAGGGTTAGGCTTAGGGTACGGGTTCGGGGAGGGGTTCGTGTACGGCGTAGGGTATGGGTTAGGGTTAGGGTTTCGGTTAGTGTTAGGGTTAGGGCTCCGTTTAGGGTACGGGTTAGGATTAGGGTACGTGTTAGGGTTACGGTAGGGGTTAGGGTTAGGGTACACGTTAGGGTTAGTGTAGTTATTAAACCTATCCCACTCTCTAGATACCCCTTAGCACGTAAAGGAATATTATTTGGAGTTCCAGCCATGGAGAAGAGTTTAGACACTAGGATAAGATAAGGAACACACCCATTATAAAGAAATCACATTAGGATTCTCTTTTTAAGTTGTTCCTTAAAACACTAGTGCTTAGAAAATCTATTGGAGGCAGAAGCAGTCAAGGGTAGCCTAGGGTTAGGGTTAGGCTTAGGGTTAGGCTTAGGGTACGGCTTAGTGTACGGGTTCGGGGAGGGCTTCGGGTACGGCGTAGGGTATGGGTTAAGGTTAGGGTTAGGGTTAGTGTTAGGTTTAGGGCTCGGTTTAGGGTATGGGTTAGGATTAGGGTACGTTTTAGTGTTAGGGTAGGGGTTAGGGTTAGGGTACGCGTTAGGGTTAGGGTAGTTATTAAACCTATCCCACTCTCTAGATACCCCTTAGCACGTAAAGGAATATTATTTGGGGGTCCAGCCATGGAGAAGAGTTTAGACACTAGGATATGATAAGGAACACACCCATTATAAAGAAATCACATTAGGATTCTCTTTTTAAGCTGTTCCTTAAAACACTAGTGCTTAGGAAATCTATTAGAGGCAGAAGCAGTCAAGGGTAGCCTAGGGTTAGGGTTAGGCTTAGGGTTACGCTTAGGGTACGGCTTAGGGTACGGGTTCGGGGAGGGCTTCGGGTACAGCATAGGGTATGGGTTAGGGTTAGGGTTAGGGTTAGTGTTAGGGTTAGGGCTCGGTTTAGGGTCTGGGTTAGGATTAGGGTACATGTTAGGGTTAGGGTAGTGGTTAGGGTCAGTGTACATGTTAGGGTTAGTGTAGTGATTAAACCTATCCCACTCTCTAGATACCCCTTAGCACATAAAGGAATATTATTTGGGGGTCCAGCCATGGAGAAAAGTTTAGACACTAGGATAAGGTAAGGAACCTACCCATTATAAAGAAATCACATTAGGATTCTCTTTTTAAGCTGTTCATTAAAACACTATTGCTTAGGAAATCTATTGGAGGCAGCAGCAATCAAGGGTAGCCTAGGGTTAGGTTTAGGCTTAGGGTACGGCTTAGGGTACGGGTTCGGGGAGGGCTTCGAGTACGGCGTAGGGTATGGGTTAGGGTTAGGGTTAGGGTTAGTGTTAGGGTTAGGGCTCGGTTTAGGATATTGGTTAGGATTAGGGTACGTGTTAGGGTTAGGCTAGGGGTTAGGGTTAGGGTACACGTTAGGGTTAGTGTAGTTATTAAACCTATCCCACTCTCTAGATACCCCTTGGCACGTAAAGGAATATTATTTGGGGGACCAGCCATGGAGAAGAGTTTAGACACTAGAATAAGATAAGGAACACACCCATTATAAAGAAATCACATTAGGATTCTCTTTTTAAGCTGTTCCTTAAAACACTAGTGCTTAGGAAATCTATTGGAGGCAGAAGCAGTCAAGGGTAGCCTAGGATTAGGGTTAGGCTTAGGGTTAGGTTTAGGGTACGGCTTAGGGTACGGGTTCGGGGAGGGGTTCGGATATGGCGTAGGGCATGAGTTAGGGTTAGGGTTAGGGTTAGGTCTTGGTTAAGGGTACGGTTTAGGATTAGGGTACGTGTTAGGGTTAGGGTACGGGTTAGGGTTAGGGTACGCGTTAGGGTTAGGGTAGTTATTAAACCTATCCCACTCTCTAGATACCCCTTAGCACGTAAAGGAATATTATTTGGGGGTCCAGCCATGGAGAAGAGTTTAGACACTAGGATAAGATAAGGAACACACCCATTATAAAGAAATCACATTAGGATTCTCTTTTTAAGCTGTTCCTTAAAACACTAGTGCTTAGGAAATCTATTGGAGGCAGAAGCAGTCAAGGGTAGCCTAGGGTTAGGTTAGGCTTAGGGTTAGGGTTAGGGTACGGTTTAGGGTACGGGTTCTGGGAGGGGTTCGGGTACGCCGTAGGGTATGGGTTAGGGTTAGGGTTAGGGTTAGTGTTAGGGTTAGGGCTCGGTTTAGTGTATGGGTTAGAATTAGGTTACGTGTTAGGGTTAGGGTAGTGGTTAGGGTTAGTGTACGTGTTAGCGTTAAGGTAGTGATTAAACCTATCCCACTATCTAGATACCCCATAGCACGTAAAGGATTATTATTTGGGGGTCCAGCCATGGAGAAAAGTTTAGACACTAGGATAAGATAAGGAACATACCCATTATAAAGAAATCACATTAGGATACTCTTTTTAACCTGTTCCTTAAAACACTAGTGCGTAGGAAATCTAATGGAGGCCGAAGCTGTCAAGGGTAGCCTAGGGTTAGGGTTAGGCTTAGGGTTAGGCTTGGGTACGGCTTAGGGTACGGTTTCGGGGAGGGCTTCGGGTACGGCGTAGGGTATGGGTTAGGGTTAGGGTTAGGGTTAGTGTTAGGGTTAGGGCTCGGATTAAGGTATTGGTTCGGATTAGGGTACGTGTTAGGGTTACGGTAGGGGTTAGGGTTAGGGTACGCGTTAGGGTTAGTGTAGTTATTAAACCTATCCCACTCTCTAGATACCCCTTAGCATATAAAGGAATATTATTTGGAGGTCCAGCCATGGAGAAGAGTTTAGACACTAGGATAAGATTAGGAACACACCCATTATAAAGAAATCACATTAGGATTCTCTTTTTAAGCTGTTCCTTAAAACACTAGTGCTTAGGAAATCTATTGGAGGCAGAAGCAGTCAAGGGTAGCCTAGGGTTAGGGTTGGGCTTAGGGTTAGGCTTAGGGTATGGCTTAGGGTATGGGTTCGGGGAGGGCTTCGTGTACGGCGTAGGGTATGGGTTAGGGTTAGGGTTAGGGTTAGTGTTAGGGTTAGGGCTCGGTTTAGGGTATTGTTTAGGATTAGGGTACGTGTTAGGGTCAGGGTAGGGGTTAGGGTTAGGGTTAGGGTTAGGGTTAGGGTTAGGGTTAGGGTTAGGGTTAGGGTTAGGGTTAGGGCTAGGTTTAGGGTACGGGTTAGGATTAGGGTACGTTTTAGTGTTAGGGTAGGGGTTAGGGTTAGGGTACGCGTTAGGGTTAGTGTAGGTATTAAACTTATCCCACTCTCTAGATACCCCTTAGCACGTAAAGGAATATTATTTGGGGGTCCAGCCATGGAGAAGAATTTAGACACTAGGATAAGATAAGGAACACACCTATTATAAAGAAATCACATTAGGATTCTCTTTTTACGCTGTTCCTTAAAACACTAGTGCTTAGGAAATCTATTGGAGGCAGAAGCAGTCAAGGGTAGCCAAGGGTTAGGGTTAGGCTTAGGGTTAGGTTTAGGGTACGGCTTAGGGTACGGGTTAGGGGAGGGGTTCGGATATGGCGTAGGGTATGAGTTAGGGTTAGGGTTAGTGTTAGGGCTCGGTTTAGGGTACGGGTTAGGATTAGGGTACGTGTTAGGGTTAGGGTAGGGGTTAGGGTTAGGGTACGCGTTAGTGTTAGGGTAGTGATTAAACCTATCCCACTCTCTAGATACCCCTTAGCACGTAAAGGAATATTATTTGGGGGTCCAGGCATGGAGAAGAGTTTAGACACTAGGATAAGATAAGGAACACACCCATTATAAAGAAATCACATTAGGATTTTCTTTTTAAGCTGTTCCTTAAAACACTAGTTCATAGGAAATCTATTGGAGGCAGAAGCAGTCAAGGGTAGCCTAGGGTTAGGGTTAGGCTTAGGGTTAGGCTTAGGGTACGGCTTAGGGTACGGGTTCGGGGAGGGGATCGTGTACGGCGTAGGCTATGGGTTAGGGTTAGGGTTTGGGTTAGTGTTAGGTTTAGGGTACGGGTTAGGATTAGGGTACGTGTTAGGGTTAGGGTAGGGGTTAGGGTTAGTGTACACGTTAGGGTTAGGGTAGTTATTAAACCTATCCCACTCTCTAGATACCCCTTAGCACGTAAAGGAATATTATTTGTGGGTCCAGGCATGGAGAAGAGTTTAGGCACTAGGATAAGATAAGGAACACACCCATTATAAAGAAATCACATTAGGATTCTCTTTTTAAGCTCTTCCTTAAAACACTAGTGCTTAGGAAATCTATTGGAGGCAGAAGCAGTCAAGGGTAGCCTAGGATTAGGGTTAGGCTTAGGGTTAGGCTTAGGGTCCGGGTTCGGGGAGCGCTTCGGGTACGGCGTAGGGTATGGGTTAGGGTTAGGGTTAGGGTTAGTTTTAGGGTTAGGGCTCGGTTTAGGGTACGGTTTAGGATTAGGGTACGTGTTAGGGTTAGGGTAGGGGTTAGGGTTAGGGTATGTGTTAGGGTTAGTGTAGTTATTAAACCTATCCCACTCTCTAGATACCCCTTAGCACGTAAAGGAATATTTTTGGGGGTCCAGCCATGGAGAAGAGTTTAGACACTAGGATAAGATAAGGAACACACCCATTATAAAGAAATCACATTAGGATTCTCTTTTTAAGCTGTTCCTTAAAACACTAGTGCTTAGGAAATCTATTGGAGGTAGAAGCAGTCAAGGGTAGCCTAGGGTTAGGGTTAGGCTTAGGGTTAGGCTTAGGGTATGGCTTAGGGTACGGGTTCGGGGAGGGCTTCGGGTACGGCGTAGGGTATGGCTTAGGGTTAGGGTTAGGGTTAGTGTTAGGGTTAGGGCTCGGTTTAGGGTACGGGTTAGGATTAGGGTACGTGTTAGGGTTAGGGTAGGGGTTAGGGTTAGGGTACACGTTAGGGTTAGGGTAGTTATTAAACCTATCCCACTCTCTAGATACCCCTTAGCACGTAAAGGAATATTATTTGGGGGTCCAGCCATGGAGAAGAGTTTAGACACTAGGATAAGATAAGGAACACACCCATTATAAAGAAATCACATTAGGATTCTCTTTTTACGCTGTTCCTTAAAACACTAGTGCTTAGGAAATCTATTGGAGGCAGAAGCAGTCAAGGGTAGCCTAGGGTTAGGGTAAGGCTTAGGGTTAGGTTTAGGGTACGGCTTAGGGTACGGGTTCGGGGAGGGCTTCGGGTATGGCGTAGGGTATGAGTTAGGGTTAGGGTTAGGGTTAGTGTTAGGGTTAGGGCTCGGTTTAGGGTACGGGTTAGGATTAGGTTACGTGTTAGGGTTAGGGTAGGGGTTAGGGTTAGGGTACGCGTTAGGGTTAGTGTAGTTATTAAACCTATCCCACTCTCTAGATACCCCTTAGCACGTAAAGGAATATTATTTGGGGGTCCAGCCATGGAGAAGAGTTTAGACACTAGGATAAGATAAGGAACACACCCATTATAAAGAAATCACATTAGGATTCTCTTTTTAAGCTGTTCCTTAAAACACTAGTGCTTAGGAAATCTATTGGAGGCAGAAGCAGTCAAGGGTAGCCTAGGGTTAGTGTTAGGCTTAGGGTTAGGCTTAGGGTACGGCTTAGGGTACGGGTTCGGGGAGGGCTTCGGGTACAGCGTAGGGTATGGGTTAGGGTTAGGGTTAGGGTTAGTGTTAGGGTTAGGGCTCGGTTTAGGGTGTGGGTTAGGATTAGGGTACGTGTTAGGGTTAGGGTAGTGGTTAGGGTTAGTGAACGTGTTAGGGTTAGTGCAGTCATTAAACCTATCCCACTCTCTAGATACCCCTTAGCACGTAAAGGAATATTATTTGGGGGTCCAGCCATGGAGAAAAGTTTAGACACTAGGATAAGGTAAGGAACCTACCCATTATAAAGAAATCACATTAGGATTCTCTTTTTAAGCTGTTCATTAAAACACTAGTGCTTAGGAAATCTATTGGAGGCAACAGCAATCAAGGGTAGCTTAGGGTTAGGGTTAGGCTTAGGGTTAGGCTTAGGGTACGGCTTAGGGTACGGGTTCGGGGAGGGCTTCGAGTACGGCGTAGGGTATGGGTTAGGGTTAGGGTTAGGGTTAGTGTTAGGGTTAGGGCTCGGTTTAGGGTATTGGTTAGGATTAGGGTACGTGTTAGGGTTAGGGTAGGGGTTAGGGTTAGGGTACACGTTAGGGTTAGTGTAGTTATTAAACCTATCCCACTCTCTAGATAACCCTTAGCACGTAAAGGAATATTATTTGGGGGTCCAGCCATGGAGAAGAGTTTAGACACTAGCATAAGATAAGGAACACACCCATTATAAAGAAATCACATTAGGATTCTCTTTTTAAGCTGTTCCTTAAAACACTAGTGCTTAGGAAATCTATTGGAGGTAGAAGCAGTCAAGGGTAGCCTAGGGTTAGGGTTAGGCTTAGAGTTAGGCTTAGGGTATGGCTTAGGGTACGGGTTCGGGGAGGGCTTCGGGTACGGCGTAGGGTATGGCTTAGGGTTAGGGTTAGGGTTAGTGTTAGGGTTAGGGCTCGGTTTAGGGTACTGGTTAGGATTAGGGTACGTGTTAGGGTTAGGGTAGGGGTTAGGGTTAGGGTACGCGTTAGGGTTAGGGTAGTTATTAAACCTATCCCACTCTCTAGATACCCCTTAGCACGTAAAGGAATATTATTTGGGGGTCCAGCCATGGAGAAGAGTTTAGACACTAGGATAAGATAAGGAACACACCCATTATAAAGAAATCACATTAGGATTCTCTTTTTACGCTGTTCCTTAAAACACTAGTGCTTAGGAAATCTATTGGAGGCAGAAGCAGTCAAGGGTAGCCTAGGGTTAGGGTAAGGCTTAGGGTTAGGTTTAGGGTACGGCTTAGGGTACGGGTTCGGGGAGGGCTTCGGGTATGGCGTAGGGTATGAGTTAGGGTTAGGGTTAGGGTTAGTGTTAGGGTTAGGGCTCGGTTTAGGGTACGGGTTAGGATTAGGTTACGTGTTAGGGTTAGGGTAGGGGTTAGGGTTAGGGTACGCGTTAGGGTTAGTGTAGTTATTAAACCTATCCCACTCTCTAGATACCCCTTAGCACGTAAAGGAATATTATTTGGGGGTCCAGCCATGGAGAAGAGTTTAGACACTAGGATAAGATAAGGAACACACCCATTATAAAGAAATCACATTAGGATTCTCTTTTTAAGCTGTTCCTTAAAACACTAGTGCTTAGGAAATCTATTGGAGGCAGAAGCAGTCAAGGGTAGCCTAGGGTTAGGGTTAGGCTTAGGGTTAGGCTTAGGGTACGGCTTAGGGTACGGGTTCGGGGAGGGCTTCGGGTACAGCGTAGGGTATGGGTTAGGGTTAGGGTTAGGGTTAGTGTTAGGGTTAGGGCTCGGTTTAGGGTGTGGGTTAGGATTAGGGTACGTGTTAGGGTTAGGGTAGTGGTTAGGGTTAGTGAACGTGTTAGGGTTAGTGCAGTCATTAAACCTATCCCACTCTCTAGATACCCCTTAGCACGTAAAGGAATATTATTTGGGGGTCCAGCCATGGAGAAAAGTTTAGACACTAGGATAAGGTAAGGAACCTACCCATTATAAAGAAATCACATTAGGATTCTCTTTTTAAGCTGTTCATTAAAACACTAGTGCTTAGGAAATCTATTGGAGGCAACAGCAATCAAGGGTAGCTTAGGGTTAGGGTTAGGCTTAGGGTTAGGCTTAGGGTACGGCTTAGGGTACGGGTTCGGTGAGGGCTTCGAGTACGGCGTAGGGTATGGGTTAGGGTTAGGGTTAGGGTTAGTGTTAGGGTTAGGGCTCGGTTTAGGGTATTGTTTAGGATTAGGGTACGTGTTAGGGTTAGGGTAGGGGTTAGGGTTAGGGTACACGTTAGGGTTAGTGTAGTTATTAAACCTATCCCACTCTCTAGATAACCCTTAGCACGTAAAGGAATATTATTTGGGGGTCCAGCCATGGAGAAGAGTTTAGACACTAGCATAAGATAAGGAACACACCCATTATAAAGAAATCACATTAGGATTCTCTTTTTAAGCTGGTCCTTAAAACACTAGTGCTTAGGAAATCTATTGGAGGTAGAAGTAGTCAAGGGTAGCCTAGGGTTAGGGTTAGGCTTAGGGTTAGGCTTAGGGTATGGCTTAGGGTACGGGTTCGGGGAGGGCTCCGGGTACGGCGTAGGGTATGGCTTAGGGTTAGGGTTAGGGTTAGTGTTAGGGTTAGGGCTCGGTTTAGGGTACTGGTTAGGATTAGGGTACGTGTTAGGGTTAGGGTAGGGGTTAGGGTTAGGGTACGCGTTAGGGTTAGGGTAGTTATTAAACCTATCCCACTCTCTAGATACCCCTTAGCACGTAAAGGAATATTATTTGGGGGTCCAGCCATGGAGAAGAGTTTAGACACTAGGATAAGATAAGGAACACACCCATTATAAAGAAATCACATTAGGATTCTCTTTTTACGCTGTTCCTTAAAACACTAGTGCTTAGGAAATCTATTGGAGGCAGAAGCAGTCAAGGGTAGCCTAGGGTTAGGGTAAGGCTTAGGGTAAGGTTTAGGGTACAGCTTAGGGTACGGGTTCGGGGAGGGCTTCGGTTATGGCGTAGGGTATGAGTTAGGGTTAGGGTTAGGGTTAGTGTTAGGGTTAGGGCTCGGTTTAGGGTACGGGTTAGGATTAGGTTACGTGTTAGGGTTAGGGTAGGGGTTAGGGTTAGGGTACGCGTTAGGGTTAGGGTAGTTATTAAACCTATCCCACTCTCTAGATACCCCTTAGCACGTAAAGGAATATTATTTGGGGGTCCAGCCATGGAGAAGAGTTTAGACACTAGGATAAGATAAGGAACACACCCATTATAAAGAAATCACATTAGGATTCTCTTTTTAAGCTGTTCCTTAAAACACTAGTGCTTAGGAAATCTATTGGAGGCAGAAGCAGTCAAGGGTAGCCTAGGGTTAGGGTTAGGCTTAGGGTTAGTCTTAGGGTACGGCTTAGGGTACGGGTTCGGGGAGGGCTTCGGGTACAGCGTAGGGTATGGGTTAGGGTTAGGGTTAGGGTTAGTGTTAGGGTTAGGGCTCGGTTTAGGGTGTGGGTTAGGATTAGGGTACGTGTTAGGGTTAGGGTAGTGGTTAGGGTTAGTGTACGTGTTAGGGTTAGTGCAGTCATTAAACCTATCCCACTCTCTAGATACCCCTTAGCACGTAAAGGAATATTATTTGGGGGTCCAGCCATGGAGAAAAGTTTAGACACTAGGATAAGGTAAGGAACCTACCCATTATAAAGAAATCACATTAGGATTCTCTTTTTAAGCTGTTCATTAAAACACTAGTGCTTAGGAAATCTATTGGAGGCAACAGCAATCAAGGGTAGCTTAGGGTTAGGGTTAGGCTTAGGGTACGGGTTCGGTGAGGGCTTCGAGTACGGCGTAGGGTATGGGTTAGGGTTAGGGTTAGGGTTAGTGTTAGGGTTAGGGCTCGGTTTAGGGCATTGGTTAGGATTAGGGTACGTGTTAGGGTTAGTGTAGGGGTTAGGGTTAGGGTACACGTTAGGGTTAGTGTAGTTATTAAACCTATCCCACTCTCTAGGTAACCCTTAGCACGTAAAGGAATATTATTTGGGGGTCCAGCCATGGAGAAGAGTTTAGACACTAGCATAAGATAAGGAACACACCCATTATAAAGAAATCACATTAGGATTCTCTTTTTAAGCTGGTCCTTAAAACACTAGTGCTTAGGAAATCTATTGGAGGCAGAAGCAGTCAAGGGTAGCCTAGGGTTAGGGTTAGGCTTAGGGTTAGGTTTAGGGTACGGCTTAGGGTACGGGTTCGGGGAGGGCTTCGGGTATGACGTAGGGTATGAGTTAGGGTTAGGGTTAGGGTTAGTGTTAGGGTTAGGGCTCGGTTTAGGGTACGGGTTAGGATTAGGGTACGTGTTAGGGTTAGGGTAGGGGTTAGGGTTAGGGTACGCGTTAGGGTTAGGGTAGTTATTAAACCTATCCCACTCTCTAGATACCCCTTAGCACGTAAAGGAATATTATTTGGGGGTCCAGCCATGGAGAAGAGTTTAGACACTAGGATAAGATAAGGAACACACCCATTATAAAGAAATCACATTAGGATTCTCTTTTTAAGCTGTTCCTTTAAACACTAGTGCTTAGGAAATCTATTGGAGGCAGAAGCAGTCAAGGGTAGCCTAGGGTTAGGGTTAGGCTTAGGGTTAGGCTTAGGGTACGGCTTAGGGTACGGGTTCGGGGAGGGCTTCGGGTACAGCGTAGGGTATGGGTTATGGTTAGTGTTAGGGTTCGGGCTCGGTTTAGGGTGTGGGTTAGGATTAGGGTACGTGTTAGGGTTAGGGTAGTGGTTAGGGTTAGTGTACGTGTTAGGGTTAGTGCAGTCATTAAACCTATCCCACTCTCTAGATACCCCTTAGCACGTAAAGGAATATTATTTGGGGGTCCAGCCATGGAGAAAAGTTTAGACACTAGGATAAGGTAAGGAACCTACCCATTATAAAGAAATCACATTAGGATTCTCTTTTTAAGCTGTTCATTAAAACACTAGTGCTTAGGAAATCTATTGGAAGCAACAGCAATCAAGGGTAGCCTAGGGTTAGGGTTAGGCTTAGGGTACGGCTTAGGGTACGGGTTCGGGGAGGGCTTCGAGTAAGGCGTAGGGTATGGGTTAGGGCTAGGGTTAGGGTTAGTGTTAGGTTTAGGGCTCGGTTTAGGGTATTGGTTAGGATTAGGGTACGTGTTAGGGTTAGGCTAGGGGTTAGGGTTAGGGTACACGTTAGGGTTAGAGTAGTTATTAAACCTATCCCACTCTCTAGATACCCCTTAGCACGTAAAGGAATATTATTTGGGGGTCCAGCCATGGAGAAGAGTTTAGACACTAGGATAAGATAAGGAACACACCCATTATAAAGAAATCACATTAGGATTCTCTTTTTAAGCTGTTCCTTAAAACACTAGTGCTTAGGAAATCTATTGGAGGCAGAAGCAGTCAAGGGTAGCCTAGGGTTAGGGTTAGGCTTAGGGTTAGGTTTAGGGTACGGCTTAGGGTACGGGTTCGGGGAGGGGTTAGGATATGGCGTAGGGTATGAGTTAGGGTTAGGGTTAGGGTTAGGTCTTGGTTAAGGGTACGGTTTAGGATTAGGGTACGTGTTAGGGTTAGGGTACGGGTTAGGGTTAGGGTACGCGTTACGGTTAGGGTAGTTATTAAACCTATCCCACTCTCTAGATACCCCTTAGCACGTAAAGGAATATTATTTGGGGGTCCAGCCATGGAGAAGAGTTTAGACACTAGGATAAGATAAGGAACACACCCATTATAAAGAAATCACATTAGGATTCTCTTTTTAAGCTGTTCCTTAAAACACTAGTGCTTGGGAAATCTATTGGAGGCAGAAGCATTCAAGGGTAGCCTAGGTTTAGGGTTAGGCTTAGGTTTAGGCTTAGGGTACGGCTTAGGGTATGGCTTCGGGGAGGGCTTCAGTTACGGCGTAGGCTATGGGTTAGGGTTAGGGTTAGGGTTAGTGTTAGCGTTAGGGCTCGGTTTAGGGTACAGGTTAGGATTAGGGTACGTGTTAGTATTAGGGTAGGGGTTAGGGTTAGGGTACGCGTTAGGGTTAGGGTAGTTATTAAACCTATCCCACTCTCTAGATACCCCTTAGCACGTAAAGGAATATTATTTGGGGGTCCAGCCATGGAGAAGAGTTTAGACACTAGGATAAGATAAGGAACACACCCATTATAAAGAAATCACATTAGGATTCTCTTTTTAAGCTGTTCCTTAAAACATTAGTGCTTAGGAAATCTATTGGAGGCAGAAGCAATCAAGGGTAGCCTAGGTTTAGGTTAGGCTTAGGGTTAGGGTTAGGGTACGGTTTAGGGTACGGGTTCTGGGAGGGGTTCGGGTACGCCGTAGGGTATGGGTTAGGGTTAGGTTTAGGGTTAGTGTTAGGGTTAGGGCTCGGTTTAGTGTATGGGTTAGGATTAGGTTACGTGTTAGGGTTAGGGTAGTGGTTAGGGTTAGTGTACGTGTTAGCGTTAAGGTAGTGATTAAACCTATCCCACTATCTAGATACCCCATAGCACGTAAAGGATTATTATTTGGGGGTCCAGCCATGGAGAAAAGTTTAGACACTAGGATAAGTTAAGGAACATACCCATTATAAAGAAATCACATTAGGATTCTCTTTTTAACCTGTTCCTTAAAACACTAGTGAATAGGAAATCTAATAGAGGCAGAAGCTGTCAAGGGTAGCCTAGGGTTAGGGTTAGGCTTAGGGTTAGGCTTCGGTACGGCTTAGGGTACGGTTTCAGGGAGGGCTTCGGGTACGGCGTAGGGTATGGGTTAGGGTTAGGGTTAGGGTTAGTGTTAGGGTTAGGGCTCGGATTAAGGTATTGGTTCGGATTAGGGTACGTGTTAGGGTTACGGTAGGGGTTAGGGTTAGGGAACGCGTTAGGGTTAGTGTAGTTATTAAACCTATCTCACTCTCTAGATACCCCTTAGCATATAAAGGAATATTATTTGGAGGTCCAGCCCTGGAGAAGAGTTTAGACACTAGGATAAGATTAGGAGCACACCCATTATAAAGAAATCACATTAGGATTCTCTTTTTAAGCTGTTCCTTAAAACACTAGTGCTTAGGAAATCTATTGGAGGCAGAAGCAGTCAAGGGTAGCCTAGGGTTAGGGTTGGGCTTAGGGTTAGGCTTAGGGTATGGCTTAGGGTATGGGTTCGGGGAGGGCTTCGTGTACGGCGTAGGGTATGGGTTAGGGTTAGGGTTAGGGTTAGTGTTAGGGTTAGGGCTCGGTTTAGGGTATTGGTTAGGATTAGGGTACGTGTTAGGGTTAGGGTAGGGGTTAGGGTTAGGGTTAGGGTTAGGGTTAGGGTTAGGGTTAGGGTTAGGGTTAGGGTTAGGGCTCGGTTTAGGGTACGGGTTAGGATTAGGGTACGTTTTAGTGTTAGGGTTGGGGTTAGGGTTAGGGTACGCGTTAGGGTTAGTGTAGGTATTAAACCTATCCCACTCTCTAGATACCCCTTAGCAGGTAAAGGAATATTATTTGGGGGTCCAGCCATGGAAAAGAATTTAGACACTAGGATAAGATAAGGAACACACCCATTATAAAGAAATCACATTAGGATTCTCTTTTTACGCTGTTCCTTAAAACACTAGTGCTTAGGAAATCTATTGGAGGCAGAAGCAGTCAAGGGTAGCCAAGGGTTAGGGTTAGGCTTAGGGTTAGGTTTAGGGTACGGCTTAGGGTACGGGTTCGGGGAGGGGTTCGGATATGGCGTAGGGTATGAGTTAGGGTTAGGGTTAGGGTTAGTGTTAGGGTTAGGGCTCCGTTTAGGGTACAGGTTAGGATTAGGGTACGTGTTAGGGTTAGGGTAGGGGTTAGGGTTAGGGTACGCGTTAGGGTTAGGGTAGTTATTAAACCTATCCCACTCTCTAGATACCCCTTAACACGTAAAGGAATATTATTTGGGGGTCCAGCCATGGAGAAGAGTTTAGACACTAGGATAAGATAAGGAACACACCCATTATAAAGAAATCACATTAGGATTCTCTTTTTACGCTGTTCCTTAAAACACTAGTGCTTAGGAAATCTATTGGAGGCAGAAGCAGTCAAGGGTAGCCTAGGGTTAGGGTAAGGCTTAGGGTTAGGTTTAGGGTACGGCTTAGGGTACGGGTTCTGGGAGGGCTTCGGGTATGGCGTAGGGTATGGGTTAGGGTTAGGGTTAGGGTTAGTGTTAGGGTTAGGGCTCGGTTTAGGGTACGGGTTAGGATTAGGTTACGTGTTAGGGTTAGGGTAGTGGTTAGGGTTAGTGTACGTGTTAGGGTTAGTGCAGTCATTAAACCTATCCCACTCTCTAGATACCCCTTAGCACGTAAAGGAATATTATTTGGGGGTCCAGCCATGGAGAAAAGTTTAGACACTAGGATAAGGTAAGGAACCTACCCATTATAAAGAAATCACATTAGGATTCTCTTTTTAAGCTGTTTATTAAAACACTAGTGCTTAGGAAATCTATTGGAGGCAACAGCAATCAAGGGTAGCTTAGGGTTAGGGTTAGGCTTAGGGTTAGGCTTAGGGTACGGCTTAGGGTACGGGTTCGGTGAGGGCTTCGAGTACGGCGTAGGGTATGGGTTAGGGTTAGGGTTAGGGTTAGGGTTAGGGCTCGGTTTAGGGTATTGGTTAGGATTAGGGTACGTGTTAGGGTTAGGGTAGGGGTTAGGGTTAGGGTACACGTTAGGGTTAGTGTAGTTATTAAACCTATCCCACTCTCTAGATAACCCTTAGCACGTAAAGGAATATTATTTGGGGGTCCAGCCATGGAGAAGAGTTTAGACACTAGCATAAGATAAGGAACACACCCATTATAAAGAAATCACATTAGGATTCTCTTTTTAAGCTGGTCCTTAAAACACTAGTGCTTAGGAAATCTATTGGAGGCAGAAGCAGTGAAGGGTAGCCTAGGGTTAGGGTTAGGCTTAGGGTTAGGTTTAGGGTACGGCTTAGGGTACGGGTTCGGGGAGGGCTTCGGGTATGGCGTAGGGTATGAGTTAGGGTTAGGGTTAGTGTTAGGGTTAGGGCTCGGTTTAGGGTACGGGTTAGGATTAGGGTACGTGTTAGGGTTAGGGTAGGGGTTAGGGTTAGGGTACGCGTTAGGGTTAGGGTAGTTATTAAACCTATCCCACTCTCTAGATACCCCTTAGCACGTAAAGGAATATTATTTGGGGGTCCAGCCATGGAGAAGAGTTTAGACACTAGGATAAGATAAGGAACACACCCATTATAAAGAAATCACTTTAGGATTCTATTTTTAAGCTGTTCCTTTAAACACTAGTGCTTAGGAAATCTATTGGAGGCAGAAGCAGTCAAGGGTAGCCTAGGGTTAGGGTTAGGCTTAGGGTTAGGCTTAGGGTACGGCTTAGGGTATGGGTTCGGGGAGGGCTTCGGGTACAGCGTAGGGTATGGGTTATGGTTAGGGTTAGGGTTAGTGTTAGGGTTAGGGCTCGTTTTAGGGTGTGGGTTAGGATTAGGTTACGTGTTAGGGTTAGGGTAGTGGTTAGGGTTAGTGTACGTGTTAGGGTTAGTGCAGTCATTAAACCTATCCCACTCTCTAGATACCCCTTAGCACGTAAAGGATTATTATTTGGGGGTTCAGCCATGGAGAAAAGTTTAGACACTAGGATAAGATAAGGAAAATACCCATTATAAAGAAATCACGTTAGGATTCTCTTTTTAACCTGTTCCTTAAAACAGTAGTGCTTAGGAAATCTAATGGAGGCAGAAGCTGTCAAGGGTAGCCTAGGGTTAGGGTTAGGCTTAGGGTTAGGCTTGGGTACGGCTTAGGGTACGGTTTCGGGGAGGGCTTCGGGTACGTCGTAGGGTATGGGTTAGGGTTAGGGTTAGCGTTAGTGTTAGGGTTAGGGCTCGGATTAGGGTATTGGTTCGGATTAGGGTACGTGTTAGGGTTACGGTAGGGGTTAGGGTTAGGGTACGCGTTAGGGTTAGTGTAGTTATTAAACCTATCCCACTCTCTAGATACCCCTTAGCATATAAAGGAATATTATTTTGAGGTCCAGCCATGGAGAAGAGTTTAGACACTAGGATAAGATTAGGAACACACCCATTATAAAGAAATCACATTAGGATTCTCTTTTTAAGCTGTTCCTTAAAACACTACTGCTTAGGAAATCTATTGGAGTCAGAAGCAGTCAAGGGTAGCCTAGGGTTAGGGTTAGGCTTAGGGTACGGCTTAGGGTACGGGTTCGGGGAGGGCTTCGGGTACAGTGTAGGGTATGGGTTAGGGTTAGGGTTAGGCTTAGTGTTAGGGTTAGGGCTCGGTTTAGTGTTTGGGTTAGGATTAGGGTACGTGTTAGGGTTAGGGTAGGGGTTAGGGTTAGGGTTAGGGTTAGGGTTAGGGCTCGGTTTAGGGTACGGGTTAGGATTAGGGTACGTTTTAGTGTTAGGGTAGGGGTTAGGGTTAGGGTACGCGTTAGGGTTAGTGTAGGAATTAAACCTATCCCACTCTCTAGATATCCCTTAGCACGTAAAGGAATATTATTTGGGGGTCCAGCCATGGAGAAGAATTTAGACACTAGGATAAGATAAGGAACACACCCATGATAAAGAAATCACATTAGGATTCTCTTTTTACGCTGTTCCTTAAAACACTAGTGCTTAGGAAATCTATTGGAGGCAGAAGCAGTCAAGGGTAGCCAAGGGTTAGGGTTAGGCTTAGGGTTAGGTTTAGGGTACGGCTTAGGGTACGGGTTCGGGGAGGGGTTCGGATATGGCGTAGGGTATGAGTTAGGGTTAGGGTTAGGGTTAGGGCTCGGTTTAGGGTACGGGTTAGGATTAGGGTACGTGTTAGGGTTAAGGTACGCGTTAGTGTTAGGGTAGTGATTAAACCTATCCCACTCTCTAGATACCCCTTAGCACGTAAAGGATTATTATTTAGGGGTTCAGCCATGGAGAAAAGTTTAGACACTAGGATAAGATAAGGAAAATACCCATTATAAAGAAATCACGTTAGGATTCTCTTTTTAACCTGTTCCTTAAAACAGTAGTGCTTAGGAAATCTAATGGAGGCAGAAGCTGTCAAGGGTAGCCTAGGGTTAGGGTTAGGCTTAGGGTTAGGCTTGGGTACGGCTTAGGGTACGGTTTCGGGGAGGGCTTCGGGTACGTCGTAGGGTATGGGTTAGGGTTAGGGTTAGCGTTAGTGTTAGGGTTAGGGCTCGGATTAGGGTATTGGTTCGGATTAGGGTACGTGTTAGGGTTACGGTAGGGGTTAGGGTTAGGGTACGCGTTAGGGTTAGTGTAGTTATTAAACCTATCCCACTCTCTAGATACCCCTTAGCATATAAAGGAATATTATTTTGAGGTCCAGCCATGGAGAAGAGTTTAGACACTAGGATAAGATTAGGAACACACCCATTATAAAGAAATCACATTAGGATTCTCTTTTTAAGCTGTTCCTTAAAACACTACTGCTTAGGAAATCTATTGGAGTCAGAAGCAGTCAAGGGTAGCCTAGGGTTAGGGTTAGGCTTAGGGTACGGCTTAGGGTACGGGTTCGGGGAGGGCTTCGGGTACAGTGTAGGGTATGGGTTAGGGTTAGGGTTAGGCTTAGTGTTAGGGTTAGGGCTCGGTTTAGTGTTTGGGTTAGGATTAGGGTACGTGTTAGGTTTAGGGTAGTGATTAGGGTTAGTGTACGTGTTAAGGTTAGGGTAGTGATTAAACCTATCCCACTCTCTAGATACCCCTTAGCACGTAAAGGATTATTATTTGGGGGTTCAGCCATTTAGAAAAGTTTAGACACTAGGATAAGATAAGGAAAATACCCATTATAAAGAAATCACATTAGGATTCTCTTTTTAACCTGTTCCTTAAAACAGTAGTGCTTAGGAAATCTAATGGAGGCAGAAGCTGTCAAGGGTAGCCTAGGGTTAGGGTTAGGCTTAGGGTTAGGCTTGGGTACGGCTTAGGGTACGGTTTCGGGGAGGGCTTCGGGTACGTCGTAGGGTATGGGTTAGGGTTAGGGTTAGCGTTAGTGTTAGGGTTAGGGCTCGGATTAGGGTATTGGTTCGGATTAGGGTACGTGTTAGGGTTACGGTAGGGGTTAGGGTTAGGGTACGCGTTAGGGTTAGTGTAGTTATTAAACCTATCCCACTCTCTAGATACCCCTTAGCATATAAAGGAATATTATTTGGAGGTCCAGCCATGGAGAAGAGTTTAGACACTAGGATAAGATTAGGAACACACCCATTATAAAGAAATCACATTAGGATTCTCTTTTTAAGCTGTTCCTTAAAACACTAGTGCTTAGGAAATCTATTGGAGTCAGAAGCAGTCAAGGGTAGCCTAGGGTTAGGTTTAGGCTTAGGGTTAGGCTTAGGGTACGGCTTAGGGTACGGGTTCGGGGAGGGCTTCGGGTACAGTGTAGGGTATGGGTTAGGGTTAGGGTTAGGCTTAGTGTTAGGGTTAGGGCTCGGTTTAGTGTCTGGGTTAGGATTAGGGTACGTGTTAGGTTTAGGGTAGTGGTTAGGGTTAGTGTACGTGTTAAGGTTAGGGTAGTGATTAAACCTATCCCACTCTCTAGATACCCCTTAGCACGTAAAGGAATATTATTTGGGGGTCCAGCCATGGAGAAAAGTTTAGACACTAGGATAAGATAAGGAACACACCCATTATAAAGAAATCACATTAGGATTCTCTTTTTAAGCTGTTCCTTAAAACACTAGTGCTTAGGAAATCTATTGGAGGCAGAAGCAGTCAAGGGTAGCCTAGTGTTAGTGTTGGGCTTAGGGTTAGGCTTAGGGTATGGCTTAGGGTATGGGTTCGGGGAGGGCTTCGTATACGGCGTAGGGTATGGGTTAGGGTTAGGGTTAGGGTTAGTGTTAGGGTTAGGGCTCGGTTTAGGGTATTGGTTAGGATTAGGGTATGTGTTAGGGTTAGGGTAGGGGTTAGGGTTAGGGTACACGTTAGGGTTAGTGTAGTTATTAAACCTATCCCACTCTCTAGATACCCCTTAGCACGTAAAGGAATATTATTTGGGGGTCCAGCCACGGAGAAGAGTTTAGACACTAGGATAAGATAAGGAACACACCCATTATAAAGAAATCACATTAGGTTTCTCTTTTTAAGCTGTTCCTTAAAACACTAGTGCTTAGGAAATCTATTGGAGGCAGAAGCAGTCAAGGGTAGCCTAGGGTTAGGGTTAGGTTTAGGGTTAGGTTTAGGGTACGGCTTAGGGTACGGGTTCAGGGAGGGGTTCGGATATGGCGTAGGGTATGAGTTAGGGTTAGGGTTAGGTTTAGGGCTCGGTTTAGGGTACGGGTTAGGATTAGGGTACGTGTTAGGGTTAGGGTAGGGGTTAGGGTTAGGGTACGCGTTAGGGTTAGGGTAGTTATTAAACCTATCCCACTCTCTAGATACCCCTTAGCACATAAAGGAATATTATTTGGGGTCCAGCCATGGAGAAAAGTTTAGACACTAGGATAAGATAAGGAACATACCCATTATAAAGAAATCACATTAGGATTCTCTTTTTAAGCTGTTCCTTAAAACACTAGTGCTTAGGAAATCTATTGGAGGCAGAAGCAGTCAAGGGTAGCCTAGGGTTAGGGTTAGGCTTAGGGTTAGGGTTAGGGTACGGCTTAGGGTACGGGTTCTGGGAGGGGTTCGTGTACGGCGTAGGGTATGGGTTAGGGTTAGGGTTAGGGTTAGTGTTAGGGTTAGGGCTCGGTTTAGGGTACGGGTTAGGATTAGGGTACGTGTTAGGGTTAGGGTAGTGGTTAGGGTTAGTGTACGTGTTAGGGTTAGGGTAGTGATTAAACCTATCCCACTCTCTAGATACCCCTTAGCACGTAAAGGAATATTATTTGGCGGTCCAGCCATGGAGAAAAGTTTAGACACTAGGATAAGATAAGGAACATACCCATTATAAAGAAATCACATTAGGATTCTCTTTTTAAGCTGTTCCTTAAAACACTAGTGCTTAGGAAATCTATTGGAGGCAGAAGCAGTCAAGGGTAGCCTAGGGTTAGGGTTGGGCTTAGGGTTAGGCTTAGGGTATGGCTTAGGGTATGGGTTCGGGGAGGGCTTCGTGTACGGCGTAGGGTATCGGTTAGGGTTAGGGTTAGGGTTAGTGTTAGGGTTAGGGCTCGGTTTAGGGTATTGGTTAGGATTAGGGTACGTGTTAGGGTTAGGGTAGGGGTTAGGGTTAGGGTTAGGGTTAGGGTTAGTGTAGTTATTAAAACTATCCCACTCTCTAGATACCCCTTAGCACGTAAAGGAATATTATTTGGGGGTCCAGCCATGGAGAAGAGTTTAGACACTAGGATAAGATAAGGAACACACCCATTATAAAGAAATCACTTTAGGATTCTATTTTTAAGCTGTTCCTTTAAACACTAGTGCTTAGGAAATCTATTGGAGGCAGAAGCAGTCAAGGGTAGCCTAGGGTTAGGGTTAGGCTTAGGGTTAGGCTTAGGGTACGGCTTAGGGTATGGGTTCGGGGAGGGCTTCGGGTACAGCGTAGGGTATGGGTTATGGTTAGGGTTAGGGTTAGTGTTAGGGTTAGGGCTCGTTTTAGGGTGTGGGTTAGGATTAGGTTACGTGTTAGGGTTAGGGTAGTGGTTAGGGTTAGTGTACGTGTTAGGGTTAGTGCAGTCATTAAACCTATCCCACTCTCTAGATACCCCTTAGCACGTAAAGGATTATTATTTGGGGGTTCAGCCATGGAGAAAAGTTTAGACACTAGGATAAGATAAGGAAAATACCCATTATAAAGAAATCACGTTAGGATTCTCTTTTTAACCTGTTCCTTAAAACAGTAGTGCTTAGGAAATCTAATGGAGGCAGAAGCTGTCAAGGGTAGCCTAGGGTTAGGGTTAGGCTTAGGGTTAGGCTTGGGTACGGCTTAGGGTACGGTTTCGGGGAGGGCTTCGGGTACGTCGTAGGGTATGGGTTAGGGTTAGGGTTAGCGTTAGTGTTAGGGTTAGGGCTCGGATTAGGGTATTGGTTCGGATTAGGGTACGTGTTAGGGTTACGGTAGGGGTTAGGGTTAGGGTACGCGTTAGGGTTAGTGTAGTTATTAAACCTATCCCACTCTCTAGATACCCCTTAGCATATAAAGGAATATTATTTTGAGGTCCAGCCATGGAGAAGAGTTTAGACACTAGGATAAGATTAGGAACACACCCATTATAAAGAAATCACATTAGGATTCTCTTTTTAAGCTGTTCCTTAAAACACTACTGCTTAGGAAATCTATTGGAGTCAGAAGCAGTCAAGGGTAGCCTAGGGTTAGGGTTAGGCTTAGGGTACGGCTTAGGGTACGGGTTCGGGGAGGGCTTCGGGTACAGTGTAGGGTATGTGTTAGGGTTAGGGTTAGGCTTAGTGTTAGGGTTAGGGCTCGGTTTAGTGTTTGGGTTAGGATTAGGGTACGTGTTAGGGTTAGGGTAGGGGTTAGGGTTAGGGTTAGGGTTAGGGTTAGGGCTCGGTTTAGGGTACGGGTTAGGATTAGGGTACGTTTTAGTGTTAGGGTAGGGGTTAGGGTTAGGGTACGCGTTAGGGTTAGTGTAGGAATTAAACCTATCCCACTCTCTAGATATCCCTTAGCACGTAAAGGAATATTATTTGGGGGTCCAGCCATGGAGAAGAATTTAGACACTAGGATAAGATAAGGAACACACCCATGATAAAGAAATCACATTAGGATTCTCTTTTTACGCTGTTCCTTAAAACACTAGTGCTTAGGAAATCTATTGGAGGCAGAAGCAGTCAAGGGTAGCCAAGGGTTAGGGTTAGGCTTAGGGTTAGGTTTAGGGTACGGCTTAGGGTACGGGTTCGGGGAGGGGTTCGGATATGGCGTAGGGTATGAGTTAGGGTTAGGGTTAGGGTTAGGGCTCGGTTTAGGGTACGGGTTAGGATTAGGGTACGTGTTAGGGTTAAGGTACGCGTTAGTGTTAGGGTAGTGATTAAACCTATCCCACTCTCTAGATACCCCTTAGCACGTAAAGGAATATTATTTGGGGGTCCAGGCATGGAGAAGAGTTTAGACACTAGGATAAGATAAGGAACACACCCATTATAAAGAAATCACATTAGGATTCTCTTTTTAAGCTGTTCCTTAAAACACTAGTGCATAGGAAATCTATTGGAGGCAGAAGCAGTCAAGGGTAGCCTAGGGTTAGGGTTAGGCTTAGGGTACGGCTTAGGGTACGGGTTCGGGGAGGGGATCGTGTACGGCGTAGGCTATGGGTTAGGGTTAGGGTTTGGGTTAGTGTTAGGTTTAGGGTACGGGTTAGGATTAGGGTACGTGTTAGGGTTAGTGTAGGGGTTAGGGTTAGGATACACGTTAGGTTTAGGTTAGTTATTAAACCTATCCCACTCTCTAGAAACCCCTTAGCACGTAAAGGAATATTATTTGGGGGTCCAGCCATGGAGAAGAGTTTAGACACTAGGATAAGATAAGGAACACACCTATTATAAAGAAATCACATTAGGATTCTCTTTTTAAGCTCTTCCTTAAAACACTAGTGCTTAGGAAATCTATTGGAGGCAGAAGCAGTCAAGGGTAACCTAGGATTAGGGTTAGGCTTAGGGTTAGGCTTAGGGTTAGGCTTAGGGTACGGGTTCGGGGAGGGCTTCGGGTACGGCGTGGGTTATGGGTTAGGGTTAGGGTTAGGGTTAGTTTTAGGGTTAGGGCTCGGTTTAGGGTACAGTTTAGGATTAGGGTACGTGTTAGGGTTAGGGTAGGGGTTAGGGTTAGGGTACGTGTTAGGGTTACGGTAGTTATTAAACCTATCCCACTCTCTAGATACACCTTAGCACGTAAAGGAATATTATTTGGGGGTCCCGCCATGGAGAAGAGTTTAGACACTAGGATAAGATAAGGAACACACCCATTATAAAGAAATCACATTAGGATTCTATTTTTAAGCTGTTCCTTAAAACACTAGTGCTTGGAAAATCTATTGGAAGCAGAAGCAGTCAAGGGTAGCCTAGGGTTAGGGTTAGGCTTAGGGTTAGGCTTAGTGTACGGCTTAAGGTACGGGTTCGGGGAGGGCTTCGGGTACGGCGTAGGGTATGGGTTAGGGTTAGGGTTAGGGTTAGTGTTAGGGTTAGGGCTCAGTTTAGGGTATTGGTTAGGATTAGGGTACGTGTTAGGGTTAGGGTAGGGGTTAGGGTTAGGGTACGCGTTAGGGTTAGTGTAGTTATTAAACCTATCCCACTCTCTAGATACCCCTTAGCACGTAAAGGAATATTATTTGGGGGTCCAGCCATGGAGAAGAGTTTAGACACTAGGATAAGATAAGGAACACACCCATTATATAGAAATCACATTAGGATTCTCTTTTTAAGCTGTTCCTTAAAACACTAGTGCTTAGGAAATCTATTGGAGGCAGAAGCAGTCAAGGGTAGCCTAGGTTTAGGGTTAGGCTTAGGGCTAGGTTTAGGGTACGGCTTAGGGTACGGGTTCGGGGAGGGCTTCGGGTATGGCGTAGGGTATGAGTTAGGGTTAGGGTTAGGGTTACTGTTAGGGTTAGGGCTCGGTTTAGTGTACGGCTTAGGATTAGGGTACGTGTTAGAGTTATGGTAGGGGTTAGGGTTAGGGTACGCGTTAGGGTTAGGGTAGTTATTAAACCTATCCCACTCTCTAGATACCCCTTAGCACGTTAAGGAATATTATTTGGGGGTCCAGCCATGGAGAAGAGTTTAGACACTAGGATAAGATAAGGAACACACCCATTATAAAGAAATCACATTAGGATTCTCTTTTTAAGCTGGTCCTTAAAACACTAGTGCTTAGGAAATCTATTGGAGGCAGAAGCAGTCAAGGGTAGCCTAGGGTTAGGGTTAGGTTTAGGGTTAGGTTTAGGGTACGGGTTCAGGGAGGGGTTCGGATATGGCGTAGGGTATGAGTTAGGGTTAGGGTTAGGTTTAGGGCTCGGTTTAGGGTACGGGTTAGGATTAGGGTACGTGTTAGTGTTAGGGTAGGGGTTAGGGTTAGGGTACGCCTTAGGGTTAGGGTAGTTATTAAACCTATCCCACTCTCTAGATACCCCTTAGCACGTAAAGGAATATTATTTGGGGGTCCAGCCATGGAGAAGAATTTAGACACTAGGATAAGATAAGGAACACACCCATTATAAAGAAATCACATTAGGATTCTCTTTTTAAGCTGTTCCTTAAAACACTATTTCTTAGGAAATCTATTGGAGTCAGAAGCAGTCAAGGGTAGCCTAGGGTTAGGGTTAGGCTTAGGGTTAGGCTTAGGGTACGGCTTAGGGTACGGGTTCGGGGAGGGCTTCGGGTACAGTGTAGGGTATGGGTTAGGGTTAGGGTTAGTGTTAGTGTTAGGGTTAGGGCTCGGTTTAGGGTCTGGGTTAGGATTAGGGTACGTGTTAGGGTTAGGTTAGTGGTTAGGGTTAGTGTACGTGTTAGGGTTAGGGTACTGATTAAACCTATCCCACTCTCTAGATACCCCTTAGCACGTAAAGGAATATTATTTGGGGTCCAGCCATGGAGAAAAGTTTAGACACTAGGATAAGATAAGGAACATACCCATTATAAAGAAATCACATTAGGATTCTCTTTTTAAGCTGTTCCTTAAAACACTAGTGCTTAGGAAATCTATTGGAGGCAGAAGCAGTAAAGGGTAGCCTAGGGTTAGGGCTAGGCTTAGGGTTAGGCTTAGGGTATGGGTTCGGTGAGGGCTTCGTGTACGGCGTAGGGTATGGGTTAGGGTTAGGGTTAGGGTTAGTGTTAGGGTTAAGGCTCGGTTTAGGGTATTGGTTAGGATTAGGGTACGTGTTAGGGTTAGGGTAGGGGTTAGGGTTAGGGTACGCGTTAGGGTTAATGTAGTTATTAAACCTATCCCATTCTCTAGATACCCCTTAGCACATAAAGGAATATTATTTGGAGGTCCAGCCATGGAGAAGAGTTTAGACACTAGTATAAAATAAGGAACACACCCATTATAAAGAAATCACATTAGGATTCTCTTTTTAAGCTGTTCCTTAAAACACTAGTTCTTAGGAAATCTATTGGAGGCAGAAGCAGTCAAGGGTAGCCTAGGGTTAGGGTTAGGCTTGGGGTTAGGCTTAGGGTACGGCTTAGGGTACGGGTTCGGGGAGGGGTTCGGGTACGGCATAGGGTATTGGTTAGGGTTATGGTTAGGGTTAGTGTTAGGTTTAGGGCTCCGTTTAGGGTATGGGTTAGGATTAGGTTACGTGTTAGGGTTAGTGTAGGGGTTAGGGTTAGGGTACGCATTAGGGTTAGGGTAGTTATTAAACCTATCCCACTCTCTAGATACCCCTTAGCACGTAAAGGAATATTATTTGGGGGTCCAGCCATGGAGAAGAGTTTAGATACTAGCATAAGATAAGGAACACACCCATTATAAAGAAATCACATTAGGATTCTCTTTTTAAACTGTTCCATAAAACACTAGTGCTTAGGTAATGTATTGGAGGCAGAAGCAGTCAAGGGTAGCCTAGGGTTAGGGTTAGGCTTAGGGTACGGCTTAGGGTACGGCTTAGGGTACAGGTTCGGTGAGAGCTTCGGGTACGGCGTAGGTTATCGGTTAGGGTTAGGGTTAGGGTTAGTGTTAGGGTTAGGGCTCGGTTTAGGGTACGGGTTAGGATTAGGGTACGTGTTAGGGTTAGGGTAGGGGTTAGGGTTAGGGTACGCTTTAGTGTTAGGGTAGTTATTAAACCTATCCCACTCTCTAGATACCCCTTAGTACATAAAGGAATATTATTTGGAGGTCCAGCCATTGAGAAGAGTTTAGACACTAGGATAAGATAAGGAACACACCCATTATAAAGAAATCACATTAGGATTCTCTTTTTAAGCTGTTCCTTAGAACACTAGTGCTTAGGAAATCTATTGGAGGAAGAAGCAGTCAAGGGTAGCCTAGGGTTAGGGTTAGGCTTAGAGTTAGGCTTAGGGTACGGCTTAGGGTACGGGTTCGGGGAGGGCTTCGGGTATGGCGTAGGGTATGGGTTATGGTTAGGGTTAGGGTTAGTGTTAGGGTTAGGGCTCGGTTTAGGGTACGGGTTAGGATTAGGGTACGTCTTAGGTTTAGGGTAGGGGTTAGGGTTAGGGTACGCGTTAGGGTTAGGGTAGTTATTAAACTTATCCCACTCTCTAGATACCCCTTAGCACGTAAAGCCATATTATTTGGGGGTCCATCCATGGAGAAGAGCTTAGACACTAAGATAATATAAGGAACACACCCATTATAAAAAAAATCACATTAGGATTCTCTTTTTAAGCTGTTCCTTAAAACACTAGTGCTTAGGAAATCTATTGGAGGCAGAAGCAGTCAAGGGTAGCCTAGGGTTAGGGTTAGGCTTGGGGTAAGGCTTAGGGTACGGCTTAGGGTACGGGTTCGGGGAGGGGTTCGGGTACGGCGTAGGGTATGGGTTAGGGTTAGGGTTAGTGTTAGTGTTAGGGTTAGGGCTCCGTTTAGGGTACGGGTTAGGATTAGGTTACGTGTTAGGTTTAGGGTAGGGGTTAGGGTTAGGGTACGCATTAGGGTTAGGGTAGTTATTAAACCTATCCCACTCTCTAGATACCCCTTAGCACGTAAAGGAATATTATGTGGGGGTCCAGCCATGGAGAAGAGTTTAGACACTAGGATAAGATAAGGAACACACCCATTATAAAGAAATCACATTAGGATTCACTTTTTAAGCTCTTCCTTAAAACACTTGTGCTTAGGAAATCTATTGGAGGCAGAAGCAGTCAAGGGTAGCCTAGGTTTAGGGTTAGGCTTAGGGTTAGGCTTAGGGTACGGCTTAGGGTACGGGTTCGGTGAGGGCTTCGGGTACGGCGTAGGGTATGGGTTAGGGTTAGGTTTAGGGTTAATGTTAGGGTTAGGGCTCGGTTTAGGGTACGGGTTAGGATTAGGGTACGTGTTAGGGGTAGGGTAGGGGTTAGGGTTAGGGTACGCATTAGGGTTAGGGTAGTTATTAAAACTCTCCCACTCTCTAGATACCCCTTAGCACGTAAAGGAATATTATTTGGGGGTCCAGCCATGGAGAAGAGTTTAGACATTAGGATAAGATAAGGAACACACCCATTATAAAGAAATCACATTAGGATTCTCTTTTTAAGCTGTTCCTTAAAACACTAGTGCTTAGGAAATCTATTGGAGGCAGAAGCAGTCAAGGGTAGCCTAGGGTTAGGGTTAGGCTTAGGATTAGGCTTAGGGTACGGCTTAGGTTACGGGTTCGGGGAGGGGTTCGGGTACGGCGTAGGGTATGGGTTAGGGTTAGGGTTAGGGTTAGTGTTAGGGTTAGGGCTCGGTTTAGGATATTGGTTAGGATTAGGGTACGTGTTAGGGTTAGGGTAGGGGTTAGGGTTAGGGTACGCGTTAGTGTTAGGTTAGTTATTAAACCTATCCCACTCTCTAGATACCCCTTAGCACGTAAAGGAATATTATTTGGAGGTCTAGCCATGGAGAAGTGTTTAGACACTACGATAAGATAAGGAACACACCCATTACAAAGCAATCACATTAGGATTCGCTTTTTAAGCTGTTCCTTAAAACACTAGTGGTTAGGAAATCTATTGGAGGCAGAAGCAGTCAAGGGTAGCCTAGGGTTAGGGTTAGGCTTAGGGTTAGGGTTAGGATACGGCTTAGGGTACGGGTTCGGGGAGGGGTTCGGGTACGGCGTAGGGTATGGGTTAGGGTTAGGTTTAGGGTTAGTGTTAGGGTTAGGGCTCGGTTTAGTGTACGTGTTAGGGTTTGGGTAGGGGTTAGGGTTAGGGTACGCGTTAGAGTTAAGGTAGTTATTAAACCTATCCCACTCTCTAGATACCCCTTAGCACGTAAAGGAATATTATTTGGAGGTCCAGCCATGGAGAAGAGTTTAGACACTAGGATAAGATAAGGAACACACCCATGATAAAGAAATCACATTAGGATTCTCTTTTTACGCTGTTCCTTAAAACACTAGTGCTTAGGAAATCTATTGGAGGCAGAAGCAGTCAAGGGTAGCCAAGGGTTAGGGTTAGGCTTAGGGTTAGGTTTAGGGTACGGCTTAGGGTACGGGTTCGGGGAGGGGTTCGGATATGGCGTAGGGTATGAGTTAGGGTTAGGGTTAGGGTTAGGGCTCGGTTTAGGGTACGGGTTAGGATTAGGGTACGTGTTAGGGTTAGGGTAGGGGTTAGGGTTAGGGTACACGTTAGGGTTAGGGTAGTTATTAAACCTATCCCACTCTCTAGAAACCCCTTAGCACGTAAAGGAATATTATTTGGGGGTCCAGCCATGGAGAAGAGTTTAGACACTAGGATAAGATAAGGAACACACCTATTATAAAGAAATCACATTAGGATTCTCTTTTTAAGCTCTTCCTTAAAACACTAGTGCTTAGGAAATCTATTGGAGGCAGAAGCAGTCAAGGGTAGCCTAGGGTTAGGGTTAGGTTTAGGGTTAGGTTTAGGGTACGGGTTCAGGGAGGGGTTCGGATATGGCGTAGGGTATGAGTTAGGGTTAGGGTTAGGTTTAGGGCTCGGTTTAGGGTACGGGTTAGGATTAGGGTACGTGTTAGGGTTAGGGTAGGGGTTAGGGTTAGGGTACGCCTTAGGGTTAGGGTAGTTATTAAACCTATCCCACTCTCTAGATACCCCTTAGCACGTAAAGGAATATTATTTGGGGGTCCAGCCATCGAGAAGAATTTAGACACTAGGATAAGATTAGGAACACACCCATTATAAAGAAATCACATTAGGATTCTCTTTTTAAGCTGTTCCTTAAAACACTAGTGCTTAGGAAATCTATTGGAGTCAGAAGCAGTCAAGGGTAGCCTAGGGTTAGGGTTAGGCTTAGGGTTAGGCTTAGGGTACGGCTTAGGGTACGGGTTCGGGGAGGGCTTCGGGTACAGTGTAGGGTATGAGTTAGGGTTAGGGTTAGGCTTAGTGTTAGGGTTAGGGCTCGGTTTAGTGTCTGGGTTAGGATTAGGGTACGTGTTAGGTTTAGGGTAGTGGTTAGGGTTAGTGTACGTGTTAAGGTTAGGGTAGTGATTAAACCTATCCCACTCTCTAGATACCCCTTAGCACGTAAAGGAATATTATTTGGGGGTCCAGCCATGGAGAAAAGTTTAGACACTAGGATAAGATAAGGAACATACCCATTATAAAGAAATCACATTAGGATTCTCTTTTTAAGCTGTTCCTTAAAACACTAGTGCTTAGGAAATCTATTGGAGGCAGAAGCAGTCAAGGGTAGCCTAGGGTTAGGGTTAGGCTTAGGGTTAGGGTTAGGGTACGGCTTAGGGTACGGGTTCTGGGAGGGGTTCGTGTACGGCGTAGGGTATGGGTTAGGGTTAGGGTTAGGGTTAGTGTTAGGGTTAGGGCTCGGTTTAGGGTACGGGTTAGGATTAGGGTACGTGTTAGGGTTAGGGTAGTGGTTAGGGTTAGTGTACGTGTTAGGGTTAGGGTAGTTATTAAACCTATCCCACTCTCTAGATACCCCTTAGCACGTAAAGGAATATTATTTGGGGGTCCAGCCACGGAGAAGAGTTTAGACACTAGGATAAGATAAGGAACACACCCATTATAAAGAAATCACATTAGGTTTCTCTTTTTAAGCTGTTCCTTAAAACACTAGTGCTTAGGAAATCTATTGGAGGCAGAAGCAGTCAAGGGTAGCCTAGGGTTAGGGTTAGGTTTAGGGTTAGGGTTAGGGTACGGCTTAGGGTACGGGTTCAGGGAGGGGTTCGGATATGGCGTAGGGTATGAGTTAGGGTTAGGGTTAGGTTTAGGGCTCGGTTTAGGGTACGGGTTAGGATTAGGGTACGTGTTAGGGTTAGGGTAGGGGTTAGGGTTAGGGTACGCGTTAGGGTTAGGGTAGTTATTAAACCTATCCCACTCTCTAGATACCCCTTAGCACATAAAGGAATATTATTTGGGGTCCAGCCATGGAGAAAAGTTTAGACACTAGGATAAGATAAGGAACATACCCATTATAAAGAAATCACATTAGGATTCTCTTTTTAAGCTGTTCCTTAAAACACTAGTGCTTAGGAAATCTATTGGAGGCAGAAGCAGTCAAGGGTAGCCTAGGGTTAGGGTTAGGCTTAGGGTTAGGGTTAGGGTACGGCTTAGGGTACGGGTTCTGGGAGGGGTTCGTGTACGGCGTAGGGTATGGGTTAGGGTTAGGGTTAGGGTTAGTGTTAGGGTTAGGGCTCGGTTTAGGGTACGGGTTAGGATTAGGGTACGTGTTAGGGTTAGGGTAGTGGTTAGGGTTAGTGTACGTGTTAGGGTTAGGGTAGTGATTAAACCTATCCCACTCTCTAGATACCCCTTAGCACGTAAAGGAATATTATTTGGAGGTCCAGCCATTGAGAAGAGTTTAGACACTAGGATAAGATAAGGAACACACCCATTATAAAGAAATCACATTAGGATTCTCTTTTTAAGCTGTTCCTTAAAACACTAGTGCTTAGGAAATCTATTGGAGGCAGAAGCACTCAAGGGTAGCCTAGGGTTAGGGTTAGGCTTAGGGTACGGCTTAGGGTACGGCTTAGGGAACTGGTTCGGGGAGGGGTTCGGGTACGGCGTAGGGAATGGGTTAGGGTTAGGGTTAGGGTTAGTGTTAGGTTTAGGGCTCGGTTTACGGTACGGGTTAGGATTAGGGTACATGTTAGGGTTAGGGGAGGGGTTAGGATTAGGGTACGCGTTAGGGTTAGGGTAGTTATTAAACCTATCCCACTCTCTAGATACACCTTAGCACGTAAAGAAATATTATGTGGGGGTCCAGCCATGGAGAAGAGTTTAGACACTAGGATAAGATAAGGAACACACCCATTATAAAGAAATCACATTAAGATTCTCTTTTTAAGCTGTTCCTTAAAACACTAGTGCTGAGGAAATCTATTGGAGGCAGAAGCAGTCAAGGGTAGCCTAGGGTTAGTGTTAGGCTTAGGGTACGGTTTAGTGTACGGCTTAGGGTACGGGTTCGGGGAGGGCTTCGGGTACGGCGTAGGGTATGGGTTAGGGTTAGGGTTAGGGTTAGTGTTAAGGTTAGGGCTCGGTTTAGGTTATTGGTTAGGATTAGGGTACGTGTTAGGGTTAGGGTAGGGGTTAGGGTTAGGGTAAGCGTTAGGGTTAGGGTAGTTATTAAACCTATCCCACTCTCTAGATACCCCGTAGCACGTAAAGCCATATTATTTGGGGGTCCATCCATGGAGAAGATCTTAGACACTAAGATAATATAAGGAACACACCCATTTTAAAGAAATCACATTAGGATTCGCTTTTTAAGCTGTTCCTTAAAACACTAGTTCTTAGGAAATCTATTGGAGGCAGAAGCAGTCAAGGGTAGCCTAGGGTTAGGGTTAGGCTTGAGGTTAGGCTTTGGGTACGGCTTAGGGTACGGGTTCGGGGAGGGTTCGGGTACGGCGTAGGGTATGGGTTAGGGTTAGTGTTAGGGTCTGTGTTAGGGTTAGGGCTCCGTTTAGGGTACGGGTTAGGATTAGGGTACGTCTTAGGTTTAGGGTAGGGGTTAGGGTTAGGGTACGCGTTAGGGTTAGGGTAGTTATTAAACTTATCCCACTCTCTAGATACCCCTTAGCACGTAAAGCCATATTATTTGGGGGTCCATCCATGGAGAAGAGCTTAGACACTAAGATAATATAAGGAACACACCCATTATAAAGAAATCACATTAGGATTCTCTTTTTAAGCTGTTCCTTAAAACACTAGTGCTTAGGAAATCTATTGGAGGCAGAAGCAGTCAAGGGTAGCCTAGGGTTAGGGTTAGGCTTGGGGTAAGGCTTAGGGTACGGCTTAGGGTACGGGTTCGGGGAGGGGTTCGGGTACAGCGTAGGGTATGGGTTAGGGTTAGGGTTAGGGTTAGTGTTAGGGTTAGGGCTCCGTTTAGGGTACGGGTTAGGATTAGGTTACGTGTTAGGTTTAGGGTAGGGGTTAGGGTTAGGGTACGCATTAGGGTTAGGGTAGTTATTAAACCTATCCCACTCTCTAGATACCCCTTAGCACGTAAAGGAATATTATTTGGGGGTCCAGCCATGGAGAAGAGTTTAGACACTAGGATAAGATAAGGAACACACCCATTATAAAGAAATCACATTAGGATTCACTTTTTAAGCTGTTCCTTAAAACACTAGTGCTTAGGAAATCTATTGGAGGCAGAAGCAGTCAAGGGTAGCCTAGGTTTAGGGTTAGGCTTAGGGTTAGGCTTAGGGTACGGCTTAGGGTACGGGTTCGGTGAGGGCTTCGGGTACGGCGTAGGGTATGGGTTAGGGTTAGGTTTAGGGTTAATATTAGGGTTAGGGCTCGGTTTAGGGTACGGGTTAGGATTAGGGTACGTGTTAGGGTTAGGGTAGGGGTTAGGGTTAGGGTACGCATTAGGGTTAGGGTAGTTATTAAACCTATCCCACTCTCTAGATACCCCTTAGCACGTAAAGGAATATTATTTGGGGGTCCAGCCATGGAGAAGAGTTTAGACATTAGGATAAGATAAGGAACACACCCATTATAAAGAAATCACATTAGGATTCTCTTTTTAAGCTGTTCCTTAAAACACTAGTGCTTAGGAAATCTATTGGAGGCAGAAGCAGTCAAGGGTAGCCTAGGGTTAGTGTTAGGCTTAGGATTAGGCTTAAGGTACGGCTTAGGGTACGGGTTCGGGGAGGGGTTCGGGTACGGCGTAGGGTATGGGTTAGGGTTAGGGTTAGGGTTAGTGTTAGGGTTAGGGCTCGGTTTAGGATATTGGTTAGGATTAGGGTACGTGTTAGGTTTAGGGTAGGGGTTAGGGTTAGGGTACGCGTTAGTGTTAGGTTAGTTATTAAACCTATCCCACTCTCTAGATACCCCTTAGCACGTAAAGGAATATTATTTGGAGGTCTAGCCATGGAGAAGAGTTTAGACACTAGGATAAGATAAGGAACACACCCAATACAAAGCAATCACATTAGGATTCGCTTTTTAAGCTGTTCCTTAAAACACTAGTGCTTAGGAAATCTATTGGAGGCAGAAGCAGTCAAGGGTAGCCTAGGGTTAGGGTTAGGCTTAGGGTTAGGGTTAGGGTACGGCTTAGGGTACGGGTTCGGGGAGGGGTTCGGGTACGGCGTAGGGTATGGGTTAGGGTTAGGTTTAGGGTTAGTGTTAGGGTTAGGGCTCGGTTTAGTGTACGTGTTAGGGTTTGGGTAGGGGTTAGGGTTAGGGTACGCGTTAGAGTTAAGGTAGTTATTAAACCTATCCCACTCTCTAGATACACCTTAGCACGTAAAGGAATATTATTTGGGGGTCCAGCCATGGAGAAGAGTTTAGACACTAGGATAAGATAAGGAACACACTCATTATAAAGAAATCACATTAGGATTCTCTTTTTAAGCTGTTCCTTAAAACACTAGTGCTAAGGAAATCTATTGGAGGCAGAAGCAGTCAAGGGTAGCCTAGGGTTAGGGTTAGGCTTAGGGTACGGCTTAGGGTACGGCTTAGGGTACGGGTTAGGGGAGGGCTTCGTGTAAGGCGTAGGGTATGTGTTAGGGTTAGGGTTAGGGTTAGTGTTAGTGTTAGTGCTCGGTTTAGGGTATTGGTTAGGATTAGAGTACGTGTTAGGGTTAGGGTAGGGGATAGGGTTAGGGTACGCATTAGTGTTAGGGTAGTTATTAAACCTATCCCACTCTCTAGATACCCCTTAGCACATAAAGGAATATTATTTGGAGGTCCAGCCATGGAGAAGAGTTTAGACACTAGGATAATATAAGGAACACACTCATTATAAAGAAATCACATTAGGATTCTCTTTTTAAGCTGTTCCTTAAAACACTCGTGCTTACGAAATCTAATGGAGGCAGAAGCTGTCAAGGGTAGCCTAGGGTTAGGGTTAGGCTTAGGGTTAGGCTTAGGGTACGGCGTAGGGTACGGTTTCGGTGAGGGCTTCGGGTACGGCGTAAGGTATGGGTTAGGGTTAGGGTTAGGGTTAGTGTTAGGGTTAGGGCTCGGTTTAGGGTATTGGTTCGGATTAGGGTACGTGTTAGGGTTACGGTAGGGGTTAGGGTTAGTGTACGTGTTAGGGTTAGGGTAGTGATTAAACCTATCCCACTCTCTAGATACGCCTTAGCACGTAAAGGAATATTATTTGGGGTCCAGCCATGGAGAAATGTTTAGACACTAGGATAAGATAAGGAACATACCCATTATAAAGAAATCACATTAGGATTCTCTTTTTAAGCTGTTCCTTAAAACACTAGTGCTTAGGAAATCTATTGGAGGCAGAAGCAGTAAAGGGTAGCCTAGGGTTAGGGCTAGGCTTAGGGTTAGGCTTAGGGTATGGGTTCGGTGAGGGCTTCGTGTACGGCGTAGGGTATGGGTTAGGGTTAGGGTTAGGGTTAGTGTTAGGGTTAAGGCTCGGTTTAGGGTATTGGTTAGGATTAGGGTACGTGTTAGGGTTAGGGTAGGGGTTAGGGTTAGGGTACGCGTTAGGGTTAATGTAGTTATTAAACCTATCCCATTCTCTAGATACCCCTTAGCACATAAAGGAATATTATTTGGAGGTCCAGCCATGGAGAAGAGTTTAGACACTAGTATAAAATAAGGAACACACCCATTATAAAGAAATCACATTAGGATTCTCTTTTTAAGCTGTTCCTTAAAACACTAGTTCTTAGGAAATCTATTGGAGGCAGAAGCAGTCAAGGGTAGCCTAGGGTTAGGGTTAGGCTTGGGGTTAGGCTTAGGGTACGGCTTAGGGTACGGGTTCGGGGAGGGGTTCGGGTACGGCATAGGGTATGGGTTAGGGTTATGGTTAGGGTTAGTGTTAGGGTTAGGGCTCCGTTTAGGGTATGGGTTAGGATTAGGTTACGTGTTAGGGTTAGTGTAGGTGTTAGGGTTAGGGTACGCATTAGGGTTAGGGTAGTTATTAAACCTATCCCACTCTCTAGATACCCCTTAGCACGTAAAGGAATATTATTTGGGGGTCCAGCCATGGAGAAGAGTTTAGATACTAGCATAAGATAAGGAACACACCCATTATAAAGAAATCACATTAGGATTCTCTTTTTAAGCTGTTCCATAAAACACTAGTGCTTAGGAAATGTATTGGAGGCAGAAGCAGTCAAGGGTAGCCTAGGGTTAGGGTTAGGCTTAGGGTACGGCTTAGGGTACGGCTTAGGGTACAGGTTCGGTGAGAGCTTCGGGTACGGCGTAGGGTATCGGTTAGGGTTAGTGTTAGGGTTAGTGTTAGGGTTAGGGCTCGGTTTAGGGTACGGGTTAGGATTAGGGTACGTGTTAGGGTTAGGGTAGGGGTTAGGGTTAGGGTACGCTTTAGTGTTAGGGTAGTTATTAAACCTATCCCACTCTCTAGATACCCCTTAGTACGTAAAGGAATATTATTTGGAGGTCCAGCCATTGAGAAGAGTTTAGACACTAGGATAAGATAAGGAACACACCCATTATAAAGAAATCACATTAGGATTCTCTTTTTAAGCTGTTCCTTAAAACACTAGTGCTTAGGAAATCTATTGGAGGCAGAAGCACTCAAGGGTAGCCTAGGGTTAGGGTTAGGCTTAGGGTACGGCTTAGGGTACGGCTTAGGGTACTGGTTCGGGGAGGGGTTCGGGTACGGCGTAGGGTATCGGTTAGGGTTAGGGTTAGGGTTAGTGTTAGGGTTAGGGCTCGGTTTAGGGTACGGGTTAGGATTAGGGTACGTGTTAGGGTTAGGGTAGGGGTTAGGGTTAGGGTACGCGTTAGTGGTAGGGTAGTTATTAAACCTATCCCACTCTCTAGATACCCCTTAGCACGTAAAGGAATATTATTTGGGGTCCAGCCATGGAGAAAATTTAGACACTAGGATAAGATAAGGAACATACCCATTATAAAGAAATCACATTAGGATTCTCTTTTTAAGCTGTTCCTTAAAACACTAGTGCTTAGGAAATCTATTGGAGGCAGAAGCAGTAAAGGGTAGCCTAGGGTTAGGGCTAGGCTTAGGGTTAGGCTTAGGGTATGGGTTCGGTGAGGGCTTCGTGTACGGCGTAGGGTATGGGTTAAGGTTAGGGTTAGGGTTAGTGTTAGGGTTAAGGCTCGATTTAGGGTATTGGTTAGGATTAGGGTACGTGTTAGGGTTAGGGTAGGGGTTAGGGTTAGGGTACGCGTTAGGGTTAATGTAGTTATTAAACCTATCCCATTCTCTAGATACCCCTTAGCACATAAAGGAATATTATTTGGAGGTCCAGCCATGGAGAAGAGTTTAGACACTAGTATAAAATAAGGAACACACCCATTATAAAGAAATCACATTAGGATTCTCTTTTTAAGCTGTTCCTTAAAACACTAGTTCTTAGGAAATCTATTGGAGGCAGAAGCAGCCAAGGGTAGCCTAGGGTTAGGGTTAGGCTTGGGGTTAGGCTTAGGGTACGGCTTAGGGTACGGGTTCGGGGAGGGGTTCGGGTACGGCATAGGGTATGGGTTAGGGTTATGGTTAGGGTTAGTGTTAGGGTTAGGGCTCCGTTTAGGGTATGGGTTAGGATTAGGCAACGTGTTAGGGTTAGTGTAGGGGTTAGGGTTAGGGTACGCATTAGGGTTAGGGTAGTTATTAAACCTATCCCACTCTCTAGATACCCCTTAGCACGTAAAGGAATATTATTTGGGGGTCCAGCCATGGAGAAGAGTTTAGATACTAGCATAAGATAAGGAACACACCCATTATAAAGAAATCACATTAGGATTCTCTTTTTAAGCTGTTCCATAAAACACTAGTGCTTAGGAAATCTATTGGAGGCAGAAGCAGTCAAGCGTAGCCTAGGGTTAGGGTTAGGCTTAGGGTACGGCTTAGGGTACGGCTTAGGGTACAGGTTCGGTGAGAGCTTCGGGTACGGCGTAGGGTATCGGTTAGGGTTAGGGTTAGGGTTAGTGTTAGGGTTAGGGCTCGGTTTAGGGTACGGGTTAGGATTAGGGTACGTGTTAGGGTTAGGGTAGGGGTTAGGGTTAGGGTACGCTTTAGTGTTAGGGTAGTTATTAAACCTATCCCACTCTCTAGATACCCCTTAGTACGTAAAGGAATATTATTTGGAGGTCCAGCCATTGAGAAGAGTTTAGACACTAGGATAAGATAAGGAACACACCCATTATAAAGAAATCACATTAGGATTCTCTTTTTAAGCTGTTCCTTAAAACACTAGTGCTTAGGAAATCTATTGGAGGCAGAAGCACTCAAGGGTAGCCTAGGGTTAGGGATAGGCTTAGGGTACGGCTTAGGGTACGGCTTAGGGTACTGGTTCGGGGAGGGGTTCGTGTACGGCGTAGGGAATGGGTTAGGGTTAGGGTTAGGGTTAGTGTTAGGTTTAGGTCTCGGTTTAGGGTACGGGTTAGGATTAGGTTACATGTTAGGGTTAGGGGAGGGGTTAGGATTAGGGTACGCGATAGGGTTAGGGTAGTTATTAAACCTATCCCACCCTCTAGATACACCTTAGCACGTAAAGAAATATTATGTGGGGGTCCAGCCATGGAGAAGAGTTTAGACATTAGGATAAGATAAGTAACACACCCATTATAAAGAAATCACATTAAGATTCTCTTTTTAAGCTGTTCCTTAAAACACTAGTGCTGAGGAAATCTATTGGAGGCAGAAGCAGTCAAGGGTAGCGTAGGGTTAGTGTTAGGCTTAGGGTACGGTTTAGTGTACGGCTTAGGGTACGGGTTCGGGGAGGGCTTCGGGTACGGCGAAGGGTATGGGTTAGGGTTAGGGTTAGGGTTAGTGTTAAGGTTAGGGCTCGGTTTAGGTTATTGGTTAGGATTAGGGTACGTGTTAGGGATAGGGTAGGGGTTAGGGTTAGGGTACGCGTTAGTGTTAGGGTAGTTATTAAACCTATCCCACTCTCTAGATACCCCTTAGCACGTAAAGGAATATTATTTGGAGGTCCATGGAGAAGAGTTTAGACACTAGGATAAGATAAGGAACACACCCATTATAAAGAAATCACATTAGGATTCTCTTTTTAAGCTGTTCCTTAAAACACTAGTGCTTAGGAAATCTATTGGAGGCAGAAACAGTCAAGGGTAGCCTAGGGTTAGGGTTAGGCTTAGGGTACGGCTTAGGGTACGGGTTCGGGGAGGGGTTCGGGTACGGCGTAGGGAATGGGTTAGGGTTACGGTTAGGGTTAGTGTTAGGTTTAGGGCTCGGTTTAGTGTACGTGTTAGGGTTAGGGTAGGGGTTAGTGTTAGGGTAAGCGTTAGGGTTAGGGTAGTTATTAAACCTATCCCACTCTCTAGATACCCCGTAGCACGTAAAGCCATATTATTTGGGGGTCCATTCATGGAGAAGATCTTAGACACTAAGATAATATAAGGAACACACCCATTATAAAGAAATCACATTAGGATTCGCTTTTTAAGCTGTTCCTTAAAACACTAGTGCTTAGGAAATCTATTGGAGGCAGAAGCAGTCAAGGGTAGCCTAGGGTTAGGGTTAGGCTTGAGGTTAGGCTTTGGGTACGGCTTAGGGTACCGGTTCGAGGAGGGGTTCGGGTACGGCGTAGGGTATGGGTTAGGGTTAGTGTTAGGGTTAGTGTTAGGGTTAGGGCTCCTTTTAGGGTACGGGATAGGATTAGGGTACGTGTTAGGGTTAGAGTAGGGGTTAGGGTTAGGGTACGCGTTAGGGTTAGGGTAGTTATTAAACCTATCCCACTCTCTAGATACCCCTTAGCACGTAAAGGAATATTATTTGGGGGTCCAGCCATGGAGAAGAGTTTAGACACTAGGATAAGTTAAGGAACACACCTATTATAAAGAAATCACATTAGGATTCTCTTTATAAGCTGTTCCTTAAAACACTAGTGCTTAGGAAATCTATTGGAGGAAGAAGCAGTCAAGGGTAGCCTAGGGTTAGGGTTAGGCTTAGAGTTAGGCTTAGGGTACGGCTTAGGATACGGGTTCGGGGAGGGCTTCGGGTATGGCGTAGGGTATGGGTTAGGGTTAGGGTTAGGGTTAGTGTTAGGGTTAGGGCTCGGTTTAGGGTACGGGTTAGGATTAGGGTACGTCTTAGGTTTAGGGTAGGGGTTAGGGTTAGGGTACGCGTTAGGGTTAGGGTAGTTATTAAACTTATCCCACTCTCTAGATACCCCTTAGCACGTAAAGCCATATTATTTGGGGGTCCATCCATGGAGAAGAGCTTAGACACTAAGATAATATAAGGAACACACCCATTATAAAAAAAATCACATTAGGATTCTTTTTTAAGCTGTTCCTTAAAACACTAGTGCTTAGGAAATCTATTGGAGGCAGAAGCAGTCAAGGGTAGCCTAGGGTTAGGGTTAGGCTTGGGGTAAGGCTTAGGGTACGGCTTAGGGTACGGGTTCGGGGAGGGGTTCGGGTACGGCGTAGGGTATGGGTTAGGGTTAGGGTTAGTGTTAGTGTTAGGGTTAGGGCTCCGTTTAGGGTACGGGTTAGGATTAGGTTACGTGTTAGGTTTAGGGTAGGGGTTAGGGTTAGGGTACGCATTAGGGTTAGGGTAGTTATTAAACCTATCCCACTCTCTAGATACCCCTTAGCACATAAAGGAATATTATGTGGGGGTCCAGCCATGGAGAAGAGTTTAGACACTAGGATAAGATAAGGAACACACCCATTATAAAGAAATCACATTAGGATTCACTTTTTAAGCTGTTCCTTAAAACACTAGTGCTTAGGAAATCTATTGGAGGCAGAAGCAGTCAAGGGTAGCCTAGGTTTAGGGTTAGGCTTAGGGTTAGGCTTAGGGTACGGCTTAGGGTACGGGTTCGGTGAGGGCTTCGGGGACGGCGTAGGGTATGGGTTAGGGTTAGGTTTAGGGTTAATGTTATGGTTAGGGCTCGGTTTAGGGTACGGGTTAGGATTAGGGTACGTGTTAGGGTTAGGGTAGGGGTTAGGGTTAGGGTACGCATTAGGGTTAGGGTAGTTATTAAACCTATCCCACTCTCTAGATACCCCTTAGCACGTAAAGGAATATTATTTGGGGGTCCAGCCATGGAGAAGAGTTTAGACATTAGGATAAGATAAGGAACACACCCATTATAAAGAAATCACATTAGGATTCTCTTTTTAAGCTGTTCCTTAAAACACTAGTGCTTAGGAAATCTATTGGAGGCAGAAGCAGTCAAGGGTAGCCTAGGGTTAGGGTTAGGCTTAGGATTAGGCTTAGGGTACGGCTTAGGGTACGGGTTCGGGGAGGGGTTCGGGTACGGCGTAGGGTATGGGTTAGGGTTAGGTTTAGGGTTAGTGTTAGGGTTAGGGCTCGGTTTAGTGTACGTGTTGGGGTTTGGGTAGGGGTTAGGGTTAGGGTAGGGGATAGGGTTAGGGTACGCATTAGTGTTAGGGTAGTTATTAAACCTATCCCACTCTCTAGATACCCCTTAGCACATAAAGGAATATTATTTGGAGTTCCAGCCATGGAGAAGAGTTTAGACACTAGGATAAGATAAGGAACACACTCATTATAAAGAAATCACATTAGGATTCTCTTTTTAAGCTGTTCCTTAAAACACTCGTGCTTACGAAATCTAATGGAGGCAGAAGCTGTCAAGGGTAGCCTAGGGTTAGGGTTAGGCTTAGGGTTAGGCTTAGGCTACGGCTTAGGGTACGGTTTCGGTGAGGGCTTCGGGTACGGCGTAAGGTATGGGTTAGGGTTAGGGTTAGGGTTAGTGTTAGGGTTAGGGCTCGGTTTAGGGTATTGGTTCGGATTAGGGTACGTGTTAGGGTTACGGTAGGGGTTAGGGTTACGGTACGCGTTAGGGTTAGTGTAGTTATTAAACCTATCCCACTCTCTAGATACCCCTTAACACGTAAAGGAATATTATTTGGAGGTCCAGCCATGGAGAAGAGTTTAGACACTAGGATAAGATAAGGAACACACCCATGATAAAGAAATCACATTAGGATTCTCTTTTTACGCTGTTCCTTAAAACACTAGTGCTTAGGAAATCTATTGGAGGCAGAAGCAGTCAAGGGTAGCCAAGGGTTAGGGTTAGGCTTAGGGTTAGGTTTAGGGTACGGCTTAGGGTACGGGTTCGGGGAGGGGTTCGGATATGGCGTAGGGTATGAGTTAGGGTTAGGGTTAGGGTTAGGGCTCGGTTTAGGGTACGGGTTAGGATTAGGGTACGTGTTAGGGTTAGGGTAGGGGTTAGGGTTAGGGTACACGTTAGGGTTAGGGTAGTTATTAAACCTATCCCACTCTCTAGAAACCCCTTAGCACGTAAAGGAATATTATTTGGGGGTCCAGCCATGGAGAAGAGTTTAGACACTAGGATAAGATAAGGAACACACCTATTATAAAGAAATCACATTAGGATTCTCTTTTTAAGCTCTTCCTTAAAACACTAGTGCTTAGGAAATCTATTGGAGGCAGAAGCAGTCAAGGGTAGCCTAGGGTTAGGGTTAGGTTTAGGGTTAGGTTTAGGGTACGGGTTCAGGGAGGGGTTCGGATATGGCGTAGGGTATGAGTTAGGGTTAGGGTTAGGTTTAGGGCTCGGTTTAGGGTACGGGTTAGGATTAGGGTACGTGTTAGGGTTAGGGTAGGGGTTAGGGTTAGGGTACGCCTTAGGGTTAGGGTAGTTATTAAACCTATCCCACTCTCTAGATACCCCTTAGCACGTAAAGGAATATTATTTGGGGGTCCAGCCATGGAGAAGAATTTAGACACTAGGATAAGATTAGGAACACACCCATTATAAAGAAATCACATTAGGATTCTATTTTTAAGCTGTTCCTTAAAACACTATTGCTTAGGAAATCTATTGGAGTCAGAAGCAGTCAAGGGTAGCCTAGGGTTAGGGTTAGGCTTAGGGTTAGGCTTAGGGTACGGCTTAGGGTACGGGTTCGGGGAGGGCTTCGGGTACAGTGTAGGGTATGGGTTAGGGTTACGGTTAGTGTTAGTGTTAGTGTTAGGGCTCGGTTTAGGGTCTGGGTTAGGATTAGGGTACGTGTTAGGGTTAGGGTAGTGGTTAGGGTTAGTGTACGTGTTAGGGTTAGGGTACTGATTAAACCTATCCCACTCTCTAGATACCCCTTAGCACGTAAAGGAATATTATTTGGGGTCCAGCCATGGAGAAAAGTTTAGACACTAGGATAAGATAAGGAACATACCCATTATAAAGAAATCACATTAGGATTCTCTTTTTAAGCTGTTCCTTAAAACACAAGTGCTTAGGAAATCTATTGGAGGCAGAAGCAGTAAAGGGTAGCCTAGGGTTAGGGCTAGGCTTAGGGTTAGGCTTAGGGTATGGGTTCGGGGAGGGCTTCGTGTACGGCGTAGGGTATGGGTTAGGGTTAGGGTTAGGGTTACTGTTAGGTTTAGGTCTCGGTTTAGGGTACGGGTTAGGATTAGGTTACATGTTAGGGTTAGGGGAGGGGTTAGGATTAGGGTACGCGTTAGGGTTAGGGTAGTTATTAAACCTATCCCACCCTCTAGATACACCTTAGCACGTAAAGAAATATTATGTGGGGGTCCAGCCATGGAGAAGAGTTTAGACATTAGGATAAGATAAGTAACACACCCATTATAAAGAAATCACATTAAGATTCTCTTTTTAAGCTGTTCCTTAAAACACTAGTGCTGAGGAAATCTATTGGAGGCAGAAGCAGTCAAGGGTAGCCTAGGGTTAGTGTTAGGCTTAGGGTACGGTTTAGTGTACGGCTTAGGGTACGGGTTCGGGGAGGGCTTCGGGTACGGCGAAGGGTATGGGTTAGGGTTAGGGTTAGGGTTAGTGTTAAGGTTAGGGCTCGGTTTAGGTTATTGGTTAGGATTAGGGTACGTGTTAGGGATAGGGTAGGGGTTAGGGTTAGGGTACGCGTTAGTGTTAGGGTAGTTATTAAACCTATCCCACTCTCTAGATACCCCTTAGCACGTAAAGGAATATTATTTGGAGGTCCATGGAGAAGAGTTTAGACACTAGGATAAGATAAGGAACACACCCATTATAAAGAAATCACATTAGGATTCTCTTTTTAAGCTGTTCCTTAAAACACTAGTGCTTAGGAAATCTATTGGAGGCAGAAGCAGTCAAGGGTAGCCTAGGGTTAGGGTTAGGCTTAGGGTACGGCTTAGGGTACGGGTTCGGGGAGGGGTTCGGGTACGGCGTAGGGAATGGGTTAGGGTTACGGTTAGGGTTAGTGTTAGGTTTAGGGCTCGGTTTAGTGTACGTGTTAGGGTTAGGGTAGGGGTTAGTGTTAGGGTAAGCGTTAGGGTTAGGGTAGTTATTAAACCTATCCCACTCTCTAGATACCCCGTAGCACGTAAAGCCATATTATTTGGGGGTCCATTCATGGAGAAGTTCTTAGACACTAAGATAATATAAGGAACACACCCATTATAAAGAAATCACATTAGGATTCACTTTTTAAGCTGTTCCTTAAAACACTAGTGCTTAGGAAATCTATTGGAGGCAGAAGCAGTCAAGGGTAGCCTAGGGTTAGGGTTAGGCTTAGGGTACGGCTTAGGGTACGGCTTAGGGTACGGGTTCGAGGAGGGGTTCGGGTACGGCGTAGGGTATGGGTTAGGGTTAGATTTAGGGTTAGTGTTAGGGTTAGGGCTCGGTTTAGTGTACGTGTTAGGGTTTGGGTAGGGGTTAGGGTTAGGGTACGCGTTAGAGTTAAGGTAGTTATTAAACCTATCCCACTCTCTAGATACACCTTAGCACGTAAAGGAATATTATTTGGGGGTCCAGCCATGGAGAAGAGTTTAGACACTAGGATAAGATAAGGAACACACTCATTATAAAGAAATCACATTAGGATTCTCTTTTTAAGCTGTTCCTTAAAACACTAGTGCTTAGGAAATCTATTGGAGGCAGAAGCAGTCAAGGGTAGCCTAGGGTTAGGGTTAGGCTTAGGGTACGGCTTAGGGTACGGCTTAGGGTACGGGTTCGAGGAGGGGTTCGGGTACGGCGTAGGGTATGTGTTAGGGTTAGGGTTAGGGTTAGTGTTAGGGTTAGTGCTCGGTTTAGGGTATTGGTTAGGATTAGAGTACGTGTTAGGGTTAGGGTAGGGGATAGGGTTAGGGTACGCATTAGTGTTACGGTAGTTATTAAACCTATCCCACTCTCTAGATACCCCTTAGCACATAAAGGAATATTATTTGGAGTTCCAGCCATGGAGAAGAGTTTAGACACTAGGATAAGATAAGGAACACACTCATTATAAAGAAATCACATTAGGATTCTCTTTTTAAGCTGTTCCTTAAAACACTCGTGCTTACGAAATCTAATGGAGGCAGAAGCTGTCAAGGGTAGCCTAGGGTTAGGGTTAGGCTTAGGGTTAGGCTTAGGCTACGGCTTAGGGTACGGTTTCGGTGAGGGCTTCGGGTACGGCGTAAGGTATGGGTTAGGGTTAGGGTTAGGGTTAGTGTTAGGGTTAGGGCTCGGTTTAGGGTATTGGTTCGGATTAGGGTACGTGTTAGGGTTACGGTAGGGGTTAGGGTTACGGTACGCGTTAGGGTTAGTGTAGTTATTAAACCTATCCCACTCTCTAGATACCCCTTAACACGTAAAGGAATATTATTTGGAGGTCCAGCCATGGAGAAGAGTTTAGACACTAGGATAAGATAAGGAACACACCCATGATAAAGAAATCACATTAGGATTCTCTTTTTACGCTGTTCCTTAAAACACTAGTGCTTAGGAAATCTATTGGAGGCAGAAGCAGTCAAGGGTAGCCAAGGGTTAGGGTTAGGCTTAGGGTTAGGTTTAGGGTACGGCTTAGGGTACGGGTTCGGGGAGGGGTTCGGATGTGGCGTAGGGTATGAGTTAGGGTTAGGGTTAGGGTTAGGGCTCGGTTTAGGGTACGGGTTAGGATTAGGGTACGTGTTAGGGTTAGGGTAGGGGTTAGGCTTAGGGTACACGTTAGGGTTAGGGTAGTTATTAAACCTATCCCACTCTCTAGAAACCCCTTAGCACGTAAAGGAATATTATTTGGGGGTCCAGCCATGGAGAAGAGTTTAGACACTAGGATAAGATAAGGAACACACCTATTATAAAGAAATCACATTAGGATTCTCTTTTTAAGCTCTTCCTTAAAACACTAGTGCTTAGGAAATCTATTGGAGGCAGAAGCAGTCAAGGGTAGCCTAGGGTTAGGGTTAGGTTTAGGGTTAGGTTTAGGGTACGGGTTCAGGGAGGGGTTCGGATATGGCGTAGGGTATGAGTTAGGGTTAGGGTTAGGTTTAGGGCTCGGTTTAGGGTACGGGTTAGGGTTAGGGTACGTGTTAGGGTTAGGGTAGGGGTTAGGGTTAGGGTACGCCTTAGGGTTAGGGTAGTTATTAAACCTATCCCACTCTCTAGATACCCCTTAGCACGTAAAGGAATATTATTTGGGGGTCCAGCCATGGAGAAGAATTTAGACACTAGGATAAGATTAGGAACACACCCATTATAAAGAAATCACATTAGGATTCTATTTTTAAGCTGTTCCTTAAAACACTATTGCTTAGGAAATCTATTGGAGTCAGAAGCAGTCAAGGGTAGCCTAGGGTTAGGGTTAGGCTTAGGGTTAGGCTTAGGGTACGGCTTAGGGTACGGGTTCGGGGAGGGCTTCGGGTACAGTGTAGGGTATGGGTTAGGGTTACGGTTAGTGTTAGTGTTAGGGTTAGGGCTCGGTTTAGGGTCTGGGTTAGGATTAGGGTACGTGTTAGGGTTAGGGTAGTGGTTAGGGTTAGTGTACGTGTTAGGGTTAGGGTACTGATTAAACCTATCCCACTCTCTAGATACCCCTTAGCACGTAAAGGAATATTATTTGGGGTCCAGCCATGGAGAAAAGTTTAGACACTAGGATAAGATTAGGAACATACCCATTATAAAGAAATCACATTAGGATTCTCTTTTTAAGCTGTTCCTTAAAACACAAGTGCTTAGGAAATCTATTGGAGGCAGAAGCAGTAAAGGGTAGCCTAGGGTTAGGGCTAGGCTTAGGGTTAGGCTTAGGGTATGGGTTCGGGGAGGGCTTCGTGTACGGCGTAGGGTATGGGTTAGGGTTAGGGTTAGGGTTAGTGTTAGGGTTAAGGCTCGGTTTAGGGTATTGGTTAGGATTAGGGTACGTGTTAGGGTTAGGGTAGGGGTTAGGGTTAGGGTACGCGTTAGGGTTAATGTAGTTATTAAACCTATCCCACTCTCTAGATACCCCTTAGCACGTAAAGGAATATTATTTGGGGGTCCAGCCATGGAGAAGAGTTTAGACACTAGGATAAGATAAGGAACACACCCATTATAAAGAAATCACATTAGGATTCTCTTTTTAAGCTGTTCCTTAAAACACTAGTGCTTAGGAAATCTATTGGAGGCAGAAGCAGTCAAGGGTAGCCTAGGGTTAGGGTTAGGCTTAGGGTTAGGGTTAGGGTACGGCTTAGGGTACGGGTTCGGGTAGGGCTTCGGGTACGGCATAGGGTATGGGTAAGGGTTATGGTTAGTGTTAGTGTTAGGTTTAGGGCTCGGTTTAGGGTATTGGTTAGGATTAGGGTAAGTGTTAGGGTTAGGGTAGGGGTTAGGGTTAGGGTACGCGTTAGTGTTAGGGTAGTTATTAAACCTATCCCACTCTCTAGATACCCCTTAGCACATAAAGGAATATTATTTGGAGGTCCAGCCATGGAGAAGAGTTTAGATACTAGCATAAGATAAGGAACACACCCATTATAAAGAAATCACATTAGGATTCTCTTTTTAAGCTGTTCCATAAAACACTAGTGCTTAGGAAATCTATTGGAGGCAGAAGCAGTCAAGGGTAGCCTAGGGTTAGGGTTAGGCTTAGGGTACGGCTTAGTGTACGGCTTAGGGTACGGGTTCGGTGAGAGCTTCGGGTACGGCGTAGGGTATCGGTTAGGGTTAGGGTTAGGGTTAGTGTTAGGGTTAGGGCTCGGTTTAGGGTACGGGTTAGGATTAGGGTAGGGGTTAGGGTTAGGGTACGCTTTAGTGTTAGGGTAGTTATTAAACCTATCCCACTCTCTAGATACCCCTTAGTACGTAAAGGAATATTATTTGGAGGTCCAGGCATTGAGAAGAGTTTAGACACTAGGATAAGATAAGGAACACACCCATTATAAAGAAATCACATTAGGATTCTCTTTTTAAGCTGTTCCTTAAAACACTAGTGCTTAGGAAATCTATTGGAGGCAGAAGCACTCAAGGGTAGCCTAGGGTTAGGGTTAGGCTTAGGGTACGGCTTAGGGTACGGCTTAGGGAACTTGTTCGGGGAGGGGTTCGGGTACGGCGTAGGGAATGGGTTAGGGTTAGGGTTAGGGTTAGTGTTAGGTTTAGGGCTCGGTTTACGGTACGGGTTAGGATTAGGGTACATGTTAGGGTTAGGGTAGGGGTTAGGATTAGGGTACGCGTTAGGGTTAGGGTAGTTATTAAACCTATCCCACTCTCTAGATACACCTTAGCACGTAAAGAAATATTATGTGGGGGTCCAGCCATGGAGAAGAGTTTAGACACTAGGATAAGATAAGGAACACACCCATTATAAAGAAATCACATTAAGATTCTCTTTTTAAGCTGTTCCTTAAAACACTAGTGCTGAGGAAATCTATTGGAGGCAGAAGCAGTCAAGGGTAGCCTAGGGTTAGTGTTAGGCTTAGGGTACGGTTTAGTGTACGGCTTAGGGTACGGGTTCGGGGAGGGCTTCGGGTACGGCGTAGGGTATGGGTTAGGGTTAGGGTTAGGGTTAGTGTTAAGGTTAGGGCTCGGTTTAGGTTATTGGTTAGGATTAGGGTACGTGTTAGGGTTAGGGTAGGGGTTAGGGTTAGGGTAAGCGTTAGGGTTAGGGTAGTTATTAAACCTATCCCACTCTCTAGATACCACGTAGCACGTAAAGCCATATTATTTGGGGGTCCATCCATGGAGAAGATCTTAGACACTAAGATAATATAAGGAACACACCCATTATAAAGAAATCACATTAGGATTCGCTTTTTAAGCTGTTCCTTAAAACACTAGTTCTTAGGAAATCTATTGGAGGCAGAAGCAGTCAAGGGTAGCCTAGGGTTAGGGTTAGGCTTGAGGTTAGGCTTTGGGTACGGCTTAGGGTACGGGTTCGGGGAGGGGTTCGGGTACGGCGTAGGGTATGGGTTAGGGTTAGTGTTAGGGTCTGTGTTAGGTTTAGGGCTCCGTTTAGGGTACGGGTTAGGATTAGGGTACGTCTTAGGTTTAGGGTAGGGGTTAGGGTTAGGGTACGCGTTAGGGTTAGGGTAGTTATTAAACTTATCCCACTCTCTAGATACCCCTTAGCACGTAAAGCCATATTATTTGGGGGTCCATCCATGGAGAAGAGCTTAGACACTAAGATAATATAAGGAACACACCCATTATAAAGAAATCACATTAGGATTCTCTTTTTAAGCTGTTCCTTAAAACACTAGTGCTTAGGAAATCTATTGGAGGCAGAAGCAGTCAAGGGTAGCCTAGGGTTAGGGTTAGGCTTAGGGTAAGGCTTAGGGTACGGCTTAGGGTACGGGTTCGGGGAGGGGTTCGGGTACGGCGTAGGGTATGGGTTAGGGTTAGGGTTAGGGTTAGTGTTAGGGTTAGGGCTCCGTTTAGGGTACGGGTTAGGATTAGGTTACGTGTTAGGTTTAGGGTAGGGGTTAGGGTTAGGGTACGCATTAGGGTTAGGGTAGTTATTAAACCTATCCCACTCTCTAGATACACCTTAGCACGTAAAGGAATATTATTTGGGGGTCCAGCCATGGAGAAGAGTTTAGACACTAGGATAAGATAAGGAACACACTCATTATAAAGAAATCACATTAGGATTCTCTTTTTAAGCTGTTCCTTAAAACACTAGTGCTAAGGAAATCTATTGGAGGCAGAAGCAGTCAAGGGTAGCCTAGGGTTAGGGTTAGGCTTAGGGTACGGCTTAGGGTACGGCTTAGGGTACGGGTTAGGGGAGGGCTTCGTGTACGGCGTAGGGTATGTGTTAGGGTTAGGGTTAGGGTTAGTGTTAGGGTTAGTGCTCGGTTTAGGGTATTGGTTAGGATTAGAGTACGTGTTAGGGTTAGGGTAGGGGATAGGGTTAGGGTACGCATTAGTGTTAGGGTAGTTATTAAACCTATCCCACTCTCTAGATACCCCTTAGCACATAAAGGAATATTATTTGGAGGTCCAGCCATGGAGAAGAGTTTAGACACTAGGATAATATAAGGAACACACTCATTATAAAGAAATCACATTAGGATTCTCTTTTTAAGCTGTTCCTTAAAACACTCTTGCTTACGAAATCTAATGGAGGCAGAAGCTGTCAAGGGTAGCCTAGGGTTAGGGTTAGGCTTAGGGTTAGGCTTAGGGTACGGCTTAGGGTACGGTTTCGGTGAGGGCTTCGGGTACGGCGTAAGGTATGGGTTAGGGTTAGGGTTAGGGTCAGTGTTAGGGTTAGGGCTCGGTTTAGGGTATTGGTTCGGATTAGGGTACGTGTTAGGGTTACGGTAGGGGTTAGGGTTAGGGTACGCGTTAGGGTTAGTGTAGTTATTAAACCTATCCCACTCTCTAGATACCCCTTAGCACGTAAAGGAATATTATTTGGAGGTCCAGCCATGGAGAAGAGTTTAGACACTAGGATAAGATAAGGAACACACCCATTATAAAGAAATCACATTAGGATTCTCTTTTTAAGCTGTTCCTTAAAACACTAGTGCTTAGGAAATCTATTGGAGGCAGAAGCAGTCAAGGGTAGCCTAGGGTTATGGTTAGGCTTAGGGTACGGCTTAGGGTACGGCTTAGGGTACGGGTTCGGGGAGGGCTTCGGGTACGGCGTAGGGTATGGGTTAGGGTTAGGGTTAGGGTTAGTGTTAGGGTTAGGGCTCGGTTTAAGGTACTGGTTAGGATTAGGTTACGTGTTAGTGTTAGGGTAGGGGTTAGGGTAAGGGTACGCGTTAGTGTTAGGGTAGTTATTAAACCTATCCCACTCTCTAGATACCCCTTAGAACGTAAAGGAATATTATTTGGAGGTCCAGCCATGGAGAAGAGTTTAGACACTAGGATAAAATAAAGAACAAACCGATTATAAAGAAAGCACATTAGGATTCTCTTTTTAAGCTGTTCCTTAAAACACTAGTGCTTAGGAAATCTATTGGAGGCAGAAGCAGTCAAGGGTAGCCTAGGGTTAGGGTTAGGCTTGGGGTTAGGCTTAGGGTACGGCTTTGGGTACGGGTTCGGGGAGGGTTTCGGGTACGGCGTAGGGTATGGGTTATGGTTAGGGTTAGGGTTAGTGTTAGGGTTAGGGCTCGGTTTAGGGTACGGATTAGGATTAGGTTACGTGTTAGGGTTAGGGTAGGGGTTAGGGTTAGGGTACACATTAGGGTGAGGGTAGTTATTAAACCTATCCCACTCTCTAGATACCCCTTAGCACGTAAAGGAATACTATTTGGGGGTCCAGCCATGGAGAAGAGTTTAGACACTAGGATAAGATAAGGAACACACCCATTATAAAGAAATCACATTAAGATTCTCTTTTTAAGCTGTTCCTTAAAACACTAGTGCTTAGGAAATCTATTGGAGGCAGAAGCAGTCAAGGGTAGCCTAAGGTTAGGGTTAGGCTTAGGGTACGGCTTAGGGTACGGGTTCGGGGAGGGCTTCGGGTACGGCGTAGAGTATGGGTTAGGGTTAGGGTTAGGGTTAGTGTTAGGGTTAGGGCTCGGTTTAGGGTATTGGTTAGGTTTAGGGTACGTGTTAGTGTTAGGGTAATGGTTAGGGTTAGGGTACGCGTTAGTGTTAGGGTAGTTATTAAACCTATCCCACTCTCTAGATACTCCTTAGCACGTAAAGGAATATTAATTGGAGGTCCAGCCAAGGAGAAGGGTTTAGACACTAGGATAAGATAAGGAACACACCCATTATAAAGAAATCACATTAGGATTCTCTTTTTAAGCTGTTCCTTAAAACACTAGTGCTTAGGAAATCTATTGGAGGCAGAAGCAGTCAAGGGTAGCCTAGGGTTAGGGTTGGGCTTAGGGTTAGGCTTAGGGTATGGCTTAGGGTATGGGTTCGGGGAGGGCTTCGTGTACGGCGTAGGGTATGGGTTAGGGTTAGGGTTAGGGTTAGTGTTAGGGTTAGGGCTCGGTTTAGGGTATTGTTTAGGATTAGGGTACGTGTTAGAGTTAGGGTAGGGGTTAGGGTTAGGGTACGCGTTAGTGTTAGGGTAGTTATTAAACCTATCCCACTCTCTAGATACCCCTTAGCACGTAAAGGAATATTATTTGGAGGTCCAGCCATGGAGAAGAGTTTAGACACTAGGATAAAATAAGGAACACACCCATTATAAAGAAATCACGTTAGGATTCTCTTTTAAAGCTGTTCCTTAAAACACTAGTGCTTAGGAAATCTATTGGAGGCAGAAGCAGTCAAGGGTAGCCTAGGGTTAGGGTTAGGCTTGGGGTTAGGCTTAGGGTACGGCTTAGGGTACGGGTTCGGGGAGGGCTTCGGGTACGGCGTAGGGTATGGGTTAGGGTTAGTGTTAGGGTTAGGGCTCCGTTTAGGGTACGGGTTAGGATTAGGTTACGTGTTAGGGTTAGGGTAGGGGTTAGGGTTAGGGTACGCATTAGAGTTAGGGTAGTTATTAAACCTATCCCACTCTCTAGATACCCCTTAGCACGTAAAGGAATATTATTTGGAGGTCCAGCCATGGAGAAGAGTTTAGACACTAGGATAAGATAAGGAACACACGTATTATAATGAAATCACATTAGGATTCTCTTTATAAGCTGTTCCTTAAAACACTCGTGCTTAGGAAATCTATTGGAGGCAGAAGCAGTCAAGGGTAGCCTAGGGTTAGGGTTAGGCTTAGGGTTAGGCTTAGGGTACGGCTTAGGGTACGGGTTCGGGGAGGGCTTCGGGTATGGCGTAGGGTATGGGTTAGGGTTAGGGTTAGGGTTAGTGTTAGGGTTAGGGCTCGGTTTAGGGTACGGTTTAGGATTAGGGTACGTGTTAGGGTTAGGGTAGGGGTTAGGGTTAGGGTACGCGGTAGGGTTAGGGTAGTTATTAAACCTATCCCACTCTCTAGATACCCCTTAGCACGTAAAGGAATATTATTTGGGGGTCCAGCCATGGAGAAGAGTTTAGACATTAGGATAAGATAAGGAACACACCCATTATAAAGAAATCACATTAGGATTCTCTTTTTAAGCTGTTCCTTAAAACACTAGTGCTTAGGAAATCTATTGGAGGCAGAAGCAGTCAAGGGTAGCCTAGGGTTAGGGTTAGGCTTAGGATTAGGCTTAGGGTACGGCTTAGGGTACGGGTTCGGGGAGGGGTTCGGGTACGGCGTAGGGTATGGGTTAGGGTTAGGGTTAGGGTTAGTGTTAGGGTTAGGGCTCGGTTTAGGATATTGGTTAGGATTAGGGTACGTGTTAGGGTTAGGGTAGGGGTTAGGGTTAGGGTACGCGTTAGTGTTAGGTTAGTTATTAAACCTATCCCACTCTCTAGATACCCCTTAGCACGTAAAGGAATATTATTTGGAGGTCTAGCCATGGAGAAGAGTTTAGACACTAGGATAAGATAAGGAACACACCCATTACAAAGCAATCACATTAGGATTCGCTTTTTAAGCTGTTCCTTAAAACACTAGTGCTTAGGAAATCTATTGGAGGCAGAAGCAGTCAAGGGTAGCCTAGGGTTAGGGTTAGGCTTAGGGTTAGGGTTAGGGTACGGCTTAGGGTACGGGTTCGGGGAGGGGTTCGTGTACGGTGTAGGGTATGGGTTAGGGTTAGGGTTAGGGTTAGTGTTAGTGTTAGGGCTCGGTTTAGTGTACGTGTTAGGGTTAGGGTAGGGGTTAGGGTTAGGGTACGCGTTAGAGTTAAGGTAGTTATTAAACCGATCCCACTCTCTAGATACACCTTAGCACGTAAAGGAATATTATTTGGGGGTCCAGCCATGGAGAAGAGTTTAGACACTAGGATAAGATAAGGAACACACTCATTATAAAGAAATCACATTAGGATTCTCTTTTTAAGCTGTTCCTTAAAACACTAGTGCTAAGGAAATCTATTGGAGGCAGAAGCAGTCAAGGGTAGCCTAGGGTTAGGGTTAGGCTTAGGGTACGGCTTAGGGTACGGCTTAGGGTACGGGTTCGGGGAGGGCTTCGGGTACGGCGAAGGGTATGGGTTAGGGTTAGGGTTAGGGTTAGTGTTAGGGTTAGGGCTCGGTTTAGGTTATTGGTTAGGATTAGAGTACGTGTTAGGGTTAGGGTAGGGGTTAGGGTTAGGGTACGCATTAGTGTTAGGGTAGTTATTAAACCTATCCCACTCTCTAGATACCCCTTAGCACATAAAGGAATATTATTTGGAGGTCCAGCCATGGAGAAGAGTTTAGACACTAGGATAAGATAAGGAACACACCCATTATAAAGAAATCACATTAGGATTCTCTTTTTAAGCTGTTCCTTAAAACACTAGTGCTTAGGAAATCTATTGGTGGCAGAAGCAGTCAAGGGTAGCCTAGGGTTAGGGTTAGGCTTAGGGTACGGCTTAGGGTACGGGTTCGGGGAGGGGTACGGGTACGGCGTAGGGAATGGGTTAGGGTTAGGGTTAGGGTTAGTGTTAGGTTTAGGGCTCGGTTTAGGGTACGGATTAGGATTAGGGTACATGTTAGGGTTAGGGTAGGGGTTAGGATTAGGGTACGCGTTAGGGTTAGGGTAGTTATTAAACTTATCCCACTCTCTAGATACACCTTAGCACGTAAAGGAATATTATGTGGGGGTCCAGCCATGGAGAAGAGTTTAGACACTAGGATAAGATAAGGAACACACCCATTATAAAGAAATCACATTAAGATTCTCTTTTTAAGCTGTTCCTTAAAACACTAGTGCTGAGGAAATCTATTGGAGGCATTAGCTGTCAATGGTAGACTAGGGTTAGTGTTAGGCTTAGGGTACGGCTTAGGGTACGGCTTAGGGTACGGGTTCGGGGAGGGCTTCGGGTACGGCGTAGGGTATGGGTTAGGGTTAGGGTTAGGAATAGTGTTAGGGTTAGGGCTCGGTTTAGGGTATTGGTTAGGATTAGGTTACGTGTTAGGGTTAGGGTAGGGGTTAGGGTTAGGGTACGCGTTAGTGTTAGGATGGTTATTAAACCTATCCCAATCTCTAGATACCCCTTAGCAGGTAAAGGACTGTTATTTGAGGGTCCAGCAGTGGAGAAGAGTTTAGACACTAGGATAAGATATGGAACACACCCATTATAAAGAAATCACATTAGGATTCTCTTTTTAAGCTGTTCCTTAAAACACTAGTGCTTAGGAAATCTATTTGAGGCAGTAGCAGTCAAGGGTACCCTATGGTTACGGTTAGGCTTAGGGTACGGCTTAGGGTACGGGTTTGGGGAGGGCTTCGGGTACGGTGTAGGGTATGGGTTAGGGTTAGTGTTAGGGTTAGTGTTAGGGTTAGGGCTCAGTTTAGGGTATTGGTTGGGATTAGAGTACGTGTTAGTGTTAGGGTAGGGGTTAGGGTTAGGGTTCGCGTTAGTGTTAGGGTAGTTATTAAACCTATCCCACTCTCTAGATACCCCTTAGCACGTAAAGGAATATTATTTGGAGGTCCAGCCATGGAGAAGAGTTTAGACACTAGTATAAGATAAGGAACACACCCATTATAAAGAAATCACATTAGGATTCTCTTTTTAAGCTGTTCCTTAAAACACTAGTGCTTAAGAAACCTATTGGAGCCAGAAGCAGTCAAGGGTAGCGTAGGGTTAGGGTTAGGCTTAGGGTACGGCTTAGGGTACGGGTTCGGGGAGGGCTTCGGGTACGGCGTAGGGTATGGGTTAGGGTTAGAGTTAGGGTTAGTGTTAGTGTTAGGGCTCGGTTTAGGGTACGGGTTAGGATTAGTGTACGTGTTAGGGTTAGGGTAGGGGTTAGGGTTAGGGTACGCGTTAGGGTTAGGGCAGTTATTAAACCTATCCCACTCTCTAGATACCCCGTAGCACGTAAAACCATATTATTTGGGGGTCCATCCATGGAGAAGATCTTAGACACTAAGATAATATAAGGAACACACCCATTATAAAGAAATCACATTAGGATTCGCTTTTTAAGCTGTTCCTTAAAACACTAGTGCTTAGGAAATCTACTGGAGGCAGAAGCAGTCAAGGGTAGCCTAGGGTTAGGGTTAGGCATGGGGTTAGGCTTAGGGTACGGTTTAGGGAACGGGTTCGGAGAGGGCTTCGGGTACGGCGTAGGGTATGGGTTAGGGTTAGTGTTAGGGTTAGTGTTAGGGTTAGGGCTCCGTTTAGAGTACGGGTTAGGATTAGGTTAGGTGTTAGGGTTAGGGTAGGGGTTAGGGTTAGGTTACGCATTAGAGTTAGGGTAGTTATTAAACCTATCCCACACTCTAGATACCCCTTAGCACGTAAAGGAATATTATTTGGGGGTCCAGCCATGGAGAAGAGTTTAGACACTAGGATAAGATAAGGAACACACCCATTATAAAGAAATCACATTAGGATTCTCTTTTTAAGCTGTTCCTTAAAACACTAGTGCTTAGGAAATCTATTGGAGGCAGAAGCAGTCAAGGGTAGCCTAGGGTTAGGGTTAGGCTTAGGGTTAGGGTTAGGGTACGGCTTAGGGTACGGGTTCTGGGAGGGGTTCGTGTACGGCGTAGGGTATGGGTTAGGGTTAGGGTTAGGTTTAGTGTTAGGGTTAGGGCTCGGTTTAGGGTACGGGTTAGGATTAGGGTACGTGTTAGGGTTAGGGTAGTGGTTATGGTTAGTGTACGTGTTAGGGTTAGGGTAGTGATTAAACCTATCCCACTCTCTAGATACCCCTTAGCACGTAAAGGAATATTATTTGGCGGTCCAGCCATGGAGAAAAGTTTAGACACTAGGATAAGATAAGGAACATACCCATTATAAAGAAATCACATTAGGATTCTCTTTTTAAGCTGTTCCTTAAAACACTAGTGCTTAGGAAATCTATTGGAGGCAGAAGCAGTCAAGGGTAGCCTAGGGTTAGGGTTGGGCTTAGGGTTAGGCTTAGGGTATGGCTTAGGGTATGGGTTCGGGGAGGGCTTCGTGTACGGCGTAGGGTATGGGTTAGGGTTAGGGTTAGGGTTAGTGTTAGGTTTAGGTCTCGGTTTAGGGTACGGGTTAGGATTAGGTTACATGTTAGGGTTAGGGGAGGGGTTAGGATTAGGATACGCGTTAGGGTTAGGGTAGTTATTAAACCTATCCCACCCTCTAGATACACCTTAGCACGTAAAGAAATATTATGTGGGGGTCCAGCCATGGAGAAGAGTTTAGACATTAGGATAAGATAAGTAACACACCCATTATAAAGAAATCACATTAAGATTCTCTTTTTAAGCTGTTCCTTAAAACACTAGTGCTGAGGAAATCTATTGGAGGCAGAAGCAGTCAAGGGTAGCCTAGGGTTAGTGTTAGGCTTAGGGTACGGTTTAGTGTACGGCTTAGGGTACGGGTTCGGGGAGGGCTTCGGGTACGGCGAAGGGTATGGGTTAGGGTTAGGGTTAGGGTTAGTGTTAAGGTTAGGGCTCGGTTTAGGTTATTGGTTAGGATTAGGGTACGTGTTAGGGATAGGGTAGGGGTTAGGGTTAGGGTACGCGTTAGTGTTAGGGTAGTTATTAAACCTATCCCACTCTCTAGATACCCCTTAGCACGTAAAGGAATATTATTTGGAGGTCCATGGAGAAGAGTTTAGACACTAGGATAAGATAAGGAACACACCCATTATAAAGAAATCACATTAGGATTCTCTTTTTAAGCTGTTCCTTAAAACACTAGTGCTTAGGAAATCTATTGGAGGCAGAAGCAGTCAAGGGTAGCCTAGGGTTAGGGTTAGGCTTAGGGTACGGCTTAGGGTACGGGTTCGGGGAGGGGTTCGGGTACGGCGTAGGGAATGGGTTAGGGTTACGGTTAGGGTTAGTGTTAGGTTTAGGGCTCGGTTTAGTGTACGTGTTAGGGTTAGGGTAGGGGTTAGTGTTAGGGTAAGCGTTAGGGTTAGGGTAGTTATTAAACCTATCCCACTCTCTAGATACCCCGTAGCACGTAAAGCCATATTATTTGGGGGTCCATTCATGGAGAAGTTCTTAGACACTAAGATAATATAAGGAACACACCCATTATAAAGAAATCACATTAGGATTCGCTTTTTAAGCTGTTCCTTAAAACACTAGTGCTTAGGAAATCTATTGGAGGCAGAAGCAGTCAAGGGTAGCCTAGGGTTAGGGTTAGGCTTGAGGTTAGGCTTTGGGTACGGCTTAGGGTACGGGTTCGGGGAGGGGTTCGGGTACGGCGTAGGGTATGGGTTAGGGTTAGTGTTAGGGTTAGTGTTAGGGTTAGGGCTCCGTTTAGGGTACGGGTTAGGATTAGGTTACGTGTTAGGGTTAGAGTAGGGGTTAGGGTTAGGGTACGCATTAGAGTTAGGGTAGTTATTAAACCTATCCCACACTCTAGATACCCCTTAGCACGTAAAGGAAAATTATTTCGGGGTCCAGCCATGGAGAAGAGTTTAGACACTAGGATAAGATAAGGAACACACCCATTATAAAGAAATCACATTAGGATTCACTTTTTAAGCTGTTCCTTAAAACACTAGTGCTTAGGAAATCTATTGGAGGCAGAAGCAGTCAAGGGTAGCCTAGGGTTAGGGTTAGGCTTAGGGTACGGCTTAGGGTACGGCTTAGGGTACGGGTTCGGGGAGGGGTTCGTGTACGGCGGAGGGTATGTGTTAGGTTTAGGGTTTGGGTTAGTGTTAGGGTTAGGGCTCCTTTTAGGGTACGGGATAGGATTAGGGTACGTGTTAGGGTTAGAGTAGGGGTTAGGGTTAGGGTACGCGTTAGGGTTAGGGTAGTTATTAAACCTATCCCACTCTCTAGATACCCCTTAGCACGTAAAGGAATATTATTTGGGGGTCCAGCCATGGAGAAGAGTTTAGACACTAGGATAAGTTAAGGAACACACCTATTATAAAGAAATCACATTAGGATTCTCTTTATAAGCTGTTCCTTAAAACACTAGTGCTTAGGAAATCTATTGGAGGAAGAAGCAGTCAACGGTAGCCTAGGGTTAGGGTTAGGCTTAGAGTTAGGCTTAGGGTACGGCTTAGGATACGGGTTCGGGGAGGGCTTCGGGTATGGCGTAGGGTATGGGTTAGGGTTAGGGTTAGGGTTAGTGTTAGGGTTAGGGCTCGGTTTAGGGTACGGGTTAGGATTAGGGTACGTCTTAGGTTTAGGGTAGGGGTTAGGGTTAGGGTACGCGTTAGGGTTAGGGTAGTTATTAAACTTATCCCACTCTCTAGATACCCCTTAGCACGTAAAGCCATATTATTTGGGGGTCCATCCATGGAGAAGAGCTTAGACACTAAGATAATATAAGGAACACACCCATTATAAAAAAAATCACATTAGGATTCTTTTTTAACCTGTTCCTTAAAACACTAGTGCTTAGGAAATCTATTGGAGGCAGAAGCAGTCAAGGGTAGCCTAGGGTTAGGGTTAGGCTTGGGGTAAGGCTTAGGGTACGGCTTAGGGTACGGGTTCGGGGAGGGGTTCGGGTACGGCGTAGGGTATGGGTTAGGGTTAGGGTTAGTGTTAGTGTTAGGGTTAGGGCTCCGTTTAGGGTACGGGTTAGGATTAGGTTACGTGTTAGGTTTAGGGTAGGGGTTAGGGTTAGGGTACGCATTAGGGTTAGGGTAGTTATTAAACCTATCCCACTCTCTAGATACCCCTTAGCACGTAAAGGAATATTATGTGGGGGTCCAGCCATGGAGAAGAGTTTAGGCACTAGGATAAGATAAGGAACACACCCATTATAAAGAAATCACATTAGGATTCACTTTTTAAGCTGTTCCTTAAAACACTAGTGCTTAGGAAATCTATTGGAGGCAGAAGCAGTCAAGGGTAGCCTAGGGTTAGGGTTAGGCTTAGGGTACGGCTTAGGGTACGGCTTAGGGTACGGGTTCGAGGAGGGGTTCGGGTACGGCGTAGGGTATGGGTTAGGGTTAGATTTAGGGTTAGTGTTAGGGTTAGGGCTCGGTTTAGTGTACGTGTTAGGGTTTGGGTAGGGGTTAGGGTTAGGGTACGCGTTAGAGTTAAGGTAGTTATTAAACCTATCCCACTCTCTAGATACACCTTAGCACGTAAAGGAATATTATTTGGGGGTCCAGCCATGGAGAAGAGTTTAGACACTAGGATAAGATAAGGAACACACTCATTATAAAGAAATCACATTAGGATTCTCTTTTTAAGCTGTTCCTTAAAACACTAGTGCTTAGGAAATCTATTGGAGGCAGAAGCAGTCAAGGGTAGCCTAGGGTTAGGGTTAGGCTTAGGGTACGGCTTAGGGTACGGCTTAGGGTACGGGTTCGAGGAGGAGTTCGGGTACGGCGTAGGGTATGTGTTAGGGTTAGGGTTAGGGTTAGTGTTAGGGTTAGTGCTCGGTTTAGGGTATTGGTTAGGATTAGAGTACGTGTTAGGGTTAGGGTAGGGGATAGGGTTAGGGTACGCATTAGTGTTACGGTAGTTATTAAACCTATCCCACTCTCTAGATACCCCTTAGCACATAAAGGAATATTATTTGGAGTTCCAGCCATGGAGAAGAGTTTAGACACTAGGATAAGATAAGGAACACACTCATTATAAAGAAATCACATTAGGATTCTCTTTTTAAGCTGTTCCTTAAAACACTCGTGCTTACGAAATCTAATGGAGGCAGAAGCTGTCAAGGGTAGCCTAGGGTTATGGTTAGGCTTAGGGTTAGGCTTAGGCTACGGCTTAGGGTACGGTTTCGGTGAGGGCTTCGGGTACGGCGTAAGGTATGGGTTAGGGTTAGGGTTAGGGTTAGTGTTAGGTTTAGGGCTCGGTTTAGGGTATTGGTTCGGATTAGGGTACGTGTTAGGGTTACGGTAGGGGTTAGGGTTACGGTACGCGTTAGGGTTAGTGTAGTTATTAAACCTATCCCACTCTCTAGATACCCCTTAACACGTAAAGGAATATTATTTGGAGGTTCAGCCATGGAGAAGAGTTTAGACACTAGGATAAGATAAGGAACACACCCATGATAAAGAAATCACATTAGGATTCTCTTTTTACGCTGTTCCTTAAAACACTAGTGCTTAGGAAATCTATTGGAGGCAGAAGCAGTCAAGGGTAGCCAAGGGTTAGGGTTAGGCTTAGGGTTAGGTTTAGGGTACGGCTTAGGGTACGGGTTCGGGGAGGGGTTCGGATGTGGCGTAGGGTATGAGTTAGGGTTAGGGTTAGGGTTAGGGCTCGGTTTAGGGTACGGGTTAGGATTAGGGTACGTGTTAGGGTTAGGGTAGGGGTTAGGCTTAGGGTACACGTTAGGGTTAGGGTAGTTATTAAACCTATCCCACTCTCTAGAAACCCCTTAGCACGTAAAGGAATATTATTTGGGGGTCCAGCCATGGAGAAGAGTTTAGACACTAGGATAAGATAAGGAACACACCTATTATAAAGAAATCACATTAGGATTCTCTTTTTAAGCTCTTCCTTAAAACACTAGTGCTTAGGAAATCTATTGGAGGCAGAAGCAGTCAAGGGTAGCCTAGGGTTAGGGTTAGGTTTAGGGTTAGGTTTAGGGTACGGGTTCAGGGAGGGGTTCGGATATGGCGTAGGGTATGAGTTAGGGTTAGGGTTAGGTTTAGGGCTCGGTTTAGGGTACGGGTTAGGATTAGGGTACGTGTTAGGGTTAGGGTAGGGGTTAGGGTTAGGGTACGCCTTAGGGTTAGGGTAGTTATTAAACCTATCCCACTCTCTAGATACCCCTTAGCACGTAAAGGAATATTATTTGGGGGTCCAGCCATGGAGAAGAATTTAGACACTAGGATAAGATTAGGAACACACCCATTATAAAGAAATCACATTAGGATTCTATTTTTAAGCTGTTCCTTAAAACACTATTGCTTAGGAAATCTATTGGAGTCAGAAGCAGTCAAGGGTAGCCTAGGGTTAGGGTTAGGCTTAGGGTTAGGCTTAGGGTACGGCTTAGGGTACGGGTTCGGGGAGGGCTTCGGGTACAGTGTAGGGTATGGGTTAGGGTTACGGTTAGTGTTAGTGTTAGGGTTAGGGCTCGGTTTAGGGTCTGGGTTAGGATTAGGGTACGTGTTAGGGTTAGGGTAGTGGTTAGGGTTAGTGTACGTGTTAGGGTTAGGGTACTGATTAAACCTATCCCACTCTCTAGATACCCCTTAGCACGTAAAGGAATATTATTTGGGGTCCAGCCATGGAGAAAAGTTTAGACACTAGGATAAGATTAGGAACATACCCATTATAAAGAAATCACATTAGGATTCTCTTTTTAAGCTGTTCCTTAAAACACAAGTGCTTAGGAAATCTATTGGAGGCAGAAGCAGTAAAGGGTAGCCTAGGGTTAGGGCTAGGCTTAGGGTTAGGCTTAGGGTATGGGTTCGGGGAGGGCTTCGTGTACGGCGTAGGGTATGGGTTAGGGTTAGGGTTAGGGTTAGTGTTAGGGTTAAGGCTCGGTTTAGGGTATTGGTTAGGATTAGGGTACGTGTTAGGGTTAGGGTAGGGGTTAGGGTTAGGGTACGCGTTAGGGTTAATGTAGTTATTAAACCTATCCCACTCTCTAGATACCCCTTAGCACGTAAAGGAATATTATTTGGGGGTCCAGCCATGGAGAAGAGTTTAGACACTAGGATAAGATAAGGAACACACCCATTATAAAGAAATCACATTAGGATTCTCTTTTTAAGCTGTTCCTTAAAACACTAGTGCTTAGGAAATCTATTGGAGGCAGAAGCAGTCAAGGGTAGCCTAGGGTTAGGGTTAGGCTTAGGGTTAGGGTTAGGGTACGGCTTAGGGTACGGGTTCGGGTAGGGCTTCGGGTACGGCATAGGGTATGGGTAAGGGTTATGGTTAGGGTTAGTGTTAGGTTTAGGGCTCGGTTTAGGGTATTGGTTAGGATTAGGGTAAGTGTTAGGGTTAGGGTAGGGGTTAGGGTTAGGGTACGCGTTAGTGTTAGGGTAGTTATTAAACCTATCCCACTCTCTAGATACCCCTTAGCACATAAAGGAATATTATTTGGAGGTCCAGCCATGGAGAAGAGTTTAGATACTAGCATAAGATAAGGAACACACCCATTATAAAGAAATCACATTAGGATTCTCTTTTTAAGCTGTTCCATAAAACACTAGTGCTTAGGAAATCTATTGGAGGCAGAAGCAGTCAAGGGTAGCCTAGGGTTAGGGTTAGGCTTAGGGTACGGCTTAGTGTACGGCTTAGGGTACGGGTTCGGTGAGAGCTTCGGGTACGGCGTAGGGTATCGGTTAGGGTTAGGGTTAGGGTTAGTGTTAGGGTTAGGGCTCGGTTTAGGGTACGGGTTAGGATTAGGGTAGGGGTTAGGGTTAGGGTACGCTTTAGTGTTAGGGTAGTTATTAAACCTATCCCACTCTCTAGATACCCCTTAGTACGTAAAGGAATATTATTTGGAGGTCCAGGCATTGAGAAGAGTTTAGACACTAGGATAAGATAAGGAACACAACCATTATAAAGAAATCACATTAGGATTCTCTTTTTAAACTGTTCCTTAAAACACTAGTGCTTAGGAAATCTATTGGAGGCAGAAGCACTCAAGGGTAGCCTAGGGTTAGGGTTAGGCTTAGGGTACGGCTTAGGGTACGGCTTAGGGAACTTGTTCGGGGAGGGGTTCGGGTACGGCGTAGGGAATGGGTTAGGGTTAGGGTTAGGGTTAGTGTTAGGTTTAGGGCTCGGTTTACGGTACGGGTTAGGATTAGGGTACATGTTAGGGTTAGGGTAGGGGTTAGGATTAGGGTACGCGTTAGGGTTAGGGTAGTTATTAAACCTATCCCACTCTCTAGATACACCTTAGCACGTAAAGAAATATTATGTGGGGGTCCAGCCATGGAGAAGAGTTTAGACACTAGGATAAGATAAGGAACACACCCATTATAAAGAAATCACATTAAGATTCTCTTTTTAAGCTGTTCCTTAAAACACTAGTGCTGAGGAAATCTATTGGAGGCAGAAGCAGTCAAGGGTAGCCTAGGGTTAGTGTTAGGCTTAGGGTACGGTTTAGTGTACGGCTTAGGGTACGGGTTTGGGGAGGGCTTCGGGTACGGCGTAGGGTATGGGTTAGGGTTAGGGTTAGGGTTAGTGTTAAGGTTAGGGCTCGGTTTAGGTTATTGGTTAGGATTAGGGTACGTGTTAGGGTTAGGGTAGGGGTTAGGGTTAGGGTAAGCGTTAGGGTTAGGGTAGTTATTAAACCTATCCCACTCTCTAGATACCACGTAGCACGTAAAGCCATATTATTTGGGGGTCCATCCATGGAGAAGATCTTAGACACTAAGATAATATAAGGAACACACCCATTATAAAGAAATCACATTAGGATTCGCTTTTTAAGCTGTTCCTTAAAACACTAGTTCTTAGGAAATCTATTGGAGGCAGAAGCAGTCAAGGGTAGCCTAGGGTTAGGGTTAGGCTTGAGGTTAGGCTTTGGGTACGGCTTAGGGTACGGGTTCGGGGAGGGGTTCGGGTACGGCGTAGGGTATGGGTTAGGGTTAGTGTTAGGGTCTGTGTTAGGGTTAGGGCTCCGTTTAGGGTACGGGTTAGGATTAGGGTACGTCTTAGGTTTAGGGTAGGGGTTAGGGTTAGGGTACGCATTAGGGTTAGGGTAGTTATTAAACCTATCCCACTCTCTAGATACACCTTAGCACGTAAAGGAATATTATTTGGGGGTCCAGCCATGGAGAAGAGTTTAGACACTAGGATAAGATAAGGAACACACTCATTATAAAGAAATCACATTAGGATTCTCTTTTTAAGCTGTTCCTTAAAACACTAGTGCTAAGGAAATCTATTGGAGGCAGAAGCACTCAAGGGTAGCCTAGGGTTAGGGTTAGGCTTAGGGTACGGCTTAGGGTACGGCTTAGGGTACGGGTTAGGGGAGGGCTTCGTGTACGGCGTAGGGTATGTGTTAGGGTTAGGGTTAGGGTTAGTGTTAGGGTTAGTGCTCGGTTTAGGGTATTGGTTAGGATTAGAGTACGTGTTAGGGTTAGGGTAGGGGATAGGGTTAGGGTACGCATTAGTGTTAGGGTAGTTATTAAACCTATCCCACTCTCTAGATACCCCTTAGCACATAAAGGAATATTATTTGGAGGTCCAGCCATGGAGAAGAGTTTAGACACTAGGATAATATAAGGAACACACTCATTATAAAGAAATCACATTAGGATTCTCTTTTTAAGCTGTTCCTTAAAACACTCTTGCTTACGAAATCTAATGGAGGCAGAAGCTGTCAAGGGTAGCCTAGGGTTAGGGTTAGGCTTAGGGTTAGGCTTAGGGTACGGCTTAGGGTACGGTTTCGGTGAGGGCTTCGGGTACGGCGTAAGGTATGGGTTAGGGTTAGGGTTAGGGTTAGTGTTAGGGTTAGGGCTCGGTTTAGGGTATTGGTTCGGATTAGGGTACGTGTTAGGGTTACGGTAGGGGTTAGGGTTAGGGTACGCGTTAGGGTTAGTGTAGTTATTAAACCTATCCCACTCTCTAGATACCCCTTAGCACGTAAAGGAATATTATTTGGAGGTCCAGCCATGGAGAAGAGTTTAGACACTAGGATAAGATAAGGAACACACCCATTATAAAGAAATCACATTAGGATTCTCTTTTTAAGCTGTTCCTTAAAACACTATTGCTTACGAAATCTATTGGAGTCAGAAGCAGTCAAGGGTAGCCTAGGGTTAGGGTTAGGCTTAGGGTTAGGCTTAGGGTACGGCTTAGGGTACGGGTTCGGGGAGGGCTTCGGGTACAGTGTAGGGTATGTGTTAGGGTTACGGTTAGTGTTAGTGTTAGGGTTAGGGCTCGGTTTAGGGTCTGGGTTAGGATTAGGGTACGTGTTAGGGTTAGGGTAGTGGTTAGGGTTAGTGTACGTGTTAGGGTTAGGGTACTGATTAAACCTATCCCACTCTCTAGATACCCCTTAGCACGTAAAGGAATATTATTTGGGGTCCAGCCATGGAGAAAAGTTTAGACACTAGGATAAGATTAGGAACATACCCATTATAAAGAAATCACATTAGGATTCTCTTTTTAAGCTGTTCCTTAAAACACAAGTGCTTAGGAAATCTATTGGAGGCAGAAGCAGTAAAGGGTAGCCTAGGGTTAGGGTTAGGCTTAGGGTTAGGCTTAGGGTATGGGTTCGGGGAGGGCTTCGTGTACGGCGTAGGGTATGGGTTAGGGTTAGGGTTAGGGTTAGTGTTAGGGTTAAGGCTCGGTTTAGGGTATTGGTTAGGATTAGGGTACGTGTTAGGGTTAGGGTAGGGGTTAGGGTTAGGGTACGCGTTAGGGTTAATGTAGTTATTAAACCTATCCCACTCTCTAGATACCCCTTAGCACGTAAAGGAATATTATTTGGGGGTCCAGCCATGGAGAAGAGTTTAGACACTAGGATAAGATAAGGAACACACCCATTATAAAGAAATCACATTAGGATTCTCTTTTTAAGCTGTTCCTTAAAACACTAGTGCTTAGGAAATCTATTGGAGGCAGAAGCAGTCAAGGGTAGCCTAGGGTTAGGGTTAGGCTTAGGGTTAGGGTTAGGGTACGGCTTAGGGTACGGTTTCGGGTAGGGCTTCGGGTACGGCATAGGGTATGGGTAAGGGTTATGGTTAGGGTTAGTGTTAGGTTTAGGGCTCGGTTTAGGGTATTGGTTAGGATTAGGGTAAGTGTTAGGGTTAGGGTAGGGGTTAGGGTTAGGGTACGCGTTAGTGTTAGGGTAGTTATTAAACCTATCCCACTCTCTAGATACCCCTTAGCACATAAAGGAATATTATTTGGAGGTCCAGCCATGGAGAAGAGTTTAGATACTAGCATAAGATAAGGAACACACCCATTATAAAGAAATCACATTAGGATTCTCTTTTTAAGCTGTTCCATAAAACACTAGTGCTTAGGAAATCTATTGGAGGCAGAAGCAGTCAAGGGTAGCCTAGGGTTAGGGTTAGGCTTAGGGTACGGCTTAGTGTACGGCTTAGGGTACGGGTTCGGTGAGAGCTTCGGGTACGGCGTAGGGTATCGGTTAGGGTTAGGGTTAGTGTTAGGGTTAGGGCTCGGTTTAGGGTACGGGTTAGGATTAGGGTAGGGGTTAGGGTTAGGGTACGCTTTAGTGTTAGGGTAGTTATTAAACCTATCCCACTCTCTAGATACCCCTTAGTACGTAAAGGAATATTATTTGGAGGTCCAGGCATTGAGAAGAGTTTAGACACTAGGATAAGATAAGGAACACACCCATTATAAAGAAATCACATTAGGATTCTCTTTTTAAGCTGTTCCTTAAAACACTAGTGCTTAGGAAATCTATTGGAGGCAGAAGCACTCAAGGGTAGCCTAGGGTTAGGGTTAGGCTTAGGGTACGGCTTAGGGTACGGCTTAGGGAACTTGTTCGGGGAGGGGTTCGGGTACGGCGTAGGGAATGGGTTAGGGTTAGGGTTAGGGTTAGTGTTAGGTTTAGGGCTCGGTTTACGGTACGGGTTAGGATTAGGGTACATGTTAGGGTTAGGGTAGGGGTTAGGATTAGGGTACGCGTTAGGGTTAGGGTAGTTATTAAACCTATCCCACTCTCTAGATACACCTTAGCACGTAAAGAAATATTATGTGGGGGTCCAGCCATGGAGAAGAGTTTAGACACTAGGATAAGATAAGGAACACACCCATTATAAAGAAATCACATTAAGATTCTCTTTTTAAGCTGTTCCTTAAAACACTAGTGCTGAGGAAATCTATTGGAGGCAGAAGCAGTCAAGGGTAGCCTAGGGTTAGTGTTAGGCTTAGGGTACGGTTTAGTGTACGGCTTAGGGTACGGGTTCGGGGAGGGCTTCGGGTACGGCGTAGGGTATGGGTTAGGGTTAGGGTTAGGGTTAGTGTTAAGGTTAGGGCTCGGTTTAGGTTATTGGTTAGGATTAGGGTACGTGTTAGGGTTAGGGTAGGGGTTAGGGTTAGGGTAAGCGTTAGGGTTAGGGTAGTTATTAAACCTATCCCACTCTCTAGATACCACGTAGCACGTAAAGCCATATTATTTGGGGGTCCATCCATGGAGAAGATCTTAGACACTAAGATAATATAAGGAACACACCCATTATAAAGAAATCACATTAGGATTCGCTTTTTAAGCTGTTCCTTAAAACACTAGTTCTTAGGAAATCTATTGGAGGCAGAAGCAGTCAAGGGTAGCCTAGGGTTAGGGTTAGGCTTGAGGTTAGGCTTTGGGTACGGCTTAGGGTACGGGTTCGGGGAGGGGTTCGGGTACGGCGTAGGGTATGGGTTAGGGTTAGTGTTAGGGTCTGTGTTAGGGTTAGGGCTCCGTTTAGGGTACGGGTTAGGATTAGGGTACGTCTTAGGTTTAGGGTAGGGGTTAGGGTTAGGGTACGCGTTAGGGTTAGGGTAGTTATTAAACTTATCCCACTCTCTAGATACCCCTTAGCACGTAAAGCCATATTATTTGGGGGTCCATCCATGGAGAAGAGCTTAGACACTAAGATAATATAAGGAACACACCCATTATAAAGAAATCACATTAGGATTCTCTTTTTAAGCTGTTCCTTAAAACACTAGTGCTTAGGAAATCTATTGGAGGCAGAAGCAGTCAAGGGTAGCCTAGGGTTAGGGTTAGGCTTAGGGTAAGGCTTAGGGTACGGCTTAGGGTACGGGTTCGGGGAGGGGTTCGGGTACGGCGTAGGGTATGGGTTAGGGTTAGGGTTAGGGTTAGTGTTAGGGTTAGGGCTCCGTTTAGGGTACGGGTTAGGATTAGGTTACGTGTTAGGTTTAGGGTAGGGGTTAGGGTTAGGGTACGCATTAGGGTTAGGGTAGTTATTAAACCTATCCCACTCTCTAGATACACCTTAGCACGTAAAGGAATATTATTTGGGGGTCCAGCCATGGAGAAGAGTTTAGACACTAGGATAAGATAAGGAACACACTCATTATAAAGAAATCACATTAGGATTCTCTTTTTAAGCTGTTCCTTAAAACACTAGTGCTAAGGAAATCTATTGGAGGCAGAAGCAGTCAAGGGTAGCCTAGGGTTAGGGTTAGGCTTAGGGTACGGCTTAGGGTACGGCTTAGGGTACGGGTTAGGGGAGGGCTTCGTGTACGGCGTAGGGTATGTGTTAGGGTTAGGGTTAGGGTTAGTGTTAGGGTTAGTGCTCGGTTTAGGGTATTGGTTAGGATTAGAGTACGTGTTAGGGTTAGGGTAGGGGATAGGGTTAGGGTACGCATTAGTGTTAGGGTAGTTATTAAACCTATCCCACTCTCTAGATACCCCTTAGCACATAAAGGAATATTATTTGGAGGTCCAGCCATGGAGAAGAGTTTAGACACTAGGATAATATAAGGAACACACTCATTATAAAGAAATCACATTAGGATTCTCTTTTTAAGCTGTTCCTTAAAACACTCTTGATTACGAAATCTAATGGAGGCAGAAGCTGTCAAGGGTAGCCTAGGGTTAGGGTTAGGCTTAGGGTTAGGCTTAGGGTACGGCTTAGGGTACGGTTTCGGTGAGGGCTTCGGGTACGGCGTAAGGTATGGGTTAGGGTTAGGGTTAGGGTTAGTGTTAGGGTTAGGGCTCGGTTTAGGGTATTGGTTCGGATTAGGGTACGTGTTAGGGTTACGGTAGGGGTTAGGGTTAGGGTACGCGTTAGGGTTAGTGTAGTTATTAAACCTATCCCACTCTCTAGATACCCCTTAGCACGTAAAGGAATATTATTTGGAGGTCCAGCCATGGAGAAGAGTTTAGACACTAGGATAAGATAAGGAACACACCCATTATAAAGAAATCACATTAGGATTCTCTTTTTAAGCTGTTCCTTAAAACACTAGTGCTTAGGAAATCTATTGGAGGCAGAAGCAGTCAAGGGTAGCCTAGGGTTATGGTTAGGCTTAGGGTACGGCTTAGGGTACGGCTTAGGGTACGGGTTCGGGGAGGGCTTCGGGTACGGCGTAGGGTATGGGTTAGGGTTAGTGTTAGGGTTAGGGCTCCGTTTAGGGTACGGGTTAGGATTAGGTTACGTGTTAGGGTTAGGGTAGGGGTTAGGGTTAGGGTACGCATTAGAGTTAGGGTAGTTATTAAACCTATCCCACTCTCTAGATACCCCTTAGCACGTAAAGGAATATTATTTGGAGGTCCAGCCATGGAGAAGAGTTTAGACACTAGGATAAGATAAGGAACACACGTATTATAATGAAATCACATTAGGATTCTCTTTATAAGCTGTTCCTTAAAACACTCGTGCTTAGGAAATCTATTGGAGGCAGAAGCAGTCAAGGGTAGCCTAGGGTTAGGGTTAGGCTTAGGGTTAGGCTTAGGGTACGGCTTAGGGTACGGGTTCGGGGAGGGCTTCGGGTATGGCGTAGGGTATGGGTTAGGGTTAGGGTTAGGGTTAGTGTTAGGGTTAGGGCTCGGTTTAGGGTACGGTTTAGGATTAGGGTACGTGTTAGGGTTAGGGTAGGGGTTAGGGTTAGGGTACGCGGTAGGGTTAGGGTAGTTATTAAACCTATCCCACTCTCTAGATACCCCTTAGCACGTAAAGGAATATTATTTGGGGGTCCAGCCATGGAGAAGAGTTTAGACATTAGGATAAGATAAGGAACACACCCATTATAAAGAAATCACATTAGGATTCTCTTTTTAAGCTGTTCCTTAAAACACTAGTGCTTAGGAAATCTATTGGAGGCAGAAGCAGTCAAGGGTAGCCTAGGGTTAGGGTTAGGCTTAGGATTAGGCTTAGGGTACGGCTTAGGGTACGGGTTCGGGGAGGGGTTCGGGTACGGCGTAGGGTATGGGTTAGGGTTAGGGTTAGGGTTAGTGTTAGGGTTAGGGCTCGGTTTAGGATATTGGTTAGGATTAGGGTACGTGTTAGGGTTAGGGTAGGGGTTAGGGTTAGGGTACGCGTTAGTGTTAGGTTAGTTATTAAACCTATCCCACTCTCTAGATACCCCTTAGCACGTAAAGGAATATTATTTGGAGGTCTAGCCATGGAGAAGAGTTTAGACACTAAGATAAGATAAGGAACACACCCATTACAAAGCAATCACATTAGGATTCGCTTTTTAAGCTGTTCCTTAAAACACTAGTGCTTAGGAAATCTATTGGAGGCAGAAGCAGTCAAGGGTAGCCTAGGGTTAGGGTTAGGCTTAGGGTTAGGGTTAGGGTACGGCTTAGGGTACGGGTTCGGGGAGGGGTTCGTGTACGGTGTAGGGTATGGGTTAGGGTTAGGGTTAGGGTTAGTGTTAGTGTTAGGGCTCGGTTTAGTGTACGTGTTAGGGTTAGGGTAGGGGTTAGGGTTAGGGTACGCGTTAGAGTTAAGGTAGTTATTAAACCGATCCCACTCTCTAGATACACCTTAGCACGTAAAGGAATATTATTTGGGGGTCCAGCCATGGAGAAGAGTTTAGACACTAGGATAAGATAAGGAACACACTCATTATAAAGAAATCACATTAGGATTCTCTTTTTAAGCTGTTCCTTAAAACACTAGTGCTAAGGAAATCTATTGGAGGCAGAAGCAGTCAAGGGTAGCCTAGGGTTAGGGTTAGGCTTAGGGTACGGCTTAGGGTACGGCTTAGGGTACGGGTTCGGGGAGGGCTTCGGGTACGGCGAAGGGTATGGGTTAGGGTTAGGGTTAGGGTTAGTGTTAGGGTTAGGGCTCGGTTTAGGTTATTGGTTAGGATTAGAGTACGTGTTAGGGTTAGGGTAGGGGTTAGGGTTAGGGTACGCATTAGTGTTAGGGTAGTTATTAAACCTATCCCACTCTCTAGATACCCCTTAGCACATAAAGGAATATTATTTGGAGGTCCAGCCATGGAGAAGAGTTTAGACACTAGGATAAGATAAGGAACACACCCATTATAAAGAAATCACATTAGGATTCTCTTTTTAAGCTGTTCCTTAAAACACTAGTGCTTAGGAAATCTATTGGTGGCAGAAGCAGTCAAGGGTAGCCTAGGGTTAGGGTTAGGCTTAGGGTACGGCTTAGGGTACGGGTTCGGGGAGGGGTACGGGTACGGCGTAGGGAATGGGTTAGGGTTAGGGTTAGGGTTAGTGTTAGGTTTAGGGCTCGGTTTAGGGTACGGATTAGGATTAGGGTACATGTTAGGGTTAGGGTAGGGGTTAGGATTAGGGTACGCGTTAGGGTTAGGGTAGTTATTAAACTTATCCCACTCTCTAGATACACCTTAGCACGTAAAGGAATATTATGTGGGGGTCCAGCCATGGAGAAGAGTTTAGACACTAGGATAAGATAAGGAACACACCCATTATAAAGAAATCACATTAAGATTCTCTTTTTAAGCTGTTCCTTAAAACACTAGTGCTGAGGAAATCTATTGGAGGCATTAGCTGTCAATGGTAGACTAGGGTTAGTGTTAGGCTTAGGGTACGGCTTAGGGTACGGCTTAGGGTACGGGTTCGGGGAGGGCTTCGGGTACGGCGTAGGGTATGGGTTAGGGTTAGGGTTAGGAATAGTGTTAGGGTTAGGGCTCGGTTTAGGGTATTGGTTAGGATTAGGTTACGTGTTAGGGTTAGGGTAGGGGTTAGGGTTAGGGTACGCGTTAGTGTTAGGATGGTTATTAAACCTATCCCAATCTCTAGATACCCCTTAGCAGGTAAAGGACTGTTATTTGAGGGTCCAGCAGTGGAGAAGAGTTTAGACACTAGGATAAGATATGGAACACACCCATTATAAAGAAATCACATTAGGATTCTCTTTTTAAGCTGTTCCTTAAAACACTAGTGCTTAGGAAATCTATTTGAGGCAGTAGCAGTCAAGGGTACCCTATGGTTACGGTTAGGCTTAGGGTACGGCTTAGGGTACGGGTTTGGGGAGGGCTTCGGGTACGGTGTAGGGTATGGGTTAGGGTTAGTGTTAGGGTTAGTGTTAGGGTTAGGGCTCAGTTTAGGGTATTGGTTGGGATTAGAGTACGTGTTAGTGTTAGGGTAGGGGTTAGGGTTAGGGTTCGCGTTAGTGTTAGGGTAGTTATTAAACCTATCCCACTCTCTAGATACCCCTTAGCACGTAAAGGAATATTATTTGGAGGTCCAGCCATGGAGAAGAGTTTAGACACTAGTATAAGATAAGGAACACACCCATTATAAAGAAATCACATTAGGATTCTCTTTTTAAGCTGTTCCTTAAAACACTAGTGCTTAAGAAACCTATTGGAGCCAGAAGCAGTCAAGGGTAGCGTAGGGTTAGGGTTAGGCTTAGGGTACGGCTTAGGGTACGGGTTCGGGGAGGGCTTCGGGTACGGCGTAGGGTATGGGTTAGGGTTAAAGTTAGGGTTAGTGTTAGTGTTAGGGCTCGGTTTAGGGTACGGGTTAGGATTAGTGTACGTGTTAGGGTTAGGGTAGGGGTTAGGGTTAGGGTACGCGTTAGGGTTAGGGCAGTTATTAAACCTATCCCACTCTCTAGATACCCCGTAGCACGTAAAACCATATTATTTGGGGGTCCATCCATGGAGAAGATCTTAGACACTAAGATAATATAAGGAACACACCCATTATAAAGAAATCACATTAGGATTCGCTTTTTAAGCTGTTCCTTAAAACACTAGTGCTTAGGAAATCTACTGGAGGCAGAAGCAGTCAAGGGTAGCCTAGGGTTAGGGTTAGGCATGGGGTTAGGCTTAGGGTACGGTTTAGGGAACGGGTTCGGAGAGGGCTTCGGGTACGGCGTAGGGTATGGGTTAGGGTTAGTGTTAGGGTTAGTGTTAGGGTTAGGGCTCCGTTTAGAGTACGGGTTAGGATTAGGTTAGGTGTTAGGGTTAGGGTAGGGGTTAGGGTTAGGTTACGCATTAGAGTTAGGGTAGTTATTAAACCTATCCCACACTCTAGATACCCCTTAGCACGTAAAGGAATATTATTTGGGGGTCCAGCCATGGAGAAGAGTTTAGACACTAGGATAAGATAAGGAACACACCCATTATAAAGAAATCACATTAGGATTCTCTTTTTAAGCTGTTCCTTAAAACACTAGTGCTTAGGAAATCTATTGGAGGCAGAAGCAGTCAAGGGTAGCCTAGGGTTAGGGTTAGGCTTAGGGTTAGGGTTAGGGTACGGCTTAGGGTACGGGTTCTGGGAGGGGTTCGTGTACGGCGTAGGGTATGGGTTAGGGTTAGGGTTAGGTTTAGTGTTAGGGTTAGGGCTCGGTTTAGGGTACGGGTTAGGATTAGGGTACGTGTTAGGGTTAGGGTAGTGGTTATGGTTAGTGTACGTGTTAGGGTTAGGGTAGTGATTAAACCTATCCCACTCTCTAGATACCCCTTAGCACGTAAAGGAATATTATTTGGCGGTCCAGCCATGGAGAAAAGTTTAGACACTAGGATAAGATAAGGAACATACCCATTATAAAGAAATCACATTAGGATTCTCTTTTTAAGCTGTTCCTTAAAACACTAGTGCTTAGGAAATCTATTGGAGGCAGAAGCAGTCAAGGGTAGCCTAGGGTTAGGGTTGGGCTTAGGGTTAGGCTTAGGGTATGGCTTAGGGTATGGGTTCGGGGAGGGCTTCGTGTACGGCGTAGGGTATGGGTTAGGGTTAGGGTTAGGGTTAGTGTTAGGTTTAGGTCTCGGTTTAGGGTACGGGTTAGGATTAGGTTACATGTTAGGGTTAGGGGAGGGGTTAGGATTAGGATACGCGTTAGGGTTAGGGTAGTTATTAAACCTATCCCACCCTCTAGATACACCTTAGCACGTAAAGAAATATTATGTGGGGGTCCAGCCATGGAGAAGAGTTTAGACATTAGGATAAGATAAGTAACACACCCATTATAAAGAAATCACATTAAGATTCTCTTTTTAAGCTGTTCCTTAAAACACTAGTGCTGAGGAAATCTATTGGAGGCAGAAGCAGTCAAGGGTAGCCTAGGGTTAGTGTTAGGCTTAGGGTACGGTTTAGTGTACGGCTTAGGGTACGGGTTCGGGGAGGGCTTCGGGTACGGCGAAGGGTATGGGTTAGGGTTAGGGTTAGGGTTAGTGTTAAGGTTAGGGCTCGGTTTAGGTTATTGGTTAGGATTAGGGTACGTGTTAGGGATAGGGTAGGGGTTAGGGTTAGGGTACGCGTTAGTGTTAGGGTAGTTATTAAACCTATCCCACTCTCTAGATACCCCTTAGCACGTAAAGGAATATTATTTGGAGGTCCATGGAGAAGAGTTTAGACACTAGGATAAGATAAGGAACACACCCATTATAAAGAAATCACATTAGGATTCTCTTTTTAAGCTGTTCCTTAAAACACTAGTGCTTAGGAAATCTATTGGAGGCAGAAGCAGTCAAGGGTAGCCTAGGGTTAGGGTTAGGCTTAGGGTACGGCTTAGGGTACGGGTTCGGGGAGGGGTTCGGGTACGGCGTAGGGAATGGGTTAGGGTTACGGTTAGGGTTAGTGTTAGGTTTAGGGCTCGGTTTAGTGTACGTGTTAGGGTTAGGGTAGGGGTTAGTGTTAGGGTAAGCGTTAGGGTTAGGGTAGTTATTAAACCTATCCCACTCTCTAGATACCCCGTAGCACGTAAAGCCATATTATTTGGGGGTCCATTCATGGAGAAGTTCTTAGACACTAAGATAATATAAGGAACACACCCATTATAAAGAAATCACATTAGGATTCGCTTTTTAAGCTGTTCCTTAAAACACTAGTGCTTAGGAAATCTATTGGAGGCAGAAGCAGTCAAGGGTAGCCTAGGGTTAGGGTTAGGCTTGAGGTTAGGCTTTGGGTACGGCTTAGGGTACGGGTTCGGGGAGGGGTTCGGGTACGGCGTAGGGTATGGGTTAGGGTTAGTGTTAGGGTTAGTGTTAGGGTTAGGGCTCCGTTTAGGGTACGGGTTAGGATTAGGTTACGTGTTAGGGTTAGAGTAGGGGTTAGGGTTAGGGTACGCATTAGAGTTAGGGTAGTTATTAAACCTATCCCACACTCTAGATACCCCTTAGCACGTAAAGGAAAATTATTTCGGGGTCCAGCCATGGAGAAGAGTTTAGACACTAGGATAAGATAAGGAACACACCCATTATAAAGAAATCACATTAGGATTCACTTTTTAAGCTGTTCCTTAAAACACTAGTGCTTAGGAAATCTATTGGAGGCAGAAGCAGTCAAGGGTAGCCTAGGGTTAGGGTTAGGCTTAGGGTACGGCTTAGGGTACGGCTTAGGGTACGGGTTCGGGGAGGGGTTCGTGTACGGCGGAGGGTATGTGTTAGGTTTAGGGTTTGGGTTAGTGTTAGGGTTAGGGCTCCTTTTAGGGTACGGGATAGGATTAGGGTACGTGTTAGGGTTAGAGTAGGGGTTAGGGTTAGGGTACGCGTTAGGGTTAGGGTACTTATTAAACCTATCCCACTCTCTAGATACCCCTTAGCACGTAAAGGAATATTATTTGGGGGTCCAGCCATGGAGAAGAGTTTAGACACTAGGATAAGTTAAGGAACACACCTATTATAAAGAAATCACATTAGGATTCTCTTTATAAGCTGTTCCTTAAAACACTAGTGCTTAGGAAATCTATTGGAGGAAGAAGCAGTCAACGGTAGCCTAGGGTTAGGGTTAGGCTTAGAGTTAGGCTTAGGGTACGGCTTAGGATACGGGTTCGGGGAGGGCTTCGGGTATGGCGTAGGGTATGGGTTAGGGTTAGGGTTAGGGTTAGTGTTAGGGTTAGGGCTCGGTTTAGGGTACGGGTTAGGATTAGGGTCCGTCTTAGGTTTAGGGTAGGGGTTAGGGTTAGGGTACGCGTTAGGGTTAGGGTAGTTATTAAACTTATCCCACTCTCTAGATACCCCTTAGCACGTAAAGCCATATTATTTGGGGGTCCATCCATGGAGAAGAGCTTAGACACTAAGATAATATAAGGAACACACCCATTATAAAAAAAATCACATTAGGATTCTTTTTTAACCTGTTCCTTAAAACACTAGTGCTTAGGAAATCTATTGGAGGCAGAAGCAGTCAAGGGTAGCCTAGGGTTAGGGTTAGGCTTGGGGTAAGGCTTAGGGTACGGCTTAGGGTACGGGTTCGGGGAGGGGTTCGGGTACGGCGTAGGGTATGGGTTAGGGTTAGGGTTAGTGTTAGTGTTAGGGTTAGGGCTCCGTTTAGGGTACGGGTTAGGATTAGGTTACGTGTTAGGTTTAGGGTAGGGGTTAGGGTTAGGGTACGCATTAGGGTTAGGGTAGTTATTAAACCTATCCCACTCTCTAGATACCCCTTAGCACGTAAAGGAATATTATGTGGGGGTCCAGCCATGGAGAAGAGTTTAGACACTAGGATAAGATAAGGAACACACCCATTATAAAGAAATCACATTAGGATTCACTTTTTAAGCTGTTCCTTAAAACACTAGTGCTTAGGAAATCTATTGGAGGCAGAAGCAGTCAAGGGTAGCCTAGGGTTAGGGTTAGGCTTAGGGTACGGCTTAGGGTACGGCTTAGGGTACGGGTTCGAGGAGGGGTTCGGGTATGGCGTAGGGTATGGGTTAGGGTTAGGTTTAGGGTTAGTGTTAGGGTTAGGGCTCGGTTTAGTGTACGTGTTAGGGTTTGGGTAGGGGTTAGGGTTAGGGTACGCGTTAGAGTTAAGGTAGTTATTAAACCTATCCCACTCTCTAGATACACCTTAGCACGTAAAGGAATATTATTTGGGGGTCCAGCCATGGAGAAGAGTTTAGACACTAGGATAAGATAAGGAACACACTCATTATAAAGAAATCACATTAGGATTCTCTTTTTAAGCTGTTCCTTAAAACACTAGTGCTTAGGAAATCTATTGGAGGCAGAAGCAGTCAAGGGTAGCCTAGGGTTAGGGTTAGGCTTAGGGTACGGCTTAGGGTACGGCTTAGGGTACGGGTTCGAGGAGGGGTTCGGGTACGGCGTAGGGTATGTGTTAGGGTTAGGGTTAGGGTTAGTGTTAGGGTTAGTGCTCGGTTTAGGGTATTGGTTAGGATTAGAGTACGTGTTAGGGTTAGGGTAGGGGATAGGGTTAGGGTACGCATTAGTGTTACGGTAGTTATTAAACCTATCCCACTCTCTAGATACCCCTTAGCACATAAAGGAATATTATTTGGAGTTCCAGCCATGGAGAAGAGTTTAGACACTAGGATAAGATAAGGAACACACTCATTATAAAGAAATCACATTAGGATTCTCTTTTTAAGCTGTTCCTTAAAACACTCGTGCTTACGAAATCTAATGGAGGCAGAAGCTGTCAAGGGTAGCCTAGGGTTAGGGTTAGGCTTAGGGTTAGGCTTAGGCTACGGCTTAGGGTACGGTTTCGGTGAGGGCTTCGGGTACGGCGTAAGGTATGGGTTAGGGTTAGGGTTAGGGTTAGTGTTAGGTTTAGGGCTCGGTTTAGGGTATTGGTTCGGATTAGGGTACGTGTTAGGGTTACGGTAGGGGTTAGGGTTACGGTACGCGTTAGGGTTAGTGTAGTTATTAAACCTATCCCACTCTCTAGATACCCCTTAACACGTAAAGGAATATTATTTGGAGGTTCAGCCATGGAGAAGAGTTTAGACACTAGGATAAGATAAGGAACACACCCATGATAAAGAAATCACATTAGGATTCTCTTTTTACGCTGTTCCTTAAAACACTAGTGCTTAGGAAATCTATTGGAGGCAGAAGCAGTCAAGGGTAGCCAAGGGTTAGGGTTAGGCTTAGGGTTAGGTTTAGGGTACGGCTTAGGGTACGGGTTCGGGGAGGGGTTCGGATGTGGCGTAGGGTATGAGTTAGGGTTAGGGTTAGGGTTAGGGCTCGGTTTAGGGTACGGGTTAGGATTAGGGTACGTGTTAGGGTTAGGGTAGGGGTTAGGCTTAGGGTACACGTTAGGGTTAGGGTAGTTATTAAACCTATCCCACTCTCTAGAAACCCCTTAGCACGTAAAGGAATATTATTTGGGGGTCCAGCCATGGAGAAGAGTTTAGACACTAGGATAAGATAAGGAACACACCTATTATAAAGAAATCACATTAGGATTCTCTTTTTAAGCTCTTCCTTAAAACACTAGTGCTTAGGAAATCTATTGGAGGCAGAAGCAGTCAAGGGTAGCCTAGGGTTAGGGTTAGGTTTAGGGTTAGGTTTAGGGTACGGGTTCAGGGAGGGGTTCGGATATGGCGTAGGGTATGAGTTAGGGTTAGGGTTAGGTTTAGGGCTCGGTTTAGGGTACGGGTTAGGGTTAGGGTACGTGTTAGGGTTAGGGTAGGGGTTAGGGTTAGGGTACGCCTTAGGGTTAGGGTAGTTATTAAACCTATCCCACTCTCTAGATACCCCTTAGCACGTAAAGGAATATTATTTGGGGGTCCAGCCATGGAGAAGAATTTAGACACTAGGATAAGATTAGGAACACACCCATTATAAAGAAATCACATTAGGATTCTATTTTTAAGCTGTTCCTTAAAACACTATTGCTTAGGAAATCTATTGGAGTCAGAAGCAGTCAAGGGTAGCCTAGGGTTAGGGTTAGGCTTAGGGTTAGGCTTAGGGTACGGCTTAGGGTACGGGTTCGGGGAGGGCTTCGGGTACAGTGTAGGGTATGGGTTAGGGTTACGGTTAGTGTTAGTGTTAGGGTTAGGGCTCGGTTTAGGGTCTGGGTTAGGATTAGGGTACGTGTTAGGGTTAGGGTAGTGGTTAGGGTTAGTGTACGTGTTAGGGTTAGGGTACTGATTAAACCTATCCCACTCTCTAGATACCCCTTAGCACGTAAAGGAATATTATTTGGGGTCCAGCCATGGAGAAAAGTTTAGACACTAGGATAAGATTAGGAACATACCCATTATAAAGAAATCACATTAGGATTCTCTTTTTAAGCTGTTCCTTAAAACACAAGTGCTTAGGAAATCTATTGGAGGCAGAAGCAGTAAAGGGTAGCCTAGGGTTAGGGCTAGGCTTAGGGTTAGGCTTAGGGTATGGGTTCGGGGAGGGCTTCGTGTACGGCGTAGGGTATGGGTTAGGGTTAGGGTTAGGATTAGTGTTAGGGTTAAGGCTCGGTTTAGGGTATTGGTTAGGATTAGGGTACGTGTTAGGGTTAGGGTAGGGGTTAGGGTTAGGGTACGCGTTAGGGTTAATGTAGTTATTAAACCTATCCCACTCTCTAGATACCCCTTAGCACGTAAAGGAATATTATTTGGGGGTCCAGCCATGGAGAAGAGTTTAGACACTAGGATAAGATAAGGAACACACCCATTATAAAGAAATCACATTAGGATTCTCTTTTTAAGCTGTTCCTTAAAACACTAGTGCTTAGGAAATCTATTGGAGGCAGAAGCAGTCAAGGGTAGCCTAGGGTTAGGGTTAGGCTTAGGGTTAGGGTTAGGGTACGGCTTAGGGTACGGGTTCGGGTAGGGCTTCGGGTACGGCATAGGGTATGGGTAAGGGTTATGGTTAGGGTTAGTGTTAGGTTTAGGGCTCGGTTTAGGGTATTGGTTAGGATTAGGGTAAGTGTTAGGGTTAGGGTAGGGGTTAGGGTTAGGGTACGCGTTAGTGTTAGGGTAGTTATTAAACCTATCCCACTCTCTAGATACCCCTTAGCACATAAAGGAATATTATTTGGAGGTCCAGCCATGGAGAAGAGTTTAGATACTAGCATAAGATAAGGAACACACCCATTATAAAGAAATCACATTAGGATTCTCTTTTTAAGCTGTTCCATAAAACACTAGTGCTTAGGAAATCTATTGGAGGCAGAAGCAGTCAAGGGTAGCCTAGGGTTAGGGTTAGGCTTAGGGTACGGGTTAGTGTACGGCTTAGGGTACGGGTTCGGTGAGAGCTTCGGGTACGGCGTAGGGTATCGGTTAGGGTTAGGGTTAGGGTTAGTGTTAGGGTTAGGGCTCGGTTTAGGGTACGGGTTAGGATTAGGGTAGGGGTTAGGGTTAGGGTACGCTTTAGTGTTAGGGTAGTTATTAAACCTATCCCACTCTCTAGATACCCCTTAGTACGTAAAGGAATATTATTTGGAGGTCCAGGCATTGAGAAGAGTTTAGACACTAGGATAAGATAAGGAACACACCCATTATAAAGAAATCACATTAGGATTCTCTTTTTAAACTGTTCCTTAAAACACTAGTGCTTAGGAAATCTATTGGAGGCAGAAGCACTCAAGGGTAGCCTAGGGTTAGGGTTAGGCTTAGGGTACGGCTTAGGGTACGGATTAGGGAACTTGTTCGGGGAGGGGTTCGGGTACGGCGTAGGGAATGGGTTAGGGTTAGGGTTAGGGTTAGTGTTAGGTTTAGGGCTCGGTTTACGGTACGGGTTAGGATTAGGGTACGTGTTAGGGTTAGGGTAGGGGTTAGGGTTAGGGTAAGCGTTAGGGTTAGGGTAGTTATTAAACCTATCCCACTCTCTAGATACCACGTAGCACGTAAAGCCATATTATTTGGGGGTCCATCCATGGAGAAGATCTTAGACACTAAGATAATATAAGGAACACACCCATTATAAAGAAATCACATTAGGATTCGCTTTTTAAGCTGTTCCTTAAAACACTAGTTCTTAGGAAATCTATTGGAGGCAGAAGCAGTCAAGGGTAGCCTAGGGTTAGGGTTAGGCTTGAGGTTAGGCTTTGGGTACGGCTTAGGGTACGGGTTCGGGGAGGGGTTCGGGTACGGCGTAGGGTATGGGTTAGGGTTAGTGTTAGGGTCTGTGTTAGGGTTAGGGCTCCGTTTAGGGTACGGGTTAGGATTAGGGTACGTCTTAGGTTTAGGGTAGGGGTTAGGGTTAGGGTACGCGTTAGGTTTAGGGTAGTTATTAAACTTATCCCACTCTCTAGATACCCCTTAGCACGTAAAGCCATATTATTTGGGGGTCCATCCATGGAGAAGAGCTTAGACACTAAGATAATATAAGGAACACACCCATTATAAAGAAATCACATTAGGATTCTCTTTTTAAGCTGTTCCTTAAAACACTAGTGCTTAGGAAATCTATTGGAGGCAGAAGCAGTCAAGGGTAGCCTAGGGTTAGGGTTAGGCTTAGGGTAAGGCTTAGGGTACGGCTTAGGGTACGGGTTCGGGGAGGGGTTCGGGTACGGCGTAGGGTATGGGTTAGGGTTAGGGTTAGGGTTAGTGTTAGGGTTAGGGCTCCGTTTAGGGTACGGGTTAGGATTAGGTTACGTGTTAGGTTTAGGGTAGGGGTTAGGGTTAGGGTACGCATTAGGGTTAGGGTAGTTATTAAACCTATCCCACTCTCTAGATACACCTTAGCACGTAAAGGAATATTATTTGGGGGTCCAGCCATGGAGAAGAGTTTAGACACTAGGATAAGATAAGGAACACACTCATTATAAAGAAATCACATTAGGATTCTCTTTTTAAGCTGTTCCTTAAAACACTAGTGCTAAGGAAATCTATTGGAGGCAGAAGCACTCAAGGGTAGCCTAGGGTTAGGGTTAGGCTTAGGGTACGGCTTAGGGTACGGCTTAGGGTACGGGTTAGGGGAGGGCTTCGTGTACGGCGTAGGGTATGTGTTAGGGTTAGGGTTAGGGTTAGTGTTAGGGTTAGTGCTCGGTTTAGGGTATTGGTTAGGATTAGAGTACGTGTTAGGGTTAGGGTAGGGGATAGGGTTAGGGTACGCATTAGTGTTAGGGTAGTTATTAAACCTATCCCACTCTCTAGATACCCCTTAGCACATAAAGGAATATTATTTGGAGGTCCAGCCATGGAGAAGAGTTTAGACACTAGGATAATATAAGGAACACACTCATTATAAAGAAATCACATTAGGATTCTCTTTTTAAGCTGTTCCTTAAAACACTCTTGCTTACGAAATCTAATGGAGGCAGAAGCTGTCAAGGGTAGCCTAGGGTTAGGGTTAGGCTTAGGGTTAGGCTTAGGGTACGGCTTAGGGTACGGTTTCGGTGAGGGCTTCGGGTACGGCGTAAGGTATGGGTTAGGGTTAGGGTTAGGGTTAGTGTTAGGGTTAGGGCTCGGTTTAGGGTATTGGTTCGGATTAGGGTACGTGTTAGGGTTACGGTAGGGGTTAGGGTTAGGGTACGCGTTAGGGTTAGTGTAGTTATTAAACCTATCCCACTCTCTAGATACCCCTTAGCACGTAAAGGAATATTATTTGGAGGTCCAGCCATGGAGAAGAGTTTAGACACTAGGATAAGATAAGGAACACACCCATTATAAAGAAATCACATTAGGATTCTCTTTTTAAGCTGTTCCTTAAAACACTAGTGCTTAGGAAATCTATTGGAGGCAGAAGCAGTCAAGGGTAGCCTAGGGTTATGGTTAGGCTTAGGGTACGGCTTAGGGTACGGCTTAGGGTACGGGTTCGGGGAGGGCTTCGGGTACGGCGTAGGGTATGGGTTAGGGTTAGGGTTAGGGTTAGTGTTAGGGTTAGGGCTCGGTTTAAGGTACTGGTTAGGATTAGGTTACGTGTTAGTGTTAGGGTAGGGGTTAGGGTAAGGGTACGCGTTAGTGTTAGGGTAGTTATTAAACCTATCCCACTCTCTAGATACCCCTTAGAACGTAAAGGAATATTATTTGGAGGTCCAGCCATGGAGAAGAGTTTAGACACTAGGATAAAATAAAGAACAAACCGATTATAAAGAAAGCACATTAGGATTCTCTTTTTAAGCTGTTCCTTAAAACACTAGTGCTTAGGAAATCTATTGGAGGCAGAAGCAGTCAAGGGTAGCCTAGGGTTAGGGTTAGGCTTGGGGTTAGGCTTAGGGTACGGCTTTGGGTACGGGTTCGGGGAGGGTTTCGGGTACGGCGTAGGGTATGGGTTATGGTTAGGGTTAGGGTTAGTGTTAGGGTTAGGGCTCGGTTTAGGGTACGGATTAGGATTAGGTTACGTGTTAGGGTTAGGGTAGGGGTTAGGGTTAGGGTACACATTAGGGTGAGGGTAGTTATTAAACCTATCCCACTCTCTAGATACCCCTTAGCACGTAAAGGAATACTATTTGGGGGTCCAGCCATGGAGAAGAGTTTAGACACTAGGATAAGATAAGGAACACACCCATTATAAAGAAATCACATTAAGATTCTCTTTTTAAGCTGTTCCTTAAAACACTAGTGCTTAGGAAATCTATTGGAGGCAGAAGCAGTCAAGGGTAGCCTAAGGTTAGGGTTAGGCTTAGGGTACGGCTTAGGGTACGGGTTCGGGGAGGGCTTCGGGTACGGCGTAGAGTATGGGTTAGGGTTAGGGTTAGGGTTAGTGTTAGGGTTAGGGCTCGGTTTAGGGTATTGGTTAGGTTTAGGGTACGTGTTAGTGTTAGGGTAACGGTTAGGGTTAGGGTACGCGTTAGTGTTAGGGTAGTTATTAAACCTATCCCACTCTCTAGATACTCCTTAGCACGTAAAGGAATATTAATTGGAGGTCCAGCCAAGGAGAAGGGTTTAGACACTAGGATAAGATAAGGAACACACCCATTATAAAGAAATCACATTAGGATTCTCTTTTTAAGCTGTTCCTTAAAACACTAGTGCTTAGGAAATCTATTGGAGGCAGAAGCAGTCAAGGGTAGCCTAGGGTTAGGGTTGGGCTTAGGGTTAGGCTTAGGGTATGGCTTAGGGTATGGGTTCGGGGAGGGCTTCGTGTACGGCGTAGGGTATGGGTTAGGGTTAGGGTTAGGGTTAGTGTTAGGGTTAGGGCTCGGTTTAGGGTATTGTTTAGGATTAGGGTACGTGTTAGAGTTAGGGTAGGGGTTAGGGTTAGGGTACGCGTTAGTGTTAGGGTAGTTATTAAACCTATCCCACTCTCTAGATACCCCTTAGCACGTAAAGGAATATTATTTGGAGGTCCAGCCATGGAGAAGAGTTTAGACACTAGGATAAAATAAGGAACACACCCATTATAAAGAAATCACGTTAGGATTCTCTTTTAAAGCTGTTCCTTAAAACAGTAGTGCTTAGGAAATCTATTGGAGGCAGAAGCAGTCAAGGGTAGCCTAGGGTTAGGGTTAGGCTTGGGGTTAGGCTTAGGGTACGGCTTAGGGTACGGGTTCGGGGAGGGCTTCGGGTACGGCGTAGGGTATGGGTTAGGGTTAGTGTTAGGGTTAGGGCTCCGTTTAGGGTACGGGTTAGGATTAGGTTACGTGTTAGGGTTAGGGTAGGGGTTAGGGTTAGGGTACGCATTAGAGTTAGGGTAGTTATTAAACCTATCCCACTCTCTAGATACCCCTTAGCACGTAAAGGAATATTATTTGGAGGTCCAGCCATGGAGAAGAGTTTAGACACTAGGATAAGATAAGGAACACACGTATTATAATGAAATCACATTAGGATTCTCTTTATAAGCTGTTCCTTAAAACACTCGTGCTTAGGAAATCTATTGGAGGCAGAAGCAGTCAAGGGTAGCCTAGGGTTAGGGTTAGGCTTAGGGTTAGGCTTAGGGTACGGCTTAGGGTACGGGTTCGGGGAGGGCTTCGGGTATGGCGTAGGGTATGGGTTAGGGTTAGGGTTAGGGTTAGTGTTAGGGTTAGGGCTCGGTTTAGGGTACGGTTTAGGATTAGGGTACGTGTTAGGGTTAGGGTAGGGGTTAGGGTTAGGGTACGCGGTAGGGTTAGGGTAGTTATTAAACCTATCCCACTCTCTAGATACCCCTTAGCACGTAAAGGAATATTATTTGGGGGTCCAGCCATGGAGAAGAGTTTAGACATTAGGATAAGATAAGGAACACACCCATTATAAAGAAATCACATTAGGATTCTCTTTTTAAGCTGTTCCTTAAAACACTAGTGCTTAGGAAATCTATTGGAGGCAGAAGCAGTCAAGGGTAGCCTAGGGTTAGGGTTAGGCTTAGGATTAGGCTTAGGGTACGGCTTAGGGTACGGGTTCGGGGAGGGGTTCGGGTACGGCGTAGGGTATGGGTTAGGGTTAGGGTTAGGGTTAGTGTTAGGGTTAGGGCTCGGTTTAGGATATTGGTTAGGATTAGGGTACGTGTTAGGGTTAGGGTAGGGGTTAGGGTTAGGGTACGCGTTAGTGTTAGGTTAGTTATTAAACCTATCCCACTCTCTAGATACCCCTTAGCACGTAAAGGAATATTATTTGGAGGTCTAGCCATGGAGAAGAGTTTAGACACTAGGATAAGATAAGGAACACACCCATTACAAAGCAATCACATTAGGATTCGCTTTTTAAGCTGTTCCTTAAAACACTAGTGCTTAGGAAATCTATTGGAGGCAGAAGCAGTCAAGGGTAGCCTAGGGTTAGGGTTAGGCTTAGGGTTAGGGTTAGGGTACGGCTTAGGGTACGGGTTCGGGGAGGGGTTCGTGTACGGTGTAGGGTATGGGTTAGGGTTAGGGTTAGGGTTAGTGTTAGTGTTAGGGCTCGGTTTAGTGTACGTGTTAGGGTTAGGGTAGGGGTTAGGGTTAGGGTACGCGTTAGAGTTAAGGTAGTTATTAAACCGATCCCACTCTCTAGATACACCTTAGCACGTAAAGGAATATTATTTGGGGGTCCAGCCATGGAGAAGAGTTTAGACACTAGGATAAGATAAGGAACACACTCATTATAAAGAAATCACATTAGGATTCTCTTTTTAAGCTGTTCCTTAAAACACTAGTGCTAAGGAAATCTATTGGAGGCAGAAGCAGTCAAGGGTAGCCTAGGGTTAGGGTTAGGCTTAGGGTACGGCTTAGGGTACGGCTTAGGGTACGGGTTCGGGGAGGGCTTCGGGTACGGCGAAGGGTATGGGTTAGGGTTAGGGTTAGGGTTAGTGTTAGGGTTAGGGCTCGGTTTAGGTTATTGGTTAGGATTAGAGTACGTGTTAGGGTTAGGGTAGGGGTTAGGGTTAGGGTACGCATTAGTGTTAGGGTAGTTATTAAACCTATCCCACTCTCTAGATACCCCTTAGCACATAAAGGAATATTATTTGGAGGTCCAGCCATGGAGAAGAGTTTAGACACTAGGATAAGATAAGGAACACACCCATTATAAAGAAATCACATTAGGATTCTCTTTTTAAGCTGTTCCTTAAAACACTAGTGCTTAGGAAATCTATTGTTGGCAGAAGCAGTCAAGGGTAGCCTAGGGTTAGTGTTAGGCTTAGGGTACGGCTTAGGGTACGGGTTCGGGGAGGGGTACGGGTACGGCGTAGGGAATGGGTTAGGGTTAGGGTTAGGGTTAGTGTTAGGTTTAGGGCTCGGTTTAGGGTACGGATTAGGATTAGGGTACATGTTAGGGTTAGGGTAGGGGTTAGGATTAGGGTACGCGTTAGGGTTAGGGTAGTTATTAAACTTATCCCACTCTCTAGATACACGTTAGCACGTAAAGGAATATTATGTGGGGGTCCAGCCATGGAGAAGAGTTTAGACACTAGGATAAGATAAGGAACACACCCATTATAAAGAAATCACATTAAGATTCTCTTTTTAAGCTGTTCCTTAAAACACTAGTGCTGAGGAAATCTATTGGAGGCATTAGCTGTCAATGGTAGACTAGGGTTAGTGTTAGGCTTAGGGTACGGCTTAGGGTACGGCTTAGGGTACGGGTTCGGGGAGGGCTTCGGGTACGGCGTAGGGTATGGGTTAGGGTTAGGGTTAGGAATAGTGTTAGGGTTAGGGCTCGGTTTAGGGTATTGGTTAGGATTAGGTTACGTGTTAGGGTTAGGGTAGGGGTTAGGGTTAGGGTACGCGTTAGTGTTAGGATGGTTATTAAACCTATCCCAATCTCTAGATACCCCTTAGCAGGTAAAGGACTGTTATTTGAGGGTCCAGCAGTGGAGAAGAGTTTAGACACTAGGATAAGATATGGAACACACCCATTATAAAGAAATCACATTAGGATTCTCTTTTTAAGCTGTTCCTTAAAACACTAGTGCTTAGGAAATCTATTTGAGGCAGTAGCAGTCAAGGGTACCCTATGGTTACGGTTAGGCTTAGGGTACGGCTTAGGGTACGGGTTTGGGGAGGGCTTCGGGTACGGTGTAGGGTATGGGTTAGGGTTAGTGTTAGGGTTAGTGTTAGGGTTAGGGCTCAGTTTAGGGTATTGGTTGGGATTAGAGTACGTGTTAGTGTTAGGGTAGGGGTTAGGGTTAGGGTTCGCGTTAGTGTTAGGGTAGTTATTAAACCTATCCCACTCTCTAGATACCCCTTAGCACGTAAAGGAATATTATTTGGAGGTCCAGCCATGGAGAAGAGTTTAGACACTAGTATAAGATAAGGAACACACCCATTATAAAGAAATCACATTAGGATTCTCTTTTTAAGCTGTTCCTTAAAACACTAGTGCTTAAGAAACCTATTGGTGCCAGAAGCAGTCAAGGGTAGCGTAGGGTTAGGGTTAGGCTTAGGGTACGGCTTAGGGTACGGGTTCGGGGAGGGCTTCGGGTACGGCGTAGGGTATGGGTTAGGGTTAGAGTTAGGGTTAGTGTTAGTGTTAGGGCTCGGTTTAGGGTACGGGTTAGGATTAGTGTACGTGTTAGGGTTAGGGTAGGGGTTAGGGTTATGGTACGCGTTAGGGTTAGGGCAGTTATTAAACCTATCCCACTCCCTAGATACCCCGTAGCACGTAAAACCATATTATTTGCGGGTCCATCCATGGAGAAGATCTTAGACACTAAGATAATATAAGGAACACACCCATTATAAAGAAATCACATTAGGATTCGCTTTTTAAGCTGTTCCTTAAAACACTAGTGCTTAGGAAATCTACTGGAGGCAGAAGCAGTCAAGGGTAGCCTAGGGTTAGGGTTAGGCATGGGGTTAGGCTTAGGGTACGGTTTAGGGAACGGGTTCGGAGAGGGCTTCGGGTACGGCGTAGGGTATGGGTTAGGGTTAGTGTTAGGGTTAGTGTTAGGGTTAGGGCTCCGTTTAGAGTACGGGTTAGGATTAGGTTAGGTGTTAGGGTTAGGGTAGGGGTTAGGGTTAGGTTACGCATTAGAGTTAGGGTAGTTATTAAACCTATCCCACACTCTAGATACCCCTTAGCACGTAAAGGAATATTATTTGGGGGTCCAGCCATGGAGAAGAGTTTAGACACTAGGATAAGATAAGGAACACACCCATTATAAAGAAATCACATTAGGATTCTCTTTTTAAGCTGTTCCTTAAAACACTAGTGCTTAGGAAATCTATTGGAGGCAGAAGCAGTCAAGGGTAGCCTAGGGTTAGGGTTAGGCTTAGGGTTAGGGTTAGGGTACGGCTTAGGGTACGGGTTCTGGGAGGGGTTCGTGTACGGCGTAGGGTATGGGTTAGGGTTAGGGTTAGGTTTAGTGTTAGGGTTAGGGCTCGGTTTAGGGTACGGGTTAGGATTAGGGTACGTGTTAGGGTTAGGGTAGTGGTTATGGTTAGTGTACGTGTTAGGGTTAGGGTAGTGATTAAACCTATCCCACTCTCTAGATACCCCTTAGCACGTAAAGGAATATTATTTGGCGGTCCAGCCATGGAGAAAAGTTTAGACACTAGGATAAGATAAGGAACATACCCATTATAAAGAAATCACATTAGGATTCTCTTTTTAAGCTGTTCCTTAAAACACTAGTGCTTAGGAAATCTATTGGAGGCAGAAGCAGTCAAGGGTAGCCTAGGGTTAGGGTTGGGCTTAGGGTTAGGCTTAGGGTATGGCTTAGGGTATGGGTTCGGGGAGGGCTTCGTGTACGGCGTAGGGTATGGGTTAGGGTTAGGGTTAGGGTTAGTGTTAGGGTTAGGGCTCGGTTTAGGGTATTGGTTAGGATTAGGGTACGTGTTAGGGTTAGGTTAGGGGTTAGGGTTAGGGTTAGGGTTAGGGTTAGGTTTAGGGTTAGGGTTAGGGTTAGGGCTCGGTTTAGGGTACGGGTTAGGATTAGGGTACGTTTTAGTGTTAGGGTAGGGGTTAGGGTTAGGGTACGCGTTAGGGTTAGTGTAGGTATTAAACCTATCCCACTCTCTAGATACCCCTTAGCACGTAAAGGAATATTATTTGGGGGTCCAGCCATGGAGAAGAATTTAGACACTAGGATAAGATAAGGAACACACCCATGATAAAGAAATCACATTAGGATTCTCTTTATACGCTGTTCTTTAAAACACTAGTGCTTAGGAAATCTATTGGAGGCAGAAGCAGTCAAGGGTAGCCAAGGGTTAGGGTTAGGCTTAGGGTTAGGTTTACGGTACGGCTTAGGGTACGGGTTCGGGGAGGGGTTCGGATATGGCGAAGGGTATGAGTTAGGGTTAGGGTTAGGGTTAGGGCTCGGTTTAGGGTACGGGTTAGGATTAGGGTACGTGTTAGGGTTAGGGTAGGGGTTAGGGTTAGGGTACGCGTTAGTGTTAGGGTAGTGATTAAACCTATCCCACTCTCTAGATACCACTTAGCACGTAAAGGAATATTATTTGGGGGTCCAGGCATGGAGAAGAGTTTAGACACTAGGATAAGATAAGGAACACACCCATTATAAAGACATCACATTAGGATTCTCTTTTTAAGCTGTTCCTTAAAACACTAGTGCATAGGAAATCTATTGGAGGCAGAAGCAGTCAAGGGTAGCCTAGGGTTAGGGTTAGGCTTAGGGTACGGCTTAGGGTACGGGTTCGGGGAGGGGATCGTGTACGGCGTAGGCTATGGGTTAGTGTTAGGGTTTGGGTTAGTGTTAGGTTTAGGGTACGGGTTAGGATTAGGGTACGTGTTAGGGTTAGGGTAGGGGTTAGGGTTAGGGTACACGTTAGGGTTACGGTAGTTATTAAACCTATCCCACTCTCTAGAAACCCCTTAGCACGTAAAGGAATATTATTTGGGGGTCCAGCCATGGAGAAGAGTTTAGACACTAGGATAAGATAAGGAACACACCTATTATAAAGAAATCACATTAGGATTCTCTTTTTAAGCTCTTCCTTAAAACACTAGTGCTTAGGAAATCTATTGGAGGCAGAAGCAGTCAAGGGTAACCTAGGATTAGGGTTAGGCTTAGGGTTAGGCTTAGGGTTAGGCTTAGGGTACGGGTTCGGGGAGGGCTTCGGATACGTCGTAGGTTATGGGTTAGGGTTAGGGTTAGGGTTAGTTTTAGGGTTAGGGCTCGGTTTAGGGTACGGTTTAGGATTAGGGTACGTGTTAGGGTTAGGGTAGGGGTTAGGGTTAGGGTACGTGTTAGGGTTAGGGTAGTTATTAAACCTATCCCACTCTCTAGATACCCCATAGCACGTAAAGGAATATTATTTGGGTGTCCAGCCATGGAGAAGAGTTTAGACACTAGGATAAGATAAGGAACACACCCATTATAAAGAAATCACATTAGGATTCTATTTTTAAGCTGTTCCTTAAAACACTAGTGCTTGGAAAATCTATTGGAAGCAGAAGCAGTCAAGGGTAGCCTAGGGTTAGGGTTAGGCTTAGGGTTAGGCTTAGTGTACGGCTTAAGGTACGGGTTCGGGGAGGGCTTCGGGTACGGCGTAGGATATGGGTTAGGGTTAGGGTTAGGGTTAGTGTTAGGGTTAGGGCTCAGTTTAGGGTATTGGTTAGGATTAGGGTACGTGTTAGGGTTAGGGTAGTGATTAAACCTATCCCACTCTCTAGATACCCCTTAGCACGTAAAGGAATATTATTTGGCGGTGCAGCCATGGAGAAAAGTTTAGACACTAGGATAAGATAAGGAACAAACCCATTATAAAGAAATCACATTAGGATTCTCTTTTTAAGCTGTTCCTTAAAACACTAGTGCTTAGGAAATCTATTGGAGGCAGAAGCAGTCAAGGGTAGCCTAGGGTTAGGGTTGGGCTTAGGGTTAGGCTTAGGGTATGGCTTAGGGTATGGGTTCGGGGAGGGCTTCGTGTACGGCGTAGGGTATGGGTTAGGTTTAGGGTTAGGGTTAGTGTTAGGGTTAGGGCTCGGTTTAGGGTATTGGTTAGGATTAGGGTACGTGTTAGGGTTAGGGTAGGGGTTAGGGTTAGGGTTAGGGTTAGGGTTAGGGTTAGGGTTAGGGTTAGGGTTAGGGCTCGGTTTAGGGTACGGGTTAGGATTAGGGTACGTTTTAGTGTTAGGGTAGGTGTTAGGGTTAGGGTACGCGTTAGGGTTAGTGTAGGTATTAAACCTATCCCACTCTCTAGATACCCCTTAGCACGTAAAGGAATATTATTTGGGGGTCCAGCCATGGAGAAGAATTTAGACACTAGGATAAGATAAGGAACACACCCATGATAAAGAAATCACATTAGGATTCCCTTTTTACGCTGTTCTTTAAAACACTAGTGCTTAGGAAATCTATTGGAGGCAGAAGCAGTCAAGGGTAGCCAAGGGTTTGGGTTAGGCTTAGGGTTAGGTTTAGGGTACGGCTTAGGGTACGGGTTCGGGGAGGGGTTCGGATATGGCGAAGGGTATGAGTTAGGGTTAGGGTTAGGGTTAGGGCTCAGTTTAGGGTACGGGTTAGGATTAGGGTACGTGTTAGGGTTAGGGTAGGGGTTAGGGTTAGGGTACGCGTTAGTGTTAGGGTAGTGATTAAACCTATCCCACTCTCTAGATACCCCTTAGCACGTAAAGGAATATTATTTGGGGGTCCAGGCTTGGAGAAGAGTTTAGACACTAGGATAAGATAAGGAACACACCCATTATAAAGAAATCACATTAGGATTCTCTTTTTAAGCTGTTCCTTAAAACACTAGTGCATAGGAAATCTATTGGAGGCAGAAGCAGTCAAGGGTAGCCTAGGGTTAGGGTTAGGCTTAGGGTACGGCTTAGGGTACGGGTTCGGGGAGGGGATCGTGTACGGCGTAGGCTATGGGTTAGGGTTAGGGTTTGGGTTAGTGTTAGGTTTAGGGTACGGGTTAGGATTAGGGTACGTGTTAGGGTTAGGGTAGGGGTTAGGGTTAGGGTACACGTTAGGGTTACGGTAGTTATTAAACCTATCCCACTCTCTAGAAACCCCTTAGCACGTAAAGGAATATTATTTGGGGGTCCAGCCATGGAGAAGAGTTTAGACACTAGGATAAGATAAGGAACACACCCATTATAAAGAAATCACATTAGGATTCTATTTTTAAGCTGTTCCTTAAAACACTAGTGCTTGGAAAATCTATTGGAAGCAGAAGCAGTCAAGGGTAGCCTAGGGTTAGGGTTAGGCTTAGGGTTAGGCTTAGGGTATGGCTTAGGGTACGGGTTCGGGGAGGGCTTCGGGTACGGCGTAGGGTATGGCTTAGGGTTAGGGTTAGGGTTAGTGTTAGGTTTAGGGCTCTGTTTACGGTACGGGTTAGGATTAGGGTACGTGTTAGGGTTAGGGTAGGGGATAGGGTTAGGGTACGCGTTAGGGTTAGGGTAGTTATTAAACCTATCCCACTCTCTAGATACCCCTTAACACGTAAAGGAATATTATTTGGGGGTCCAGCCATGGAGAAGAGTTTAGACACTAGGATAAGATAAGGAACACACCCATTATAAAGAAATCACATTAGGATTCTCTTTTTACGCTGTTCCTTAAAACACTAGTGCTTAGGAAATCTATTGGAGGCAGAAGCAGTCAAGGGTAGCCTAGAGTTAGGGTAAGGCTTAGGGTTAGGTTTAGGGTACGGCTTAGGGTACGGGTTCGGGGAGGGCTTCGGGTATGGCGTAGGGTATGAGTTAGGGTTAGGGTTAGGGTTAGTGTTAGGGTTAGGGCTCGGTTTAGGGTACGGGTTAGGATTAGGTTACGTGTTAGGGTTAGGGTAGGGGTTAGGGTTAGGGTACGCGTTAGGGTTAGGGTAGTTATTAAACCTATCCCACTCTCTAGATACCCCTTAGCACGTAAAGGAATATTATTTGGGAGTCCAGCCATGGAGAAGAGTTTAGACACTAGGATAAGATAAGGAACACACCCATTATAAAGAAATCACATTAGGATTCTCTTTTTAAGCTGTTCCTTAAAACACTAGTGCTTAGGAAATCTATTGGAGGCAGAAGCAGTCAAGGGTAGCCTAGGGTTAGGGTTAGGCTTAGGGTTAGGCTTAGGGTACGGCTTAGGGTACGGGTTCGGGGAGGGCTTCGGGTACAGCGTAGGGTATGGGTTAGGGTTAGGGTTAGGGTTAGTGTTAGGGTTAGGGCTCGGTTTAGGGTGTGGGTTAGGATTAGGGTACGTGTTAGGGTTAGGGTAGTGGTTAGGGTTAGTGTACGTGTTAGGGTTAGTGCAGTCATTAAACCTATCCCACTCTCTAGATACCCCTTAGCACGTAAAGGAATATTATTTGGGGGTCCAGCCATGGAGAAGAGTTTAGACACTAGGATAAGATAAGGAACACACCCATTATATAGAAATCACATTAGGATTCTCTTTTTAAGCTGTTCCTTAAAACACTAGTGCTTAGGAAATCTATTGGAGGCAGAAGCAGTCAAGGGTAGCCTAGGGTTAGGGTTAGGCTTAGGGTTAGGCTTAGGGTATGGCTTAGGGTACGGGTTCGGGGAGGGCTTCGGGTACGGCGTAGGGTATGGCTTAGGGTTAGGGTTAGGGTTAGTGTTAGGTTTAGGGCTCGGTTTACGGTACGGGTTATGATTAGGGTACGTGTTAGGGTTAGGGTAGGGGTTAGGGTTAGGGTACGCGTTAGGGTTAGGGTAGTTATTAAACCTATCCCACTCTCTAGATACCCCTTAACACGTAAAGGAATATTATTTGGGGGTCCAGCCATGGAGAAGAGTTTAGACACTAGGATAAGATAAGGAACACACCCATTATAAAGAAATCACATTAGGATTCTCTTTTTACGCTGTTCCTTAAAACACTAGTGCTTAGGAAATCTATTGGAGGCAGAAGCAGTCAAGGGTAGCCTAGAGTTAGGGTAAGGCTTAGGGTTAGGTTTAGGGTACGGCTTAGGGTACGGGTTCGGGGAGGGCTTCGGGTATGGCGTAGGGTATGAGTTAGGGTTAGGGTTAGGGTTAGTGTTAGGGTTAGGGCTCGGTTTAGGGTACGGGTTAGGATTAGGTTACGTGTTAGGGTTAGGGTAGGGGTTAGGGTTAGGGTACGCGTTAGGGTTAGGGTAGTTATTAAACCTATCCCACTCTCTAGATACCCCTTAACACGTAAAGGAATATTATTTGGGGGTCCAGCCATGGAGAAGAGTTTAGACACTAGGATAAGATAAGGAACACACCCATTATAAAGAAATCACATTAGGATTCTCTTTTTAAGCTGTTCCTTAAAACACTAGTGCTTAGGAAATCTATTGGAGGCAGAAGCAGTCAAGGGTAGCCTAGGGTTAGGGTTAGGCTTAGGGTTAGGCTTAGGGTACGGCTTAGGGTACGGGTTCGGGGAGGGCTTCGGGTACAGCGTAGGGTATGGGTTAGGGTTAGGGTTAGGGTTAGTGTTAGGGTTAGGGCTCGGTTTAGGGTGTGGGTTAGGATTAGGGTACGTGTTAGGGTTAGGGTAGTGGTTAGGGTTAGTGTACGTGTTAGGGTTAGTGCAGTCATTAAACCTATCCCACTCTCTAGATACCCCTTAGCACGTAAAGGAATATTATTTGGGGGTCCAGCCATGGAGAAAAGTTTAGACACTAGTATAAGGTAAGGAACCTACCCATTATAAAGAAATCACATTAGGATTCTCTTTTTAAGCTGTTCATTAAAACACTAGTGCTTAGGAAATCTATTGGAGGCAACAGCAATCAAGGGTAGCTTAGGGTTAGGGTTAGGCTTAGGGTTAGGCTTAGGGTACGGCTTAGGGTACGGGTTCGGTGAGGGCTTCGAGTACGGCATAGGGTATGGGTTAGGGTTAGGGTTAGGGTTAGTGTTAGGGTTAGGGCTCGGTTTAGGGTATTGGTTAGGATTAGGGTACGTGTTAGGGTTAGGGTAGGGGTTAGGGTTAGGGTACACGTTAGGGTTAGTGTAGTTATTAAACCTATCCCACTCTCTAGATAACCCTTAGCACGTAAAGGAATATTATTTGGGGGTCCAGCCATGGAGAAGAGTTTAGACACTAGCATAAGATAAGGAACACACCCATTATAAAGTAATCACATTAGGATTCTCTTTTTAAGCTGGTCCTTAAAACACTAGTGCTTAGGAAATCTATTGGAGGCAGAAGCAGTCAAGGGTAGCCTAGGGTTAGGGTTAGGCTTAGGGTTAGGTTTAGGGTACGGCTTAGGGTACGGGTTCGGGGAGGGCTTCGGGTATGGCGTAGGGTATGAGTTAGGGTTAGGGTTAAGGTTAGTGTTAGGGTTAGGGCTCGGTTTAGGGTACGGGTTAGCATTAGGGTACGTGTTAGGGTTAGGGTAGAGGTTAGGGTTAGGGTACGCGTTAGGGTTAGGGTAGTTATTAAACCTATCCCACTCTCTAGATACCCCTTAGCACGTAAAGGAATATTATTTGGGGGTCCAGCCATGGAGAAGAGTTTAGACACTAGGATAAGATAAGGAACACACCCATTATAAAGAAATCACATTAGGATTCTCTTTTTAAGCTGTTCCTTTAAATACTAGTGCTTAGGAAATCTATTGGAGGCAGAAGCAGTCAAGGGTAGCCTAGGGTTAGGGTTAGGCTTAGGGTTAGGCTTAGGGTACGGCTTAGGGTACGGTTTCGGGGAGGGCTTCGGGTACAGCGTAGGGTATGGGTTATGGTTAGGGTTAGGGTTAGTGTTAGGGTTAGGGCTCGGTTTAGGGTGTGGGTAAGGATTAGGGTACGTGTTAGGGTTAGGGTAGTGGTTAGGGTTAGTGTACGTGTTAGGGTTAGTGCAGTCATTAAACCTATCCCACTCTCTAGATACCCCTTAGCACGTAAAGGAATATTATTTGGGGGTCCAGCCATGGAGAAGAGTTTAGACACTAGGATAAGATAAGGAACACACCCATTATATAGAAATCACATTAGGATTCTCTTTTTAACCTGTTCCTTAAAACAGTAGTGCTTAGGAAATCTAATGGAGGCAGAAGCTGTCAAGGGTAGCCTAGGGTTAGGGTTAGGCTTAGGGTTAGGCTTGGGTACGGCTTAGGGTACGGTTTCGGGGAGGGCTTCGGGTACGTCGTAGGGTATGGGATAGGGTTATGGTTAGCGTTAGTGTTAGGGTTAGGGCTCGGATTAGGGTATTGGTTAGGATTAGGGTACGTGTTAGGGTTAGGGTAGGGGTTAGGGTTAGGGTTAGGGTTAGGGTTAGGGCTCGGTTTAGGGTACGGGTTAGGATTAGGGTACGTTTTAGTGTTAGGGTAGGGGTTAGGGTTAGGGTACGCGTTAGGGTTAGTGTAGGAATTAAACCTATCCCACTCTCTAGATATCCCTTAGTACGTAAAGGAATATTATTTGGGGGTCCAGCCATGGAGAAGAATTTAGACACTAGGATAAGATAAGGAACACACCCATGATAAAGAAATCACATTAGGATTCTCTTTTTACGCTGTTCCTTAAAACACTAGTGCTTAGGAAATCTATTGGAGGCAGAAGCAGTCAAGGGTAGCCAAGGGTTAGGGTTAGGCTTAGGGTTAGGTTTAGGGTACGGCTTAGGGTACGGGTTCGGGGAGGGGTTCGGATATGGCGTAGGGTATGAGTTAGGGTTAGGGTTAGGGTTAGGGCTCGGTTTAGGGTACGGGTTAGGATTAGGGTACGTGTTAGGGTTAAGGTACGCGTTAGTGTTAGGGTAGTGATTAAACCTATCCCACTCTCTAGATACCCCTTAGCACGTAAAGGAATATTATTTGGGGGTCCAGGCATGGAGAAGAGTTTAGACACTAGGATAAGATAAGGAACACACCCATTATAAAGAAATCACATTAGGATTCTCTTTTTAAGCTGTTCCTTAAAACACTAGTGCATAGGAAATCTATTGGAGGCAGAAGCAGTCAAGGGTAGCCTAGGGTTAGGGTTAGGCTTAGGGTACGGCTTAGGGTACGGGTTCGGGGAGGGGATCGTGTACGGCGTAGGCTATGGGTTAGGGTTAGGGTTTGGGTTAGTGTTAGGTTTAGGGTACGGGTTAGGATTAGGGTACGTGTTAGGGTTAGTGTAGGGGTTAGGGTTAGGATACACGTTAGGGTTTGGGTAGTTATTAAACCTATCCCACTCTCTAGAAACCCCTTAGCACGTAAAGGAATATTATTTGGGGGTCCAGCCATGGAGAAGAGTTTAGACACTAGGATAAGATAAGGAACACACCTATTATAAAGAAATCACATTAGGATTCTCTTTTTAAGCTCTTCCTTAAAACACTAGTGCTTAGGAAATCTATTGGAGGCAGAAGCAGTCAAGGGTAACCTAGGATTAGGGTTAGGCTTAGGGTTAGGCTTAGGGTTAGGCTTAGGGTACGGGTTCGGGGAGGGCTTCGGGTACGGCGTAGGTTATGGGTTAGGGTTAGGGTTAGGGTTAGTTTTAGGGTTAGGGCTCGGTTTAGGGTACGGTTTAGGATTAGGGTACGTGTTAGGGTTAGGGTAGGGGTTAGGGTTAGGGTACGTGTTAGGGTTACGGTAGTTATTAAACCTATCCCACTCTCTAGATACACCTTAGCACGTAAAGGAATATTATTTGGGGGTCCCGCCATGGAGAAGAGTTTAGACACTAGGATAAGATAAGGAACACACCCATTATAAAGAAATCACATTAGGATTCTATTTTTAAGCTGTTCCTTAAAACACTAGTGCTTGGAAAATCTATTGGAAGCAGAAGCAGTCAAGGGTAGCCTAGGGTTAGGGTTAGGCTTAGGGTTAGGCTTAGTGTACGGCTTAAGGTACGGGTTCGGGGAGGGCTTCGGGTACGGCGTAGGGTATGGGTTAGGGTTAGGTTTAGGGTTAGTGTTAGGGTTAGGGCTCAGTTTAGGGTATTGGTTAGGATTAGGGTACGTGTTAGGGTTAGGGTAGGGGTTAGGGTTAGGGTACGCGTTAGGGTTAGTGTAGTTATTAAACCTATCCCACTCTCTAGATACCCCTTAGCACGTAAAGGAATATTATTTGGGGGTCCAGCCATGGAGAAGAGTTTAGACACTAGGATAAGATAAGGAACACACCCATTATATAGAAATCACATTAGGATTCTCTTTTTAAGCTGTTCCTTAAAACACTAGTGCTTAGGAAATCTATTGGAGGCAGAAGCAGTCAAGGGTAGCCTAGGGTTAGGGTTAGGCTTAGGGCTAGGTTTAGGGTACGGCTTAGGGTACGGGTTCGGGGAGGGCTTCAGGTATGGCGTAGGGTATGAGTTAGGGTTAGGGTTAGGGTTACTGTTAGGGTTAGGGCTCGGTTTAGTGTACGGCTTAGGATTAGGGTACGTGTTAGAGTTATGGTAGGGGTTAGGGTTAGGGTACGCGTTAGGGTTAGGGTAGTTATTAAACCTATCCCACTCTCTAGATACCCCTTAGCACGTAAAGGAATATTATTTGGGGGTCCAGCCATGGAGAAGAGTTTAGACACTAGGATAAGATAAGGAACACACCCATTATAAAGAAATCACATTAGGATTCTCTTTTTAAGCTGGTCCTTAAAACACTAGTGCTTAGGAAATCTATTGGAGGCAGAAGCAGTCAAGGGTAGCCTAGGGTTAGGGTTAGGTTTAGGGTTAGGTTTAGGGTACGGGTTCAGGGAGGGGTTCGGATATGGCGTAGGGTATGAGTTAGGGTTAGGGTTAGGTTTAGGGCTCGGTTTAGGGTACGGGTTAGGATTAGGGTACGTGTTAGGGTTAGGGTAGGGGTTAGGGTTAGGGTACGCCTTAGGGTTAGGGTAGTTATTAAACCTATCCCACTCTCTAGATACCCCTTAGCACGTAAAGGAATATTATTTGGGGGTCCAGCCATGGAGAAGAATTTAGACACTAGGATAAGATAAGGAACACACCCATTATAAAGAAATCACATTAGGATTCTCTTTTTAAGCTGTTCCTTAAAACAGTATTGCTTAGGAAATCTATTGGAGTCAGAAGCAGTCAAGGGTAGCCTAGGGTTAGGGTTAGGCTTAGGGTTAGGCTTAGGGTACGGCTTAGGGTACGGGTTCGGGGAGGGCTTCGGGTACAGTGTAGGGTATGGGTTAGGGTTAGGGTTAGTGTTAGTGTTAGGGTTAGGGCTCGGTTTAGGGTCTGGGTTAGGATTAGGGTACGTGTTAGGGTTAGGGTAGTGGTTAGGGTTAGTGTACGTGTTAGGGTTAGGGTAGTGATTAAACCTATCCCACTCTCTAGATACCCCTTAGCACGTAAAGGAATATTATTTGGGGTCCAGCCATGGAGAAAAGTTTAGACACTAGGATAAGATAAGGAACATACCCATTATAAAGAAATCACATTAGGATTCTCTTTTTAAGCTGTTCCTTAAAACACTAGTGCTTAGGAAATCTATTGGAGGCAGAAGCAGTAAAGGGTAGCCTAGGGTTAGGGCTAGGCTTAGGGTTAGGCTTAGGGTATGGGTTCGGTGAGGGCTTCGTGTACGGCGTAGGGTATGGGTTAGGGTTAGGGTTAGGGTTAGTGTTAGGGTTAAGGCTCGGTTTAGGGTATTGGTTAGGATTAGGGTACGTGTTAGGGTTAGGGTAGGGGTTAGGGTTAGGGTACGCGTTAGGGTTAATGTAGTTATTAAACCTATCCCATTCTCTAGATACCCCTTAGCACATAAAGGAATATTATTTGGAGGTCCAGCCATGGAGAAGAGTTTAGACACTAGTATAAAATAAGGAACACACCCATTATAAAGAAATCACATTAGGATTCTCTTTTTAAGCTGTTCCTTAAAACACTAGTTCTTAGGAAATCTATTGGAGGCAGAAGCAGTCAAGGGTAGCCTAGGGTTAGGGTTAGGCTTGGGGTTAGGCTTAGGGTACGGCTTAGGGTACGGGTTCGGGGAGGGGTTCGGGTACGGCATAGGGTATGGGTTAGGGTTATGGTTAGGGTTAGTGTTAGGGTTAGGGCTCCGTTTAGGGTATGGGTTAGGATTAGGTTACGTGTTAGGGTTAGTGTAGGGGTTAGGGTTAGGGTACGCATTAGGGTTAGGGTAGTTATTAAACCTATCCCACTCTCTAGATACCCCTTAGCACGTAAAGGAATATTATTTGGGGGTCCAGCCATGGAGAAGAGTTTAGATACTAGCATAAGATAAGGAACACACCCATTATAAAGAAATCACATTAGGATTCTCTTTTTAAGCTGTTCCATAAAACACTAGTGCTTAGGAAATCTATTGGAGGCAGAAGCAGTCAAGGGTAGCCTAGGGTTAGGTTTAGGCTTAGGGTACGGCTTAGGGTACGGCTTAGGGTACAGGTTCGGTGAGAGCTTCGGGTACGGCGTAGGGTATCGGTTAGGGTTAGGGTTAGGGTTAGTGTTAGGGTTAGGGCTCGGTTTAGGGTACGGGTTAGGATTAGGGTACGTGTTAGGGTTAGGGTAGGGGTTAGGGTTAGGGTACGCTTTAGTGTTAGGGTAGTTATTAAACCTATCCCACTCTCTAGATACCCCTTAGTACGTAAAGGAATATTATTTGGAGGTCCAGCCATTGAGAAGAGTTTAGACACTAGGATAAGATAAGGAACACACCCATTATAAAGAAATGACATTAGGATTCTCTTTTTAAGCTGTTCCTTAAAACACTAGTGCTTAGGAAATCTATTGGACGCAGAAGCACTCAAGGGTAGCCTAGGGTTAGGGATAGGCTTAGGGCACGGCTTAGGGTACGGCTTAGGGTACTGGTTCGGGGAGGGGTTCGTGTACGGCGTAGGGAATGGGTTAGGGTTAGGGTTAGGGTTAGTGTTAGGTTTAGGTCTCGGTTTAGGGTACGGGTTAGGATTAGGTTACATGTTAGGGTTAGGGGAGGGGTTAGGATTAGGGTACGCGTTAGGGTTAGGGTAGTTATTAAACCTATCCCACCCTCTAGATACACCTTAGCACGTAAAGAAATATTATGTGGGGGTCCAGCCATGGAGAAGAGTTTAGACACTAGGATAAGATAAGGAACACACCCATTATAAAGAAATCACATTAAGATTCTCTTTTTAAGCTGTTCCTTAAAACACTAGTGCTGAGGAAATCTATTGGAGGCAGAAGCAGTCAAGGGTAGCCTAGGGTTAGTGTTAGGCTTAGGGTACGGTTTAGTGTACGGCTTAGGGTACGTGTTCGGGGAGGGCTTCGGGTACGGCGTAGGGTATGGGTTAGGGTTAGGGTTAGGGTTAGTGTTAAGGTTAGGGCTCGGTTTAGGTTATTGGTTAGGATTAGGGTACGTGTTAGGGATAGGGTAGGGGTTAGGGTTAGGGTACGCGTTAGTGTTAGGGTAGTTATTAAACCTATCCCACACTCTAGATACCCCTTATCACGTAAAGGAATATTATTTGTAGGTCCATGGAGAAGAGTTTAGACACTAGGATAAGATAAGGAACACACCCATTATAAAGAAATCACATTAGGATTCTCTTTTTAAGCTGTTCCTTAAAACACTAGTGCTTAGGAAATCTATTGGAGGCAGAAGCAGTCAAGGGTAGCCTAGGGTTAGGGTTAGGCTTAGGGTACGGCTTAGGGTACGGGTTCGGGGAGGGGTTCGGGTACGGCGTAGGGAATGGGTTAGGGTTACGGTTAGGGTTAGTGTTAGGTTTAGGGCTCGGTTTAGTGTACGTGTTCGGGTTAGGGTAGGGGTTAGGGTTAGGGTAAGCGTTAGGGTTAGGGTAGTTATTAAACCTATCCCACTCTCTAGATACCCCGTAGCACGTAAAGCCATATTATTTGGGAGTCCATCCATGGAGAAGATCTTAGACACTAAGATAATATAAGGAACACACCCATTATAAAGAAATCACATTAGGATTCGCTTTTTAAGCTGTTCCTTAAAACACTAGTGCTTAGGAAATCTATTGGAGGCAGAAGCAGTCAAGGGTAGCCTAGGGTTAGGGTTAGGCTTGAGGTTAGGCTTTGGGTACGGCTTAGGGTACGGGTTCGGGGAGGGGTTCGGGTATGGCGTAGGGTATGGGTTAGGGTTAGTGTTAGGGTTAGTGTTAGGGTTAGGGCTCCGTTTAGGGTACGGGTTAGGATTAGGTTACGTGTTAGGGTTAGAGTAGGGGTTAGGGTTAGGGTACGCATTAGAGTTAGGGTAGTTATTAAACCTATCCCACACTCTAGATACCCCTTAGCACGTAAAGGAAAATTATTTCGGGGTCCAGCCATGAAGAAGAGTTTAGACACTAGGATAAGATAAGGAACACACCCATTATAAAGAAATCACATTAGGATTCTCTTTTTACGCTGTTCCTTAAAACACTAGTGCTTAGGAAATCTATTGGAGGCAGAAGCAGTCAAGGGTAGCCTAGAGTTAGGGTAAGGCTTAGGGTTAGGTTTAGGGTACGGCTTAGGGTACGGGTTCGGGGAGGGCTTCGGGTATGGCGTAGGGTATGAGTTAGGGTTAGGGTTAGGGTTAGTGTTAGGGTTAGGGCTCGGTTTAGGGTACGGGTTAGGATTAGGTTACGTGTTAGGGTTAGGGTAGGGGTTAGGGTTAAGGTACGCGTTAGGGTTAGGGTAGTTATTAAACCTATCCCACTCTCTAGATACCCCTTAGCACGTAAAGGAATATTATTTGGGGGTCCAGCCATGGAGAAGACTTTAGACACTAGGATAAGATAAGGAACACACCCATTATAAAGAAATCACATTAGGATTCTCTTTTTAAGCTGTTCCTTAAAACACTAGTGCTTAGGAAATCTATTGGAGGCAGAAGCAGTCAAGGGTAGCCTAGGGTTAGGGTTAGGCTTAGGGTTAGGCTTAGGGTACGGCTTAGGGTACGGGTTCGGGGAGGGCTTCGGGTACAGCGTAGGGTATGGGTTAGGGTTAGGGTTAGGGTTAGTGTTAGGGTTAGGGCTCGGTTTAGGGTGTGGGTTAGGATTAGGGTACGTGATAGGGTTAGGGTAGTGGTTAGGGTTAGTGTACGTGTTAGGGTTAGTGCAGTCATTAAACCTATCCCACTCTCTAGATACCCCTTAGCACGTAAAGGAATATTATTTGGGGGTCCAGCCATGGAGAAAAGTTTAGACACTAGTATAAGGTAAGGAACCTACCCATTATAAAGAAATCACATTAGGATTCTCTTTTTAAGCTGTTCATTAAAACACTAGTGCTTAGGAAATCTATTGGAGGCAACAGCAATCAAGGGTAGCTTAGGGTTAGTGTTAGGCTTAGGGTTAGGCTTAGGGTACGGCTTAGGGTACGGGTTCGGTGAGGGCTTCGAGTACGGCATAGGGTATGGGTTAGGGTTAGGGTTAGGGTTAGTGTTAGGGTTAGGGCTCGGTTTAGGGTATTGGTTAGGATTAGGGTACGTGTTAGGTTTAGGGTAGGGGTTAGGGTTAGGGTACACGTTAGGGTTAGTGTAGTTATTAAACCTATCCCACTCTCTAGATAACCCTTAGCACGTAAAGGAATATTATTTGGGGGTCCAGCCATGGAGAAGAGTTTAGACACTAGCATAAGATAAGGAACACACCCATTATAAAGAAATCACATTAGGATTCTCTTTTTACGCTGTTCCTTAAAACACTAGTGCTTAGGAAATCTATTGGAGGCAGAAGCAGTCAAGGGTAGCCTAGAGTTAGGGTAAGGCTTAGGGTTAGGTTTAGGGTACGGCTTAGGGTACGGGTTCGGGGAGGGCTTCGGGTATGGCGTAGGGTATGAGTTAGGGTTAGGGTTAGGGTTAGTGTTAGGGTTAGGGCTCGGTTTAGGGTACGGGTTAGGATTAGGTTACGTGTTAGGGTTAGTGTAGGGGTTAGGGTTAGGGTACGCGTTAGGGTTAGGGTAGTTATTAAACCTATCCCACTCTCTAGATACCCCTTAACACGTAAAGGAATATTATTTGGGGGTCCAGCCATGGAGAAGAGTTTAGACACTAGGATAAGATAAGGAACACACCCATTATAAAGAAATCACATTAGGATTCTCTTTTTAAGCTGTTCCTTAAAACACTAGTGCTTAGGAAATCTATTGGAGGCAGAAGCAGTCAAGGGTAGCCTAGGGTTAGGGTTAGGCTTAGGGTTAGGCTTAGGGTACGGCTTAGGGTACGGGTTCGGGGAGGGCTTCGGGTACAGCGTAGGGTATGGGTTAGGGTTAGGGTTAGGGTTAGTGTTAGGGTTAGGGCTCGGTTTAGGGTGTGGGTTAGGATTAGGGTACGTGTTAGGGTTAGGGTAGTGGTTAGGGTTAGTGTACGTGTTAGGGTTAGTGCAGTCATTAAACCTATCCCACTCTCTAGATACCCCTTAGCACGTAAAGGAATATTATTTGGGGGTCCAGCCATGGAGAAAAGTTTAGACACTAGTATAAGGTAAGGAACCTACCCATTATAAAGAAATCACATTAGGATTCTCTTTTTAAGCTGTTCATTAAAACACTAGTGCTTAGGAAATCTATTGGAGGCAACAGCAATCAAGGGTAGCTTAGGGTTAGGGTTAGGCTTAGGGTTAGGCTTAGGGTACGGCTTAGGGTACGGGTTCGGTGAGGGCTTCGAGTACGGCATAGGGTATGGGTTAGGGTTAGGGTTAGGGTTAGTGTTAGGGTTAGGGCTCGGTTTAGGGTATTGGTTAGGATTAGGGTACGTGTTAGGGTTAGGGTAGGGGTTAGGGTTAGGGTACACGTTAGGGTTAGTGTAGTTATTAAACCTATCCCACTCTCTAGATAACCCTTAGCACGTAAAGGAATATTATTTGGGGGTCCAGCCATGGAGAAGAGTTTAGACACTAGCATAAGATAAGGAACACACCCATTATAAAGTAATCACATTAGGATTCTCTTTTTAAGCTGGTCCTTAAAACACTAGTGCTTAGGAAATCTATTGGAGGCAGAAGCAGTCAAGGGTAGCCTAGGGTTAGGGTTAGGCTTAGGGTTAGGTTTAGGGTACGGCTTAGGGTACGGGTTCGGAGAGGGCTTCGGGTATGGCGTAGGGTATGAGTTAGGGTTAGGGTTAAGGTTAGTGTTAGGGTTAGGGCTCGGTTTAGGGTACGGGTTAGCATTAGGGTACGTGTTAGGGTTAGGGTAGAGGTTAGGGTTAGGGTACGCGTTAGGGTTAGGGTAGTTATTAAACCTATCCCACTCTCTAGATACCCCTTAGCACGTAAAGGAATATTATTTGGGGGTCCAGCCATGGAGAAGAGTTTAGACACTAGGATAAGATAAGGAACACACCCATTATAAAGAAATCACATTAGGATTCTCTTTTTAAGCTGTTCCTTTAAATACTAGTGCTTAGGAAATCTATTGGAGGCAGAAGCAGTCAAGGGTAGCCTAGGGTTAGGGTTAGGCTTAGGGTTAGGCTTAGGGTACGGCTTAGGGTACGGTTTCGGGGAGGGCTTCGGGTACAGCGTAGGGTATGGGTTATGGTTAGGGTTAGGGTTAGTGTTAGGGTTAGGGCTCGGTTTAGGGTGTGGGTAAGGATTAGGGTACGTGTTAGGGTTAGGGTAGTGGTTAGGGTTAGTGTACGTGTTAGGGTTAGTGCAGTCATTAAACCTATCCCACTCTCTAGATACCCCTTAGCACGTAAAGGATTATTATTTGGGGGTTCAGCCATGGAGAAAAGCTTAGACACAAGGATAAGATAAGGAAAATACCCATTATAAAGAAATCACATTAGGATTCTCTTTTTAACCTGTTCCTTAAAACAGTAGTGCTTAGGAAATCTAATGGAGGCAGAAGCTGTCAAGGGTAGCCTAGGGTTAGGGTTAGGCTTAGGGTTAGGCTTGGGTACGGCTTAGGGTACGGTTTCGGGGAGGGCTTCGGGTACGTCGTAGGGTATGGGTTAGGGTTATGGTTAGCGTTAGTGTTAGGGTTAGGGCTCGGATTAGGGTATTGGTTAGGATTAGGGTACGTGTTAGGGTTAGGGTAGGGGTTAGGGTTAGGGTTAGGGTTAGGGTTAGGGCTCGGTTTAGGGTACGGGTTAGGATTAGGGTACGTTTTAGTGTTAGGGTAGGGGTTAGGGTTAGGGTACGCGTTAGGGTTAGTGTAGGAATTAAACCTATCCCACTCTCTAGATATCCCTTAGTACGTAAAGGAATATTATTTGGGGGTCCAGCCATGGAGAAGAATTTAGACACTAGGATAAGATAAGGAACACACCCATGATAAAGAAATCACATTAGGATTCTCTTTTTACGCTGTTCCTTAAAACACTAGTGCTTAGGAAATCTATTGGAGGCAGAAGCAGTCAAGGGTAGCCAAGGGTTAGGGTTAGGCTTAGGGTTAGGTTTAGGGTACGGCTTAGGGTACGGGTTCGGGGAGGGGTTCGGATATGGCGTAGGGTATGAGTTAGGGTTAGGGTTAGGGTTAGGGCTCGGTTTAGGGTACGGGTTAGGATTAGGGTACGGGTTAGGGTTAAGGTACGCGTTAGTGTTAGGGTAGTGATTAAACCTATCCCACTCTCTAGATACCCCTTAGCACGTAAAGGAATATTATTTGGGGGTCCAGGCATGGAGAAGAGTTTAGACACTAGGATAAGATAAGGAACACACCCATTATAAAGAAATCACATTAGGATTCTCTTTTTAAGCTGTTCCTTAAAACACTAGTGCATAGGAAATCAATTGGAGGCAGAAGCAGTCAAGGGTAGCCTAGGGTTAGGGTTAGGCTTAGGGTACGGCTTAGGGTACGGGTTCGGGGAGGGGATCGTGTACGGCGTAGGCTATGGGTTAGGGTTAGGGTTTGGGTTAGTGTTAGGTTTAGGGTACGGGTTAGGATTAGGGTACGTGTTAGGGTTAGTGTAGGGGTTAGGGTTAGGATACACGTTAGGGTTTGGGTAGTTATTAAACCTATCCCACTCTCTAGAAACCCCTTAGCACGTAAAGGAATATTATTTGGGGGTCCAGCCATGGAGAAGAGTTTAGACACTAGGATAAGATAAGGAACACACCTATTATAAAGAAATCACATTAGGATTCTCTTTTTAAGCTCTTCCTTAAAACACTAGTGCTTAGGAAATCTATTGGAGGCAGAAGCAGTCAAGGGTAACCTAGGATTAGGGTTAGGCTTAGGGTTAGGCTTAGGGTTAGGCTTAGGGTACGGGTTCGGGGAGGGCTTCGGGTACGGCGTAGGTTATGGGTTAGGGTTAGGGTTAGGGTTAGTTTTAGGGTTAGGGCTCGGTTTAGGGTACGGTTTAGGATTAGGGTACGTGTTAGGGTTAGGGTAGGGGTTAGGGTTAGGGTACGTGTTAGGGTTACGGTAGTTATTAAACCTATCCCACTCTCTAGATACACCTTAGCACGTAAAGGAATATTATTTGGGGGTCCCGCCATGGAGAAGAGTTTAGACACTAGGATAAGATAAGGAACACACCCATTATAAAGAAATCACATTAGGATTCTATTTTTAAGCTGTTCCTTAAAACACTAGTGCTTGGAAAATCTATTGGAAGCAGAAGCAGTCAAGGGTAGCCTAGGGTTAGGGTTAGGCTTAGGGTTAGGCTTAGTGTACGGCTTAAGGTACGGGTTCGGGGAGGGCTTCGGGTACGGCGTAGGGTATGGGTTAGGGTTAGGTTTAGGGTTAGTGTTAGGGTTAGGGCTCAGTTTAGGGTATTGGTTAGGATTAGGGTACGTGTTAGGGTTAGGGTAGGGGTTAGGGTTAGGGTACGCGTTAGGGTTAGTGTAGTTATTAAACCTATCCCACTCTCTAGATACCCCTTAGCACGTAAAGGAATATTATTTGGGGGTCCAGCCATGGAGAAGAGTTTAGACACTAGGATAAGATAAGGAACACACCCATTATATAGAAATCACATTAGGATTCTCTTTTTAAGCTGTTCCTTAAAACACTAGTGCTTAGGAAATCTATTGGAGGCAGAAGCAGTCAAGGGTAGCCTAGGGTTAGGGTTAGGCTTAGGGCTAGGTTTAGGGTACGGCTTAGGGTACGGGTTCGGGGAGGGCTTCAGGTATGGCGTAGGGTATGAGTTAGGGTTAGGGTTAGGGTTACTGTTAGGGTTAGGGCTCGGTTTAGTGTACGGCTTAGGATTAGGGTACGTGTTAGAGTTATGGTAGGGGTTAGGGTTAGGGTACGCGTTAGGGTTAGGGTAGTTATTAAACCTATCCCACTCTCTAGATACCCCTTAGCACGTAAAGGAATATTATTTGGGGGTCCAGCCATGGAGAAGAGTTTAGACACTAGGATAAGATAAGGAACACACCCATTATAAAGAAATCACATTAGGATTCTCTTTTTAAGCTGGTCCTTAAAACACTAGTGCTTAGGAAATCTATTGGAGGCAGAAGCAGTCAAGGGTAGCCTAGGGTTAGGGTTAGGTTTAGGGTTAGGTTTAGGGTACGGGTTCAGGGAGGGGTTCGGATATGGCGTAGGGTATGAGTTAGGGTTAGGGTTAGGTTTAGGGCTCGGTTTAGGGTACGGGTTAGGATTAGGGTACGTGTTAGGGTTAGGGTAGGGGTTAGGGTTAGGGTACGCCTTAGGGTTAGGGTAGTTATTAAACCTATCCCACTCTCTAGATACCCCTTAGCACGTAAAGGAATATTATTTGGGGGTCCAGCCATGGAGAAGAATTTAGACACTAGGATAAGATAAGGAACACACCCATTATAAAGAAATCACATTAGGATTCTCTTTTTAAGCTGTTCCTTAAAACAGTATTGCTTAGGAAATCTATTGGAGTCAGAAGCAGTCAAGGGTAGCCTAGGGTTAGGGTTAGGCTTAGGGTTAGGCTTAGGGTACGGCTTAGGGTACGGGTTCGGGGAGGGCTTCGGGTACAGTGTAGGGTATGGGTTAGGGTTAGGGTTAGTGTTAGTGTTAGGGTTAGGGCTCGGTTTAGGGTCTGGGTTAGGATTAGGGTACGTGTTAGGGTTAGGGTAGTGGTTAGGGTTAGTGTACGTGTTAGGGTTAGGGTAGTGATTAAACCTATCCCACTCTCTAGATACCCCTTAGCACGTAAAGGAATATTATTTGGGGTCCAGCCATGGAGAAAAGTTTAGACACTAGGATAAGATAAGGAACATACCCATTATAAAGAAATCACATTAGGATTCTCTTTTTAAGCTGTTCCTTAAAACACTAGTGCTTAGGAAATCTATTGGAGGCAGAAGCAGTAAAGGGTAGCCTAGGGTTAGGGCTAGGCTTAGGGTTAGGCTTAGGGTATGGGTTCGGTGAGGGCTTCGTGTACGGCGTAGGGTATGGGTTAGGGTTAGGGTTAGGGTTAGTGTTAGGGTTAAGGCTCGGTTTAGGGTATTGGTTAGGATTAGGGTACGTGTTAGGGTTAGGGTAGGGGTTAGGGTTAGGGTACGCGTTAGGGTTAATGTAGTTATTAAACCTATCCCATTCTCTAGATACCCCTTAGCACATAAAGGAATATTATTTGGAGGTCCAGCCATGGAGAAGAGTTTAGACACTAGTATAAAATAAGGAACACACCCATTATAAAGAAATCACATTAGGATTCTCTTTTTAAGCTGTTCCTTAAAACACTAGTTCTTAGGAAATCTATTGGAGGCAGAAGCAGTCAAGGGTAGCCTAGGGTTAGGGTTAGGCTTGGGGTTAGGCTTAGGGTACGGCTTAGGGTACGGGTTCGGGGAGGGGTTCGGGTACGGCATAGGGTATGGGTTAGGGTTATGGTTAGGGTTAGTGTTAGGGTTAGGGCTCCGTTTAGGGTATGGGTTAGGATTAGGTTACGTGTTAGGGTTAGTGTAGGGGTTAGGGTTAGGGTACGCATTAGGGTTAGGGTAGTTATTAAACCTATCCCACTCTCTAGATACCCCTTAGCACGTAAAGGAATATTATTTGGGGGTCCAGCCATGGAGAAGAGTTTAGATACTAGCATAAGATAAGGAACACACCCATTATAAAGAAATCACATTAGGATTCTCTTTTTAAGCTGTTCCATAAAACACTAGTGCTTAGGAAATCTATTGGAGGCAGAAGCAGTCAAGGGTAGCCTAGGGTTAGGTTTAGGCTTAGGGTACGGCTTAGGGTACGGCTTAGGGTACAGGTTCGGTGAGAGCTTCGGGTACGGCGTAGGGTATCGGTTAGGGTTAGGGTTAGGGTTAGTGTTAGGGTTAGGGCTCGGTTTAGGGTACGGGTTAGGATTAGGGTACGTGTTAGGGTTAGGGTAGGGGTTAGGGTTAGGGTACGCTTTAGTGTTAGGGTAGTTATTAAACCTATCCCACTCTCTAGATACCCCTTAGTACGTAAAGGAATATTATTTGGAGGTCCAGCCATTGAGAAGAGTTTAGACACTAGGATAAGATAAGGAACACACCCATTATAAAGAAATGACATTAGGATTCTCTTTTTAAGCTGTTCCTTAAAACACTAGTGCTTAGGAAATCTATTGGACGCAGAAGCACTCAAGGGTAGCCTAGGGTTAGGGATAGGCTTAGGGCACGGCTTAGGGTACGGCTTAGGGTACTGGTTCGGGGAGGGGTTCGTGTACGGCGTAGGGAATGGGTTAGGGTTAGGGTTAGGGTTAGTGTTAGGTTTAGGTCTCGGTTTAGGGTACGGGTTAGGATTAGGTTACATGTTAGGGTTAGGGGAGGGGTTAGGATTAGGGTACGCGTTAGGGTTAGGGTAGTTATTAAACCTATCCCACCCTCTAGATACACCTTAGCACGTAAAGAAATATTATGTGGGGGTCCAGCCATGGAGAAGAGTTTAGACACTAGGATAAGATAAGGAACACACCCATTATAAAGAAATCACATTAAGATTCTCTTTTTAAGCTGTTCCTTAAAACACTAGTGCTGAGGAAATCTATTGGAGGCAGAAGCAGTCAAGGGTAGCCTAGGGTTAGTGTTAGGCTTAGGGTACGGTTTAGTGTACGGCTTAGGGTACGTGTTCGGGGAGGGCTTCGGGTACGGCGTAGGGTATGGGTTAGGGTTAGGGTTAGGGTTAGTGTTAAGGTTAGGGCTCGGTTTAGGTTATTGGTTAGGATTAGGGTACGTGTTAGGGATAGGGTAGGGGTTAGGGTTAGGGTACGCGTTAGTGTTAGGGTAGTTATTAAACCTATCCCACACTCTAGATACCCCTTAGCACGTAAAGGAATATTATTTGTAGGTCCATGGAGAAGAGTTTAGACACTAGGATAAGATAAGGAACACACCCATTATAAAGAAATCACATTAGGATTCTCTTTTTAAGCTGTTCCTTAAAACACTAGTGCTTAGGAAATCTATTGGAGGCAGAAGCAGTCAAGGGTAGCCGAGGGTTAGGGTTAGGCTTAGGGTACGGCTTAGGGTACGGGTTCGGGGAGGGGTTCGGGTACGGCGTAGGGAATGGGTTAGGGTTACGGTTAGGGTTAGTGTTAGGTTTAGGGCTCGGTTTAGTGTACGTGTTCGGGTTAGGGTAGGGGTTAGGGTTAGGGTAAGCGTTAGGGTTAGGGTAGTTATTAAACCTATCCCACTCTCTAGATACCCCGTAGCACGTAAAGCCATATTATTTGGGAGTCCATCCATGGAGAAGATCTTAGACACTAAGATAATATAAGGAACACACCCATTATAAAGAAATCACATTAGGATTCGCTTTTTAAGCTGTTCCTTAAAACACTAGTGCTTAGGAAATCTATTGGAGGCAGAAGCAGTCAAGGGTAGCCTAGGGTTAGGGTTAGGCTTGAGGTTAGGCTTTGGGTACGGCTTAGGGTACGGGTTCGGGGAGGGGTTCGGGTATGGCGTAGGGTATGGGTTAGGGTTAGTGTTAGGGTTAGTGTTAGGGTTAGGGCTCCGTTTAGGGTACGGGTTAGGATTAGGTTACGTGTTAGGGTTAGAGTAGGGGTTAGGGTTAGGGTACGCATTAGAGTTAGGGTAGTTATTAAACCTATCCCACACTCTAGATACCCCTTAGCACGTAAAGGAAAATTATTTCGGGGTCCAGCCATGAAGAAGAGTTTAGACACTAGGATAAGATAAGGAACACACCCATTATAAAGAAATCACATTAGGATTCTCTTTTTACGCTGTTCCTTAAAACACTAGTGCTTAGGAAATCTATTGGAGGCAGAAGCAGTCAAGGGTAGCCTAGAGTTAGGGTAAGGCTTAGGGTTAGGTTTAGGGTACGGCTTAGGGTACGGGTTCGGGGAGGGCTTCGGGTATGGCGTAGGGTATGAGTTAGGGTTAGGGTTAGGGTTAGTGTTAGGGTTAGGGCTCGGTTTAGGGTACGGGTTAGGATTAGGTTACGTGTTAGGGTTAGGGTAGGGGTTAGGGTTAAGGTACGCGTTAGGGTTAGGGTAGTTATTAAACCTATCCCACTCTCTAGATACCCCTTAGCACGTAAAGGAATATTATTTGGGGGTCCAGCCATGGAGAAGAGTTTAGACACTAGGATAAGATAAGGAACACACCCATTATAAAGAAATCACATTAGGATTCTCTTTTTAAGCTGTTCCTTAAAACACTAGTGCTTAGGAAATCTATTGGAGGCAGAAGCAGTCAAGGGTAGCCTAGGGTTAGGGTTAGGCTTAGGGTTAGGCTTAGGGTACGGCTTAGGGTACGGGTTCGGGGAGGGCTTCGGGTACAGCGTAGGGTATGGGTTAGGGTTAGGGTTAGGGTTAGTGTTAGGGTTAGGGCTCGGTTTAGGGTGTGGGTTAGGATTAGGGTACGTGATAGGGTTAGGGTAGTGGTTAGGGTTAGTGTACGTGTTAGGGTTAGTGCAGTCATTAAACCTATCCCACTCTCTAGATACCCCTTAGCACGTAAAGGAATATTATTTGGGGGTCCAGCCATGGAGAAAAGTTTAGACACTAGTATAAGGTAAGGAACCTACCCATTATAAAGAAATCACATTAGGATTCTCTTTTTAAGCTGTTCATTAAAACACTAGTGCTTAGGAAATCTATTGGAGGCAACAGCAATCAAGGGTAGCTTAGGGTTAGGGTTAGGCTTAGGGTTAGGCTTAGGGTACGGCTTAGGGTACGGGTTCGGTGAGGGCTTCGAGTACGGCATAGGGTATGGGTTAGGGTTAGGGTTAGGGTTAGTGTTAGGGTTAGGGCTCGGTTTAGGGTATTGGTTAGGATTAGGGTACGTGTTAGGGTTAGGGTAGGGGTTAGGGTTAGGGTACACGTTAGGGTTAGTGTAGTTATTAAACCTATCCCACTCTCTAGATAACCCTTAGCACGTAAAGGAATATTATTTGGGGGTCCAGCCATGGAGAAGAGTTTAGACACTAGCATAAGATAAGGAACACACCCATTATAAAGTAATCACATTAGGATTCTCTTTTTAAGCTGGTCCTTAAAACACTAGTGCTTAGGAAATCTATTGGAGGCAGAAGCAGTCAAGGGTAGCCTAGGGTTAGGGTTAGGCTTAGGGTTAGGTTTAGGGTACGGCTTAGGGTACGGGTTCGGGGAGGGCTTCGGGTATGGCGTAGGGTATGAGTTAGGGTTAGGGTTAAGGTTAGTGTTAGGGTTAGGGCTCGGTTTAGGGTACGGGTTAGCATTAGGGTACGTGTTAGGGTTAGGGTAGAGGTTAGGGTTAGGGTACGCGTTAGGGTTAGGGTAGTTATTAAACCTATCCCACTCTCTAGATACCCCTTAGCACGTAAAGGAATATTATTTGGGGGTCCAGCCATGGAGAAGAGTTTAGACACTAGGATAAGATAAGGAACACACCCATTATAAAGAAATCACATTAGGATTCTCTTTTTAAGCTGTTCCTTTAAATACTAGTGCTTAGGAAATCTATTGGAGGCAGAAGCAGTCAAGGGTAGCCTAGGGTTAGGGTTAGGCTTAGGGTTAGGCTTAGGGTACGGCTTAGGGTACGGTTTCGGGGAGGGCTTCGGGTACAGCGTAGGGTATGGGTTATGGTTAGGGTTAGGGTTAGTGTTAGGGTTAGGGCTCGGTTTAGGGTGTGGGTAAGGATTAGGGTACGTGTTAGGGTTAGGGTAGTGGTTAGGGTTAGTGTACGTGTTAGGGTTAGTGCAGTCATTAAACCTATCCCACTCTCTAGATACCCCTTAGCACGTAAAGGATTATTATTTGGGGGTTCAGCCATGGAGAAAAGTTTAGACACAAGGATAAGATAAGGAAAATACCCATTATAAAGAAATCACATTAGGATTCTCTTTTTAACCTGTTCCTTAAAACAGTAGTGCTTAGGAAATCTAATGGAGGCAGAAGCTGTCAAGGGTAGCCTAGGGTTAGGGTTAGGCTTAGGGTTAGGCTTGGGTACGGCTTAGGGTACGGTTTCGGGGAGGGCTTCGGGTACGTCGTAGGGTATGGGTTAGGGTTATGGTTAGCGTTAGTGTTAGGGTTAGGGCTCGGATTAGGGTATTGGTTAGGATTAGGGTACGTGTTAGGGTTAGGGTAGGGGTTAGGGTTAGGGTTAGGGTTAGGGTTAGGGCTCGGTTTAGGGTACGGGTTAGGATTAGGGTACGTTTTAGTGTTAGGGTAGGGGTTAGGGTTAGGGTACGCGTTAGGGTTAGTGTAGGAATTAAACCTATCCCACTCTCTAGATATCCCTTAGTACGTAAAGGAATATTATTTGGGGGTCCAGCCATGGAGAAGAATTTAGACACTAGGATAAGATAAGGAACACACCCACGATAAAGAAATCACATTAGGATTCTCTTTTTACGCTGTTCCTTAAAACACTAGTGCTTAGGAAATCTATTGGAGGCAGAAGCAGTCAAGGGTAGCCAAGGGTTAGGGTTAGGCTTAGGGTTAGGTTTAGGGTACGGCTTAGGGTACGGGTTCGGGGAGGGGTTCGGATATGGCGTAGGGTATGAGTTAGGGTTAGGGTTAGGGTTAGGGCTCGGTTTAGGGTACGGGTTAGGATTAGGGTACGTGTTAGGGTTAAGGTACGCGTTAGTGTTAGGGTAGTGATTAAACCTATCCCACTCTCTAGATACCCCTTAGCACGTAAAGGAATATTATTTGGGGGTCCAGGCATGGAGAAGAGTTTAGACACTAGGATAAGATAAGGAACACACCCATTATAAAGAAATCACATTAGGATTCTCTTTTTAAGCTGTTCCTTAAAACACTAGTGCATAGGAAATCTATTGGAGGCAGAAGCAGTCAAGGGTAGCCTAGGGTTAGGGTTAGGCTTAGGGTACGGCTTAGGGTACGGGTTCGGGGAGGGGATCGTGTACGGCGTAGGCTATGGGTTAGGGTTAGGGTTTGGGTTAGTGTTAGGTTTAGGGTACGGGTTAGGATTAGGGTACGTGTTAGGGTTAGTGTAGGGGTTAGGGTTAGGATACACGTTAGGGTTAGGGTAGTTATTAAACCTATCCCACTCTCTAGAAACCCCTTAGCACGTAAAGGAATATTATTTGGGGGTCCAGCCATGGAGAAGAGTTTAGACACTAGGATAAGATAAGGAACACACCTATTATAAAGAAATCACATTAGGATTCTCTTTTTAAGCTCTTCCTTAAAACACTAGTGCTTAGGAAATCTATTGGAGGCAGAAGCAGTCAAGGGTAACCTAGGATTAGGGTTAGGCTTAGGGTTAGGCTTAGGGTTAGGCTTAGGGTACAGGTTCGGGGAGGGCTTCGGGTACGGCGTAGGTTATGGGTTAGGGTTAGGGTTAGGGTTAGTTTTAGGGTTAGGGCTCGGTTTAGGGTACGGTTTAGGATTAGGGTACGTGTTAGGGTTAGGGTAGGGGTTAGGGTTAGGGTACGTGTTAGGGTTACGGTAGTTATTAAACCTATCCCACTCTCTAGATACACCTTAGCACGTAAAGGAATATTATTTGGGGGTCCCGCCATGGAGAAGAGTTTAGACACTAGGATAAGATAAGGAACACACCCATTATAAAGAAATCACATTAGGATTCTATTTTTAAGCTGTTCCTTAAAACACTAGTGCTTGGAAAATCTATTGGAAGCAGAAGCAGTCAAGGGTAGCCTAGGGTTAGGGTTAGGCTTAGGGTTAGGCTTAGTGTACGGCTTAAGGTACGGGTTCGGGGAGGGCTTCGGGTACGGCGTAGGGTATGGGTTAGGGTTAGGTTTAGGGTTAGTGTTAGGGTTAGGGCTCAGTTTAGGGTATTGGTTAGGATTAGGGTACGTGTTAGGGTTAGGGTAGGGGTTAGGGTTAGGGTACGCGTTAGGGTTAGTGTAGTTATTAAACCTATCCCACTCTCTAGATACCCCTTAGCACGTAAAGGAATATTATTTGGGGGTCCAGCCATGGAGAAGAGTTTAGACACTAGGATAAGATAAGGAACACACCCATTATATAGAAATCACATTAGGATTCTCTTTTTAAGCTGTTCCTTAAAACACTAGTGCTTAGGAAATCTATTGGAGGCAGAAGCAGTCAAGGGTAGCCTAGGGTTAGGGTTAGGCTTAGGGCTAGGTTTAGGGTACGGCTTAGGGTACGGGTTCGGGGAGGGCTTCAGGTATGGCGTAGGGTATGAGTTAGGGTTAGGGTTAGGGTTACTGTTAGGGTTAGGGCTCGGTTTAGTGTACGGCTTAGGATTAGGGTACGTGTTAGAGTTATGGTAGGGGTTAGGGTTAGGGTACGCGTTAGGGTTAGGGTAGTTATTAAACCTATCCCACTCTCTAGATACCCCTTAGCACGTAAAGGAATATTATTTGGGGGTCCAGCCATGGAGAAGAGTTTAGACACTAGGATAAGATAAGGAACACACCCATTATAAAGAAATCACATTAGGATTCTCTTTTTAAGCTGGTCCTTAAAACACTAGTGCTTAGGAAATCTATTGGAGGCAGAAGCAGTCAAGGGTAGCCTAGGGTTAGGGTTAGGTTTAGGGTTAGGTTTAGGGAACGGGTTCAGGGAGGGGTTCGGATATGGCGTAGGGTATGAGTTAGGGTTAGGGTTAGGTTTAGGGCTCGGTATAGGGTACGGGTTAGGATTAGGGTACGTGTTAGGGTTAGGGTAGGGGTTAGGGTTAGGGTACGCCTTAGGGTTAGGGTAGTTATTAAACCTATCCCACTCTCTAGATACCCCTTAGCACGTAAAGGAATATTATTTGGGGGTCCAGCCATGGAGAAGAATTTAGACACTAGGATAAGATAAGGAACACACCCATTATAAAGAAATCACATTAGGATTCTCTTTTTAAGCTGTTCCTTAAAACAGTATTGCTTAGGAAATCTATTGGAGTCAGAAGCAGTCAAGGGTAGCCTAGGGTTAGGGTTAGGCTTAGGGTTAGGCTTAGGGTACGGCTTAGGGTACGGGTTCGGGGAGGGCTTCGGGTACAGTGTAGGGTATGGGTTAGGGTTAGGGTTAGTGTTAGTGTTAGGGTTAGGGCTCGGTTTAGGGTCTGGGTTAGGATTAGGGTACGTGTTAGGGTTAGGGTAGTGGTTAGGGTTAGTGTACGTGTTAGGGTTAGGGTAGTGATTAAACCTATCCCACTCTCTAGATACCCCTTAGCACGTAAAGGAATATTATTTGGGGTCCAGCCATGGAGAAAAGTTTAGACACTAGGATAAGATAAGGAACATACCCATTATAAAGAAATCACATTAGGATTCTCTTTTTAAGCTGTTCCTTAAAACACTAGTGCTTAGGAAATCTATTGGAGGCAGAAGCAGTAAAGGGTAGCCTAGGGTTAGGGCTAGGCTTAGGGTTAGGCTTAGGGTATGGGTTCGGTGAGGGCTTCGTGTACGGCGTAGGGTATGGGTTAGGGTTAGGGTTAGGGTTAGTGTTAGGGTTAAGGCTCGGTTTAGGGTATTGGTTAGGATTAGGGTACGTGTTAGGGTTAGGGTAGGGGTTAGGGTTAGGGTACGCGTTAGGGTTAATGTAGTTATTAAACCTATCCCATTCTCTAGATACCCCTTAGCACATAAAGGAATATTATTTGGAGGTCCAGCCATGGAGAAGAGTTTAGACACTAGTATAAAATAAGGAACACACCCATTATAAAGAAATCACATTAGGATTCTCTTTTTAAGCTGTTCCTTAAAACACTAGTTCTTAGGAAATCTATTGGAGGCAGAAGCAGTCAAGGGTAGCCTAGGGTTAGGGTTAGGCTTGGGGTTAGGCTTAGGGTACGGCTTAGGGTACGGGTTCGGGGAGGGGTTCGGGTACGGCATAGGGTATGGGTTAGGGTTATGGTTAGGGTTAGTGTTAGGGTTAGGGCTCCGTTTAGGGTATGGGTTAGGATTAGGTTACGTGTTAGGGTTAGTGTAGGGGTTAGGGTTAGGGTACGCATTAGGGTTAGGGTAGTTATTAAACCTATCCCACTCTCTAGATACCCCTTAGCACGTAAAGGAATATTATTTGGGGGTCCAGCCATGGAGAAGAGTTTAGATACTAGCATAAGATAAGGAACACACCCATTATAAAGAAATCACATTAGGATTCTCTTTTTAAGCTGTTCCATAAAACACTAGTGCTTAGGAAATCTATTGGAGGCAGAAGCAGTCAAGGGTAGCCTAGGGTTAGGTTTAGGCTTAGGGTACGGCTTAGGGTACGGCTTAGGGTACAGGTTCGGTGAGAGCTTCGGGTACGGCGTAGGGTATCGGTTAGGGTTAGGGTTAGGGTTAGTGTTAGGGTTAGGGCTCGGTTTAGGGTACGGGTTAGGATTAGGGTACGTGTTAGGGTTAGGGTAGGGGTTAGGGTTAGGGTACGCTTTAGTGTTAGGGTAGTTATTAAACCTATCCCACTCTCTAGATACCCCTTAGTACGTAAAGGAATATTATTTGGAGGTCCAGCCATTGAGAAGAGTTTAGACACTAGGATAAGATAAGGAACACACCCATTATAAAGAAATGACATTAGGATTCTCTTTTTAAGCTGTTCCTTAAAACACTAGTGCTTAGGAAATCTATTGGACGCAGAAGCACTCAAGGGTAGCCTAGGGTTAGGGATAGGCTTAGGGCACGGCTTAGGGTACGGCTTAGGGTACTGGTTCGGGGAGGGGTTCGTGTACGGCGTAGGGAATGGGTTAGGGTTAGGGTTAGGGTTAGTGTTAGGTTTAGGTCTCGGTTTAGGGTACGGGTTAGGATTAGGTTACATGTTAGGGTTAGGGGAGGGGTTAGGATTAGGGTACGCGTTAGGGTTAGGGTAGTTATTAAACCTATCCCACCCTCTAGATACACCTTAGCACGTAAAGAAATATTATGTGGGGGTCCAGCCATGGAGAAGAGTTTAGACACTAGGATAAGATAAGGAACACACCCATTATAAAGAAATCACATTAAGATTCTCTTTTTAAGCTGTTCCTTAAAACACTAGTGCTGAGGAAATCTATTGGAGGCAGAAGCAGTCAAGGGTAGCCTAGGGTTAGTGTTAGGCTTAGGGTACGGTTTAGTGTACGGCTTAGGGTACGTGTTCGGGGAGGGCTTCGGGTACGGCGTAGGGTATGGGTTAGGGTTAGGGTTAGGGTTAGTGTTAAGGTTAGGGCTCGGTTTAGGTTATTGGTTAGGATTAGGGTACGTGTTAGGGATAGGGTAGGGGTTAGGGTTAGGGTACGCGTTAGTGTTAGGGTAGTTATTAAACCTATCCCACACTCTAGATACCCCTTAGCACGTAAAGGAATATTATTTGGAGGTCCATGGAGAAGAGTTTAGACACTAGGATAAGATAAGGAACACACCCATTATAAAGAAATCACATTAGGATTCTCTTTTTAAGCTGTTCCTTAAAACACTAGTGCTTAGGAAATCTATTGGAGGCAGAAGCAGTCAAGGGTAGCCTAGGGTTAGGGTTAGGCTTAGGGTACGGCTTAGGGTACGGGTTCGGGGAGGGGTTCGGGTACGGCGTAGGGAATGGGTTAGGGTTACGGTTAGGGTTAGTGTTAGGTTTAGGGCTCGGTTTAGTGTACGTGTTCGGGTTAGGGTAGGGGTTAGGGTTAGGGTAAGCGTTAGGGTTAGGGTAGTTATTAAACCTATCCCACTCTCTAGATACCCCGTAGCACGTAAAGCCATATTATTTGGGAGTCCATCCATGGAGAAGATCTTAGACACTAAGATAATATAAGGAACACACCCATTATAAAGAAATCACATTAGGATTCGCTTTTTAAGCTGTTCCTTAAAACACTAGTGCTTAGGAAATCTATTGGAGGCAGAAGCAGTCAAGGGTAGCCTAGGGTTAGGGTTAGGCTTGAGGTTAGGCTTTGGGTACGGCTTAGGGTACGGGTTCGGGGAGGGGTTCGGGTATGGCGTAGGGTATGGGTTAGGGTTAGTGTTAGGGTTAGTGTTAGGGTTAGGGCTCCGTTTAGGGTACGGGTTAGGATTAGGGTACGTGTTAGGGTTAGAGTAGGGGTTAGGGTTAGGGTACGCGTTAGGGTTAGGGTAGTTATTAAACCTATCCCACTCTCTAGATACCCCTTAGCACGTAAAGGAATATTATTTGGGGGTCCAGCCATGGAGAAGAGTTTAGACACTAGGATAAGTTAAGGAACACACCTATTATAAAGAAATCACATTAGGATTCTCTTTATAAGCTGTTCCTTAAAACACTAGTGCTTAGGAAATCTATTGGAGGAAGAAGCAGTCAAGGGTAGCCTAGGGTTAGGGTTAGGCTTAGAGTTAGGCTTAGGGTACGGCTTAGGGTACGGGTTCGGGGAGGGCTTCGGGTATGGCGTAGGGTATGGGTTAGGGTTAGGGTTAGGGTTAGTGTTAGGGTTAGGGCTCGGTTTAGGGTACGGGTTAGGATTAGGGTACGTCTTAGGTTTAGGGTAGGGGTTAGGGTTAGGGTACGCGTTAGGGTTAGGGTAGTTATTAAACTTATCCCACTCTCTAGATACCCCTTAGCACGTAAAGCCATATTATTTGGGGGTCCATCCATGGAGAAGAGCTTAGACACTAAGATAATATAAGGAACACACCCATTATAAAAAAAATCACATTAGGATTCTCTTTTTAAGCTGTTCCTTAAAACACTAGTGCTTAGGAAATCTATTGGAGGCAGAAGAAGTCAAGGGTAGCCTAGGGTTAGGGTTAGGCTTGGGGTAAGGCTTAGGGTACGGCTTAGGGTACGGGTTCGGGGAGGGGTTCGGGTACGGCGTAGGGTATGGGTTAGGGTTAGGGTTAGTGTTAGTGTTAGGGTTAGGGCTCCGTTTAGGGTACGGGTTAGGATTAGGTTACGTGTTAGGTTTAGGGTAGGGGTTAGGGTTAGGGTACGCATTAGGGTTAGGGTAGTTATTAAACCTATCCCACTCTCTAGATACCCCTTAGCACGTAAAGGAATATTATGTGGGGGTCCAGCCATGGAGAAGAGTTTAGACACTAGGATAAGATAAGGAACACACCCATTATAAAGAAATCACATTAGGATTCACTTTTTAAGCTGTTCCTTAAAACACTAGTGCTTAGGAAATCTATTGGAGGCAGAAGCAGTCAAGGGTAGCCTAGGTTTAGGGTTAGGCTTAGGGTTAGGCTTAGGGTACGGCTTAGGGTACGGGTTCGGTGAGGGCTTCGGGTACGGCGTAGGGTATGGGTTAGGGTTAGGTTTAGGGTTAATGTTAGGGTTAGGGCTCGGTTTAGGGTACGGGTTAGGATTAGGGTACGTGTTAGGGTTAGGGTAGGGGTTAGGGTTAGGGTACGCATTAGGGTTAGGGTAGTTATTAAACCTATCCCACTCTCTAGATACCCCTTAGCACGTAAAGGAATATTATTTGGGGGTCCAGCCATGGAGAAGAGTTTAGACATTAGGATAAGATAAGGAACACACCCATTATAAAGAAATCACATTAGGATTCTCTTTTTAAGCTGTTCCTTAAAACACTAGTGCTTAGGAAATCTATTGGAGGCAGAAGCAGTCAAGGGTAGCCTAGGGTTAGGGTTAGGCTTAGGATTAGGCTTAGGGTACGGCTTAGGGTACGGGTTCGGGGAGGGGTTCGGGTACGGCGTAGGGTATGGGTTAGGGTTAGGGTTAGGGTTAGTGTTAGGGTTAGGGCTCGGTTTAGGATATTGGTTAGGATTAGGGTACGTGTTAGGGTTAGGGTAGGGGTTAGGGTTAGGGTACGCGTTAGTGTTAGGTTAGTTATTAAACCTATCCCACTCTCTAGATACCCCTTAGCACGTAAAGGAATATTATTTGGAGGTCTAGCCATGGAGAAGAGTTTAGACACTACGATAAGATAAGGAACACACCCATTACAAAGCAATCACATTAGGATTCGCTTTTTAAGCTGTTCCTTAAAACACAGGTGGTTAGGAAATCTATTGGAGGCAGAAGCAGTCAAGGGTAGCCTAGGGTTAGGGTTAGGCTTAGGGTTAGGGTTAGGGTACGGCTTAGGGTACGGTTTCGGGGAGGGGTTCGGGTACGGCGTAGGGTATGGGTTAGGGTTAGGTTTAGGGTTAGTGTTAGGGTTAGGGCTCGGTTTAGTGTACGTGTTAGGGTTTGGGTAGGGGTTAGGGTTAGGGTACGCATTAGAGTTAAGGTAGTTATTAAACCTATCCCACTCTCTAGATACACCTTAGCACGTAAAGGAATATTATTTGGGGGTCCAGCCATGGAGAAGAGTTTAGACACTAGGATAAGATAAGGAACACACTCATTATAAAGAAATCACATTAGGATTCTCTTTTTAAGCTGTTCCTTAAAACACTAGTGCTTAGGAAATCTATTGGAGGCAGAAGCAGTCAAGGGTAGCCTAGGGCTAGGGTTAGGCTTAGGGTACGGCTTAGGGTACGGCTTAGGGTACGGGTTCGAGGAGGGGTTCGGGTACGGCGTAGGGTATGTGTTAGGGTTAGGGTTAGGGTTAGTGTTAGGGTTAGTGCTCGGTTTAGGGTATTGGTTAGGATTAGAGTACGTGTTAGGGTTAGGGTAGGGGATAGGGTTAGGGTACGCATTAGTGTTAGGGTAGTTATTAAACCTATCCCACTCTCTAGATACCCCTTAGCACATAAAGGAATATTATTTGGAGTTCCAGCCATGGAGAAGAGTTTAGACACTAGGATAAGATAAGGAACACACTCATTATAAAGAAATCACATTAGGATTCTCTTTTTAAGCTGTTCCTTAAAACACTCGTGCTTACGAAATCTAATGGAGGCAGAAGCTGTCAAGGGTAGCCTAGGGTTAGGGTTAGGCTTAGGGTTAGGCTTAGGCTACGGCTTAGGGTACGGTTTCGGTGAGGGCTTCGGGTACGGCGTAAGGTATGGGTTAGGGTTAGGGTTAGGGTTAGTGTTAGGGTTAGGGCTCGGTTTAGGGTATTGGTTCGGATTAGGGTACGTGTTAGGGTTACGGTAGGGGTTAGGGTTAGGGTACGCGTTAGGGTTAGTGTAGTTATTAAACCTATCCCACTCTCTAGATACCCCTTAGCACGTAAAGGAATATTATTTGGAGGTCCAGCCATGGAGAAGAGTTTAGACACTAGGATAAGATAAGGAACACACCCATGATAAAGAAATCACATTAGGATTCTCTTTTTACGCTGTTCCTTAAAACACTAGTGCTTAGGAAATCTATTGGAGGCAGAAGCAGTCAAGGGTAGCCAAGGGTTAGGGTTAGGCTTAGGGTTAGGTTTAGGGTACGGCTTAGGGTACGGGTTCGGGGAGGGGTTCGGATATGGCGTAGGGTATGAGTTAGGGTTAGGGTTAGGGTTAGGGCTCGGTTTAGGGTACGGGTTAGGATTAGGGTACATGTTAGGGTTAGGGTAGTGGTTAGGGTTAGGGTACACGTTAGGGTTAGGGTAGTTATTAAACCTATCCCACTCTCTAGAAACCCCTTAGCACGTAAAGGAATATTATTTGGGGGTCCAGCCATGGAGAAGAGTTTAGACACTAGGATAAGATAAGGAACACACCTATTATAAAGAAATCACATTAGGATTCTCTTTTTAAGCTCTTCCTTAAAACACTAGTGCTTAGGAAATCTATTGGAGGCAGAAGCAGTCAAGGGTAGCCTAGGGTTAGGGTTAGGTTTAGGGTTAGGTTTAGGGTACGGGTTCAGGGAGGGGTTCGGATATGGCGTAGGGTATGAGTTAGGGTTAGGGTTAGGTTTAGGGCTCGGTTTAGGGTACGGGTTAGGATTAGGGTACGTGTTAGGGTTAGGGTAGGGGTTAGGGTTAGGGTACGCCTTAGGGTTAGGGTAGTTATTAAACCTATCCCACTCTCTAGATACCCCTTAGCACGTAAAGGAATATTATTTGGGGGTCCAGCCATGGAGAAGAATTTAGACACTAGGATAAGATTAGGAACACACCCATTATAAAGAAATCACATTAGGATTCTATTTTTAAGCTGTTCCTTAAAACACTATTGCTTAGGAAATCTATTGGAGTCAGAAGCAGTCAAGGGTAGCCTAGGGTTAGGGTTAGGCTTAGGGTTAGGCTTAGGGTACGGCTTAGGGTACGGGTTCGGGGAGGGCTTCGGGTACAGTGTAGGGTATGGGTTAGGGTTACGGTTAGTGTTAGTGTTAGGGTTAGGGCTCGGTTTAGGGTCTGGGTTAGGATTAGGGTACGTGTTAGGGTTAGGGTAGTGGTTAGGGTTAGTGTACGTGTTAGGGTTAGGGTACTGATTAAACCTATCCCACTCTCTAGATACCCCTTAGCACGTAAAGGAATATTATTTGGGGTCCAGCCATGGAGAAAAGTTTAGACACTAGGATAAGATTAGGAACATACCCATTATAAAGAAATCACATTAGGATTCTCTTTTTAAGCTGTTCCTTAAAACACAAGTGCTTAGGAAATCTATTGGAGGCAGAAGCAGTAAAGGGTAGCCTAGGGTTAGGGCTAGGCTTAGGGTTAGGCTTAGGGTATGGGTTCGGGGAGGGCTTCGTGTACGGCGTAGGGTATGGGTTAGGGTTAGGGTTAGGGTTAGTGTTAGGGTTAAGGCTCGGTTTAGGGTATTGGTTAGGATTAGGGTACGTGTTAGGGTTAGGGTAGGGGTTAGGGTTAGGGTACGCGTTAGGGTTAATGTAGTTATTAAACCTATCCCACTCTCTAGATACCCCTTAGCACGTAAAGGAATATTATTTGGGGGTCCAGCCATGGAGAAGAGTTTAGACACTAGGATAAGATAAGGAACACACCCATTATAAAGAAATCACATTAGGATTCTCTTTTTAAGCTGTTCCTTAAAACACTAGTGCTTAGGAAATCTATTGGAGGCAGAAGCAGTCAAGGGTAGCCTAGGGTTAGGGTTAGGCTTAGGGTTAGGGTTAGGGTACGGCTTAGGGTACGGGTTCGGGTAGGGCTTCGGGTACGGCATAGGGTATGGGTAAGGGTTATGGTTAGGGTTAGTGTTAGGTTTAGGGCTCGGTTTAGGGTATTGGTTAGGATTAGGGTAAGTGTTAGGGTTAGGGTAGGGGTTAGGGTTAGGGTACGCGTTAGTGTTAGGGTAGTTATTAAACCTATCCCACTCTCTAGATACCCCTTAGCACATAAAGGAATATTATTTGGAGGTCCAGCCATGGAGAAAAGTTTAGATACTAGCATAAGATAAGGAACACACCCATTATAAAGAAATCACATTAGGATTCTCTTTTTAAGCTGTTCCATAAAACACTAGTGCTTAGGAAATCTATTGGAGGCAGAAGCAGTCAAGGGTAGCCTAGGGTTAGGGTTAGGCTTAGGGTACGGCTTAGTGTACGGCTTAGGGTACGGGTTCGGTGAGAGCTTCGGGTACGGCGTAGGGTATCGGTTAGGGTTAGGGTTAGGGTTAGTGTTAGGGTTAAGGCTCGGTTTAGGGTACGGGTTAGGATTAGGGTAGGGGTTAGGGTTAGGGTACGCTTTAGTGTTAGGGTAGTTATTAAACCTATCCCACTCTCTAGATACCCCTTAGTACGTAAAGGAATATTATTTGGAGGTCCAGCCATTGAGAAGAGTTTAGACACTAGGATAAGATAAGGAACACACCCATTATAAAGAAATCACATTAGGATTCTCTTTTTAAGCTGTTCCTTAAAACACTAGTGCTTAGGAAATCTATTGGAGGCAGAAGCACTCAAGGGTAGCCTAGGGTTAGGGTTAGGCTTAGGTTACGGCTTAGGGTACGGCTTAGGGAACTGGTTCGGGGAGGGGTTCGGGTACGGCGTAGGGAATGGGTTAGGGTTAGGGTTAGGGTTAGTGTTAGGTTTAGGGCTCGGTTTACGGTACGGGTTAGGATTAGGGTACATGTTAGGGTTAGGGGAGGGGTTAGGATTAGGGTACGCGTTAGGGTTAGGGTAGTTATTAAACCTATCCCGCTCTCTAGATACACCTTAGCACGTAAAGAAATATTATGTGGGGGTCCAGCCATGGAGAAGAGTTTAGACACTAGGATAAGATAAGGAACACACCCATTATAAAGAAATCACATTAAGATTCTCTTTTTAAGCTGTTCCTTAAAACACTAGTGCTGAGGAAATCTATTGGAGGCAGAAGCAGTCAAGGGTAGCCTAGGGTTAGTGTTAGGCTTAGGGTACGGTTTAGTGTACGGCTTAGGGTACGGGTTCGGGGAGGGCTTCGGGTACGGCGTAGGGTATGGGTTAGGGTTAGGGTTAGGGTTAGTGTTAAGGTTAGGGCTCGGTTTAGGTTATTGGTTAGGATTAGGGTACGTGTTAGGGTTAGGGTAGGGGTTAGGGTTAGGGTAAGCGTTAGGGTTAGGGTAGTTATTAAACCTATCCCACTCTCTAGATACCCCGTAGCACGTAAAGCCATATTATTTGGGGGTCCATCCATGGAGAAGATCTTAGACACTAAGATAATATAAGGAACACACCCATTATAAAGAAATCACATTAGGATTCTCTTTTTAAGCTGTTCCTTAAAACACTAGTTCTTAGGCAATCTATTGGAGGCAGAAGCAGTCAAGGGTAGCCTAGTGTTAGGGTTAGGCTTGAGGTTAGGCTTTGGGTACGGCTTAGGGTACGGGTTCGGGGAGGGGTTCGGGTACGGCGTAGGGTATGGGTTAGGGTTAGTGTTAGGGTCTGTGTTAGGGTTAGGGCTCCGTTTAGGGTACGGGTTAGGATTAGGGTACGTCTTAGGTTTAGGGTAGGGGTTAGGGTTAGGGTACGCGTTAGGGTTAGGGTAGTTATTAAACTTATCCCACTCTCTAGATACCCCTTAGCACGTAAAGCCATATTATTTGGGGGTCCATCCATGGAGAAGAGCTTAGACACTAAGATAATATAAGGAACACACACATTATAAAGAAATCACATTAGGATTCTCTTTTTAAGCTGTTCCTTAAAACACTAGTGCTTAGGAAATCTATTGGATGCAGAAGCAGTCAAGGGTAGCCTAGGGTTAGGGTTAGGCTTGGGGTAAGGCTTAGGGTACGGCTTAGGGTACGGGTTCGGGGAGGGGTTCGGGTACAGCGTAGGGTATGGGTTAGGGTTAGGGTTAGGGTTAGTGTTAGGGTTAGGGCTCCGTTTAGGGTACGGGTTAGGATTAGGTTACGTGTTAGGTTTAGGGTAGGGGTTAGGGTTAGGGTACGCATTAGGGTTAGGGTAGTTATTAAACCTATCCCACTCTCTAGATACCCCTTAGCACGTAAAGGAATATTATTTGGGGGTCCAGCCATGGAGAAGAGTTTAGACACTAGGATAAGATAAGGAACACACTCATTATAAAGAAATCACATTAAGATTCTCTTTTTAAGCTGTTCCTTAAAACACTAGTGCTAAGGAAATCTATTGGAGGCAGAAGCAGTCAAGGGTAGCCTAGGGTTAGGGTTAGGCTTAGGGTACGGCTTAGGGTACGGCTTAGGGTACGGGTTAGGGGAGGGCTTCGTGTACGGCGTAGGGTATGTGTTAGGGTTAGGGTTAGGGTTAGTGTTAGGGTTAGTGCTCGGTTTAGGGTATTGGTTAGGATTAGAGTACGTGTTAGGGTTAGGGTAGGGGATAGGGTTAGGGTACGCATTAGTGTTAGGGTAGTTATTAAACCTATCCCACTCTCTAGATACCCCTTAGCACATAAAGGAATATTATTTGGAGGTCCAGCCATGGAGAAGAGTTTAGACACTAGGATAATATAAGGAACACACTCATTATAAAGAAATCACATTAGGATTCTCTTTTTAAGCTGTTCCTTAAAACACTCGTGCTTACGAAATCTAATGGAGGCAGAAGCTGTCAAGGGTAGCCTAGGGTTAGGGTTAGGCTTAGGGTTAGGCTTAGGGTACGGCGTAGGGTACGGTTTCGGTGAGGGCTTCGGGTACGGCGTAAGGTATGGGTTAGGGTTAGGGTTAGGGTTAGTGTTAGGGTTAGGGCTCGGTTTAGGGTATTGGTTCGGATTAGGGTACGTGTTAGGGTTACGGTAGGGGTTAGGGTTAGTGTACGTGTTAGGGTTAGGGTAGTGATTAAACCTATCCCACTCTCTAGATACCCCTTAGCACGTAAAGGAATATTATTTGGGGTCCAGCCATGGAGAAAAGTTTAGACACTAGGATAAGATAAGGAACATACCCATTATAAAGAAATCACATTAGGATTCTCTTTTTAAGCTGTTCCTTAAAACACTAGTGCTTAGGAAATCTATTGGAGGCAGAAGCAGTCAAGGGTAGCCTAGGGCTAGGGTTAGGCTTAGGGTACGGCTTAGGGTACGGCTTAGGGTACGGGTTCGAGGAGGGGTTCGGGTACGGCGTAGGGTATGTGTTAGGGTTAGGGTTAGGGTTAGTGTTAGGGTTAGTGCTCGGTTTAGGGTATTGGTTAGGATTAGAGTACGTGTTAGGGTTAGGGTAGGGGATAGGGTTAGGGTACGCATTAGTGTTAGGGTAGTTATTAAACCTATCCCACTCTCTAGATACCCCTTAGCACATAAAGGAATATTATTTGGAGTTCCAGCCATGGAGAAGAGTTTAGACACTAGGATAAGATAAGGAACACACTCATTATAAAGAAATCACATTAGGATTCTCTTTTTAAGCTGTTCCTTAAAACACTCGTGCTTACGAAATCTAATGGAGGCAGAAGCTGTCAAGGGTAGCCTAGGGTTAGGGTTAGGCTTAGGGTTAGGCTTAGGCTACGGCTTAGGGTACGGTTTCGGTGAGGGCTTCGGGTACGGCGTAAGGTATGGGTTAGGGTTAGGGTTAGGGTTAGTGTTAGGGTTAGGGCTCGGTTTAGGGTATTGGTTCGGATTAGGGTACGTGTTAGGGTTACGGTAGGGGTTAGGGTTAGGGTACGCGTTAGGGTTAGTGTAGTTATTAAACCTATCCCACTCTCTAGATACCCCTTAGCACGTAAAGGAATATTATTTGGAGGTCCAGCCATGGAGAAGAGTTTAGACACTAGGATAAGATAAGGAACACACCCATGATAAAGAAATCACATTAGGATTCTCTTTTTACGCTGTTCCTTAAAACACTAGTGCTTAGGAAATCTATTGGAGGCAGAAGCAGTCAAGGGTAGCCAAGGGTTAGGGTTAGGCTTAGGGTTAGGTTTAGGGTACGGCTTAGGGTACGGGTTCGGGGAGGGGTTCGGATATGGCGTAGGGTATGAGTTAGGGTTAGGGTTAGGGTTAGGGCTCGGTTTAGGGTACGGGTTAGGATTAGGGTACATGTTAGGGTTAGGGTAGTGGTTAGGGTTAGGGTACACGTTAGGGTTAGGGTAGTTATTAAACCTATCCCACTCTCTAGAAACCCCTTAGCACGTAAAGGAATATTATTTGGGGGTCCAGCCATGGAGAAGAGTTTAGACACTAGGATAAGATAAGGAACACACCTATTATAAAGAAATCACATTAGGATTCTCTTTTTAAGCTCTTCCTTAAAACACTAGTGCTTAGGAAATCTATTGGAGGCAGAAGCAGTCAAGGGTAGCCTAGGGTTAGGGTTAGGTTTAGGGTTAGGTTTAGGGTACGGGTTCAGGGAGGGGTTCGGATATGGCGTAGGGTATGAGTTAGGGTTAGGGTTAGGTTTAGGGCTCGGTTTAGGGTACGGGTTAGGATTAGGGTACGTGTTAGGGTTAGGGTAGGGGTTAGGGTTAGGGTACGCCTTAGGGTTAGGGTAGTTATTAAACCTATCCCACTCTCTAGATACCCCTTAGCACGTAAAGGAATATTATTTGGGGGTCCAGCCATGGAGAAGAATTTAGACACTAGGATAAGATTAGGAACACACCCATTATAAAGAAATCACATTAGGATTCTATTTTTAAGCTGTTCCTTAAAACACTATTGCTTAGGAAATCTATTGGAGTCAGAAGCAGTCAAGGGTAGCCTAGGGTTAGGGTTAGGCTTAGGGTTAGGCTTAGGGTACGGCTTAGGGTACGGGTTCGGGGAGGGCTTCGGGTACAGTGTAGGGTATGGGTTAGGGTTACGGTTAGTGTTAGTGTTAGGGTTAGGGCTCGGTTTAGGGTCTGGGTTAGGATTAGGGTACGTGTTAGGGTTAGGGTAGTGGTTAGGGTTAGTGTACGTGTTAGGGTTAGGGTACTGATTAAACCTATCCCACTCTCTAGATACCCCTTAGCACGTAAAGGAATATTATTTGGGGTCCAGCCATGGAGAAAAGTTTAGACAGTAGGATAAGATTAGGAACATACCCATTATAAAGAAATCACATTAGGATTCTCTTTTTAAGCTGTTCCTTAAAACACAAGTGCTTAGGAAATCTATTGGAGGCAGAAGCAGTAAAGGGTAGCCTAGGGTTAGGGCTAGGCTTAGGGTTAGGCTTAGGGTATGGGTTCGGGGAGGGCTTCGTGTACGGCGTAGGGTATGGGTTAGGGTTAGGGTTAGGGTTAGTGTTAGGGTTAAGGCTCGGTTTAGGGTATTGGTTAGGATTAGGGTACGTGTTAGGGTTAGGGTAGGGCTTAGGGTTAGGGTACGCGTTAGGGTTAATGTAGTTATTAAACCTATCCCACTCTCTAGATACCCCTTAGCACGTAAAGGAATATTATTTGGGGGTCCAGCCATGGAGAAGAGTTTAGACACTAGGATAAGATAAGGAACACACCCATTATAAAGAAATCACATTAGGATTCTCTTTTTAAGCTGTTCCTTAAAACACTAGTGCTTAGGAAATCTATTGGAGGCAGAAGCAGTCAAGGGTAGCCTAGGGTTAGGGTTAGGCTTAGGGTTAGGGTTAGGGTACGGCTTAGGGTACGGGTTCGGGTAGGGCTTCGGGTACGGCATAGGGTATGGGTAAGGGTTATGGTTAGGGTTAGTGTTAGGTTTAGGGCTCGGTTTAGGGTATTGGTTAGGATTAGGGTAAGTGTTAGGGTTAGGGTAGGGGTTAGGGTTAGGGTACGCGTTAGTGTTAGGGTAGTTATTAAACCTATCCCACTCTCTAGATACCCCTTAGCACATAAAGGAATATTATTTGGAGGTCCAGCCATGGAGAAAAGTTTAGATACTAGCATAAGATAAGGAACACACCCATTATAAAGAAATCACATTAGGATTCTCTTTTTAAGCTGTTCCATAAAACACTAGTGCTTAGGAAATCTATTGGAGGCAGAAGCAGTCAAGGGTAGCCTAGGGTTAGGGTTAGGCTTAGGGTACGGCTTAGTGTACGGCTTAGGGTACGGGTTCAGTGAGAGCTTCGGGTACGGCGTAGGGTATCGGTTAGGGTTAGGGTTAGGGTTAGTGTTAGGGTTAAGGCTCGGTTTAGGGTACGGGTTAGGATTAGGGTAGGGGTTAGGGTTAGGGTACGCTTTAGTGTTAGGGTAGTTATTAAACCTATCCCACTCTCTAGATACCCCTTAGTACGTAAAGGAATATTATTTGGAGGTCCAGCCATTGAGAAGAGTTTAGACACTAGGATAAGATAAGGAACACACCCATTATAAAGAAATCACATTAGGATTCTCTTTTTAAGCTGTTCCTTAAAACACTAGTGCTTAGGAAATCTATTGGAGGCAGAAGCACTCAAGGGTAGCCTAGGGTTAGGGTTAGGCTTAGGTTACGGCTTAGGGTACGGCTTAGGGAACTGGTTCGGGGAGGGGTTCGGGTACGGCGTAGGGAATGGGTTAGGGTTAGGGTTAGGGTTAGTGTTAGGTTTAGGGCTCGGTTTACGGTACGGGTTAGGATTAGGGTACATGTTAGGGTTAGGGGAGGGGTTAGGATTAGGGTACGCGTTAGGGTTAGGGTAGTTATTAAACCTATCCCGCTCTCTAGATACACCTTAGCACGTAAAGAAATATTATGTGGGGGTCCAGCCATGGAGAAGAGTTTAGACACTAGGATAAGATAAGGAACACACCCATTATAAAGAAATCACATTAAGATTCTCTTTTTAAGCTGTTCCTTAAAACACTAGTGCTGAGGAAATCTATTGGAGGCAGAAGCAGTCAAGGGTAGCCTAGGGTTAGTGTTAGGCTTAGGGTACGGTTTAGTGTACGGCTTAGGGTACGGGTTCGGGGAGGGCTTCGGGTACGGCGTAGGGTATGGGTTAGGGTTAGGGTTAGGGTTAGTGTTAAGGTTAGGGCTCGGTTTAGGTTATTGGTTAGGATTAGGGTACGTGTTAGGGTTAGGGTAGGGGTTAGGGTTAGGGTAAGCGTTAGGGTTAGGGTAGTTATTAAACCTATCCCACTCTCTAGATACCCCGTAGCACGTAAAGCCATATTATTTGGGGGTCCATCCATGGAGAAGATCTTAGACACTAAGATAATATAAGGAACACACCCATTATAAAGAAATCACATTAGGATTCTCTTTTTAAGCTGTTCCTTAAAACACTAGTTCTTAGGCAATCTATTGGAGGCAGAAGCAGTCAAGGGTAGCCTAGTGTTAGGGTTAGGCTTGAGGTTAGGCTTTGGGTACGGCTTAGGGTACGGGTTCGGGGAGGGGTTCGGGTACGGCGTAGGGTATGGGTTAGGGTTAGTGTTAGGGTCTGTGTTAGGGTTAGGGCTCCGTTTAGGGTACGGGTTAGGATTAGGGTACGTCTTAGGTTTAGGGTAGGGGTTAGGGTTAGGGTACGCGTTAGGGTTAGGGTAGTTATTAAACTTATCCCACTCTCTAGATACCCCTTAGCACGTAAAGCCATATTATTTGGGGGTCCATCCATGGAGAAGAGCTTAGACACTAAGATAATATAAGGAACACACACATTATAAAGAAATCACATTAGGATTCTCTTTTTAAGCTGTTCCTTAAAACACTAGTGCTTAGGAAATCTATTGGATGCAGAAGCAGTCAAGGGTAGCCTAGGGTTAGGGTTAGGCTTGGGGTAAGGCTTAGGGTACGGCTTAGGGTACGGGTTCGGGGAGGGGTTCGGGTACAGCGTAGGGTATGGGTTAGGGTTAGGGTTAGGGTTAGTGTTAGGGTTAGGGCTCCGTTTAGGGTACGGGTTAGGATTAGGTTACGTGTTAGGTTTAGGGTAGGGGTTAGGGTTAGGGTACGCATTAGGGTTAGGGTAGTTATTAAACCTATCCCACTCTCTAGATACCCCTTAGCACGTAAAGGAATATTATTTGGGGGTCCAGCCATGGAGAAGAGTTTAGACACTAGGATAAGATAAGGAACACACTCATTATAAAGAAATCACATTAGGATTCTCTTTTTAAGCTGTTCCTTAAAACACTAGTGCTAAGGAAATCTATTGGAGGCAGAAGCAGTCAAGGGTAGCCTAGGGTTAGGGTTAGGCTTAGGGTACGGCTTAGGGTACGGCTTAGGGTACGGGTTAGGGGAGGGCTTCGTGTACGGCGTAGGGTATGTGTTAGGGTTAGGGTTAGGGTTAGTGTTAGGGTTAGTGCTCGGTTTAGGGTATTGGTTAGGATTAGAGTACGTGTTAGGGTTAGGGTAGGGGATAGGGTTAGGGTACGCATTAGTGTTAGGGTAGTTATTAAACCTATCCCACTCTCTAGATACCCCTTAGCACATAAAGGAATATTATTTGGAGGTCCAGCCATGGAGAAGAGTTTAGACACTAGGATAATATAAGGAACACACTCATTATAAAGAAATCACATTAGGATTCTCTTTTTAAGCTGTTCCTTAAAACACTCGTGCTTACGAAATCTAATGGAGGCAGAAGCTGTCAAGGGTAGCCTAGGGTTAGGGTTAGGCTTAGGGTTAGGCTTAGGGTACGGCGTAGGGTACGGTTTCGGTGAGGGCTTCGGGTACGGCGTAAGGTATGGGTTAGGGTTAGGGTTAGGGTTAGTGTTAGGGTTAGGGCTCGGTTTAGGGTATTGGTTCGGATTAGGGTACGTGTTAGGGTTACGGTAGGGGTTAGGGTTAGTGTACGTGTTAGGGTTAGGGTAGTGATTAAACCTATCCCACTCTCTAGATACCCCTTAGCACGTAAAGGAATATTATTTGGGGTCCAGCCATGGAGAAAAGTTTAGACACTAGGATAAGATAAGGAACATACCCATTATAAAGAAATCACATTAGGATTCTCTTTTTAAGCTGTTCCTTAAAACACTAGTGCTTAGGAAATCTATTGGAGGCAGAAGCAGTAAAGGGTAGCCTAGGGTTAGGGCTAGGCTTAGGGTTAGGCTTAGGGTATGGGTTCGGTGAGGGCTTCGTGTACGGCGTAGGGTATGGGTTAGGGTTAGGGTTAGGGTTAGTGTTAGGGTTAAGGCTCGGTTTAGGGTATTGGTTAGGATTAGGGTACGTGTTAGGGTTAGGGTAGGGGTTAGGGTTAGGGTACGCGTTAGGGTTAATGTAGTTATTAAACCTATCCCATTCTCTAGATACCCCTTAGCACATAAAGGAATATTATTTGGAGGTCCAGCCATGGAGAAGAGTTTAGACACTAGTATAAAATAAGGAACACACCCATTATAAAGAAATCACATTAGGATTCTCTTTTTAAGCTGTTCCTTAAAACACTAGTTCTTAGGAAATCTATTGGAGGCAGAAGCAGTCAAGGGTAGCCTAGGGTTAGGGTTAGGCTTGGGGTTAGGCTTAGGGTACGGCTTAGGGTACGGGTTCGGGGAGGGGTTCGGGTACGGCATAGGGTATGGGTTAGGGTTATGGTTAGGGTTAGTGTTAGGGTTAGGGCTCCGTTTAGGGTATGGGTTAGGATTAGGTTACGTGTTAGGGTTAGTGTAGGGGTTAGGGATAGGGTACGCATTAGGGTTAGGGTAGTTATTAAACCTATCCCACTCTCTAGATAACCCTTAGCACGTAAAGGAATATTATTTGGGGGTCCAGCCATGGAGAAGAGTTTAGATACTAGCATAAGATAAGGAACACACCCATTATAAAGAAATCACATTAGGATTCTCTTTTTAAGCTGTTCCATAAAACACTAGTGCTTAGGAAATGTATTGGAGGCAGAAGCAGTCAAGGGTAGCCTAGGGTTAGGGTTAGGCTTAGGGTACGGCTTAGGGTACGGCTTAGGGTACAGGTTCGGTGAGAGCTTCGGGTACGGCGTAGGGTATCGGTTAGGGTTAGGGTTAGGGTTAGTGTTAGGGTTAGGGCTCGGTTTAGGGTACGGGTTAGGATTAGGGTACGTGTTAGGGTTAGGGTAGGGGTTAGGGTTAGGGTACGCTTTAGTGTTAGGGTAGTTATTAAACCTATCCCACTCTCTAGATACCCCTTAGTACGTAAAGGAATATTATTTGGAGGTCCAGCCATTGAGAAGAGTTTAGACACTAGGATAAGATAAGGAACACACCAATTATAAAGAAATCACATTAGGATTCTCTTTTTAAGCTGTTCCTTAAAACACTAGTGCTTAGGAAATCTATTGGAGGCAGAAGCACTCAAGGGTAGCCTAGGGTTAGGGTTAGGCTTAGGGTACGGCTTAGGGTACGGCTTAGGGTACTGGTTTGGGGAGGGGTTCGGGTAGGGCGTAGGGTATCGGTTAGGGTTAGGGTTAGGGTTAGTGTTAGGGTTAGGGCTCGGTTTAGGGTACGGGTTAGGATTAGGGTACGTGTTAGGGTTAGGGTAGGGGTTAGGGTTAGGGTACGCGTTAGTGGTAGGGTAGTTATTAAACCTATCCCACCCTCTAGATACACCTTAGCACGTAAAGAAATATTATGTGGGGGTCCAGCCATGGAGAAGAGTTTAGACACTAGGATAAGATAAGGAACACACCCATTATAAAGAAATCACATTAAGATTCTCTTTTTAAGCTGTTCCTTAAAACACTAGTGCTGAGGAAATCTATTGGAGGCAGAAGCAGTCAAGGGTAGCCTAGGGTTAGTGTTAGGCTTAGGGTACGGTTTAGTGTACGGCTTAGGGTACGTGTTCGGGGAGGGCTTCGGGTACGGCGTAGGGTATGGGTTAGGGTTAGGGTTAGGGTTAGTGTTAAGGTTAGGGCTCGGTTTAGGTTATTGGTTAGGATTAGGGTACGTGTTAGGGATAGGGTAGGGGTTAGGGTTAGGGTACGCGTTAGTGTTAGGGTAGTTATTAAACCTATCCCACACTCTAGATACCCCTTAGCACGTAAAGGAATATTATTTGGAGGTCCATGGAGAAGAGTTTAGACACTAGGATAAGATAAGGAACACACCCATTATAAAGAAATCACATTAGGATTCTCTTTTTAAGCTGTTCCTTAAAACACTAGTGCTTAGGAAATCTATTGGAGGCAGAAGCAGTCAAGGGTAGCCTAGGGTTAGGGTTAGGCTTAGGGTACGGCTTAGGGTACGGGTTCGGGGAGGGGTTCGGGTACGGCGTAGGGAATGGGTTAGGGTTACGGTTAGGGTTAGTGTTAGGTTTAGGGCTCGGTTTAGTGTACGTGTTCGGGTTAGGGTAGGGGTTAGGGTTAGGGTAAGCGTTAGGGTTAGGGTAGTTATTAAACCTATCCCACTCTCTAGATACCCCGTAGCACGTAAAGCCATATTATTTGGGAGTCCATCCATGGAGAAGATCTTAGACACTAAGATAATATAAGGAACACACCCATTATAAAGAAATCACATTAGGATTCGCTTTTTAAGCTGTTCCTTAAAACACTAGTGCTTAGGAAATCTATTGGAGGCAGAAGCAGTCAAGGGTAGCCTAGGGTTAGGGTTAGGCTTGAGGTTAGGCTTTGGGTACGGCTTAGGGTACGGGTTCGGGGAGGGGTTCGGGTATGGCGTAGGGTATGGGTTAGGGTTAGTGTTAGGGTTAGTGTTAGGGTTAGGGCTCCGTTTAGGGTACGGGTTAGGATTAGGTTACGTGTTAGGGTTAGAGTAGGGGTTAGGGTTAGGGTACGCATTAGAGTTAGGGTAGTTATTAAACCTATCCCACACTCTAGATACCCCTTAGCACGTAAAGGAAAATTATTTCGGGGTCCAGCCATGAAGAAGAGTTTAGACACTAGGATAAGATAAGGAACACACCCATTATAAAGAAATCACATTAGGATTCACTTTTTAAGCTGTTCCTTAAAACACTAGTGCTTAGGAAATCTATTGGAGGCAGAAGCAGTCAAGGGTAGCCTAGGGTTAGGGTTAGGCTTAGGGTACGGCTTAGGGTACGGCTTAGGGTACGGGTTCGGGGAGGGGTTCGTGTACGGCGGAGGGTATGTGTTAGGTTTAGGGTTTGGGTTAGTGTTAGGGTTAGGGCTCCTTTTAGGGTACGGGATAGGATTAGGGTACGTGTTAGGGTTAGAGTAGGGGTTAGGGTTAGGGTACGCGTTAGGGTTAGGGTAGTTATTAAACCTATCCCACTCTCTAGATACCCCTTAGCACGTAAAGGAATATTATTTGGGGGTCCAGCCATGGAGAAGAGTTTAGACACTAGGATAAGTTAAGGAACACACCTATTATAAAGAAATCACATTAGGATTCTCTTTATAAGCTGTTCCTTAAAACACTAGTGCTTAGGAAATCTATTGGAGGAAGAAGCAGTCAAGGGTAGCCTAGGGTTAGGGTTAGGCTTAGAGTTAGGCTTAGGGTACGGCTTAGGGTACGGGTTCGGGGAGGGCTTCGGGTATGGCGTAGGGTATGGGTTAGGGTTAGGGTTAGGGTTAGTGTTAGGGTTAGGGCTCGGTTTAGGGTACGGGTTAGGATTAGGGTACGTCTTAGGTTTAGGGTAGGGGTTAGGGTTAGGGTACGCGTTAGGGTTAGGGTAGTTATTAAACTTATCCCACTCTCTAGATACCCCTTAGCACGTAAAGCCATATTATTTGGGGGTCCATCCATGGAGAAGAGCTTAGACACTAAGATAATATAAGGAACACACCCATTATAAAAAAAATCACATTAGGATTCTCTTTTTAAGCTGTTCCTTAAAACACTAGTGCTTAGGAAATCTATTGGAGGCAGAAGAAGTCAAGGGTAGCCTAGGGTTAGGGTTAGGCTTGGGGTAAGGCTTAGGGTACGGCTTAGGGTACGGGTTCGGGGAGGGGTTCGGGTACGGCGTAGGGTATGGGTTAGGGTTAGGGTTAGTGTTAGTGTTAGGGTTAGGGCTCCGTTTAGGGTACGGGTTAGGATTAGGTTACGTGTTAGGTTTAGGGTAGGGGTTAGGGTTAGGGTACGCATTAGGGTTAGGGTAGTTATTAAACCTATCCCACTCTCTAGATACCCCTTAGCACGTAAAGGAATATTATGTGGGGGTCCAGCCATGGAGAAGAGTTTAGACACTAGGATAAGATAAGGAACACACCCATTATAAAGAAATCACATTAGGATTCACTTTTTAAGCTGTTCCTTAAAACACTAGTGCTTAGGAAATCTATTGGAGGCAGAAGCAGTCAAGGGTAGCCTAGGTTTAGGGTTAGGCTTAGGGTTAGGCTTAGGGTACGGCTTAGGGTACGGGTTCGGTGAGGGCTTCGGGTACGGCGTAGGGTATGGGTTAGGGTTAGGTTTAGGGTTAATGTTAGGGTTAGGGCTCGGTTTAGGGTACGGGTTAGGATTAGGGTACGTGTTAGGGTTAGGGTAGGGGTTAGGGTTAGGGTACGCATTAGGGTTAGGGTAGTTATTAAACCTATCCCACTCTCTAGATACCCCTTAGCACGTAAAGGAATATTATTTGGGGGTCCAGCCATGGAGAAGAGTTTAGACATTAGGATAAGATAAGGAACACACCCATTATAAAGAAATCACATTAGGATTCTCTTTTTAAGCTGTTCCTTAAAACACTAGTGCTTAGGAAATCTATTGGAGGCAGAAGCAGTCAAGGGTAGCCTAGGGTTAGGGTTAGGCTTAGGATTAGGCTTAGGGTACGGCTTAGGGTACGGGTTCGGGGAGGGGTTCGGGTACGGCGTAGGGTATGGGTTAGGGTTAGGGTTAGGGTTAGTGTTAGGGTTAGGGCTCGGTTTAGGATATTGGTTAGGATTAGGGTACGTGTTAGGGTTAGGGTAGGGGTTAGGGTTAGGGTACGCGTTAGTGTTAGGTTAGTTATTAAACCTATCCCACTCTCTAGATACCCCTTAGCACGTAAAGGAATATTATTTGGAGGTCTAGCCATGGAGAAGAGTTTAGACACTACGATAAGATAAGGAACACACCCATTACAAAGCAATCACATTAGGATTCGCTTTTTAAGCTGTTCCTTAAAACACAGGTGGTTAGGAAATCTATTGGAGGCAGAAGCAGTCAAGGGTAGCCTAGGGTTAGGGTTAGGCTTAGGGTTAGGGTTAGGGTACGGCTTAGGGTACGGTTTCGGGGAGGGGTTCGGGTACGGCGTAGGGTATGGGTTAGGGTTAGGTTTAGGGTTAGTGTTAGGGTTAGGGCTCGGTTTAGTGTACGTGTTAGGGTTTGGGTAGGGGTTAGGGTTAGGGTACGCATTAGAGTTAAGGTAGTTATTAAACCTATCCCACTCTCTAGATACACCTTAGCACGTAAAGGAATATTATTTGGGGGTCCAGCCATGGAGAAGAGTTTAGACACTAGGATAAGATAAGGAACACACTCATTATAAAGAAATCACATTAGGATTCTCTTTTTAAGCTGTTCCTTAAAACACTAGTGCTTAGGAAATCTATTGGAGGCAGAAGCAGTCAAGGGTAGCCTAGGGCTAGGGTTAGGCTTAGGGTACGGCTTAGGGTACGGCTTAGGGTACGGGTTCGAGGAGGGGTTCGGGTACGGCGTAGGGTATGTGTTAGGGTTAGGGTTAGGGTTAGTGTTAGGGTTAGTGCTCGGTTTAGGGTATTGGTTAGGATTAGAGTACGTGTTAGGGTTAGGGTAGGGGATAGGGTTAGGGTACGCATTAGTGTTAGGGTAGTTATTAAACCTATCCCACTCTCTAGATACCCCTTAGCACATAAAGGAATATTATTTGGAGTTCCAGCCATGGAGAAGAGTTTAGACACTAGGATAAGATAAGGAACACACTCATTATAAAGAAATCACATTAGGATTCTCTTTTTAAGCTGTTCCTTAAAACACTCGTGCTTACGAAATCTAATGGAGGCAGAAGCTGTCAAGGGTAGCCTAGGGTTAGGGTTAGGCTTAGGGTTAGGCTTAGGCTACGGCTTAGGGTACGGTTTCGGTGAGGGCTTCGGGTACGGCGTAAGGTATGGGTTAGGGTTAGGGTTAGGGTTAGTGTTAGGGTTAGGGCTCGGTTTAGGGTATTGGTTCGGATTAGGGTACGTGTTAGGGTTACGGTAGGGGTTAGGGTTAGGGTACGCGTTAGGGTTAGTGTAGTTATTAAACCTATCCCACTCTCTAGATACCCCTTAGCACGTAAAGGAATATTATTTGGAGGTCCAGCCATGGAGAAGAGTTTAGACACTAGGATAAGATAAGGAACACACCCATGATAAAGAAATCACATTAGGATTCTCTTTTTACGCTGTTCCTTAAAACACTAGTGCTTAGGAAATCTATTGGAGGCAGAAGCAGTCAAGGGTAGCCAAGGGTTAGGGTTAGGCTTAGGGTTAGGTTTAGGGTACGGCTTAGGGTACGGGTTCGGGGAGGGGTTCGGATATGGCGTAGGGTATGAGTTAGGGTTAGGGTTAGGGTTAGGGCTCGGTTTAGGGTACGGGTTAGGATTAGGGTACGTGTTAGGGTTAGGGTAGTGGTTAGGGTTAGGGTACACGTTAGGGTTAGGGTAGTTATTAAACCTATCCCACTCTCTAGAAACCCCTTAGCACGTAAAGGAATATTATTTGGGGGTCCAGCCATGGAGAAGAGTTTAGACACTAGGATAAGATAAGGAACACACCTATTATAAAGAAATCACATTAGGATTCTCTTTTTAAGCTCTTCCTTAAAACACTAGTGCTTAGGAAATCTATTGGAGGCAGAAGCAGTCAAGGGTAGCCTAGGGTTAGGGTTAGGTTTAGGGTTAGGTTTAGGGTACGGGTTCAGGGAGGGGTTCGGATATGGCGTAGGGTATGAGTTAGGGTTAGGGTTAGGTTTAGGGCTCGGTTTAGGGTACGGGTTAGGATTAGGGTACGTGTTAGGGTTAGGGTAGGGGTTAGGGTTAGGGTACGCCTTAGGGTTAGGGTAGTTATTAAACCTATCCCACTCTCTAGATACCCCTTAGCACGTAAAGGAATATTATTTGGGGGTCCAGCCATGGAGAAGAATTTAGACACTAGGATAAGATTAGGAACACACCCATTATAAAGAAATCACATTAGGATTCTATTTTTAAGCTGTTCCTTAAAACACTATTGCTTAGGAAATCTATTGGAGTCAGAAGCAGTCAAGGGTAGCCTAGGGTTAGGGTTAGGCTTAGGGTTAGGCTTAGGGTACGGCTTAGGGTACGGGTTCGGGGAGGGCTTCGGGTACAGTGTAGGGTATGGGTTAGGGTTACGGTTAGTGTTAGTGTTAGGGTTAGGGCTCGGTTTAGGGTCTGGGTTAGGATTAGGGTACGTGTTAGGGTTAGGGTAGTGGTTAGGGTTAGTGTACGTGTTAGGGTTAGGGTACTGATTAAACCTATCCCACTCTCTAGATACCCCTTAGCACGTAAAGGAATATTATTTGGGGTCCAGCCATGGAGAAAAGTTTAGACACTAGGATAAGATTAGGAACATACCCATTATAAAGAAATCACATTAGGATTCTCTTTTTAAGCTGTTCCTTAAAACACAAGTGCTTAGGAAATCTATTGGAGGCAGAAGCAGTAAAGGGTAGCCTAGGGTTAGGGCTAGGCTTAGGGTTAGGCTTAGGGTATGGGTTCGGGGAGGGCTTCGTGTACGGCGTAGGGTATGGGTTAGGGTTAGGGTTAGGGTTAGTGTTAGGGTTAAGGCTCGGTTTAGGGTATTGGTTAGGATTAGGGTACGTGTTAGGGTTAGGGTAGGGGTTAGGGTTAGGGTACGCGTTAGGGTTAATGTAGTTATTAAACCTATCCCACTCTCTAGATACCCCTTAGCACGTAAAGGAATATTATTTGGGGGTCCAGCCATGGAGAAGAGTTTAGACACTAGGATAAGATAAGGAACACACCCATTATAAAGAAATCACATTAGGATTCTCTTTTTAAGCTGTTCCTTAAAACACTAGTGCTTAGGAAATCTATTGGAGGCAGAAGCAGTCAAGGGTAGCCTAGGGTTAGGGTTAGGCTTAGGGTTAGGGTTAGGGTACGGCTTAGGGTACGGGTTCGGGTAGGGCTTCGGGTACGGCATAGGGTATGGGTAAGGGTTATGGTTAGGGTTAGTGTTAGGTTTAGGGCTCGGTTTAGGGTATTGGTTAGGATTAGGGTAAGTGTTAGGGTTAGGGTAGGGGTTAGGGTTAGGGTACGCGTTAGTGTTAGGGTAGTTATTAAACCTATCCCACTCTCTAGATACCCCTTAGCACATAAAGGAATATTATTTGGAGGTCCAGCCATGGAGAAAAGTTTAGATACTAGCATAAGATAAGGAACACACCCATTATAAAGAAATCACATTAGGATTCTCTTTTTAAGCTGTTCCATAAAACACTAGTGCTTAGGAAATCTATTGGAGGCAGAAGCAGTCAAGGGTAGCCTAGGGTTAGGGTTAGGCTTAGGGTACGGCTTAGTGTACGGCTTAGGGTACGGGTTCGGTGAGAGCTTCGGGTACGGCGTAGGGTATCGGTTAGGGTTAGGGTTAGGGTTAGTGTTAGGGTTAAGGCTCGGTTTAGGGTACGGGTTAGGATTAGGGTAGGGGTTAGGGTTAGGGTACGCTTTAGTGTTAGGGTAGTTATTAAACCTATCCCACTCTCTAGATACCCCTTAGTACGTAAAGGAATATTATTTGGAGGTCCAGCCATTGAGAAGAGTTTAGACACTAGGATAAGATAAGGAACACACCCATTATAAAGAAATCACATTAGGATTCTCTTTTTAAGCTGTTCCTTAAAACACTAGTGCTTAGGAAATCTATTGGAGGCAGAAGCACTCAAGGGTAGCCTAGGGTTAGGGTTAGGCTTAGGTTACGGCTTAGGGTACGGCTTAGGGAACTGGTTCGGGGAGGGGTTCGGGTACGGCGTAGGGAATGGGTTAGGGTTAGGGTTAGGGTTAGTGTTAGGTTTAGGGCTCGGTTTACGGTACGGGTTAGGATTAGGGTACATGTTAGGGTTAGGGGAGGGGTTAGGATTAGGGTACGCGTTAGGGTTAGGGTAGTTATTAAACCTATCCCGCTCTCTAGATACACCTTAGCACGTAAAGAAATATTATGTGGGGGTCCAGCCATGGAGAAGAGTTTAGACACTAGGATAAGATAAGGAACACACCCATTATAAAGAAATCACATTAAGATTCTCTTTTTAAGCTGTTCCTTAAAACACTAGTGCTGAGGAAATCTATTGGAGGCAGAAGCAGTCAAGGGTAGCCTAGGGTTAGGGTTAGGCTTGGGGTAAGGCTTAGGGTACGGCTTAGGGTACGGGTTCGGGGAGGGGTTCGGGTACGGCGTAGGGTATGGGTTAGGGTTAGTGTTAGGGTCTGTGTTAGGGTTAGGGCTCCGTTTAGGGTACGGGTTAGGATTAGGGTACGTCTTAGGTTTAGGGTAGGGGTTAGGGTTAGGGTACGCGTTAGGGTTAGGGTAGTTATTAAACTTATCCCACTCTCTAGATACCCCTTAGCACGTAAAGCCATATTATTTGGGGGTCCATCCATGGAGAAGAGCTTAGACACTAAGATAATATAAGGAACACACACATTATAAAGAAATCACATTAGGATTCTCTTTTTAAGCTGTTCCTTAAAACACTAGTGCTTAGGAAATCTATTGGATGCAGAAGCAGTCAAGGGTAGCCTAGGGTTAGGGTTAGGCTTGGGGTAAGGCTTAGGGTACGGCTTAGGGTACGGGTTCGGGGAGGGGTTCGGGTACAGCGTAGGGTATGGGTTAGGGTTAGGGTTAGGGTTAGTGTTAGGGTTAGGGCTCCGTTTAGGGTACGGGTTAGGATTAGGTTACGTGTTAGGTTTAGGGTAGGGGTTAGGGTTAGGGTACGCATTAGGGTTAGGGTAGTTATTAAACCTATCCCACTCTCTAGATACCCCTTAGCACGTAAAGGAATATTATTTGGGGGTCCAGCCATGGAGAAGAGTTTAGACACTAGGATAAGATAAGGAACACACTCATTATAAAGAAATCACATTAGGATTCTCTTTTTAAGCTGTTCCTTAAAACACTAGTGCTAAGGAAATCTATTGGAGGCAGAAGCAGTCAAGGGTAGCCTAGGGTTAGGGTTAGGCTTAGGGTACGGCTTAGGGTACGGCTTAGGGTACGGGTTAGGGGAGGGCTTCGTGTACGGCGTAGGGTATGTGTTAGGGTTAGGGTTAGGGTTAGTGTTAGGGTTAGTGCTCGGTTTAGGGTATTGGTTAGGATTAGAGTACGTGTTAGGGTTAGGGTAGGGGATAGGGTTAGGGTACGCATTAGTGTTAGGGTAGTTATTAAACCTATCCCACTCTCTAGATACCCCTTAGCACATAAAGGAATATTATTTGGAGGTCCAGCCATGGAGAAGAGTTTAGACACTAGGATAATATAAGGAACACACTCATTATAAAGAAATCACATTAGGATTCTCTTTTTAAGCTGTTCCTTAAAACACTCGTGCTTACGAAATCTAATGGAGGCAGAAGCTGTCAAGGGTAGCCTAGGGTTAGGGTTAGGCTTAGGGTTAGGCTTAGGGTACGGCGTAGGGTACGGTTTCGGTGAGGGCTTCGGGTACGGCGTAAGGTATGGGTTAGGGTTAGGGTTAGGGTTAGTGTTAGGGTTAGGGCTCGGTTTAGGGTATTGGTTCGGATTAGGGTACGTGTTAGGGTTACGGTAGGGGTTAGGGTTAGTGTACGTGTTAGGGTTAGGGTAGTGATTAAACCTATCCCACTCTCTAGATACCCCTTAGCACGTAAAGGAATATTATTTGGGGTCCAGCCATGGAGAAAAGTTTAGACACTAGGATAAGATAAGGAACATACCCATTATAAAGAAATCACATTAGGATTCTCTTTTTAAGCTGTTCCTTAAAACACTAGTGCTTAGGAAATCTATTGGAGGCAGAAGCAGTAAAGGGTAGCCTAGGGTTAGGGCTAGGCTTAGGGTTAGGCTTAGGGTATGGGTTCGGTGAGGGCTTCGTGTACGGCGTAGGGTATGGGTTAGGGTTAGGGTTAGGGTTAGTGTTAGGGTTAAGGCTCGGTTTAGGGTATTGGTTAGGATTAGGGTACGTGTTAGGGTTAGGGTAGGGGTTAGGGTTAGGGTACGCGTTAGGGTTAATGTAGTTATTAAACCTATCCCATTCTCTAGATACCCCTTAGCACATAAAGGAATATTATTTGGAGGTCCAGCCATGGAGAAGAGTTTAGACACTAGTATAAAATAAGGAACACACCCATTATAAAGAAATCACATTAGGATTCTCTTTTTAAGCTGTTCCTTAAAACACTAGTTCTTAGGAAATCTATTGGAGGCAGAAGCAGTCAAGGGTAGCCTAGGGTTAGGGTTAGGCTTGGGGTTAGGCTTAGGGTACGGCTTAGGGTACGGGTTCGGGGAGGGGTTCGGGTACGGCATAGGGTATGGGTTAGGGTTATGGTTAGGGTTAGTGTTAGGGTTAGGGCTCCGTTTAGGGTATGGGTTAGGATTAGGTTACGTGTTAGGGTTAGTGTAGGGGTTAGGGATAGGGTACGGATTAGGGTTAGGGTAGTTATTAAACCTATCCCACTCTCTAGATACCCCTTAGCACGTAAAGGAATATTATTTGGGGGTCCAGCCATGGAGAAGAGTTTAGATACTAGCATAAGATAAGGAACACACCCATTATAAAGAAATCACATTAGGATTCTCTTTTTAAGCTGTTCCATAAAACACTAGTGCTTAGGAAATGTATTGGAGGCAGAAGCAGTCAAGGGTAGCCTAGGGTTAGGGTTAGGCTTAGGGTACGGCTTAGGGTACGGCTTAGGGTACAGGTTCGGTGAGAGCTTCGGGTACGGCGTAGGGTATCGGTTAGGGTTAGGGTTAGGGTTAGTGTTAGGGTTAGGGCTCGGTTTAGGGTACGGGTTAGGATTAGGGTACGTGTTAGGGTTAGGGTAGGGGTTAGGGTTAGGGTACGCTTTAGTGTTAGGGTAGTTATTAAACCTATCCCACTCTCTAGATACCCCTTAGTACGTAAAGGAATATTATTTGGAGGTCCAGCCATTGAGAAGAGTTTAGACACTAGGATAAGATAAGGAACACACCAATTATAAAGAAATCACATTAGGATTCTCTTTTTAAGCTGTTCCTTAAAACACTAGTGCTTAGGAAATCTATTGGAGGCAGAAGCACTCAAGGGTAGCCTAGGGTTAGGGTTAGGCTTAGGGTACGGCTTAGGGTACGGCTTAGGGTACTGGTTCGGGGAGGGGTTCGGGTAGGGCGTAGGGTATCGGTTAGGGTTAGGGTTAGGGTTAGTGTTAGGGTTAGGGCTCGGTTTAGGGTACGGGTTAGGATTAGGGTACGTGTTAGGGTTAGGGTAGGGGTTAGGGTTAGGGTACGCGTTAGTGGTAGGGTAGTTATTAAACCTATCCCACTCTCTAGATACCCCTTAGCACGTAAAGGAATATTATTTGGGGTCCAGCCATGGAGAAAAGTTTAGACACTAGGATAAGATAAGGAACATACCCATTATAAAGAAATCACATTAGGATTCTCTTTTTAAGCTGTTCCTTAAAACACTAGTGCTTAGGAAATCTATTGGAGGCAGAAGCAGTAAAGGGTAGCCTAGGGTTAGGGCTAGGCTTAGGGTTAGGCTTAGGGTATGGGTTCGGTGAGGGCTTCGTGTACGGCGTAGGGTATGGGTTAGGGTTAGGGTTAGGGTTAGTGTTAGGGTTAAGGCTCGGTTTAGGGTATTGGTTAGGATTAGGGTACGTGTTAGGGTTAGGGTAGGGGTTAGGGTTAGGGTACGCGTTAGGGTTAATGTAGTTATTAAACCTATCCCATTCTCTAGATACCCCTTAGCACATAAAGGAATATTATTTGGAGGTCCAGCCATGGAGAAGAGTTTAGACACTAGTATAAAATAAGGAACACACCCATTATAAAGAAATCACATTAGGATTCTCTTTTTAAGCTGTTCCTTAAAACACTAGTTCTTAGGAAATCTATTGGAGGCAGAAGCAGCCAAGGGTAGCCTAGGGTTAGGGTTAGGCTTGGGGTTAGGCTTAGGGTACGGCTTAGGGTACGGGTTCGGGGAGGGGTTCGGGTACGGCATAGGGTATGGGTTAGGGTTATGGTTAGGGTTAGTGTTAGGGTTAGGGCTCCGTTTAGGGTATGGGTTAGGATTAGGTTACGTGTTAGGGTTAGTGTAGGGGTTAGGGTTAGGGTACGCATTAGGGTTAGGGTAGTTATTAAACCAATCCCACTCTCTAGATACCCCTTAGCACGTAAAGGAATATTATTTGGGGGTCCAGCCATGGAGAAGAGTTTAGATACTAGCATAAGATAAGGAACACACCCATTATAAAGAAATCACATTAGGATTCTCTTTTTAAGCTGTTCCATAAAACACTAGTGCTTAGGAAATGTATTGGAGGCAGAAGCAGTCAAGGGTAGCCTAGGGTTAGGGTTAGGCTTAGGGTACGGCTTAGGGTACGGCTTAGGGTACAGGTTCGGTGAGAGCTTCGGGTACGGCGTAGGGTATCGGTTAGGGTTAGGGTTAGGGTTAGTGTTAGGGTTAGGGCTCGGTTTAGGGTACGGGTTAGGATTAGGGTACGTGTTACGGTTAGGGTAGGGGTTAGGGTTAGGGTACGCTTTAGTGTTAGGGTAGTTATTAAACCTATCCCACTCTCTAGATACCCCTTAGTACGTAAAGGAATATTATTTGGAGGTCCAGCCATTGAGAAGAGTTTAGACACTAGGATAAGATAAGGAACACACCCATTATAAAGAAATCACATTAGGATTCTCTTTTTAAGCTGTTCCTTAAAACACTAGTGCTTAGGAAATCTATTGGAGGCAGAAGCACTCAAGGGTAGCCTAGGGTTAGGGTTAGGCTTAGGGTACGGCTTAGGGTACGGCTTAGGGTACTGGTTCGGGGAGGGGTTCGGGTACGGCGTAGGGTATCGGTTAGGGTTAGGGTTAGGGTTAGTGTTAGGGTTAGGGCTCGGTTTAGGGTACGGGTTAGGATTAGGGTACGTGTTAGGGTTAGGGTAGGGGTTAGGGTTAGGGTACGCGTTAGTGGTAGGGTAGTTATTAAACCTATCCCACTCTCTAGATACCCCTTAGCACGTAAAGGAATATTATTTGGGGTCCAGCCATGGAGAAAAGTTTAGACACTAGGATAAGATAAGGAACATACCCATTATAAAGAAATCACATTAGGATTCTCTTTTTAAGCTGTTCCTTAAAACACTAGTGCTTAGGAAATCTATTGGAGGCAGAAGCAGTCAAGGGTAGCCTAGGGTTAGGGTTAGGCTTGAGGTTAGGCTTTGGGTACGGCTTAGGGTACGGGTTCGGGGAGGGGTTCGGGTACGGCGTAGGGTATGGGTTAGGGTTAGTGTTAGGGTTAGTGTTAGGGTTAGGGCTCCGTTTAGGGTACGGGTTAGGATTAGGTTACGTGTTAGGGTTAGAGTAGGGGTTAGGGTTAGGGTACGCATTAGAGTTAGGGTAGTTATTAAACCTATCCCACACTCTAGATACCCCTTAGCACGTAAAGGAAAATTATTTCGGGGTCCAGCCATGGAGAAGAGTTTAGACACTAGGATAAGATAAGGAACACACCCATTATAAAGAAATCACATTAGGATTCACTTTTTAAGCTGTTCCTTAAAACACTAGTGCTTAGGAAATCTATTGGAGGCAGAAGCAGTCAAGGGTAGCCTAGGGTTAGGGTTAGGCTTAGGGTACGGCTTACGGTATGGCTTAGGGTACGGGTTCGGGGAGGGGTTCGTGTACGGCGGAGGGTATGTGTTAGGTTTAGGGTTTGGGTTAGTGTTAGGGTTAGGGCTCCTTTTAGGGTACGGGATAGGATTAGGGTACGTGTTAGGGTTAGAGTAGGGGTTAGGGTTAGGGTACGCGTTAGGGTTAGGGTAGTTATTAAACCTATCCCACTCTCTAGATACCCCTTAGCACGTAAAGGAATATTATTTGGGGGTCCAGCCATGGAGAAGAGTTTAGACACTAGGATAAGTTAAGGAACACACCTATTATAAAGAAATCACATTAGGATTCTCTTTATAAGCTGTTCCTTAAAACACTAGTGCTTAGGAAATCTATTGGAGGAAGAAGCAGTCAAGGGTAGCCTAGGGTTAGGGTTAGGATTAGAGTTAGGCTTAGGGTACGGCTTAGGATACGGGTTCGGGGAGGGCTTCGGGTATGGCGTAGGGTATGGGTTAGGGTTAGGGTTAGGGTTAGTGTTAGGGTTAGGGCTCGGTTTAGGGTACGGGTTAGGATTAGGGTACGTCTTAGGTTTAGGGTAGGGGTTAGGGTTAGGGTACGCGTTAGGGTTAGGGTAGTTATTAAACTTATCCCACTCTCTAGATACCCCTTAGCACGTAAAGCCATATTATTTGGGGGTCCATCCATGGAGAAGAGCTTAGACACTAAGATAATATAAGGAACACACCCATTATAAAAAAAATCACATTAGGATTCTTTTTTAAGCTGTTCCTTAAAACACTAGTGCTTAGGAAATCTATTGGAGGCAGAAGCAGTCAAGGGTAGCCTAGGGTTAGGGTTAGGCTTGGGGTAAGGCTTAGGGTACGGCTTAGGGTACGGGTTCGGGGAGGGTTTCGGGTACGGCGTAGGGTATGGGTTAGGGTTAGGGTTAGTGTTAGTGTTAGGGTTAGGGCTCCGTTTAGGGTACGGGTTAGGATTAGGTTACGTGTTAGGTTTAGGGTAGGGGTTAGGGTTAGGGTACGCATTAGGGTTAGGGTAGTTATTAAACCTATCCCACTCTCTAGATACCCCTTAGCACGTAAAGGAATATTATGTGGGGGTCCAGCCATGGAGAAGAGTTTAGATACTAGGATAAGATAAGGAACACACCCATTATAAAGAAATCACATTAGGATTCACTTTTTAAGCTGTTCCTTAAAACACTAGTGCTTAGGAAATCTATTGGAGGCAGAAGCAGTCAAGGGTAGCCTAGGTTTAGGGTTAGGCTTAGGGTTAGGCTTAGGGTACGGCTTAGGGTACGGATTCGGTGAGGGCTTCGGGTACGGCCTAGGGTATGGGTTAGGGTTAGGTTTAGGGTTAATGTTATGGTTAGGGCTCGGTTTAGGGTACGGGTTAGGATTAGGGTACGTGTTAGGGTTAGGGTAGGGGTTAGGGTTAGGGTACGCATTAGGGTTAGGGTAGTTATTAAACCTATCCCACTCTCTAGATACCCCTTAGCACGTAAAGGAATATTATTTGGGGGTCCAGCCATGGAGAAGAGTTTAGACATTAGGATAAGATAAGGAACACACCCATTATAAAGAAATCACATTAGGATTCTCTTTTTAAGCTGTTCCTTAAAACACTAGTGCTTAGGAAATCTATTGGAGGCAGAAGCAGTCAAGGGTAGCCTAGGTTTAGGGTTAGGCTTAGGATTAGGCTTAGGGTACGGCTTAGGGTACGGGTTCGGGGAGGGGTTCGGGTACGGCGTAGGGTATGGGTTAGGGTTAGGTTTAGGGTTAGTGTTAGGGTTAGGGCTCGGTTTAGTGTACGTGTTAGGGTTTGGGTAGGGGTTAGGGTTAGCGTACGCGTTAGAGTTAAGGTAGTTATTAAACCTATCCCACTCTCTAGATACACCTTAGCACGTAAAGGAATATTATTTGGGGGTCCAGCCATGGAGAAGAGTTTAGACACTAGGATAAGATAAGGAACACACTCATTATAAAGAAATCACATTAGGATTCTCTTTTTAAGCTGTTCCTTAAAACACTAGTGCTTAGGAAATCTATTGGAGGCAGAAGCAGTCAAGGGTAGCCTAGGGTTAGGGTTAGGCTTAGGGTACGGCTTAGGGTACGGCTTAGGGTACGGGTTCGAGGAGGGGTTCGGGTACGGCGTAGGGTATGTGTTAGGGTTAGGGTTAGGGTTAGTGTTAGGGTTAGTGCTCGGTTTAGGTATTGGTTAGGATTAGAGTACGTGTTAGGGTTAGGGTAGGGGATAGGGTTAGGGTACGCATTAGTGTTAGGGTAGTTATTAAACCTATCCCACTCTCTAGATACCCCTTAGCACATAAAGGAATATTATTTGGAGTTCCAGCCATGGAGAAGAGTTTAGACACTAGGATAAGATAAGGAACACACTCATTATAAAGAAATCACATTAGGATTCTCTTTTTAAGCTGTTCCTTAAAACACTCGTGCTTACGAAATCTAATGGAGGCAGAAGCTGTCAAGGGTAGCCTAGGGTTAGGGTTAGGCTTAGGGTTAGGCTTAGGCTACGGCTTAGGGTACGGTTTCGGTGAGGGCTTCGGGTACGGCGTAAGGTATGGGTTAGGGTTAGGGTTAGGGTTAGTGTTAGGGTTAGGGCTCGGTTTAGGGTATTGGTTCGGATTAGGGTACGTGTTAGGGTTACGGTAGGGGTTAGGGTTAGGGTACGCGTTAGTGTTAGTGTAGTTATTAAACCTATCCCACTCTCTAGATACCCCTTAGCACGTAAAGGAATATTATTTGGAGGTCCAGCCATGGAGAAGAGTTTAGACACTAGGATAAGATAAGGAACACACCCATGATAAAGAAATCACATTAGGATTCTCTTTTTACGCTGTTCCTTAAAACACTAGTGCTTAGGAAATCTATTGGAGGCAGAAGCAGTCAAGGGTAGCCAAGGGTTAGGGTTAGGCTTAGGGTTAGGTTTAGGGTACGGCTTAGGGTACGGGTTCGGGGAGGGGTTCGGATATGGCGTAGGGTATGAGTTAGGGTTAGGGTTAGGGTTAGGGCTCGGTTTAGGGTACGGGTTAGGATTAGGGTACGTGTTAGGGTTAGGGTAGGGGTTAGGGTTAGGGTACACGTTAGGGTTAGGGTAGTTATTAAACCTATCCCACTCTCTAGAAACCCCTTAGCACGTAAAGGAATATTATTTGGGGGTCCAGCCATGGAGAAGAGTTTAGACACTAGGATAAGATAAGGAACACACCTATTATAAAGAAATCACATTAGGATTCTCTTTTTAAGCTCTTCCTTAAAACACTAGTGCTTAGGAAATCTATTGGAGGCAGAAGCAGTCAAGGGTAGCCTAGGGTTAGGGTTAGGTTTAGGGTTAGGTTTAGGGTACGGGTTCAGGGAGGGGTTCGGATATGGCGTAGGGTATGAGTTAGGGTTAGGGTTAGGTTTAGGGCTCGGTTTAGGGTACGGGTTAGGATTAGGGTACGTGTTAGGGTTAGGGTAGGGGTTAGGGTTAGGGTACGCCTTAGGGTTAGGGTAGTTATTAAACCTATCCCACTCTCTAGATACCCCTTAGCACGTAAAGGAATATTATTTGGGGGTCCAGCCATGGAGAAGAATTTAGACACTAGGATAAGATTAGGAACACACCCATTATAAAGAAATCACATTAGGATTCTATTTTTAAGCTGTTCCTTAAAACACTATTGCTTAGGAAATCTATTGGAGTCAGAAGCAGTCAAGGGTAGCCTAGGGTTAGGGTTAGGCTTAGGGTTAGGCTTAGGGTACGGCTTAGGTTACGGGTTCGGGGAGGGCTTCGGGTACAGTGTAGGGTATGGGTTAGGGTTACGGTTAGTGTTAGTGTTAGGGTTAGGGCTCGGTTTAGGGTCTGGGTTAGGATTAGGGTACGTGTTAGGGTTAGGGTAGTGGTTAGGGTTAGTGTACGTGTTAGGGTTAGGGTACTGATTAAACCTATCCCACTCTCTAGATACCCCTTAGCACGTAAAGGAATATTATTTGGGGTCCAGCCATGGAGAAAAGTTTAGACACTAGGATAAGATAAGGAACATACCCATTATAAAGAAATCACATTAGGATTCTCTTTTTAAGCTGTTCCTTAAAACACAAGTGCTTAGGAAATCTATTGGAGGCAGAAGCAGTAAAGGGTAGCCTAGGGTTAGGGCTAGGCTTAGGGTTAGGCTTAGGGTATGGGTTCGGGGAGGGCTTCGTGTACGGCGTAGGGTATGGGTTAGGGTTAGGGTTAGGGTTAGTGTTAGGGTTAAGGCTCGGTTTAGGGTATTGGTGAGGATTAGGGTACGTGTTAGGGTTAGGGTAGGGGTTAGGGTTAGGGTACGCGTTAGGGTTAATGTAGTTATTAAACCTATCCCACTCTCTAGATACCCCTTAGCACGTAAAGGAATATTATTTGGGGGTCCAGCCATGGAGAAGAGTTTAGACACTTGGATAAGATAAGGAACACACCCATTATAAAGAAATCACATTAGGATTCTCTTTTTAAGCTGTTCCTTAAAACACTAGTGCTTAGGAAATCTATTGGAGGCAGAAGCAGTCAAGGGTAGCCTAGGGTTAGGGTTAGGCTTAGGGTTAGGGTTAGGGTACGGCTTAGGGTACGGGTTCGGGTAGGGCTTCGGGTACGGCATAGGGTATGGGTAAGGGTTATGGTTAGGGTTAGTGTTAGGTTTGGGCTCGGTTTAGGGTATTGGTTAGGATTAGGGTAAGTGTTAGGGTTAGGGTAGGGGTTAGGGTTAGGGTACGCGTTAGTGTTAGGGTAGTTATTAAACCTATCCCACTCTCTAGATACCCCTTAGCACATAAAGGAATATTATTTGGAGGTCCAGCCATGGAGAAGAGTTTAGATACTAGCATAAGATAAGGAACACACCCATTATAAAGAAATCACATTAGGATTCTCTTTTTAAGCTGTTCCATAAAACACTAGTGCTTAGGAAATCTATTGGAGGCAGAAGCAGTCAAGGGTAGCCTAGGGTTAGGGTTAGGTTTAGGGTACGGCTTAGTGTACGGCTTAGGGTACGGGTTCGGTGAGAGCTTCGGGTACGGCGTAGGGTATCGGTTAGGGTTAGGGTTAGGGTTAGTGTTAGGGTTAGGGCTCGGTTTAGGGTACGGGTTAGGATTAGGGTAGGGGTTAGGGTTAGGGTACGCTTTAGTGTTAGGGTAGTTATTAAACCTATCCCACTCTCTAGATACCCCTTAGTACGTAAAGGAATATTATTTGGAGGTCCAGCCATTGAGAAGAGTTTAGACACTAGGATAAGATAAGGAACACACCCATTATAAAGAAATCACATTAGGATTCTCTTTTTAAGCTGTTCCTTAAAACACTAGTGCTTAGGAAATCTATTGGAGGCAGAAGCACTCAAGGGTAGCCTAGGGTTAGGGTTAGGCTTAGGGTACGGCTTAGGGTACGGCTTAGGGAACTGGTTCGGGGAGGGGTTCGGGTACGGCGTAGGGAATGGGTTAGGGTTAGGGTTAGGGTTAGTGTTAGGTTTAGGGCTCGGTTTACGGTACGGGTTAGGATTAGGGTACATGTTAGGGTTAGGGGAGGGGTTAGGATTAGGGTACGCGTTAGGGTTAGGGTAGTTATTAAACCTATCCCACTCTCTAGATACACCTTAGCACGTAAAGAAATATTATGTGGGGGTCCAGCCATGGAGAAGAGTTTAGACACTAGGATAAGATAAGGAACACACCCATTATAAAGAAATCACATTAAGATTCTCTTTTTAAGCTGTTCCTTAAAACACTAGTGCTGAGGAAATCTATTGGAGGCAGAAGCAGTCAAGGGTAGCCTAGGGTTAGTGTTAGGCTTAGGGTACGGTTTAGTGTACGGCTTAGGGTACGGGTTCGGGGAGGGCTTCGGGTACGGCGTAGGGTATGGGTTAGGGTTAGGGTTAGGGTTAGTGTTAAGGTTAGGGCTCGGTTTAGGTTATTGGTTAGGATTAGGGTACGTGTTAGGGTTAGGGTAGGGGTTAGGGTTAGGGTAAGCGTTAGGGTTAGGGTAGTTATTAAACCTATCCCACTCTCTAGATACCCCGTAGCACGTAAAGCCATATTATTTGGGGGTCCATCCATGGAGAAGATCTTAGACACTAAGATAATATAAGGAACACACCCATTATAAAGAAATCACATTAGGATTCGCTTTTTAAGCTGTTCCTTAAAACACTAGTTCTTAGGAAATCTATTGGAGGCAGAAGCAGTCAAGGGTAGCCTAGGGTTAGGGTTAGGCTTGAGGTTAGGCTTTGGGTACGGCTTAGGGTACGGGTTCGGGGAGGGGTTCGGGTACGGCGTAGGGTATGGGTTAGGGTTAGTGTTAGGGTCTGTGTTAGGGTTAGGGCTCCGTTTAGGGTACGGGTTAGGATTAGGGTACATCTTAGTTTTAGGGTAGGGGTTAGGGTTAGGGTACGCGTTAGGGTTAGGGTAGTTATTAAACTTATCCCACTCTCTAGATACCCCTTAGCACGTAAAGCCATATTATTTGGGGGTCCATCCATGGAGAAGAGCTTAGACACTAAGATAATATAAGGAACACACCCATTATAAAGAAATCACATTAGGATTCTCTTTTTAAGCTGTTCCTTAAAACACTAGTGCTTAGGAAATCTATTGGAGGCAGAAGCAGTCAAGGGTAGCCTAGGGTTAGGGTTAGGCTTGGGGTAAGGCTTAGGGTACGGCTTAGGGTACGGGTTCGGGGAGGGGTTCGGGTACGGCGTAGGGTATGGGTTAGGGTTAGGGTTAGGGTTAGTGTTAGGGTTAGGGCTCCGTTTAGGGTACGGGTTAGGATTAGGTTACGTGTTAGGTTTAGGGTAGGGGTTAGGGTTAGGGTACGCATTAGGGTTAGGGTAGTTATTAAACCTACCCCACTCTCTAGATACACCTTAGCACGTAAAGGAATATTATTTGGGGGTCCAGCCATGGAGAAGAGTTTAGACACTAGGATAAGATAAGGAACACACCCATTATAAAGAAATCACATTAGGATTCACTTTTAAAGCTGTTCCTTAAAACACTAGTGCTTAGGAAATCTATTGGAGGCAGAAGCAGTCAAGGGTAGCCTAGGTTTAGGGTTAGGCTTAGGGTTAGGCTTAGGGTACGGCTTAGGGTACGGGTTCGGTGAGGGCTTCGGGTACGGCGTAGGGTATGGGTTAGGGTTAGGTTTAGGGTTAATATTAGGGTTAGGGCTCGGTTTAGGGTACGGGTTAGGATTAGGGTACGTGTTAGTGTTAGGGTAGGGGTTAGGGTTAGGGTACGCATTAGGGTTAGGGTAGTTATTAAACCTATCCCACTCTCTAGATACCCCTTAGCACGTAAAGGAATATTATTTGGGGGTCCAGCCATGGAGAAGAGTTTAGACATTAGGATAAGATAAGGAACACACCCATTATAAAGAAATCACATTAGGATTCTCTTTTTAAGCTGTTCCTTAAAACACTAGTGCTTAGGAAATCTATTGGAGGCAGAAGCAGTCAAGGGTAGCCTAGGGTTAGGGTTAGGCTTAGGATTAGGCTTAGGGTACGGCTTAGGGTACGGGTTCGGGGAGGGGTTCGGGTATGGCGTAGGGTATGGGTTAGGGTTAGGGTTAGGGTTAGTGTTAGGGTTAGGGCTCGGTTTAGGATATTGGTTAGGATTAGGGTACGTGTTAGGGTTAGGGTAGGGGTTAGGGTTAGGGTACGCGTTAGTGTTAGGTTAGTTATTAAACCTATCCCACTCTCTAGATACCCCTTAGCACGTAAAGGAATATTATTTGGAGGTCTAGCCATGGAGAAGAGTTTAGACACTAGGATAAGATAAGGAACACACCCAATACAAAGCAATCACATTAGGATTCGCTTTTTAAGCTGTTCCTTAAAACACTAGTGCTTAGGAAATCTATTGGAGGCAGAAGCAGTCAAGGGTAGCCTAGGGTTAGGGTTAGGCTTAGGGTTAGGGTTAGGGTACGGCTTAGGGTACGGGTTCGGGGAGGGGTTCGGGTACGGCGTAGGGTATGGGTTAGGGTTAGGTTTAGGGTTAGTGTTAGGGTTAGGGCTCGGTTTAGTGTACGTGTTAGGGTTTGGGTAGGGGTTAGGGTTAGGGTACGCGTTAGAGTTAAGGTAGTTATTAAACCTATCCCACTCTCTAGATACACCTTAGCACGTAAAGGAATATTATTTGGGGGTCCAGCCATGGAGAAGAGTTTAGACACTAGGATAAGATAAGGAACACACTCATTATAAAGAAATCACATTAGGATTCTCTTTTTAAGCTGTTCCTTAAAACACTAGTGCTAAGGAAATCTATTGGAGGCAGAAGCAGTCAAGGGTAGCCTAGGGTTAGGGTTAGGCTTAGGGTACGGCTTAGGGTACGGCTTAGGGTACGGGTTAGGGGAGGGCTTCGTGTACGGCGTAGGGTATGTGTTAGGGTTAGGGTTAGGGTTAGTGTTAGGGTTAGTGCTCGGTTTAGGGTATTGGTTAGGATTAGAGTACGTGTTAGGGTTAGGGTAGGGGATAGGGTTAGGGTACGCATTAGTGTTAGGGTAGTTATTAAACCTATCCCACTCTCTAGATACCCCTTAGCACATAAAGGAATATTATTTGGAGGTCCAGCCATGGAGAAGAGTTTAGACACTAGGATAATATAAGGAACACACTCATTATAAAGAAATCACATTAGGATTCTCTTTTTAAGCTGTTCCTTAAAACACTCGTGCTTACGAAATCTAATGGAGGCAGAAGCTGTCAAGGGTAGCCTAGGGTTAGGGTTAGGCTTAGGGTTAGGCTTAGGGTACGGCTTAGGGTACGGTTTCGGTGAGGGCTTCGGGTACGGCGTAAGGTATGGGTTAGGGTTAGGGTTAGGGTTAGTGTTAGGGTTAGGGCTCGGTTTAGGGTATTGGTTCGGATTAGGGTACGTGTTAGGGTTACGGTAGGGGTTAGGGTTAGGGTACGCGTTAGGGTTAGTGTAGTTATTAAACCTATCCCACTCTCTAGATACCCCTTTGCACGTAAAGGAATATTATTTGGAGGTCCAGCCATGGAGAAGAGTTTAGACACTAGGATAAGATAAGGAACACACCCATTATAAAGAAATCACATTAGGATTCTCTTTTTAAGCTGTTCCTTAAAACACTAGTGCTTAGGAAATCTATTGGAGGCAGAAGCAGTCAAGGGTAGCCTAGGGTTAGGGTTAGGCTTAGGGTACGGCTTAGGGTACGGCTTAGGGTACGGGTTCGGGGAGGGCTTCGGGTACGGCGTAGGGTATGGGTTAGGGTTAGGGTTAGGGTTAGTGTTAGGGTTAGGGCTCGGTTTAGGGTACTGGTTAGGATTAGGTTACGTGTTAGTGTTAGGGTAGGGGTTAGGGTAAGGGTACGCGTTAGTGTTAGGGTAGTTATTAAACCTATCCCACTCTCTAGATACCCCTTAGCACGTAAAGGAATATTATTTGGAGGTCCAGCCATGGAGAAGAGTTTAGACACTAGGATAAAATAAAGAACAAACCGATTATAAAGAAAGCACATTAGGATTCTCTTTTTAAGCTGTTCCTTAAAACACTAGTGCTTAGGAAATCTATTGGAGGCAGAAGCAGTCAAGGGTAGCCTAGGGTTAGGGTTAGGCTTGGGGTTAGGCTTAGGGTACGGCTTTGGGTACGGGTTCGGGGAGGGTTTCGGGTACGGCGTAGGGTATGGGTTATGGTTAGGGTTAGGGTTAGTGTTAGGGTTAGGGCTCGGTTTAGGGTACGGATTAGGATTAGGTTACGTGTTAGGGTTAGGGTAGGGGTTAGGGTTAGGGTACACATTAGGGTGAGGGTAGTTATTAAACCTATCCCACTCTCTAGATACCCCTTAGCACGTAAAGGAATACTATTTGGGGGTCCAGCCATGGAGAAGAGTTTAGACACTAGGATAAGATAAGGAACACACCCATTATAAAGAAATCACATTAGGATTCTCTTTTTAAGCTGTTCCTTAAAACACTAGTGCTTAGGAAATCTATTGGAGGCAGAAGCAGTCAAGGGTAGCCTAAGGTTAGGGTTAGGCTTAGGGTACGGCTTAGGGTACGGGTGCGGGGAGGGCTTCGGGTACGGCGTAGGGTATGGGTTAGGGTTAGGGTTTGGGTTAGTGTTAGGGTTAGGGCTCGGTTTAGGGTATTGGTTAGGATTAGGGTACGTGTTAGGGTTAGGGTAGGGGTTAGGGTTAGGGTACGCGTTAGTGTTAGGGTAGTTATTAAACCTATCCCACTCTCTAGATACCCCTTAGCAGGTAAAGGAATATTATTTGGAGGTACAGCCATGGAGAAGAGTTTAGACACTAGGATAAGATAAGGAACACACCCATTATAAAGAAATCACATTAAGATTCTCTTTTTAAGCTGTTCCTTAAAACACTAGTGCTTAGGAAATCTATTGGAGGCAGAAGCAGTCAAGGGTAGCCTAGGGTTAGGGTTAGGCTTAGGGTACGGCTTAGGGTACGGCTTAGGGTACGGGTTCGGGGAGGGCTTCGGGTACGGCGTAGAGTATGGGTTAAGGTTAGGGTTAGGGTTAGTGTTAGGGTTAGGGCTCGGTTTAGGGTATTGGTTAGGTTTAGGGTACGTGTTAGTGTTAGGGTAACGGTTAGGGTTAGGGTACGCGTTAGTGTTAGGGTAGTTATTAAACCTATCCCACTCTCTAGATACTCCTTAGCACGTAAAGGAATATTAATTGGAGGTCCAGCCAAGGAGAAGGGTTTAGACACTAGGATAAGATAAGGAACACACCCATTATAAAGAAATCACATTAGGATTCTCTTTTTAAGCTGTTCCTTAAAACACTAGTGCTTAGGAAATCTATTGGAGGCAGAAGCAGTCAAGGGTAGCCTAGGGTTAGGGTTAGGCTTAGGGTACGGCTTAGGGTACGACTTAGGGTACGGGTTCGGGGAGGGCTTCGGGTACGGCGTAGGGTATGGGTTAGGGTTAGGGTTTGTGTTAGTGTTAGGGTTAGGGCTCCGTTTAGGGTACGGGATAGGATTAGGGTACGTGTTAGGGTTAGAGTAGGGGTTAGGGTTAGGGTACGCGTTAGGGTTAGGGTAGTTATTAAACCTATCCGACTCTCAAGATACCCCTTAGCATGAAAAGGAATATTATTTGGGGGTCCAGCCATGGAGAAGAGTTTAGACACTAAGATAATATAAGGAACACACCCATTATAAAGAAATCACATTAGGATTCTCTTTTTAAGCTGTTCCTCAAAACACTAGTGCTTAGGAAATCTAGTGGAGGCAGAAGCAGTCAAGGGTAGCCTAGGGTTAGGGTTAGGCTTAGGGTTAGGCTTAGGGTACGGCTTAGGGTACGGGTTCGGGGAGGGGTTCGGGTACGGCGTAGGGCATGGGTTAAGGTTAGGGTTAGGGTTAGTGTTAGGGTTAGGGCTCGGTTTAGTGTACGGGTTAGGATTAGGGTACATGTTAGGGTTAGGGCAGGGGTTAGGGTTAGGGTACTCGTTAGGATTAGGGTAGTTATTAAACCTATCCCAGTCTCTAGATACACCTTAGCACGTAAAGGAATATTATTTGGGGGTCCAGCCATGGAGAAGAGTTTAGACACTAGGATAAGATAAGGAACACACCCATTATAAAGAAATCACATTAGGATTCTCTTTTTAAGCTGTTCCTTAAAACACTAGTGCTTTGGAAATCTATTGGAGGCAGAAGCAGTCAAGGGTAGCCTAGTGTTAGGGTTAGGCTTAGGGTACGGCTTAGGGTACGGGTTCGGGGAGGGCTTCGGGTACGGCGTAGGGTATGGGTTAGGGTTAGGGTTAGGGTTAGTGTTAGGGTTAGGGCTCGGTTTAGGGTATTGGTTAGGATTAGGGTACGTGTTAGGGTTAGGGTAGGGGTTAGGGTTAGGGTACGCGTTAGTGTTAAGGTAGTTATTAAACCTATCCCACTCGCTAGATACCCCTTAGCACGTAAAGGAATATTATTTGGAGGTCCAGCCATGGAGAAGAGTTTAGACACTAGGATAAGATAAGGAACACACCCATTATAAAGAAATCACATTAGGATTCTCTTTTTAAGCTGTTCCTTAAAACACTAGTGCTTAGGAAATCTATTGGAGGCAGAAGCAGTCAAGGGTAGCCTAGGGTTAGGGTTAGGCTTAGGGTACGGCTTAGGGTACGGCTTAGGGTACGGGTTTGGGGAGGGCTTCGGGTACGGCGTAGGGTATGGGTTAGGGTTAGGGTTAGGGTTAGTGTTAGGGTTAGGGCTCGGTTTAGGGTATTGGTTAGGTTTAGGGTACGTGTTAGTGTTAGGGTATGGGTTAGGGTTAGGGTTAGGGTTAGTGTTAGGGTTAGGGTATGGGTTAGGGTTAGGGTTAGGGTTAGTGTTAGGGTTAGGGCTCGGTTTAGGGTACGGGTTAGGATTAGGGTACGTGTTAGTGTTAGGGTAGGTGTTAGGGTTAGGGTTAGGGTTAGGGTTAGGGTTAGGGTACTCGTTAGGGTTAGGGTAGTTATTAAACCTATCCCAGTCTCTAGATACACCTTAGCACGTAAAGGAATATTATTTGGGGGTCCAGCCATGGAGAAGAGTTTAGACACTAGGATAAGATAAGGAACACACCCATTATAAAGAAATCACATTAGGATTCTCTTTTTAAGCTGTTCCTTAAAACACTAGTGCTTAGGAAATCTCTTGGAGGCAGAAGCAGTCAAGGGTAGCCTAGGGTTAGGGTTAGGCTTAGGGTACGGCTTAGGGTACGGCTTAGGGTACGGGTTCGGGGAGGGCTTCTGGTACGGCGTAGGGTATGGGTTAGGGTTAGGGTTAGGGTTAGTGTTAGGGTTAGGGCTCGGTTTAGGGTATTGGTTAGGATTAGGGTACGTGTTAGGGTTAGGGTAGGGGTTAGGGTTAGGGTACGCGTTAGTGTTAGGGTAGTTATTAAACCTATCCCACTCTCTAGATACCCCTTAGCACGTAAAGGAATATTAATTGGAGGTCCAGCCATGGAGAAGGGTTTAGACACTAGGATAAGATAAGGAACACACCCATTATAAAGAAATCACATTAGGATTCTCTTTTTAAGCTGTTCCTTAAAACACTAGTGCTTAGGAAATCTATTGGAGGCAGAAGCAGTCAAGGGTAGCCTAGGGTTAGGGTTAGGCTTAGGGTACGGCTTAGGGTACGGCTTAGGGTACGGGTTCGGGGAGAGCTTCGGGTACGGCGTAGGTTATGGGTTAGGGTTAGGGTTAGGGTTAGTGTTAGGGTTAGGGCTCGGTTTAGGGTATTGGTTAGGATTAGGGTACGTGTTAGTGTTAGGGTAGGGGTTAGGGTTAGGGTACGCGTTAGTGTTAGGGTAGTTATTAAACCTATCCCACTCTCTAGATACCCCTTAGCACGTAAAGGAATATTATTTGGAGGTCCAGCCATGGAGAAGTGTTTAGACACTAGGATAAGATAAGGAACACACCCATTATAAAGAAATCACATTAGGATTCTCTTTTTAAGCTGTTCCTTAAAACACTAGTGCTTAGGAAATCTATTGGAGGCAGAAGCCGTCAAGGGTAGCCTAGGGTTAGGGTTAGGCTTAGGGTACGGCTTAGGGTACGGCTTAGGGTACGGGTTCGGGGAGGGGTTCGTGTACGGCGGAGGGTATGGGTTAGGGTTAGGGTTTGTGTTAGTGTTAGGGTTAGGGCTCCGTTTAGGGTACGGGATAGGATTAGGGTACGTGTTAGGGTTAGAGTAGGGGTTAGGGTTAGGGTACGCGTTAGGGTTAGGGTAGTTATTAAACCTATCCGACTCTCTAGATACCCCTTAGCACGAAAAGGAATATTATTTGGGGGTCCAGCCATGGAGAAGAGTTTAGACACTAGGATAAGATAAGGAACACACCTATTATAAAGAAATCACATTAGGATTCTCTTTATAAGATGTTCCTTAAAACACTAGTGCTTAGGAAATCTATTGGAGGCAGAAGCAGTCAAGGGTAGCCTAGGGTTAGGGTTCGGCTTAGGGTACGGCTTAGGGTACGGCTTAGGGTACGGGTTCGGGGAGGGCTTCGGGTATGGCGTAGGGTATGGGTTAGGGTTAGGGTTAGGGTTAGTGTTAGGGTTAGGCCTCGGTTTAGGGTATTGGTTAGGATTTGGGTACGTGTTAGGGTTAGGGTAGGGGTTAGGGTTAGGGTACGCGTTAGTGTTAGGGTAGTTATTAAACCTATCCCACTCTCTAGATAGCCCTTAGCACGTAAAGGAATATTATTTGGAGGTCCAGCCATGGAGAAGAGTTTAGACACTAGGATAAGATAAGGAACACACCCATTATAAAGAAATCACATTAGGATTCTCTTTTTAAGCTGTTCCTTAAAACACTAGTGCTTAGGAAATCTATTGGAGGCAGAAGCAGTCAAGGGTAGCCTAAGGTTAGGTTTAGGCTTAGGTTTAGGCTTAGGGTACGGCTTAGGGTACGGGTTCGGTGAGGGCTTTGGGTACGGCGTAGGGTATCGGTTAGGGTTAGGGTTAGGGTTAGTGTTAGGGTTAGGGCTCGGTTTAGGGTACGTGTTAGGATTAGGGTACGTGTTAGGGTTAGGGTAGGGGTTAGGGTTAGGGTACGCATTAGGGTTAGGGTAGTTATTAAACCTATCCCACTCTCTAGATACCCCTTAGCACGTAAAGGAATATTATTTGGGGGTCCAGCCATGGAGAAGAGTTTAGACACTAGGATAAGATAAGGAACACACCCATTATAAAGAAATCACATTAGGATTCTCTTTTTAAGCTGTTCCTCAAAACACTAGTGCTTAGGAAATCTATTGGAGGCAGAAGCAGTCAAGGGTAGCCTAGGGTTAGGGTTAGGCTTAGGGTTAGGCTTAGGGTACGGCTTAGGGTACGGGTTCGGGGAGGGGTTCGGGTACGGCGTAGGGCATGGGTTAAGGTTAGGGTTAGGGTTAGTGTTAGGGTTAGGGCTCGGTTTAGGGTACGGGTTAGGATTAGGGTACATGTTAGGGTTAGGGTAGGGGTTAGGATTAGGGTACGCGTTAGGGTTAGGGTAGTTATTAAACTTATCCCACTCTCTAGATACACCTTAGCACGTAAAGGAATATTATGTGGGGGTCCAGCCATGGAGAAGAGTTTAGACACTAGGATAAGATAAGGAACACACCCATTATAAAGAAATCACATTAAGATTCTCTTTTTAAGCTGTTCCTTAAAACACTAGTGCTGAGGAAATCTATTGGAGGCATTAGCTGTCAATGGTAGACTAGGGTTAGTGTTAGGCTTAGGGTACGGCTTAGGGTACGGCTTAGGGTACGGTTTCGGGGAGGGCTTCGGGTACGGCGTAGGGTATGGGTTAGGGTTAGGGTTAGGAATAGTGTTAGGGTTAGGGCTCGGTTTAGGGTATTGGTTAGGATTAGGTTACGTGTTATGGTTAGGGTAGGGTTTAGGGTTAGGGTACGCGTTAGTGTTAGGATGGTTATTAAACCTATCCCAATCTCTAGATACCCCTTAGCAGGTAAAGGACTATTATTTGAGGGTCCAGCAGTGGAGAAGAGTTTAGACACTACGATAAGATAAGGAACACACCCATTATAAAGAAATCACATTAGGATTCTCTTTTTAAGCTGTTCCTTAAAACACTAGTGCTTAGGAAATCTATTTGAGGCAGTAGCAGTCAAGGGTACCCTATGGTTATGGTTAGGCTTAGGGTACGGCTTAGGGTATGGGTTCGGGGAGGGCTTCGGGTATGGTGTAGGGTATGGGTTAGGGTTAGGGTTAGGGTTAGTGTTAGGGTTAAGCCTCGGTTTAGGGTATTGGTTAGGATTAGGGTACGTGTTAGGGTTAGGGTAGGGGTTAGGGTTAGGGTACGCGTTAGTGTTAGGGTAGTTATTAAACCTATCCCACTCTCTAGATACCCCTTAGCACGTAAAGGAATATTATTTGGGGGTCCAGCCATGGAGAAGAGTTTAGACACTAGGATAAGATAAGGAACACACCCATTATAAAGAAATCACATTAGGATTCTCTTTTTAAGCTGTTCCTTAAAACACTAGTGCTTAGGAAATCTATTGGAGGCAGAAGCAGTCAAGGGTAGCCTAAGGTTAGGTTTAGGCTTAGGTTTAGGCTTAGGGTACGGCTTAGGGTACGGGTTCGGTGAGGGCTTCGGGTACGGCGTAGGGTATGGGTTAGGGTTAGTGTTAGGGTTAGTGTTAGGGTTAGGGCTCCGTTTAGAGTACGGGTTAGGATTAGGTTAGGTGTTAGGGTTAGGGTAGGGGTTAGGGTTAGGTTACGCATTAGGGTTAGGGTAGTTATTAAACCTATCCCACACTCTAGATACCCCTTAGCACGTAAAGGAATATTATTTGGGGGTCCAGCCATGGAGAAGAGTTTAGACACTAGGATAAGATAAGGAACACACCCATTATAAAGAAATCACATTAGGATTCACTTTTTAAGCTGTTCCTTAAAACACTAGTGCTTAGGAAATCTATTGGAGGCAGAAGCAGTCAAGGGTAGCCTAGGGTTAGGGTTAGGCTTAGGGTACGGCTTAGGGTACGGCTTAGGGTACGGGTTCGGGGAGGGGTTCGTGTACGGCGGAGGGTATGTGTTAGGTTTAGGGTTTGGGTTAGTGTTAGGGTTAGGGCTCCTTTTAGGGTACGGGATAGGATTAGGGTACGTCTTAGGGTTAGAGTAGGGGTTAGGGTTAGGGTACGCGTTAGGGTTAGGGTAGTTATTAAACCTATCCCACTCTCTAGATACCCCTTAGCACGTAAAGGAATATTATTTGGGGGTCCAGCCATGGAGAAGTGTTTAGACACTAGGATAAGATAAGGAACACACCGATTATAAAGAAATCACATTAGGATACTCTTTATAAGCTGTTCCTTAAAACACTAGTGCTTAGGAAATCTATTGGAGGCAGAAGCAGTCAAGGGTAGCCTAGGGTTAGGGTTAGGCTTAGGGTACGGGTTCGGGGAGGGGTTTGGGTACGGCGTAGGGTATGGGTTAGGGTTAGGGTTAGGGTTAATGTTAGGGTTAGGGCTCGGTTTAGGGTACGGGTTAGGATAAGGGTACATGTTAGGGTTAGGGTAGGGTTTAGGGTTAGGGTACGCGTTAGTGTTAGGGTAGTTATTAAACGTATCCCACTCTCTAGATACACCTTAGCACGTAAAGGAATATTATTTGATGGTCCAGCCATGGAGAAGAGTTTAGACACTAGGATAAGTTAAGGAACACACCCATTATAAAGAAATCACATTAGGATTCTCTTTTTAAGCTGTTCCTTAAAACACTAGTGCTTAGGAAATCTATTGGAGGCAGAAGCAGTCAAGGGTAGCCTAGGGTTAGGGTTAGGCTTAGGGTACGGCTTAGAGTACGGCTTAGGGTACGGGTTCGTGGAGGGCTTCGGGTACGGCGTAGGGTATGGGTTAGGGTTAGGGTTAGTGTTAGGGTTAGGGCTCGGTTTAGGGTATTGGTTAGGATTAGGGTACGTGTTAGTGTTAGGGTAGGGGTTAGGGTTAGGGTACGCGTTAGTGTTAGGGTAGTTATTAAACCTATCCCACTCTCTAGATACCCCTTAGCACGTAAAGGAATATTATTTGGAGTTCCAGCCATGGAGAAGGGTTTAGACAGTAGGATAAGATAAGGAACACACCCATTATAAAGAAATCACATTAGGATTCTCTTTTTAAGCTGTTCCTTAAAACACTAGTGCTTAGGAAATCTATTGGAGGCAGAAGCAGTCAAGGGTAGCCTAGGGTTAGGGTTAGGCTTAGGGTACGGCTTAGGGTACGGCTTAGGGTACGGGTTCGGGGAGGGTTTCGAGTACGGCGTAGGGTATGGGTTAGGGTTAGGGTTAGGGTTAGTGTTAGGGTTAGGGCTCGGTTTAGGGTACGGGTTAGGATTAGGGTACGTGTTAGTGTTAGGGTAGGTGTTAGGGTTAGGGTTAGGGTTAGGGTTAGGGTTAGGGTACTCGTTAGGGTTAGGGTAGTTATTAAACCTATCCCAGTCTCTAGATACACCTTAGCACGTAAAGGAATATTATTTGGGGGTCCAGCCATGGAGAAGAGTTTAGACACTAGGATAAGATAAGGAACACACCCATTATAAAGAAATCACATTAGGATTCTCTTTTTAAGCTGTTCCTTAAAACACTAGTGCTTAGGAAATCTCTTGGAGGCAGAAGCAGTCAAGGGTAGCCTAGGGTTAGGTTTAGGCTTAGGGTACGGCTTAGGGTACGGGTTCGGGGAGGGCTTCTGGTACGGCGTAGGGTATGGGTTAGGGTTAGGGTTAGGGTTAGTGTTAGGGTTAGGGCTCGGTTTAGGGTATTGGTTAGGATTAGGGTACGTGTTAGGGTTAGGGTAGGGGTTAGGTTTAGGGTACGCGTTAGTGTTAGGGTAGTTATTAAACCTATCCCACTCTCTAGATACCCCTTAGCACGTAAAGGAATATTAATTGGAGGTCCAGCCATGGAGAAGGGTTTAGACACTAGGGTAAGATAAGGAACACACCCATTATAAAGAAATCACATTAGGATTCTCTTTTTAAGCTGTTCCTTAAAACACTAGTGCTTAGGAAATCTATTGGAGGCAGAAGCAGTCAAGGGTAGCCTAGGGTTAGGGTTAGGCTTAGGGTACGGCTTAGGGTACGGCTTAGGGTACGGGTTCGGGGAGAGCTTCGGGTACGGCGTAGGGTATGGGTTAGGGTTAGGGTTAGGGTTAGTGTTAGGGTTAGGGCTCGGTTTAGGGCATTGGTTAGGATTAGGGTACGTGTTAGTGTTAGGGTAGGGGTTAGGGTTAGGGTACGCGTTAGTGTTAGGGTAGTTATTAAACCTATCCCACTCTCTAGATACCCCTTAGCACGTAAAGGAATATTATTTGGAGGTCCAGCCATGGAGAAGTGTTTAGACACTAGGATAAGATAAGGAACACACCCATTATAAAGAAATCACATTAGGATTCTCTTTTTAAGCTGTTCCTTAAAACACTAGTGCTTAGGAAATCTATTGGAGGCAGAAGCAGTCAAGGGTAGCCTAGGGTTAGGGTTAGGCTTAGGGTACGGCTTAGGGTACGGGTTCGGGGAGGGGTTCGGGTACGGCGTAGGGAATGGGTTAGGGTTAGGGTTAGTGTTAGGTTTAGGGCTCGGTTTAGGGTACAGATTAGGATTAGGGTACATGTTAGGGTAAGGGTAGGGGTTAGGATTAGGGTACGCGTTAGGGTTAGGGTAGTTATTAAACTTATCCCACTCTCTAGATACACCTTAGCACGTAAAGGAATATTATTTGGCGGTCCAGCCATGGAGAAGAGTTTAGACACTAGGATAAGATAAGGAACACACCCATTATAAAGAAATCACATTAGGATTCTCTTTTTAAGCTGTTCCTTAAAACACTAGTGCTTAGGAAATCTATTGGAGGCAGAAGCAGTCAAGGGTAGCCTAGGGTTAGGGTTAGGCTTGGGGTTAGGCTTAGGGTACGGCTTAGGGTACGGGTACGGGGAGGGGTTCGGGTACGGCGTAGGGTATGGGTTAGGGTTAGGGTTAGTGTTAGGGTTAGGGCTCGGTTTAGGTTACGGATTAGGATTAGGTTACGTGTTAGGGTTAGGGTAGGGGTTAGGGTTAGAGTACGCATTAGGGTGAGGGTAGTTATTAAACCTATCCCACTCTCTAGATACCCCTTAGCACGTAAAGGAATATTATTTGGGGGTCCAGCCATGGAGAAGAGTTTAGACACTAGGATAAGATAAGGAACACACCCATTATAAAGAAATCACATTAGGATTCTCTTTTTAAGCTGTTCCTTAAAACACTAGTGCTTAGGAAATCTATTGGAGGCAGAAGCAGTCAAGGGTAGCCTAAGGTTAGGTTTAGGCTTAGGGTACGGCTTAGGGTACGGGTTCGGTGAGGGCTTCGGGTACGGCGTAGGGTATGGGTTAGGGTTAGTGTTAGGGTTAGTGTTAGGGTTAGGGCTCCGTTTAGAGTACGGGTTAGGATTAGGTTAGGTGTTAGGGTTAGGGTAGGGGTTAGGGTTAGGTTACGCATTAGGGTTAGGGTAGTTATTAAACCTATCCCGCACTCTAGATACCCCTTAGCACGTAAAGGAATATTATTTGGGGGTCCAGCCATGGAGAAGAGTTTAGACACTAGGATAAGATAAGGAACACACCCATTATAAAGAAATCACATTAGGATTCACTTTTTAAGCTGTTCCTTAAAACACTAGTGCTTAGGAAATCTATTGGAGGCAGAAGCAGTCAAGGGTAGCCTAGGGTTAGGTTTAGGCTTAGGGTACGGCTTAGGGTACGGCTTAGGGTACGTGTTCGGGGAGGGGTTCGTGTACGGCGGAGGGTATGTGTTAGGTTTAGGGTTTGGGTTAGTGTTAGGGTTAGGGCTCCTTTTAGGGTACGGGATAGGATTAGGGTACGTCTTAGGGTTAGAGTAGGGGTTAGGGTTAGGGTACGCGTTAGGGTTAGGGTAGTTATTAAACCTATCCCACTCTCTAGATACCCCTTAGCACGTAAAGGAATATTATTTGGGGGTCCAGCCATGGAGAAGTGTTTAGACACTAGGATAAGATAAGGAACACACCGATTATAAAGAAATCACATTAGGATACTCTTTATAAGCTGTTCCTTAAAACACTAGTGCTTAGGAAATCTATTGGAGGCAGAAGCAGTCAAGGGTAGCCTAGGGTTAGGGTTAGGCTTAGGTTACGGCTTAGGGTACGGGTTCGGGGAGGGGTTTGGGTACGGCGTAGGGTATGGGTTAGGGTTAGGGTTAGGGTTAATGTTAGGGTTAGGGCTCGGTTTAGGGTACGGGTTAGGATAAGGGTACATGTTAGGGTTAGGGTAGGGTTTAGGGTTAGGGTACGCGTTAGTGTTAGGGTAGTTATTAAACGTATCCCACTCTCTAGATACACCTTAGCACGTAAAGGAATATTATTTGATGGTCCAGCCATGGAGAAGAGTTTAGACACTAGGATAAGTTAAGGAACACACCCATTATAAAGAAATCACATTAGGATTCTCTTTTTAAGCTGTTCCTTAAAACACTAGTGCTTAGGAAATCTATTGGAGGCAGAAGCAGTCAAGGGTAGCCTAGGGTTAGGGTTAGGCTTAGGGTACGGCTTAGGGTACGGCTTAGGGTACGGGTTCGTGGAGGGCTTCGGGTACGGCGTAGGGTATGGGTTAGGGTTAGGGTTAGTGTTAGGGTTAGGGCTCGGTTTAGGGTATTGGTTAGGATTAGGGTACGTGTTAGTGTTAGGGTAGGGGTTAGGGTTAGGGTACGCGTTAGTGTTAGGGTAGTTATTAAACCTATCCCACTCTCTAGATACCCCTTAGCACGTAAAGGAATATTATTTGGAGTTCCAGCCATGGAGAAGGGTTTAGACAGTAGGATAAGATAAGGAACACACCCATTATAAAGAAATCACATTAGGATTCTCTTTTTAAGCTGTTCCTTAAAACACTAGTGCTTAGGAAATCTATTGGAGGCAGAAGCAGTCAAGGGTAGCCTAGGGTTAGGGTTAGGCTTAGGGTACGGCTTAGGGTACGGCTTAGGGTACGGGTTCGGGGAGGGTTTCGAGTACGGCGTAGGGTATGGGTTAGGGTTAGGGTTAGGGTTAGTGTTAGGGTTAGGGCTCGGTTTAGGGTACGGGTTAGGATTAGGGTACGTGTTAGTGTTAGGGTAGGTGTTAGGGTTAGGGTTAGGGTTAGGGTTAGGGTTAGGGTACTCGTTAGGGTTAGGGTAGTTATTAAACCTATCCCAGTCTCTAGATACACCTTAGCACGTAAAGGAATATTATTTGGGGGTCCAGCCATGGAGAAGAGTTTAGACACTAGGATAAGATAAGGAACACACCCATTATAAAGAAATCACATTAGGATTCTCTTTTTAAGCTGTTCCTTAAAACACTAGTGCTTAGGAAATCTCTTGGAGGCAGAAGCAGTCAAGGGTAGCCTAGGGTTAGGTTTAGGCTTAGGGTACGGCTTAGGGTACGGGTTCGGGGAGGGCTTCTGGTACGGCGTAGGGTATGGGTTAGGGTTAGGGTTAGGGTTAGTGTTAGGGTTAGGGCTCGGTTTAGGGTATTGGTTAGGATTAGGGTACGTGTTAGGGTTAGGGTAGGGGTTAGGGTTAGGTTACGCATTAGGGTTAGGGTAGTTATTAAACCTATCCCGCACTCTAGATACCCCTTAGCACGTAAAGGAATATTATTTGGGGGTCCAGCCATGGAGAAGAGTTTAGACACTAGGATAAGATAAGGAACACACCCATTATAAAGAAATCACATTAGGATTCACTTTTTAAGCTGTTCCTTAAAACACTAGTGCTTAGGAAATCTATTGGAGGCAGAAGCAGTCAAGGGTAGCCTAGGGTTAGGTTTAGGCTTAGGGTACGGCTTAGGGTACGGCTTAGGGTACGTGTTCGGGGAGGGGTTCGTGTACGGCGGAGGGTATGTGTTAGGTTTAGGGTTTGGGTTAGTGTTAGGGTTAGGGCTCCTTTTAGGGTACGGGATAGGATTAGGGTACGTCTTAGGGTTAGAGTAGGGGTTAGGGTTAGGGTACGCGTTAGGGTTAGGGTAGTTATTAAACCTATCCCACTCTCTAGATACCCCTTAGCACGTAAAGGAATATTATTTGGGGGTCCAGCCATGGAGAAGTGTTTAGACACTAGGATAAGATAAGGAACACACCGATTATAAAGAAATCACATTAGGATACTCTTTATAAGCTGTTCCTTAAAACACTAGTGCTTAGGAAATCTATTGGAGGCAGAAGCAGTCAAGGGTAGCCTAGGGTTAGGGTTAGGCTTAGGTTACGGCTTAGGGTACGGGTTCGGGGAGGGGTTTGGGTACGGCGTAGGGTATGGGTTAGGGTTAGGGTTAGGGTTAATGTTAGGGTTAGGGCTCGGTTTAGGGTACGGGTTAGGATAAGGGTACATGTTAGGGTTAGGGTAGGGTTTAGGGTTAGGGTACGCGTTAGTGTTAGGGTAGTTATTAAACGTATCCCACTCTCTAGATACACCTTAGCACGTAAAGGAATATTATTTGATGGTCCAGCCATGGAGAAGAGTTTAGACACTAGGATAAGTTAAGGAACACACCCATTATAAAGAAATCACATTAGGATTCTCTTTTTAAGCTGTTCCTTAAAACACTAGTGCTTAGGAAATCTATTGGAGGCAGAAGCAGTCAAGGGTAGCCTAGGGTTAGGGTTAGGCTTAGGGTACGGCTTAGGGTACGGCTTAGGGTACGGGTTCGTGGAGGGCTTCGGGTACGGCGTAGGGTATGGGTTAGGGTTAGGGTTAGTGTTAGGGTTAGGGCTCGGTTTAGGGTATTGGTTAGGATTAGGGTACGTGTTAGTGTTAGGGTAGGGGTTAGGGTTAGGGTACGCGTTAGTGTTAGGGTAGTTATTAAACCTATCCCACTCTCTAGATACCCCTTAGCACGTAAAGGAATATTATTTGGAGTTCCAGCCATGGAGAAGGGTTTAGACAGTAGGATAAGATAAGGAACACACCCATTATAAAGAAATCACATTAGGATTCTCTTTTTAAGCTGTTCCTTAAAACACTAGTGCTTAGGAAATCTATTGGAGGCAGAAGCAGTCAAGGGTAGCCTAGGGTTAGGGTTAGGCTTAGGGTACGGCTTAGGGTACGGCTTAGGGTACGGGTTCGGGGAGGGTTTCGAGTACGGCGTAGGGTATGGGTTAGGGTTAGGGTTAGGGTTAGTGTTAGGGTTAGGGCTCGGTTTAGGGTACGGGTTAGGATTAGGGTACGTGTTAGTGTTAGGGTAGGTGTTAGGGTTAGGGTTAGGGTTAGGGTTAGGGTTAGGGTACTCGTTAGGGTTAGGGTAGTTATTAAACCTATCCCAGTCTCTAGATACACCTTAGCACGTAAAGGAATATTATTTGGGGGTCCAGCCATGGAGAAGAGTTTAGACACTAGGATAAGATAAGGAACACACCCATTATAAAGAAATCACATTAGGATTCTCTTTTTAAGCTGTTCCTTAAAACACTAGTGCTTAGGAAATCTCTTGGAGGCAGAAGCAGTCAAGGGTAGCCTAGGGTTAGGTTTAGGCTTAGGGTACGGCTTAGGGTACGGGTTCGGGGAGGGCTTCTGGTACGGCGTAGGGTATGGGTTAGGGTTAGGGTTAGGGTTAGTGTTAGGGTTAGGGCTCGGTTTAGGGTATTGGTTAGGATTAGGGTACGTGTTAGGGTTAGGGTAGGGGTTAGGTTTAGGGTACGCGTTAGTGTTAGGGTAGTTATTAAACCTATCCCACTCTCTAGATACCCCTTAGCACGTAAAGGAATATTAATTGGAGGTCCAGCCATGGAGAAGGGTTTAGACACTAGGGTAAGATAAGGAACACACCCATTATAAAGAAATCACATTAGGATTCTCTTTTTAAGCTGTTCCTTAAAACACTAGTGCTTAGGAAATCTATTGGAGGCAGAAGCAGTCAAGGGTAGCCTAGGGTTAGGGTTAGGCTTAGGGTACGGCTTAGGGTACGGCTTAGGGTACGGGTTCGGGGAGAGCTTCGGGTACGGCGTAGGGTATGGGTTAGGGTTAGGGTTAGGGTTAGTGTTAGGGTTAGGGCTCGGTTTAGGGTATTGGTTAGGATTAGGGTACGTGTTAGTGTTAGGGTAGGGGTTAGGGTTAGGGTACGCGTTAGTGTTAGGGTAGTTATTAAACCTATCCCACTCTCTAGATACCCCTTAGCACGTAAAGGAATATTATTTGGAGGTCCAGCCATGGAGAAGTGTTTAGACACTAGGATAAGATAAGGAACACACCCATTATAAAGAAATCACATTAGGATTCTCTTTTTAAGCTGTTCCTTAAAACACTAGTGCTTAGGAAATCTATTGGAGGCAGAAGCAGTCAAGGGTAGCCTAGGGTTAGGGTTAGGCTTAGGGTACGGCTTAGGGTACGGGTTCGGGGAGGGGTTCGGGTACGGCGTAGGGAATGGGTTAGGGTTAGGGTTAGTGTTAGGTTTAGGGCTCGGTTTAGGGTACAGATTAGGATTAGGGTACATGTTAGGGTTAGGGTAGGGGTTAGGATTAGGGTACGCGTTAGGGTTAGGGTAGTTATTAAACTTATCCCACTCTCTAGATACACCTTAGCACGTAAAGGAATATTATTTGGCGGTCCAGCCATGGAGAAGAGTTTAGACACTAGGATAAGATAAGGAACACACCCATTATAAAGAAATCACATTAGGATTCTCTTTTTAAGCTGTTCCTTAAAACACTAGTGCTTAGGAAATCTATTGGAGGCAGAAGCAGTCAAGGGTAGCCTAGGGTTAGGGTTAGGCTTGGGGTTAGGCTTAGGGTACGGCTTAGGGTACGGGTACGGGGAGGGGTTCGGGTACGGCGTAGGGTATGGGTTAGGGTTAGGGTTAGTGTTAGGGTTAGGGCTCGGTTTAGGTTACGGATTAGGATTAGGTTACGTGTTAGGGTTAGGGTAGGGGTTAGGGTTAGAGTACGCATTAGGGTGAGGGTAGTTATTAAACCTATCCCACTCTCTAGATACCCCTTAGCACGTAAAGGAATATTATTTGGGGGTCCAGCCATGGAGAAGAGTTTAGACACTAGGATAAGATAAGGAACACACCCATTATAAAGAAATCACATTAGGATTCTCTTTTTAAGCTGTTCCTTAAAACACTAGTGCTTAGGAAATCTATTGGAGGCAGAAGCAGTCAAGGGTAGCCTAAGGTTAGGTTTAGGCTTAGGGTACGGCTTAGGGTACGGGTTCGGTGAGGGCTTCGGGTACGGCGTAGGGTATGGGTTAGGGTTAGTGTTAGGGTTAGTGTTAGGGTTAGGGCTCCGTTTAGAGTACGGGTTAGGATTAGGTTAGGTGTTAGGGTTAGGGTAGGGGTTAGGGTTAGGTTACGCATTAGGGTTAGGGTAGTTATTAAACCTATCCCGCACTCTAGATACCCCTTAGCACGTAAAGGAATATTATTTGGGGGTCCAGCCATGGAGAAGAGTTTAGACACTAGGATAAGATAAGGAACACACCCATTATAAAGAAATCACATTAGGATTCACTTTTTAAGCTGTTCCTTAAAACACTAGTGCTTAGGAAATCTATTGGAGGCAGAAGCAGTCAAGGGTAGCCTAGGGTTAGGTTTAGGCTTAGGGTACGGCTTAGGGTACGGCTTAGGGTACGTGTTCGGGGAGGGGTTCGTGTACGGCGGAGGGTATGTGTTAGGTTTAGGGTTTCGGTTAGTGTTAGGGTTAGGGCTCCTTTTAGGGTACGGGATAGGATTAGGGTACGTCTTAGGGTTAGAGTAGGGGTTAGGGTTAGGGTACGCGTTAGGGTTAGGGTAGTTATTAAACCTATCCCACTCTCTAGATACCCCTTAGCACGTAAAGGAATATTATTTGGGGGTCCAGCCATGGAGAAGTGTTTAGACACTAGGATAAGATAAGGAACACACCGATTATAAAGAAATCACATTAGGATACTCTTTATAAGCTGTTCCTTAAAACACTAGTGCTTAGGAAATCTATTGGAGGCAGAAGCAGTCAAGGGTAGCCTAGGGTTAGGGTTAGGCTTAGGTTACGGCTTAGGGTACGGGTTCGGGGAGGGGTTTGGGTACGGCGTAGGGTATGGGTTAGGGTTAGGGTTAGGGTTAATGTTAGGGTTAGGGCTCGGTTTAGGGTACGGGTTAGGATAAGGGTACATGTTAGGGTTAGGGTAGGGTTTAGGGTTAGGGTACGCGTTAGTGTTAGGGTAGTTATTAAACGTATCCCACTCTCTAGATACACCTTAGCACGTAAAGGAATATTATTTGATGGTCCAGCCATGGAGAAGAGTTTAGACACTAGGATAAGTTAAGGAACACACCCATTATAAAGAAATCACATTAGGATTCTCTTTTTAAGCTGTTCCTTAAAACACTAGTTCTTAGGCAATCTATTGGAGGCAGAAGCAGTCAAGGGTAGCCTAGGGTTAGGGTTAGGCTTAGGGTACGGCTTAGGGTACGGCTTAGGGTACGGGTTCGTGGAGGGCTTCGGGTACGGCGTAGGGTATGGGTTAGGGTTAGGGTTAGTGTTAGGGTTAGGGCTCGGTTTAGGGTATTGGTTAGGATTAGGGTACGTGTTAGTGTTAGGGTAGGGGTTAGGGTTAGGATACGCGTTAGTGTTAGGGTAGTTATTAAACCTATCCCACTCTCTAGATACCCCTTAGCACGTAAAGGAATATTATTTGGAGTTCCAGCCATGGAGAAGGGTTTAGACAGTAGGATAAGATAAGGAACACACCCATTATAAAGAAATCACATTAGGATTCTCTTTTTAAGCTGTTCCTTAAAACACTAGTGCTTAGGAAATCTATTGGAGGCAGAAGCAGTCAAGGGTAGCCTAGGGTTAGGGTTAGGCTTAGGGTACGGCTTAGGGTACGGCTTAGGGTACGGGTTCGGGGAGGGTTTCGAGTACGGCGTAGGGTATGGGTTAGGGTTAGGGTTAGGGTTACTGTTAGGGTTAGGGCTCGGTTTAGGGTACGGGTTAGGATTAGGGTACGTGTTAGTGTTAGGGTAGGTGTTAGGGTTAGGGTTAGGGTTAGGGTTAGGGTTAGGGTACTCGTTAGGGTTAGGGTAGTTATTAAACCTATCCCAGTCTCTAGATACACCTTAGCACGTAAAGGAATATTATTTGGGGGTCCAGCCATGGAGAAGAGTTTAGACACTAGGATAAGATAAGGAACACACCCATTATAAAGAAATCACATTAGGATTCTCTTTTTAAGCTGTTCCTTAAAACACTAGTGCTTAGGAAATCTCTTGGAGGCAGAAGCAGTCAAGGGTAGCCTAGGGTTAGGTTTAGGCTTAGGGTACGGCTTAGGGTACGGTTTAGGGTACGGGTTCGGGGAGGGCTTCTGGTACGGCGTAGGGTATGGGTTAGGGTTAGGGTTAGGGTTAGTGTTAGGGTTAGGGCTCGGTTTAGGGTATTGGTTAGGATTAGGGTACGTGTTAGGGTTAGGGTAGGGGTTAGGTTTAGGGTACGTGTTAGTGTTAGGGTAGTTATTAAACCTATCCCACTCTCTAGATACCCCTTAGCACGTAAAGGAATATTAATTGGAGGTCCAGCCATGGAGAAGGGTTTAGACACTAGGGTAAGATAAGGAACACACCCATTATAAAGAAATCACATTAGGATTCTCTTTTTAAGCTGTTCCTTAAAACACTAGTGCTTAGGAAATCTATTGGAGGCAGAAGCAGTCAAGGGTAGCCTAGGGTTAGGTTTAGGCTTAGGGTACGGCTTAGGGTACGGCTTAGGGTACGGGTTCGGGGAGAGTTTCGGGTACGGCGTAGGGTATGGGTTAGGGTTAGGGTTAGGGTTAGTGTTAGGGTTAGGGCTCGGTTTAGGGTATTGGTTAGGATTAGGGTACGTGTTAGTGTTAGGGTAGGGGTTAGGGTTAGGGTACGCGTTAGTGTTAGGGTAGTTATTAAACCTATCCCACTCTCTAGATACCCCTTAGCACGTAAAGGAATATTATTTGGAGGTCCAGCCATGGAGAAGTGTTTAGACACTAGGATAAGATAAGGAACACACCCATTATAAAGAAATCACATTAGGATTCTCTTTTTAAGCTGTTCCTTAAAACACTAGTGCTTAGGAAATCTATTGGAGGCAGAAGCAGTCAAGGGTAGCCTAGGGTTAGGGTTAGGCTTAGGGTTAGGCTTAGGGTACGGGTTCGGGGAGGGGTTCGGTTACGGCGTAGGGAATGGGTTAGGGTTAGGGTTAGTGTTAGGTTTAGGGCTCGGTTTAGGGTACAGATTAGGATTAGGGTACATGTTAGGGTTAGGGTAGGGGTTAGGATTAGGGTACGCGTTAGGGTTAGGGTAGTTATTAAACTTATCCCACTCTCTAGATACACCTTAGCACGTAAAGGAATATTATGTGGGGGTCCAGCCATGGAGAAGAGTTTAGACACTAGGATAAGATAAGGAACACACCCATTATAAAGAAATCACATTAAGATTCTCTTTTTAAGCTGTTCCTTAAAACACTAGTGCTGAGGAAATCTATTGGAGGCATTAGCTGTCAATGGTAGACTAGGGTTAGTGTTAGGCTTAGGGTACGGCTTAGGGTACGGCTTAGGGTACGGGTTCGGGGAGGGCTTCGGGTACGGCGTAGGGTATGGGTTAGGGTTAGGGTTAGGAATAGTGTTAGGGTTAGGGCTCGGTTTGGGGTATTGGTTAGGATTAGGTTACGTGTTAGGGTTAGGGTAGGGGTTAGGGTTAGGGTACGCGTTAGTGTTAGGATGGTTATTAAACCTATCCCAATCTCTAGATACCCCTTAGCAGGTAAAGGACTATTATTTGAGGGTCCAGCAGTGGAGAAGAGTTTAGACACTAGGATAAGATAAGGAACACACCCATTATAAAGAAATCACATTAGGATTCTCTTTTTAAGCTGTTCCTTAAAACACTAGTGCTTAGGAAATCTATTTGAGGCAGTAGCAGTCAAGGGTACCCTATGGTTAGGGTTAGGCTTAGGGTACGGCTTAGGGTACGGGTTCGGGGAGGGTTTCGGGTACGGTGTAGGGTATGGGTTAGGGTTAGGGTTAGGGTTAGTGTTAGGGTTAGGGCTCAGTTTAGGGTATTGGTTGGGATTAGAGTACGTGTTAGTGTTAGGGTAGGGGTTAGGGTTAGGGTTCGCGTTAGTGTTAGGGTAGTTATTAAACCTATCCCACTCTCTAGATACCCCTTAGCACGTAAAGGAATATTATTTGGAGGTCCAGCCATGGAGAAGAGTTTAGACACTAGTATAAGATAAGGAACACACCCATTATAAAGAAATCACATTAGGATTCTCTTTTTAAGCTGTTCCTTAAAACACTAGTGCTTAAGAAATCTATTGGAGCCAGAAGCAGTCAAGGGTAGCGTAGGGTTAGGGTTAGGCTTAGGGTACGGCTTAGGGTACGGGTTCGGAGAGGGCTTCGTGTACGGCGTAGGGTATGGGTTAGGGTTAGAGTTAGGGTTAGTGTTAGTGTTAGGGCTCGGTTTAGGGTACGGTTTAGGATTAGTGTACGTGTTAGGGTTAGGGTAGGGGTTAGGGTTAGGGTACACGTTAGGGTTAGGGCAGTTATTAAACCTATCCCACTCTCTAGATACCCCGTAGCACGTAAAACCATATTATTTGGGGGTCCATCCATGGAGAAGATCTTAGACACTAAGATAATATAAGGAACACACCCATTATAAAGAAATCACATTAGGATTCGCTTTTTAAGCTGTTCCTTAAAACACTAGTGCTTAGGAAATCTATTGGAGGCAGAAGCAGTCAAGGGTAGCCTAGGGTTAGGGTTAGGCTTGGGGTTAGGCTTAGGGTACACTTTAGGGTACGGGTTCGGAGAGGGCTTCGGGTACGGCGTAGGGTATGGGTTAGGGTTAGTGTTAGGGTTAGTGTTAGGGTTAGGGCTCCGTTTAGAGTACGGGTTAGGATTAGGTTAGGTGTTAGGGTTAGGGTAGGGGTTAGGGTTAGGTTACGCATTAGAGTTAGGGTAGTTATTAAACCTATCCCACACTCTAGATACCCCTTAGCACGTAAAGGAATATTATTTGGGGGTCCAGCCATGGAGAAGAGTTTAGACACTAGGATAAGATAAGGAACACACCCATTATAAAGAAATCACATTAGGATTCACTTTTTAAGCTGTTCCTTAAAACACTAGTGCTTAGGAAATCTATTGGAGGCAGAAGCAGTCAAGGGTAGCCTAGGGTTAGGGTTCGGCTTAGGGTACGGCTTAGGGTACGGCTTAGGGTACGGGTTCGGGGAGGGGTTCGTGTACGGCGGAGGGTATGTGTTAGGTTTAGGTTTTGGGTTAGTGTTAGGGTTAGGGCTCCTTTTAGGGTACGGGATAGGATTAGGGTACGTCTTAGGGTTAGAGTAGGGGTTAGGGTTAGGGTACGCGTTAGGGTTAGGGTAGTTATTAAACCTATCCCAGTCTATAGATACACCTTAGCACGTAAAGGAATATTATTTGGGGGTCCAGCCATGGAGAAGAGTTTAGACACTAGGATAAGATAAGGAACACACCCATTATAAAGAAATCACATTAGGATTCTCTTTTTAAGCTGTTCCTTAAAACACTAGTGCTTAGGAAATCTCTTGGAGGCAGAAGCAGTCAAGGGTAGCCTAGGGTTAGGGTTAGGCTTAGGGTACGGCTTAGGGTACGGCTTAGGGTACGGGTTCGGGGAGGGCTTCTGGTACGGCGTAGGGTATGGGTTAGGGTTAGGGTTAGGGTTAGTGTTAGGGTTAGGGCTCGGTTTAGGGTATTGGTTAGGATTAGGGTACGTGTTAGGGTTAGGGTAGGGGTTAGGGTTAGGGTACGCGTTAGTGTTAGGGTAGTTATTAAACCTATCCCACTCTCTAGATACCCCTTAGCACGTAAAGGAATATTAATTGGAGGTCCAGCCATGGAGAAGGGTTTAGACACTAGGGTAAGATAAGGAACACACCCATTATAAAGAAATCACATTAGGATTCTCTTTTTAAGCTGTTCCTTAAAACACTAGTGCTTAGGAAATCTATTGGAGGCAGAAGCAGTCAAGGGTAGCCTAGGGTTAGGGTTAAGCTTAGGGTACGGCTTAGGGTACGGCTTAGGGTACGGGTTCGGGGAGAGCTTCGGGTACGGCGTAGGGTATGGGTTAGGGTTAGGGTTAGGGTTAGTGTTAGGGTTAGGGCTCGGTTTAGGGTATTGGTTAGGATTAGGGTACGTGTTAGTGTTAGGGTAGGGGTTAGGGTTAGGGTACGCGTTAGTGTTAGGGTAGTTATTAAACCTATCCCACTCTCTAGATACCCCTTAGCACGTAAAGGTATATTATTTGGAGGTCCAGCCATGGAGAAGTGCTTAGACACTAGGATAAGATAAGGAACACACCCATTATAAAGAAATCACATTAGGATTCTCTTTTTAAGCTGTTCCTTAAAACACTAGTGCTTAGGAAATCTATTGGAGGCAGAAGCAGTCAAGGGTAGCCTAGGGTTAGGGTTAGGCTTAGGGTACGGCTTAGGGTACGGCTTAGGGTACGGGTTCGGGGAGGGGTTCGTGTACGGCGGAGGGTATGGGTTAGGGTTAGGGTTTGTGTTAGTGTTAGGGTTAGGGCTCCGTTTAGGGTACGGGATAGGATTAGGGTACGTGTTAGGGTTAGAGTAGGGGTTAGGGTTAGGGTACGCGTTAGGGTTAGGGTAGTTATTAAACCTATCCGACTCTCTAGATACCCCTTAGCACGAAAAGTAATATTATTTGGGGGTCCAGCCATGGAGAAGAGTTTAGACACTAGGATAAGATAAGGAACACACCTATTATAAAGAAATCACATTAGGATTCTCTTTATAAGATGTTCCTTAAAACACTAGTGCTTAGGAAATCTATTGGAGGCAGAAGCAGTCAAGGGTAGCCTAGGGTTAGGGTTCGGCTTAGGGTACGGCTTAGGGTACGGCTTAGGGTACGGGTTCGGGGAGGGCTTCGGGTATGGCGTAGGGTATGGGTTAGGGTTAGGGTTAGGGTTAGTGTTAGGGTTAGGCCTCGGTTTAGGGTATTGGTTAGGATTAGGGTACGTGTTAGGGTTAGGGTAGGGGTTAGGGTTAGGGTACGCGTTAGTGTTAGGGTAGTTATTAAACCTATCCCACTCTCTAGATAGCCCTTAGCACGTAAAGGAATATTATTTGGAGGTCCAGCCATGGAGAAGAGTTTAGACACTAGGATAAGATAAGGAACACACCCATTATGAAGAAATCACTTTAGGATTCTCTTTTTAAGCTGTTCCTTAAAACACTAGTGCTTAGGAAATCTATTGGAGGCAGAAGCAGTCAAGGGTAGCCTAGGGTTAGGGTTAGGCTTGGGGTTAGGCTTAGGGTACGGCTTAGGGTACGGGTTCGGGGAGGGGTTCGGGTACGGCGTACGGTATGGGTTAGGGTTAGGGTTAGGGTTAGTGTTAGGGTTAGGGCTCGGTTTAGGGTACGGATTAGGATTAGGTTACGTGTTAGGGTTAGGGTAGGGGTTAGGGTTAGAGTACGCATTAGGGTGAGGGTAGTTATTAAACCTATCCCACTCTCTAGATACCCCTTAGCACGTAAAGGAATATTATTTGGGGGTCCAGCCATGGAGAAGAGTTTAGACACTAGGATAAGATAAGGAACACACCCATTATAAAGAAATCACATTAGGATTCTCTTTTTAAGCTGTTCCTCAAAACACTAGTGCTTAGGAAATCTATTGGAGGCAGAAGCAGTCAAGGGTAGCCTAGGGTTAGGGTTAGGCTTAGGGTTAGGCTTAGGGTACGGCTTAGGGTACGGGTTCGGGGAGGGGTTCGGGTACGGCGTAGGGTATGGGTTAGGGTTAGGGTTAGGGTTAGGGTTAGGGTTAGGGCTCGGTTTAGGGTATTGGTTAGGATTAGGTTACGTGTTAGGGTTAGGGTAGGGGTTAGGGTTAGGGTATGCGTTAGAGTTAAGGTAGTTATTAAACCTATCCCACTCTCTAGATACACCTTAGCACGTAAAGGAATATTATTTGGGGGTCCAGCCATGGAGAAGAGTTTAGACACTAGGATAAGATAAGGAACACACTCATTATAAAGAAATCACATTAGGATTCTCTTTTTAAGCTGTTCCTTAAAACACTAGTGCTAAGGAAATCTATTGGAGGCAGAAGCAGTCAAGGGTAGCCTAGGGTTAGGGTTAGGCTTAGGGTACGGCTTAGGGTACGGCTTAGGGTACGGGTTCGGGGAGGGCTTCGGGTACGGCGAAGGGTATGGGTTAGGGTTAGGGTTAGGGTTGGTGTTAGGGTTAGGGCTCGGTTTAGGTTATTGGTTAGGATTAGAGTACGTGTTAGGGTTAGGATAGGGGTTAGGGTTAGGGTACGCATTAGTGTTAGGGTAGTTATTAAACCTATCCCACTCTCTAGATACCAGTTAGCACATAAAGGAATATTATTTGGAGGTCCAGCCATGGAGAAGAGTTTAGACACTAGGATAAGATAAGGAACACACCCATTATAAAGAAATCACATTAGGATTCTCTTTTTAAGCTGTTCCTTAAAACACTAGTGCTTAGGAAATCTATTGGTGGCAGAAGCAGTCAAGGGTAGCCTAGGGTTAGGGTTAGGCTTAGGGTACGGCTTAGGGTACGGGTTCGGGGAGGGGTTCGGGTACGGCGTAGGGAATGGGTTAGGGTTAGGGTTAGTGTTAGGTTTAGGGCTCGGTTTAGGGTACGGATTAGGATTAGGGTACATGTTAGGGTTAGGGTAGGGGTTAGGATTAGGGTACGCGTTAGGGTTAGGGTAGTTATTAAACTTATCCCACTCTCTAGATACACCTTAGCACGTAAAGGAATATTATGTGGGGGTCCAGCCATGGAGAAGAGTTTAGACACTAGGATAAGATAAGGAACACACCCATTATAAAGAAATCACATTAAGATTCTCTTTTTAAGCTGTTCCTTAAAACACTAGTGCTGAGGAAATCTATTGGAGGCATTAGCTGTCAATGGTAGACTAGGGTTAGTGTTAGGCTTAGGGTACGGCTTAGGGTACGGCTTAGGGTACGGGTTCGGGGAGGGCTTCGGGTACGGCGTAGGGTATGGGTTAGGGTTAGGGTTAGGAATAGTGTTAGGGTTAGGGCTCGGTTTAGGGTATTGGTTAGGATTAGGTTACGTGTTAGGGTTAGTGTAGGGGTTAGGGTTAGGGTACGCGTTAGTGTTAGGATGGTTATTAAACCTATCCCAATCTCTAGATACCCCTTAGCAGGTAAAGGACTATTATTTGAGGGTCCAGCAGTGGAGAAGAGTTTAGACACTAGGATAAGATAAGGAACACACCCATTATAAAGAAATCACATTAGGATTCTCTTTTTAAGCTGTTCCTTAAAACACTAGTGCTTAGGAAATCTATTTGAGGCAGTAGCAGTCAAGGGTACCCTATGGTTAGGGTTAGGCTTAGGGTACGGCTTAGGGTACGGGTTCGGGGAGGGCTTCGGGTACGGTGTAGGGTATGGGTTAGGGTTAGGGTTAGGGTTAGTGTTAGGGTTAGGGCTCAGTTTAGGGTATTGGTTGGGATTAGAGTACGTGTTAGTGTTAGGGTAGGGGTTAGGGTTAGGGTTCGCGTTAGTGTTAGGGTAGTTATTAAACCTATCCCACTCTCTAGATACCCCTTAGCACGTAAAGGAATATTATTTGGAGGTCCAGCCATTGAGAAGAGTTTAGACACTAGTATAAGATAAGGAACACACCCATTATAAAGAAATCACATTAGGATTCTCTTTTTAAGCTGTTCCTTAAAACACTAGTGCTTAAGAAATCTATTGGAGCCAGAAGCAGTCAAGGGTAGCGTAGGGTTAGGGTTAGGCTTAGGGTACGGCTTAGGGTACGGGTTCGGAGAGGGCTTCGGGTACGGCGTAGGGTATGGGTTAGGGTTAGAGTTAGGGTTAGTGTTAGTGTTAGGGCTCGGTTTAGGGTACGGGTTAGGATTAGTGTACGTGTTAGGGTTAGGGTAGGGGTTAGGGTTAGGGTACACGTTAGGGTTAGGGCAGTTATTAAACCTATCCCACTCTCTAGATACCCCGTAGCACGTAAAACCATATTATTTGGGGGTCCATCCATGGAGAAGATCTTAGACACTAAGATAATATAAGGAACACACCCATTATAAAGAAATCACATTAGGATTCGCTTTTTAAGCTGTTCCTTAAAACACTAGTGCTTAGGAAATCTATTGGAGGCAGAAGCAGTCAAGGGTAGCCTAGGGTTAGGGTTAGGCTTGGGGTTAGGCTTAGGGTACAGTTTAGGGTACGGGTTCGGAGAGGGCTTCGGGTACGGCGTAGGGTATGGGTTAGGGTTAGTGTTAGGGTTAGTGTTAGGGTTAGGGCTCCGTTTAGAGTACGGGTTAGGATTAGGTTAGGTGTTAGGGTTAGGGTAGGGGTTAGGGTTAGGTTACGCATTAGAGTTAGGGTAGTTATTAAACCTATCCCACACTCTAGATACCCCTTAGCACGTAAAGGAATATTATTTGGGGGTCCAGCCATGGAGAAGAGTTTAGACACTAGGAGAAGATAAGGAACACACCCATTATAAAGAAATCACATTAGGATTCACTTTTTAAGCTGTTCCTTAAAACACTAGTGCTTAGGAAATCTATTGGAGGCAGAAGCAGTCAAGGGTACCCTAGAATTAGGGTTAGGCTTAGGGTACGGCTTAGGGTACGGCTTAGGGTACGGGTTCGGGGAGGGGTTCGTGTACGGCGGAGGGTATGTGTTAGGTTTAGGGTTTGGGTTAGTGTTAGGGTTAGGGCTCCTTTTAGGGTACGGGATAGGATTAGGGTACGTCTTAGGGTTAGAGTAGGGGTTAGGGTTAGGGTACGCGTTAGGGTTAGGGTAGTTATTAAACCTATCCCACTCTCTAGATACCCCTTAGCACGTAAAGGAATATTATTTGGGGGTCCAGCCATGGAGAAGTGTTTAGACACTAGGATAAGATAAGGAACACACCGATTATAAAGAAATCACATTAGGATACTCTTTATAAGCTGTTCCTTAAAACACTAGTGCTTAGGAAATCTATTGGAGGCCGAAGCAGTCAAGGGTAGCCTAGGGTTAGGGTTAGGCTTAGGGTACGGCTTAGGGTACGGGTTCGGGGAGGGGTTTGGGTACGGCGTAGGGTATGGGTTAGGGTTAGGGTTAGGGTTAATGTTAGGGTTAGGGCTCGGTTTAGGGTACGGGTTAGGATAAGGGTACATGTTAGGGTTAGGGTAGGGTTTAGGGTTAGGGTACGCGTTAGTGTTAGGGTAGTTATTAAACGTATCCCACTCTCTAGATACACCTTAGCACGTAAAGGAATATTATTTGATGGTCCAGCCATGGAGAAGAGTTTAGACACTAGGATAAGTTAAGGAACACACCCATTATAAAGAAATCACATTAGGATTCTCTTTTTAAGCTGTTCCTTAAAACACTAGTGCTTAGGAAATCTATTGGAGGCAGAAGCAGTCAAGGGTAGCCTAGGGTTAGGGTTAGGCTTAGGGTACGGCTTAGGGTACGGCTTAGGGTACGGGTTCGTGGAGGGCTTCGGGTACGGCGTAGGGTATGGGTTAGGGTTAGGGTGAGTGTTAGGGTTAGGGCTCGGTTTAGGGTATTGGTTAGGATTAGGGTACGTGTTAGTGTTAGGGTAGGGGTTAGGGTTAGGGTACGCGTTAGTGTTAGGGTAGTTATTAAACCTATCCCACTCTCTAGATACCTCTTAGCACGTAAAGGAATATTATTTGGAGTTCCAGCCATGGAGAAGGGTTTAGACAGTAGGATAAGATAAGGAACACACCCATTATAAAGAAATCACATTAGGATTCTCTTTTTAAGCTGTTCCTTAAAACACTAGTGCTTAGGAAATCTATTGGAGGCAGAAGCAGTCAAGGGTAGCCTAGGGTTAGGGTTATGCTTAGGGTACGGCTTAGGGTACGGCTTAGGGTACGGGTTCGGGGAGGGTTTCGAGTACGGCGTAGGGTATGGGTTAGGGTTAGGGTTAGGGTTAGTGTTAGGGTTAGGGCTCGGTTTAGGGTACGGGTTAGGATTAGGGTACGTGTTAGTGTTAGGGTAGGTGTTAGGGTTAGGGTTAGGGTTAGGGTTAGGGTTAGGGTATTCGTTAGGGTTAGGGTAGTTATTAAACCTATCCCAGTCTCTAGATACACCTTAGCACGTAAAGGAATATTATTTGGGGGTCCAGCCATGGAGAAGAGTTTAGACACTAGGATAAGATAAGGAACACACCCATTATAAAGAAATCACATTAGGATTCTCTTTTTAAGCTGTTCCTTAAAACACTAGTGCTTAGGAAATCTCTTGGAGGCAGAAGCAGTCAAGGGTAGCCTAGGGTTAGGGTTAGGCTTAGGGTACGGCTTAGGGTACGGCTTAGGGTACGGGTTCGGGGAGGGCTTCTGGTACGGCGTAGGGTATGGGTTAGGGTTAGGGTTAGGGTTAGTGTTAGGGTTAGGGCTCGGTTTAGGGTATTTGTTAGGATTAGGGTACGTGTTAGTGTTAGGGTAGGGGTTAGGGTTAGGGTACGCGTTAGTGTTAGGGTAGTTATTAAACCTATCCCACTCTCTAGATACCCCTTAGCACGTAAAGGAATATTATTTGGAGGTCCAGCCATGGAGAAGTGTTTAGACACTAGGATAAGATAAGGAACACACCCATTATAAAGAAATCACATTAGGATTCTCTTTTTAAGCTGTTCCTTAAAACACTAGTGCTTAGGAAATCTATTGGAGGCAGAAGCAGTCAAGGGTAGCCTAGGGTTAGGGTTAGGCTTAGGGTACGGCTTAGGGTACGGCTTAGGGTACGGGTTCGGGGAGGGGTTCGGGTACGGCGTAGGGCATGGGTTAAGGTTAGGGTTAGGGTTAGTGTTAGGGTTAGGGCTCTGTTTAGGGTACGGGTTAGGATTAGGGTACATGTTAGGGTTAGGGTAGGGGTTAGGATTAGGGTACGCGTTAGGGTTAGGGTAGTTATTAAACTTATCCCACTCTCTAGATACACCTTAGCACGTAAAGGAATATTATGTGGGGGTCCAGCCATGGAGAAGAGTTTAGACACTAGGATAAGATAAGGAACACACCCATTATAAAGAAATCACATTAAGATTCTCTTTTTAAGCTGTTCCTTAAAACACTAGTGCTGAGGAAATCTATTGGAGGCATTAGCTGTCAATGGTAGACTAGGGTTAGTGTTAGGCTTAGGGTACGGCTTAGGGTACGGCTTAGGGTACGGGTTCGGGGAGGGCTTCGGGTACGGCGTAGGGTATGGGTTAGGGTTAGGGTTAGGAATAGTGTTAGGGTTAGGGCTCGGTTTAGGGTATTGGTTAGGATTAGGTTACGTGTTATGGTTAGGGTAGGGTTTAGGGTTAGGGTACGCGTTAGTGTTAGGATGGTTATTAAACCTATCCCAATCTCTAGATACCCCTTAGCAGGTAAAGGACTATTATTTGAGGGTCCAGCAGTGGAGAAGAGTTTAGACACTACGATAAGATAAGGAACACACCCATTATAAAGAAATCACATTAGGATTCTCTTTTTAAGCTGTTCCTTAAAACACTAGTGCTTAGGAAATCTATTTGAGGCAGTAGCAGTCAAGGGTACCCTATGGTTATGGTTAGGCTTAGGGTACGGCTTAGGGTATGGGTTAGGGGAGGGCTTCGGGTATGGTGTAGGGTATGGGTTAGGGTTAGGGTTAGGGTTAGTGTTAGGGTTAAGCCTCGGTTTAGGGTATTGGTTAGGATTAGGGTACGTGTTAGGGTTAGGGTAGGGGTTAGGGTTAGGGTACGCGTTAGTGTTAGGGTAGTTATTAAACCTATCCCACTCTCTAGATACCCCTTAGCACGTAAAGGAATATTATTTGGGGGTCCAGCCATGGAGAAGAGTTTAGACACTAGGATAAGATAAGGAACACACCCATTATAAAGAAATCACATTAGGATTCTCTTTTTAAGCTGTTCCTTAAAACACTAGTGCTTAGGAAATCTATTGGAGGCAGAAGCAGTCAAGGGTAGCCTAAGGTTAGGTTTAGGCTTAGGTTTAGGCTTAGGGTACGGCTTAGGGTACGGGTTCGGTGAGGGCTTCGGGTACGGCGTAGGGTATGGGTTAGGGTTAGTGTTAGGGTTAGTGTTAGGGTTAGGGCTCCGTTTAGAGTACGGGTTAGGATTAGGTTAGGTGTTAGGGTTAGGGTAGGGGTTAGGGTTAGGTTACGCATTAGGGTTAGGGTAGTTATTAAACCTATCCCACACTCTAGATACCCCTTAGCACGTAAAGGAATATTATTTGGGGGTCCAGCCATGGAGAAGAGTTTAGACACTAGGATAAGATAAGGAACACACCCATTATAAAGAAATCACATTAGGATTCACTTTTTAAGCTGTTCCTTAAAACACTAGTGCTTAGGAAATCTATTGGAGGCAGAAGCAGTCAAGGGTAGCCTAGGGTTAGGGTTAGGCTTAGGGTACGGCTTAGGGTACGGCTTAGGGTACGGGTTCGGGGAGGGGTTCGTGTACGGCGGAGGGTATGTGTTAGGTTTAGGGTTTGGGTTAGTGTTAGGGTTAGGGCTCCTTTTAGGGTACGGGATAGGATTAGGGTACGTCTTAGGGTTAGAGTAGGGGTTAGGGTTAGGGTACGCGTTAGGGTTAGGGTAGTTATTAAACCTATCCCACTCTCTAGATACCCCTTAGCACGTAAAGGAATATTATTTGGGGGTCCAGCCATGGAGAAGTGTTTAGACACTAGGATAAGATAAGGAACACACCGATTATAAAGAAATCACATTAGGATACTCTTTATAAGCTGTTCCTTAAAACACTAGTGCTTAGGAAATCTATTGGAGGCAGAAGCAGTCAAGGGTAGCCTAGGGTTAGGGTTAGGCTTAGGGTACGGGTTCGGGGAGGGGTTTGGGTACGGCGTAGGGTATGGGTTAGGGTTAGGGTTAGGGTTAGGGTTAGGGCTCGGTTTAGGGTATTGGTTAGGATTAGGGTACGTGTTAGTGTTAGGGTAGGGGTTAGGGTTAGGGTACGCGTTAGTGTTAGGGTAGTTATTAAACCTATCCCACTCTCTAGATACCCCTTAGCACGTAAAGGAATATTATTTGGAGTTCCAGCCATGGAGAAGGGTTTAGACAGTAGGATAAGATAAGGAACACACCCATTATAAAGAAATCACATTAGGATTCTCTTTTTAAGCTGTTCCTTAAAACACTAGTGCTTAGGAAATCTATTGGAGGCAGAAGCAGTCAAGGGTAGCCTAGGGTTAGGGTTAGGCTTAGGGTACGGCTTAGGGTACGGCTTAGGGTACGGGTTCGGGGAGGGTTTCGAGTACGGCGTAGGGTATGGGTTAGGGTTAGGGTTAGGGTTAGTGTTAGGGTTAGGGCTCGGTTTAGGGTACGGGTTAGGATTAGGGTACGTGTTAGTGTTAGGGTAGGTGTTAGGGTTAGGGTTAGGGTTAGGGTTAGGGTTAGGGTACTCGTTAGGGTTAGGGTAGTTATTAAACCTATCCCAGTCTCTAGATACACCTTAGCACGTAAAGGAATATTATTTGGGGGTCCAGCCATGGAGAAGAGTTTAGACACTAGGATAAGATAAGGAACACACCCATTATAAAGAAATCACATTAGGATTCTCTTTTTAAGCTGTTCCTTAAAACACTAGTGCTTAGGAAATCTCTTGGAGGCAGAAGCAGTCAAGGGTAGCCTAGGGTTAGGTTTAGGCTTAGGGTACGGCTTAGGGTACGGGTTCGGGGAGGGCTTCTGGTACGGCGTAGGGTATGGGTTAGGGTTAGGGTTAGGGTTAGTGTTAGGGTTAGGGCTCGGTTTAGGGTATTGGTTAGGATTAGGGTACGTGTTAGGGTTAGGGTAGGGGTTAGGTTTAGGGTACGCGTTAGTGTTAGGGTAGTTATTAAACCTATCCCACTCTCTAGATACCCCTTAGCACGTAAAGGAATATTAATTGGAGGTCCAGCCATGGAGAAGGGTTTAGACACTAGGGTAAGATAAGGAACACACCCATTATAAAGAAATCACATTAGGATTCTCTTTTTAAGCTGTTCCTTAAAACACTAGTGCTTAGGAAATCTATTGGAGGCAGAAGCAGTCAAGGGTAGCCTAGGGTTAGGGTTAGGCTTAGGGTACGGCTTAGGGTACGGCTTAGGGTACGGGTTCGGGGAGAGCTTCGGGTACGGCGTAGGGTATGGGTTAGGGTTAGGGTTAGGGTTAGTGTTAGGGTTAGGGCTCGGTTTAGGGTATTGGTTAGGATTAGGGTACGTGTTAGTGTTAGGGTAGGGGTTAGGGTTAGGGTACGCGTTAGTGTTAGGGTAGTTATTAAACCTATCCCACTCTCTAGATACCCCTTAGCACGTAAAGGAATATTATTTGGAGGTCCAGCCATGGAGAAGTGTTTAGACACTAGGATAAGATAAGGAACACACCCATTATAAAGAAATCACATTAGGATTCTCTTTTTAAGCTGTTCCTTAAAACACTAGTGCTTAGGAAATCTATTGGAGGCAGAAGCAGTCAAGGGTAGCCTAGGGTTAGGGTTAGGCTTAGGGTACGGCTTAGGGTACGGGTTCGGGGAGGGGTTCGGGTACGGCGTAGGGAATGGGTTAGGGTTAGGGTTAGTGTTAGGTTTAGGGCTCGGTTTAGGGTACAGATTAGGATTAGGGTACATGTTAGGGTTAGGGTAGGGGTTAGGATTAGGGTACGCGTTAGGGTTAGGGTAGTTATTAAACTTATCCCACTCTCTAGATACACCTTAGCACGTAAAGGAATATTATTTGGCGGTCCAGCCATGGAGAAGAGTTTAGACACTAGGATAAGATAAGGAACACACCCATTATAAAGAAATCACATTAGGATTCTCTTTTTAAGCTGTTCCTTAAAACACTAGTGCTTAGGAAATCTATTGGAGGCAGAAGCAGTCAAGGGTAGCCTAGGGTTAGGGTTAGGCTTGGGGTTAGGCTTAGGGTACGGCTTAGGGTACGGGTACGGGGAGGGGTTCGGGTACGGCGTAGGGTATGGGTTAGGGTTAGGGTTAGTGTTAGGGTTAGGGCTCGGTTTAGGTTACGGATTAGGATTAGGTTACGTGTTAGGGTTAGGGTAGGGGTTAGGGTTAGAGTACGCATTAGGGTGAGGGTAGTTATTAAACCTATCCCACTCTCTAGATACCCCTTAGCACGTAAAGGAATATTATTTGGGGGTCCAGCCATGGAGAAGAGTTTAGACACTAGGATAAGATAAGGAACACACCCATTATAAAGAAATCACATTAGGATTCTCTTTTTAAGCTGTTCCTTAAAACACTAGTGCTTAGGAAATCTATTGGAGGCAGAAGCAGTCAAGGGTAGCCTAAGGTTAGTTTTAGGCTTAGGGTACGGCTTAGGGTACGGGTTCGGTGAGGGCTTCGGGTACGGCGTAGGGTATGGGTTAGGGTTAGTGTTAGGGTTAGTGTTAGGGTTAGGGCTCCGTTTAGAGTACGGGTTAGGATTAGGTTAGGTGTTAGGGTTAGGGTAGGGGTTAGGGTTAGGTTACGCATTAGGGTTAGGGTAGTTATTAAACCTATCCCGCACTCTAGATACCCCTTAGCACGTAAAGGAATATTATTTGGGGGTCCAGCCATGGAGAAGAGTTTAGACACTAGGATAAGATAAGGAACACACCCATTATAAAGAAATCACATTAGGATTCACTTTTTAAGCTGTTCCTTAAAACACTAGTGCTTAGGAAATCTATTGGAGGCAGAAGCAGTCAAGGGTAGCCTAGGGTTAGGGTTAGGCTTAGGGTACGGCTTAGGGTACGGCTTAGGGTACGGGTTCGGGGAGGGGTTCGTGTACGGCGGAGGGTATGGGTTAGGGTTAGGGTTTGTGTTAGTGTTAGGGTTAGGGCTCCGTTTAGGGTACGGGATAGGATTAGGGTACGTGTTAGGGTTAGAGTAGGGGTTAGGGTTAGGGTACGCGTTAGGGTTAGGGTAGTTATTAAACCTATCCGACTCTCTAGATACCCCTTAGCACGAAAAGTAATATTATTTGGGGGTCCAGCCATGGAGAAGAGTTTAGACACTAGGATAAGATAAGGAACACACCTATTATAAAGAAATCACATTAGGATTCTCTTTATAAGATGTTCCTTAAAACACTAGTGCTTAGGAAATCTATTGGAGGCAGAAGCAGTCAAGGGTAGCCTAGGGTTAGGGTTCGGCTTAGGGTACGGCTTAGGGTACGGCTTAGGGTACGGGTTCGGGGAGGGCTTCGGGTATGGCGTAGGGTATGGGTTAGGGTTAGGGTTAGGGTTAGTGTTAGGGTTAGGCCTCGGTTTAGGGTATTGGTTAGGATTAGGGTACGTGTTAGGGTTAGGGTAGGGGTTAGGGTTAGGGTACGCGTTAGTGTTAGGGTAGTTATTAAACCTATCCCACTCTCTAGATAGCCCTTAGCACGTAAAGGAATATTATTTGGAGGTCCAGCCATGGAGAAGAGTTTAGACACTAGGATAAGATAAGGAACACACCCATTATGAAGAAATCACTTTAGGATTCTCTTTTTAAGCTGTTCCTTAAAACACTAGTGCTTAGGAAATCTATTGGAGGCAGAAGCAGTCAAGGGTAGCCTAGGGTTAGGGTTAGGCTTGGGGTTAGGCTTAGGGTACGGCTTAGGGTACGGGTTCGGGGAGGGGTTCGGGTACGGCGTACGGTATGGGTTAGGGTTAGGGTTAGGGTTAGTGTTAGGGTTAGGGCTCGGTTTAGGGTACGGATTAGGATTAGGTTACGTGTTAGGGTTAGGGTAGGGGTTAGGGTTAGAGTACGCATTAGGGTGAGGGTAGTTATTAAACCTATCCCACTCTCTAGATACCCCTTAGCACGTAAAGGAATATTATTTGGGGGTCCAGCCATGGAGAAGAGTTTAGACACTAGGATAAGATAAGGAACACACCCATTATAAAGAAATCACATTAGGATTCTCTTTTTAAGCTGTTCCTCAAAACACTAGTGCTTAGGAAATCTATTGGAGGCAGAAGCAGTCAAGGGTAGCCTAGGGTTAGGGTTAGGCTTAGGGTTAGGCTTAGGGTACGGCTTAGGGTACGGGTTCGGGGAGGGGTTCGGGTACGGCGTAGGGTATGGGTTAGGGTTAGGGTTAGGGTTAGGGTTAGGGCTCGGTTTAGGGTATTGGTTAGGATTAGGTTACGTGTTAGGGTTAGGGTAGGGGTTAGGGTTAGGGTATGCGTTAGAGTTAAGGTAGTTATTAAACCTATCCCACTCTCTAGATACACCTTAGCACGTAAAGGAATATTATTTGGGGGTCCAGCCATGGAGAAGAGTTTAGACACTAGGATAAGATAAGGAACACACTCATTATAAAGAAATCACATTAGGATTCTCTTTTTAAGCTGTTCCTTAAAACACTAGTGCTAAGGAAATCTATTGGAGGCAGAAGCAGTCAAGGGTAGCCTAGGGTTAGGGTTAGGCTTAGGGTACGGCTTAGGGTACGGCTTAGGGTACGGGTTCGGGGAGGGCTTCGGGTACGGCGAAGGGTATGGGTTAGGGTTAGGGTTAGGGTTGGTGTTAGGGTTAGGGCTCGGTTTAGGTTATTGGTTAGGATTAGAGTACGTGTTAGGGTTAGGGTAGGGGTTAGGGTTAGGGTACGCATTAGTGTTAGGGTAGTTATTAAACCTATCCCACTCTCTAGATACCAGTTAGCACATAAAGGAATATTATTTGGAGGTCCAGCCATGGAGAAGAGTTTAGACACTAGGATAAGATAAGGAACACACCCATTATAAAGAAATCACATTAGGATTCTCTTTTTAAGCTGTTCCTTAAAACACTAGTGCTTAGGAAATCTATTGGTGGCAGAAGCAGTCAAGGGTAGCCTAGGGTTAGGGTTAGGCTTAGGGTACGGCTTAGGGTACGGGTTCGGGGAGGGGTTCGGGTACGGCGTAGGGAATGGGTTAGGGTTAGGGTTAGTGTTAGGTTTAGGGCTCGGTTTAGGGTACGGATTAGGATTAGGGTACATGTTAGGGTTAGGGTAGGGGTTAGGATTAGGGTACGCGTTAGGGTTAGGGTAGTTATTAAACTTATCCCACTCTCTAGATACACCTTAGCACGTAAAGGAATATTATGTGGGGGTCCAGCCATGGAGAAGAGTTTAGACACTAGGATAAGATAAGGAACACACCCATTATAAAGAAATCACATTAAGATTCTCTTTTTAAGCTGTTCCTTAAAACACTAGTGCTGAGGAAATCTATTGGAGGCATTAGCTGTCAATGGTAGACTAGGGTTAGTGTTAGGCTTAGGGTACGGCTTAGGGTACGGCTTAGGGTACGGGTTCGGGGAGGGCTTCGGGTACGGCGTAGGGTATGGGTTAGGGTTAGGGTTAGGAATAGTGTTAGGGTTAGGGCTCGGTTTAGGGTATTGGTTAGGATTAGGTTACGTGTTAGGGTTAGTGTAGGGGTTAGGGTTAGGGTACGCGTTAGTGTTAGGATGGTTATTAAACCTATCCCAATCTCTAGATACCCCTTAGCAGGTAAAGGACTATTATTTGAGGGTCCAGCAGTGGAGAAGAGTTTAGACACTAGGATAAGATAAGGAACACACCCATTATAAAGAAATCACATTAGGATTCTCTTTTTAAGCTGTTCCTTAAAACACTAGTGCTTAGGAAATCTATTTGAGGCAGTAGCAGTCAAGGGTACCCTATGGTTAGGGTTAGGCTTAGGGTACGGCTTAGGGTACGGGTTCGGGGAGGGCTTCGGGTACGGTGTAGGGTATGGGTTAGGGTTAGTGTTAGGGTTAGTGTTAGGGTTAGGGCTCAGTTTAGGGTATTGGTTGGGATTAGAGTACGTGTTAGTGTTAGGGTAGGGGTTAGGGTTAGGGTTCGCGTTAGTGTTAGGGTAGTTATTAAACCTATCCCACTCTCTAGATACCCCTTAGCACGTAAAGGAATATTATTTGGAGGTCCAGCCATTGAGAAGAGTTTAGACACTAGTATAAGATAAGGAACACACCCATTATAAAGAAATCACATTAGGATTCTCTTTTTAAGCTGTTCCTTAAAACACTAGTGCTTAAGAAATCTATTGGAGCCAGAAGCAGTCAAGGGTAGCGTAGGGTTAGGGTTAGGCTTAGGGTACGGCTTAGGGTACGGGTTCGGAGAGGGCTTCGGGTACGGCGTAGGGTATGGGTTAGGGTTAGAGTTAGGGTTAGTGTTAGTGTTAGGGCTCGGTTTAGGGTACGGGTTAGGATTAGTGTACGTGTTAGGGTTAGGGTAGGGGTTAGGGTTAGGGTACACGTTAGGGTTAGGGCAGTTATTAAACCTATCCCACTCTCTAGATACCCCGTAGCACGTAAAACCATATTATTTGGGGGTCCATCCATGGAGAAGATCTTAGACACTAAGATAATATAAGGAACACACCCATTATAAAGAAATCACATTAGGATTCGCTTTTTAAGCTGTTCCTTAAAACACTAGTGCTTAGGAAATCTATTGGAGGCAGAAGCAGTCAAGGGTAGCCTAGGGTTAGGGTTAGGCTTGGGGTTAGGCTTAGGGTACAGTTTAGGGTACGGGTTCGGAGAGGGCTTCGGGTACGGCGTAGGGTATGGGTTAGGGTTAGTGTTAGGGTTAGTGTTAGGGTTAGGGCTCCGTTTAGAGTACGGGTTAGGATTAGGTTAGGTGTTAGGGTTAGGGTAGGGGTTAGGGTTAGGTTACGCATTAGAGTTAGGGTAGTTATTAAACCTATCCCACACTCTAGATACCCCTTAGCACGTAAAGGAATATTATTTGGGGGTCCAGCCATGGAGAAGAGTTTAGACACTAGGAGAAGATAAGGAACACACCCATTATAAAGAAATCACATTAGGATTCACTTTTTAAGCTGTTCCTTAAAACACTAGTGCTTAGGAAATCTATTGGAGGCAGAAGCAGTCAAGGGTACCCTAGAATTAGGGTTAGGCTTAGGGTACGGCTTAGGGTACGGCTTAGGGTACGGGTTCGGGGAGGGGTTCGTGTACGGCGGAGGGTATGTGTTAGGTTTAGGGTTTGGGTTAGTGTTAGGGTTAGGGCTCCTTTTAGGGTACGGGATAGGATTAGGGTACGTCTTAGGGTTAGAGTAGGGGTTAGGGTTAGGGTACGCGTTAGGGTTAGGGTAGTTATTAAACCTATCCCACTCTCTAGATACCCCTTAGCACGTAAAGGAATATTATTTGGGGGTCCAGCCATGGAGAAGTGTTTAGACACTAGGATAAGATAAGGAACACACCGATTATAAAGAAATCACATTAGGATACTCTTTATAAGCTGTTCCTTAAAACACTAGTGCTTAGGAAATCTATTGGAGGCCGAAGCAGTCAAGGGTAGCCTAGGGTTAGGGTTAGGCTTAGGGTACGGCTTAGGGTACGGGTTCGGGGAGGGGTTTGGGTACGGCGTAGGGTATGGGTTAGGGTTAGGGTTAGGGTTAATGTTAGGGTTAGGGCTCGGTTTAGGGTACGGGTTAGGATAAGGGTACATGTTAGGGTTAGGGTAGGGTTTAGGGTTAGGCTACGCGTTAGTGTTAGGGTAGTTATTAAACGTATCCCACTCTCTAGATACACCTTAGCACGTAAAGGAATATTATTTGATGGTCCAGCCATGGAGAAGAGTTTAGACACTAGGATAAGTTAAGGAACACACCCATTATAAAGAAATCACATTAGGATTCTCTTTTTAAGCTGTTCCTTAAAACACTAGTGCTTAGGAAATCTATTGGAGGCAGAAGCAGTCAAGGGTAGCCTAGGGTTAGGGTTAGGCTTAGGGTACGGCTTAGGGTACGGCTTAGGGTACGGGTTCGTGGAGGGCTTCGGGTACGGCGTAGGGTATGGGTTAGGGTTAGGGTGAGTGTTAGGGTTAGGGCTCGGTTTAGGGTATTGGTTAGGATTAGGGTACGTGTTAGTGTTAGGGTAGGGGTTAGGGTTAGGGTACGCGTTAGTGTTAGGGTAGTTATTAAACCTATCCCACTCTCTAGATACCTCTTAGCACGTAAAGGAATATTATTTGGAGTTCCAGCCATGGAGAAGGGTTTAGACAGTAGGATAAGATAAGGAACACACCCATTATAAAGAAATCACATTAGGATTCTCTTTTTAAGCTGTTCCTTAAAACACTAGTGCTTAGGAAATCTATTGGAGGCAGAAGCAGTCAAGGGTAGCCTAGGGTTAGGGTTATGCTTAGGGTACGGCTTAGGGTACGGCTTAGGGTACGGGTTCGGGGAGGGTTTCGAGTACGGCGTAGGGTATGGGTTAGGGTTAGGGTTAGGGTTAGTGTTAGGGTTAGGGCTCGGTTTAGGGTACGGGTTAGGATTAGGGTACGTGTTAGTGTTAGGGTAGGTGTTAGGGTTAGGGTTAGGGTTAGGGTTAGGGTTAGGGTATTCGTTAGGGTTAGGGTAGTTATTAAACCTATCCCAGTCTCTAGATACACCTTAGCACGTAAAGGAATATTATTTGGGTGTCCAGCCATGGAGAAGAGTTTAGACACTAGGATAAGATAAGGAACACACCCATTATAAAGAAATCACATTAGGATTCTCTTTTTAAGCTGTTCCTTAAAACACTAGTGCTTAGGAAATCTCTTGGAGGCAGAAGCAGTCAAGGGTAGCCTAGGGTTAGGGTTAGGCTTAGGGTACGGCTTAGGGTACGGCTTAGGGTACGGGTTCGGGGAGGGCTTCTGGTACGGCGTAGGGTATGGGTTAGGGTTAGGGTTAGGGTTAGTGTTAGGGTTAGGGCTCGGTTTAGGGTATTTGTTAGGATTAGGGTACGTGTTAGTGTTAGGGTAGGGGTTAGGGTTAGGGTACGCGTTAGTGTTAGGGTAGTTATTAAACCTATCCCACTCTCTAGATACCCCTTAGCACGTAAAGGAATATTATTTGGAGGTCCAGCCATGGAGAAGTGTTTAGACACTAGGATAAGATAAGGAACACACCCATTATAAAGAAATCACATTAGGATTCTCTTTTTAAGCTGTTCCTTAAAACACTAGTGCTTAGGAAATCTATTGGAGGCAGAAGCAGTCAAGGGTAGCCTAGGGTTAGGGTTAGGCTTAGGGTACGGCTTAGGGTACGGCTTAGGGTACGGGTTCGGGGAGGGGTTCGGGTACGGCGTAGGGCATGGGTTAAGGTTAGGGTTAGGGTTAGTGTTAGGGTTAGGGCTCGGTTTAGGGTATTGGTTAGGATTAGGTTACGTGTTATGGTTAGGGTAGGGTTTAGGGTTAGGGTACGCGTTAGTGTTAGGATGGTTATTAAACCTATCCCAATCTCTAGATACCCCTTAGCAGGTAAAGGACTATTATTTGAGGGTCCAGCAGTGGAGAAGAGTTTAGACACTACGATAAGATAAGGAACACACCCATTATAAAGAAATCACATTAGGATTCTCTTTTTAAGCTGTTCCTTAAAACACTAGTGCTTAGGAAATCTATTTGAGGCAGTAGCAGTCAAGGGTACCCTATGGTTATGGTTAGGCTTAGGGTACGGCTTAGGGTATGGGTTCGGGGAGGGCTTCGGGTATGGTGTAGGGTATGGGTTAGGGTTAGGGTTAGGGTTAGTGTTAGGGTTAAGCCTCGGTTTAGGGTATTGGTTAGGATTAGGGTACGTGTTAGGGTTAGGGTAGGGGTTAGGGTTAGGGTACGCGTTAGTGTTAGGGTAGTTATTAAACCTATCCCACTCTCTAGATACCCCTTAGCACGTAAAGGAATATTATTTGGGGGTCCAGCCATGGAGAAGAGTTTAGACACTAGGATAAGATAAGGAACACACCCATTATAAAGAAATCACATTAGGATTCTCTTTTTAAGCTGTTCCTTAAAACACTAGTGCTTAGGAAATCTATTGGAGGCAGAAGCAGTCAAGGGTAGCCTAAGGTTAGGTTTAGGCTTAGGTTTAGGCTTAGGGTACGGCTTAGGGTACGGGTTCGGTGAGGGCTTCGGGTACGGCGTAGGGTATGGGTTAGGGTTAGTGTTAGGGTTAGTGTTAGGGTTAGGGCTCCGTTTAGAGTACGGGTTAGGATTAGGTTAGGTGTTAGGGTTAGGGTAGGGGTTAGGGTTAGGTTACGCATTAGGGTTAGGGTAGTTATTAAACCTATCCCACACTCTAGATACCCCTTAGCACGTAAAGGAATATTATTTGGGGGTCCAGCCATGGAGAAGAGTTTAGACACTAGGATAAGATAAGGAACACACCCATTATAAAGAAATCACATTAGGATTCACTTTTTAAGCTGTTCCTTAAAACACTAGTGCTTAGGAAATCTATTGGAGGCAGAAGCAGTCAAGGGTAGCCTAGGGTTAGGGTTAGGCTTAGGGTACGGCTTAGGGTACGGCTTAGGGTACGGGTTCGGGGAGGGGTTCGTGTACGGCGGAGGGTATGTGTTAGGTTTAGGGTTTGGGTTAGTGTTAGGGTTAGGGCTCCTTTTAGGGTACGGGATAGGATTAGGGTACGTCTTAGGGTTAGAGTAGGGGTTAGGGTTAGGGTACGCGTTAGGGTTAGGGTAGTTATTAAACCTATCCCACTCTCTAGATACCCCTTAGCACGTAAAGGAATATTATTTGGGGGTCCAGCCATGGAGAAGTGTTTAGACACTAGGATAAGATAAGGAACACACCGATTATAAAGAAATCACATTAGGATACTCTTTATAAGCTGTTCCTTAAAACACTAGTGCTTAGGAAATCTATTGGAGGCAGAAGCAGTCAAGGGTAGCCTAGGGTTAGGGTTAGGCTTAGGGTACGGGTTCGGGGAGGGGTTTGGGTACGGCGTAGGGTATGGGTTAGGGTTAGGGTTAGGGTTAATGTTAGGGTTAGGGCTCGGTTTAGGGTACGGGTTAGGATAAGGGTACATGTTAGGGTTAGGGTAGGGTTTAGGGTTAGTGTACGCGTTAGTGTTAGGGTAGTTATTAAACGTATCCCACTCTCTAGATACACCTTAGCACGTAAAGGAATATTATTTGATGGTCCAGCCATGGAGAAGAGTTTAGACACTAGGATAAGTTAAGGAACACACCCATTATAAAGAAATCACATTAGGATTCTCTTTTTAAGCTGTTCCTTAAAACACTAGTGCTTAGGAAATCTATTGGAGGCAGAAGCAGTCAAGGGTAGCCTAGGGTTAGGGTTAGGCTTAGGGTACGGCTTAGGGTACGGCTTAGGGTACGGGTTCGTGGAGGGCTTCGGGTACGGCGTAGGGTATGGGTTAGGGTTAGGGTTAGTGTTAGGGTTAGGGCTCGGTTTAGGGTATTGGTTAGGATTAGGGTACGTGTTAGTGTTAGGGTAGGGGTTAGGGTTAGGGTACGCGTTAGTGTTAGGGTAGTTATTAAACCTATCCCACTCTCTAGATACCCCTTAGCACGTAAAGGAATATTATTTGGAGTTCCAGCCATGGAGAAGGGTTTAGACAGTAGGATAAGATAAGGAACACACCCATTATAAAGAAATCACATTAGGATTCTCTTTTTAAGCTGTTCCTTAAAACACTAGTGCTTAGGAAATCTATTGGAGGCAGAAGCAGTCAAGGGTAGCCTAGGGTTAGGGTTAGGCTTAGGGTACGGCTTAGGGTACGGCTTAGGGTACGGGTTCGGGGAGGGTTTCGAGTACGGCGTAGGGTATGGGTTAGGGTTAGGGTTAGGGTTAGTGTTAGGGTTAGGGCTCGGTTTAGGGTACGGGTTAGGATTAGGGTACGTGTTAGTGTTAGGGTAGGTGTTAGGGTTAGGGTTAGGGTTAGGGTTAGGGTTAGGGTACTCGTTAGGGTTAGGGTAGTTATTAAACCTATCCCAGTCTCTAGATACACCTTAGCACGTAAAGGAATATTATTTGGGGGTCCAGCCATGGAGAAGAGTTTAGACACTAGGATAAGATAAGGAACACACCCATTATAAAGAAATCACATTAGGATTCTCTTTTTAAGCTGTTCCTTAAAACACTAGTGCTTAGGAAATCTCTTGGAGGCAGAAGCAGTCAAGGGTAGCCTAGGGTTAGGTTTAGGCTTAGGGTACGGCTTAGGGTACGGGTTCGGGGAGGGCTTCTGGTACGGCGTAGGGTATGGGTTAGGGTTAGGGTTAGGGTTAGTGTTAGGGTTAGGGCTCGGTTTAGGGTATTGGTTAGGATTAGGGTACGTGTTAGGGTTAGGGTAGGGGTTAGGTTTAGGGTACGCGTTAGTGTTAGGGTAGTTATTAAACCTATCCCACTCTCTAGATACCCCTTAGCACGTAAAGGAATATTAATTGGAGGTCCAGCCATGGAGAAGGGTTTAGACACTAGGGTAAGATAAGGAACACACCCATTATAAAGAAATCACATTAGGATTCTCTTTTTAAGCTGTTCCTTAAAACACTAGTGCTTAGGAAATCTATTGGAGGCAGAAGCAGTCAAGGGTAGCCTAGGGTTAGGGTTAGGCTTAGGGTACGGCTTAGGGTACGGCTTAGGGTACGGGTTCGGGGAGAGCTTCGGGTACGGCGTAGGGTATGGGTTAGGGTTAGGGTTAGGGTTAGTGTTAGGGTTAGGGCTCGGTTTAGGGTATTGGTTAGGATTAGGGTACGTGTTAGTGTTAGGGTAGGGGTTAGGGTTAGGGTACGCGTTAGTGTTAGGGTAGTTATTAAACCTATCCCACTCTCTAGATACCCCTTAGCACGTAAAGGAATATTATTTGGAGGTCCAGCCATGGAGAAGTGTTTAGACACTAGGATAAGATAAGGAACACACCCATTATAAAGAAATCACATTAGGATTCTCTTTTTAAGCTGTTCCTTAAAACACTAGTGCTTAGGAAATCTATTGGAGGCAGAAGCAGTCAAGGGTAGCCTAGGGTTAGGGTTAGGCTTAGGGTACGGCTTAGGGTACGGGTTCGGGGAGGGGTTCGGGTACGGCGTAGGGAATGGGTTAGGGTTAGGGTTAGTGTTAGGTTTAGGGCTCGGTTTAGGGTACAGATTAGGATTAGGGTACATGTTAGGGTTAGGGTAGGGGTTAGGATTAGGGTACGCGTTAGGGTTAGGGTAGTTATTAAACTTATCCCACTCTCTAGATACACCTTAGCACGTAAAGGAATATTATTTGGCGGTCCAGCCATGGAGAAGAGTTTAGACACTAGGATAAGATAAGGAACACACCCATTATAAAGAAATCACATTAGGATTCTCTTTTTAAGCTGTTCCTTAAAACACTAGTGCTTAGGAAATCTATTGGAGGCAGAAGCAGTCAAGGGTAGCCTAGGGTTAGGGTTAGGCTTGGGGTTAGGCTTAGGGTACGGCTTAGGGTACGGGTACGGGGAGGGGTTCGGGTACGGCGTAGGGTATGGGTTAGGGTTAGGGTTAGTGTTAGGGTTAGGGCTCGGTTTAGGTTACGGATTAGGATTAGGTTACGTGTTAGGGTTAGGGTAGGGGTTAGGGTTAGAGTACGCATTAGGGTGAGGGTAGTTATTAAACCTATCCCACTCTCTAGATACCCCTTAGCACGTAAAGGAATATTATTTGGGGGTCCAGCCATGGAGAAGAGTTTAGACACTAGGATAAGATAAGGAACACACCCATTATAAAGAAATCACATTAGGATTCTCTTTTTAAGCTGTTCCTTAAAACACTAGTGCTTAGGAAATCTATTGGAGGCAGAAGCAGTCAAGGGTAGCCTAAGGTTAGGTTTAGGCTTAGGGTACGGCTTAGGGTACGGGTTCGGTGAGGGCTTCGGGTACGGCGTAGGGTATGGGTTAGGGTTAGTGTTAGGGTTAGTGTTAGGGTTAGGGCTCCGTTTAGAGTACGGGTTAGGATTAGGTTAGGTGTTAGGGTTAGGGTAGGGGTTAGGGTTAGGTTACGCATTAGGGTTAGGGTAGTTATTAAACCTATCCCGCACTCTAGATACCCCTTAGCACGTAAAGGAATATTATTTGGGGGTCCAGCCATGGAGAAGAGTTTAGACACTAGGATAAGATAAGGAACACACCCATTATAAAGAAATCACATTAGGATTCACTTTTTAAGCTGTTCCTTAAAACACTAGTGCTTAGGAAATCTATTGGAGGCAGAAGCAGTCAAGGGTAGCCTAGGGTTAGGTTTAGGCTTAGGGTACGGCTTAGGGTACGGCTTAGGGTACGTGTTCGGGGAGGTGTTCGTGTACGGCGGAGGGTATGTGTTAGGTTTAGGGTTTGGGTTAGTGTTAGGGTTAGGGCTCCTTTTAGGGTACGGGATAGGATTAGGGTACGTCTTAGGGTTAGAGTAGGGGTTAGGGTTAGGGTACGCGTTAGGGTTAGGGTAGTTATTAAACCTATCCCACTCTCTAGATACCCCTTAGCACGTAAAGGAATATTATTTGGGGGTCCAGCCATGGAGAAGTGTTTAGACACTAGGATAAGATAAGGAACACACCGATTATAAAGAAATCACATTAGGATACTCTTTATAAGCTGTTCCTTAAAACACTAGTGCTTAGGAAATCTATTGGAGGCAGAAGCAGTCAAGGGTAGCCTAGGGTTAGGGTTAGGCTTAGGTTACGGCTTAGGGTACGGGTTCGGGGAGGGGTTTGGGTACGGCGTAGGGTATGGGTTAGGGTTAGGGTTAGGGTTAATGTTAGGGTTAGGGCTCGGTTTAGGGTACGGGTTAGGATAAGGGTACATGTTAGGGTTAGGGTAGGGTTTAGGGTTAGGGTACGCGTTAGTGTTAGGGTAGTTATTAAACGTATCCCACTCTCTAGATACACCTTAGCACGTAAAGGAATATTATTTGATGGTCCAGCCATGGAGAAGAGTTTAGACACTAGGATAAGTTAAGGAACACACCCATTATAAAGAAATCACATTAGGATTCTCTTTTTAAGCTGTTCCTTAAAACACTAGTGCTTAGGAAATCTATTGGAGGCAGAAGCAGTCAAGGGTAGCCTAGGGTTAGGGTTAGGCTTAGGGTACGGCTTAGGGTACGGCTTAGGGTACGGGTTCGTGGAGGGCTTCGGGTACGGCGTAGGGTATGGGTTAGGGTTAGGGTTAGTGTTAGGGTTAGGGCTCGGTTTAGGGTATTGGTTAGGATTAGGGTACGTGTTAGTGTTAGGGTAGGGGTTAGGGTTAGGGTACGCGTTAGTGTTAGGGTAGTTATTAAACCTATCCCACTCTCTAGATACCCCTTAGCACGTAAAGGAATATTATTTGGAGTTCCAGCCATGGAGAAGGGTTTAGACAGTAGGATAAGATAAGGAACACACCCATTATAAAGAAATCACATTAGGATTCTCTTTTTAAGCTGTTCCTTAAAACACTAGTGCTTAGGAAATCTATTGGAGGCAGAAGCAGTCAAGGGTAGCCTAGGGTTAGGGTTAGGCTTAGGGTACGGCTTAGGGTACGGCTTAGGGTACGGGTTCGGGGAGGGTTTCGAGTACGGCGTAGGGTATGGGTTAGGGTTAGGGTTAGGGTTAGTGTTAGGGTTAGGGCTCGGTTTAGGGTACGGGTTAGGATTAGGGTACGTGTTAGTGTTAGGGTAGGTGTTAGGGTTAGGGTTAGGGTTAGGGTTAGGGTTAGGGTACTCGTTAGGGTTAGGGTAGTTATTAAACCTATCCCAGTCTCTAGATACACCTTAGCACGTAAAGGAATATTATTTGGGGGTCCAGCCATGGAGAAGAGTTTAGACACTAGGATAAGATAAGGAACACACCCATTATAAAGAAATCACATTAGGATTCTCTTTTTAAGCTGTTCCTTAAAACACTAGTGCTTAGGAAATCTCTTGGAGGCAGAAGCAGTCAAGGGTAGCCTAGGGTTAGGTTTAGGCTTAGGGTACGGCTTAGGGTACGGCTTAGGGTACGGGTTCGGGGAGGGCTTCTGGTACGGCGTAGGGTATGGGTTAGGGTTAGGGTTAGGGTTAGTGTTAGGGTTAGGGCTCGGTTTAGGGTATTGGTTAGGATTAGGGTACGTGTTAGGGTTAGGGTAGGGGTTAGGTTTAGGGTACGCGTTAGTGTTAGGGTAGTTATTAAACCTATCCCACTCTCTAGATACCCCTTAGCACGTAAAGGAATATTAATTGGAGGTCCAGCCATGGAGAAGGGTTTAGACACTAGGGTAAGATAAGGAACACACCCATTATAAAGAAATCACATTAGGATTCTCTTTTTAAGCTGTTCCTTAAAACACTAGTGCTTAGGAAATCTATTGGAGGCAGAAGCAGTCAAGGGTAGCCTAGGGTTAGGTTTAGGCTTAGGGTACGGCTTAGGGTACGGCTTAGGGTACGGGTTCGGGGAGAGTTTCGGGTACGGCGTAGGGTATGGGTTAGGGTTAGGGTTAGGGTTAGTGTTAGGGTTAGGGCTCGGTTTAGGGTATTGGTTAGGATTAGGGTACGTGTTAGTGTTAGGGTAGGGGTTAGGGTTAGGGTACGCGTTAGTGTTAGGGTAGTTATTAAACCTATCCCACTCTCTAGATACCCCTTAGCACGTAAAGGAATATTATTTGGAGGTCCAGCCATGGAGAAGTGTTTAGACACTAGGATAAGATAAGGAACACACCCATTATAAAGAAATCACATTAGGATTCTCTTTTTAAGCTGTTCCTTAAAACACTAGTGCTTAGGAAATCTATTGGAGGCAGAAGCAGTCAAGGGTAGCCTAGGGTTAGGGTTAGGCTTAGGGTTAGGCTTAGGGTACGGGTTCGGGGAGGGGTTCGGTTACGGCGTAGGGAATGGGTTAGGGTTAGGGTTAGTGTTAGGTTTAGGGCTCGGTTTAGGGTACAGATTAGGATTAGGGTACATGTTAGGGTTAGGGTAGGGGTTAGGATTAGGGTACGCGTTAGGGTTAGGGTAGTTATTAAACTTATCCCACTCTCTAGATACACCTTAGCACGTAAAGGAATATTATGTGGGGGTCCAGCCATGGAGAAGAGTTTAGACACTAGGATAAGATAAGGAACACACCCATTATAAAGAAATCACATTAAGATTCTCTTTTTAAGCTGTTCCTTAAAACACTAGTGCTGAGGAAATCTATTGGAGGCATTAGCTGTCAATGGTAGACTAGGGTTAGTGTTAGGCTTAGGGTACGGCTTAGGGTACGGCTTAGGGTACGGGTTCGGGGAGGGCTTCGGGTACGGCGTAGGGTATGGGTTAGGGTTAGGGTTAGGAATAGTGTTAGGGTTAGGGCTCGGTTTGGGGTATTGGTTAGGATTAGGTTACGTGTTAGGGTTAGGGTAGGGGTTAGGGTTAGGGTACGCGTTAGTGTTAGGATGGTTATTAAACCTATCCCAATCTCTAGATACCCCTTAGCAGGTAAAGGACTATTATTTGAGGGTCCAGCAGTGGAGAAGAGTTTAGACACTAGGATAAGATAAGGAACACACCCATTATAAAGAAATCACATTAGGATTCTCTTTTTAAGCTGTTCCTTAAAACACTAGTGCTTAGGAAATCTATTTGAGGCAGTAGCAGTCAAGGGTACCCTATGGTTAGGGTTAGGCTTAGGGTACGGCTTAGGGTACGGGTTCGGGGAGGGCTTCGGGTACGGTGTAGGGTATGGGCTAGGGTTAGGGTTAGGGTTAGTGTTAGGGTTAGGGCTCAGTTTAGGGTATTGGTTGGGATTAGAGTACGTGTTAGTGTTAGGGTAGGGGTTAGGGTTAGGGTTCGCGTTAGTGTTAGGGTAGTTATTAAACCTATCCCACTCTCTAGATACCCCTTAGCACGTAAAGGAATATTATTTGGAGGTCCAGCCATGGAGAAGAGTTTAGACACTAGTATAAGATAAGGAACACACCCATTATAAAGAAATCACATTAGGATTCTCTTTTTAAGCTGTTCCTTAAAACACTAGTGCTTAAGAAATCTATTGGAGCCAGAAGCAGTCAAGGGTAGCGTAGGGTTAGGGTTAGGCTTAGGGTACGGCTTAGGGTACGGGTTCGGAGAGGGCTTCGTGTACGGCGTAGGGTATGGGTTAGGGTTAGAGTTAGGGTTAGTGTTAGTGTTAGGGCTCGGTTTAGGGTACGGGTTAGGATTAGTGTACGTGTTAGGGTTAGGGTAGGGGTTAGGGTTAGGGTACACGTTAGGGTTAGGGCAGTTATTAAACCTATCCCACTCTCTAGATACCCCGTAGCACGTAAAACCATATTATTTGGGGGTCCATCCATGGAGAAGATCTTAGACACTAAGATAATATAAGGAACACACCCATTATAAAGAAATCACATTAGGATTCGCTTTTTAAGCTGTTCCTTAAAACACTAGTGCTTAGGAAATCTATTGGAGGCAGAAGCAGTCAAGGGTAGCCTAGGGTTAGGGTTAGGCTTGGGGTTAGGCTTAGGGTACACTTTAGGGTACGGGTTCGGAGAGGGCTTCGGGTACGGCGTAGGGTATGGGTTAGGGTTAGTGTTAGGGTTAGTGTTAGGGTTAGGGCTCCGTTTAGAGTACGGGTTAGGATTAGGTTAGGTGTTAGGGTTAGGGTAGGGGTTAGGGTTAGGTTACGCATTAGAGTTAGGGTAGTTATTAAACCTATCCCACACTCTAGATACCCCTTAGCACGTAAAGGAATATTATTTGGGGGTCCAGCCATGGAGAAGAGTTTAGACACTAGGATAAGATAAGGAACACACCCATTATAAAGAAATCACATTAGGATTCACTTTTTAAGCTGTTCCTTAAAACACTAGTGCTTAGGAAATCTATTGGAGGCAGAAGCAGTCAAGGGTAGCCTAGGGTTAGGGTTCGGCTTAGGGTACGGCTTAGGGTACGGCTTAGGGTACGGGTTCGGGGAGGGGTTCGTGTACGGCGGAGGGTATGTGTTAGGTTTAGGTTTTGGGTTAGTGTTAGGGTTAGGGCTCCTTTTAGGGTACGGGATAGGATTAGGGTACGTCTTAGGGTTAGAGTAGGGGTTAGGGTTAGGGTACGCGTTAGGGTTAGGGTAGTTATTAAACCTATCCCAGTCTCTAGATACACCTTAGCACGTAAAGGAATATTATTTGGGGGTCCAGCCATGGAGAAGAGTTTAGACACTAGGATAAGATAAGGAACACACCCATTATAAAGAAATCACATTAGGATTCTCTTTTTAAGCTGTTCCTTAAAACACTAGTGCTTAGGAAATCTCTTGGAGGCAGAAGCAGTCAAGGGTAGCCTAGGGTTAGGGTTAGGCTTAGGGTACGGCTTAGGGTACGGCTTAGGGTACGGGTTCGGGGAGGGCTTCTGGTACGGCGTAGGGTATGGGTTAGGGTTAGGGTTAGGGTTAGTGTTAGGGTTAGGGCTCGGTTTAGGGTATTGGTTAGGATTAGGGTACGTGTTAGGGTTAGGGTAGGGGTTAGGGTTAGGGTACGCGTTAGTGTTAGGGTAGTTATTAAACCTATCCCACTCTCTAGATACCCCTTAGCACGTAAAGGAATATTAATTGGAGGTCCAGCCATGGAGAAGGGTTTAGACACTAGGGTAAGATAAGGAACACACCCATTATAAAGAAATCACATTAGGATTCTCTTTTTAAGCTGTTCCTTAAAACACTAGTGCTTAGGAAATCTATTGGAGGCAGAAGCAGTCAAGGGTAGCCTAGGGTTAGGGTTAAGCTTAGGGTACGGCTTAGGGTACGGCTTAGGGTACGGGTTCGGGGAGAGCTTCGGGTACGGCGTAGGGTATGGGTTAGGGTTAGGGTTAGGGTTAGTGTTAGGGTTAGGGCTCGGTTTAGGGTATTGGTTAGGATTAGGGTACGTGTTAGTGTTAGGGTAGGGGTTAGGGTTAGGGTACGCGTTAGTGTTAGGGTAGTTATTAAACCTATCCCACTCTCTAGATACCCCTTAGCACGTAAAGGTATATTATTTGGAGGTCCAGCCATGGAGAAGTGCTTAGACACTAGGATAAGATAAGGAACACACCCATTATAAAGAAATCACATTAGGATTCTCTTTTTAAGCTGTTCCTTAAAACACTAGTGCTTAGGAAATCTATTGGAGGCAGAAGCAGTCAAGGGTAGCCTAGGGTTAGGGTTAGGCTTAGGGTACGGCTTAGGGTACGGCTTAGGGTACGGGTTCGGGGAGGGGTTCGTGTACGGCGGAGGGTATGGGTTAGGGTTAGGGTTTGTGTTAGTGTTAGGGTTAGGGCTCCGTTTAGGGTACGGGATAGGATTAGGGTACGTGTTAGGGTTAGAGTAGGGGTTAGGGTTAGGGTACGCGTTAGGGTTAGGGTAGTTATTAAACCTATCCGACTCTCTAGATACCCCTTAGCACGAAAAGTAATATTATTTGGGGGTCCAGCCATGGAGAAGAGTTTAGACACTAGGATAAGATAAGGAACACACCTATTATAAAGAAATCACATTAGGATTCTCTTTATAAGATGTTCCTTAAAACACTAGTGCTTAGGAAATCTATTGGAGGCAGAAGCAGTCAAGGGTAGCCTAGGGTTAGGGTTCGGCTTAGGGTACGGCTTAGGGTACGGCTTAGGGTACGGGTTCGGGGAGGGCTTCGGGTATGGCGTAGGGTATGGGTTAGGGTTAGGGTTAGGGTTAGTGTTAGGGTTAGGCCTCGGTTTAGGGTATTGGTTAGGATTAGGGTACGTGTTAGGGTTAGGGTAGGGGTTAGGGTTAGGGTACGCGTTAGTGTTAGGGTAGTTATTAAACCTATCCCACTCTCTAGATAGCCCTTAGCACGTAAAGGAATATTATTTGGAGGTCCAGCCATGGAGAAGAGTTTAGACACTAGGATAAGATAAGGAACACACCCATTATGAAGAAATCACTTTAGGATTCTCTTTTTAAGCTGTTCCTTAAAACACTAGTGCTTAGGAAATCTATTGGAGGCAGAAGCAGTCAAGGGTAGCCTAGGGTTAGGGTTAGGCTTGGGGTTAGGTTTAGGGTACGGCTTAGGTTACGGGTTCGGGGAGGGGTTCGGGTACGGCGTACGGTATGGGTTAGGGTTAGGGTTAGGGTTAGTGTTAGGGTTAGGGCTCGGTTTAGGGTACGGATTAGGATTAGGTTACGTGTTAGGGTTAGGGTAGGGGTTAGGGTTAGAGTACGCATTAGGGTGAGGGTAGTTATTAAACCTATCCCACTCTCTAGATACCCCTTAGCACGTAAAGGAATATTATTTGGGGGTCCAGCCATGGAGAAGAGTTTAGACACTAGGATAAGATAAGGAACACACCCATTATAAAGAAATCACATTAGGATTCTCTTTTTAAGCTGTTCCTCAAAACACTAGTGCTTAGGAAATCTATTGGAGGCAGAAGCAGTCAAGGGTAGCCTAGGGTTAGGGTTAGGCTTAGGGTTAGGCTTAGGGTACGGCTTAGGGTACGGGTTCGGGGAGGGGTTCGGGTACGGCGTAGGGTATGGGTTAGGGTTAGGGTTAGGGTTAGGGTTAGGGTTAGGGCTCGGTTTAGGGTATTGGTTAGGATTAGGTTACGTGTTAGGGTTAGGGTAGGGGTTAGGGTTAGGGTATGCGTTAGAGTTAAGGTAGTTATTAAACCTATCCCACTCTCTAGATACACCTTAGCACGTAAAGGAATATTATTTGGGGGTCCAGCCATGGAGAAGAGTTTAGACACTAGGATAAGATAAGGAACACACTCATTATAAAGAAATCACATTAGGATTCTCTTTTTAAGCTGTTCCTTAAAACACTAGTGCTAAGGAAATCTATTGGAGGCAGAAGCAGTCAAGGGTAGCCTAGGGTTAGGGTTAGGCTTAGGGTACGGCTTAGGGTACGGCTTAGGGTACGGGTTCGGGGAGGGCTTCGGGTACGGCGAAGGGTATGGGTTAGGGTTAGGGTTAGGGTTGGTGTTAGGGTTAGGGCTCGGTTTAGGTTATTGGTTAGGATTAGAGTACGTGTTAGGGTTAGGGTAGGGGTTAGGGTTAGGGTACGCATTAGTGTTAGGGTAGTTATTAAACCTATCCCACTCTCTAGATACCAGTTAGCACATAAAGGAATATTATTTGGAGGTCCAGCCATGGAGAAGAGTTTAGACACTAGGATAAGATAAGGAACACACCCATTATAAAGAAATCACATTAGGATTCTCTTTTTAAGCTGTTCCTTAAAACACTAGTGCTTAGGAAATCTATTGGTGGCAGAAGCAGTCAAGGGTAGCCTAGGGTTAGGGTTAGGCTTAGGGTACGGCTTAGGGTACGGGTTCGGGGAGGGGTTCGGGTACGGCGTAGGGAATGGGTTAGGGTTAGGGTTAGTGTTAGGTTTAGGGCTCGGTTTAGGGTACGGATTAGGATTAGGGTACATGTTAGGGTTAGGGTAGGGGTTAGGATTAGGGTACGCGTTAGGGTTAGGGTAGTTATTAAACTTATCCCACTCTCTAGATACACCTTAGCACGTAAAGGAATATTATGTGGGGGTCCAGCCATGGAGAAGAGTTTAGACACTAGGATAAGATAAGGAACACACCCATTATAAAGAAATCACATTAAGATTCTCTTTTTAAGCTGTTCCTTAAAACACTAGTGCTGAGGAAATCTATTGGAGGCATTAGCTGTCAATGGTAGACTAGGGTTAGTGTTAGGCTTAGGGTACGGCTTAGGGTACGGCTTAGGGTACGGGTTCGGGGAGGGCTTCGGGTACGGCGTAGGGTATGGGTTAGGGTTAGGGTTAGGAATAGTGTTAGGGTTAGGGCTCGGTTTAGGGTATTGGTTAGGATTAGGTTACGTGTTAGGGTTAGTGTAGGGGTTAGGGTTAGGGTACGCGTTAGTGTTAGGATGGTTATTAAACCTATCCCAATCTCTAGATACCCCTTAGCAGGTAAAGGACTATTATTTGAGGGTCCAGCAGTGGAGAAGAGTTTAGACACTAGGATAAGATAAGGAACACACCCATTATAAAGAAATCACATTAGGATTCTCTTTTTAAGCTGTTCCTTAAAACACTAGTGCTTAGGAAATCTATTTGAGGCAGTAGCAGTCAAGGGTACCCTATGGTTAGGGTTAGGCTTAGGGTACGGCTTAGGGTACGGGTTCGGGGAGGGCTTCGGGTACGGTGTAGGGTATGGGTTAGGGTTAGGGTTAGGGTTAGTGTTAGGGTTAGGGCTCAGTTTAGGGTATTGGTTGGGATTAGAGTACGTGTTAGTGTTAGGGTAGGGGTTAGGGTTAGGGTTCGCGTTAGTGTTAGGGTAGTTATTAAACCTATCCCACTCTCTAGATACCCCTTAGCACGTAAAGGAATATTATTTGGAGGTCCAGCCATTGAGAAGAGTTTAGACACTAGTATAAGATAAGGAACACACCCATTATAAAGAAATCACATTAGGATTCTCTTTTTAAGCTGTTCCTTAAAACACTAGTGCTTAAGAAATCTATTGGAGCCAGAAGCAGTCAAGGGTAGCGTAGGGTTAGGGTTAGGCTTAGGGTACGGCTTAGGGTACGGGTTCGGAGAGGGCTTCGGGTACGGCGTAGGGTATGGGTTAGGGTTAGAGTTAGGGTTAGTGTTAGTGTTAGGGCTCGGTTTAGGGTACGGGTTAGGATTAGTGTACGTGTTAGGGTTAGGGTAGGGGTTAGGGTTAGGGTACACGTTAGGGTTAGGGCAGTTATTAAACCTATCCCACTCTCTAGATACCCCGTAGCACGTAAAACCATATTATTTGGGGGTCCATCCATGGAGAAGATCTTAGACACTAAGATAATATAAGGAACACACCCATTATAAAGAAATCACATTAGGATTCGCTTTTTAAGCTGTTCCTTAAAACACTAGTGCTTAGGAAATCTATTGGAGGCAGAAGCAGTCAAGGGTAGCCTAGGGTTAGGGTTAGGCTTGGGGTTAGGCTTAGGGTACAGTTTAGGGTACGGGTTCGGAGAGGGCTTCGGGTACGGCGTAGGGTATGGGTTAGGGTTAGTGTTAGGGTTAGTGTTAGGGTTAGGGCTCCGTTTAGAGTACGGGTTAGGATTAGGTTAGGTGTTAGGGTTAGGGTAGGGGTTAGGGTTAGGTTACGCATTAGAGTTAGGGTAGTTATTAAACCTATCCCACACTCTAGATACCCCTTAGCACGTAAAGGAATATTATTTGGGGGTCCAGCCATGGAGAAGAGTTTAGACACTAGGATAAGATAAGGAACACACCCATTATAAAGAAATCACATTAGGATTCACTTTTTAAGCTGTTCCTTAAAACACTAGTGCTTAGGAAATCTATTGGAGGCAGAAGCAGTCAAGGGTACCCTAGAATTAGGGTTAGGCTTAGGGTACGGCTTAGGGTACGGCTTAGGGTACGGGTTCGGGGAGGGGTTCGTGTACGGCGGAGGGTATGTGTTAGGTTTAGGGTTTGGGTTAGTGTTAGGGTTAGGGCTCCTTTTAGGGTACGGGATAGGATTAGGGTACGTCTTAGGGTTAGAGTAGGGGTTAGGGTTAGGGTACGCGTTAGGGTTAGGGTAGTTATTAAACCTATCCCACTCTCTAGATACCCCTTAGCACGTAAAGGAATATTATTTGGGGGTCCAGCCATGGAGAAGTGTTTAGACACTAGGATAAGATAAGGAACACACCGATTATAAAGAAATCACATTAGGATACTCTTTATAAGCTGTTCCTTAAAACACTAGTGCTTAGGAAATCTATTGGAGGCCGAAGCAGTCAAGGGTAGCCTAGGGTTAGGGTTAGGCTTAGGGTACGGCTTAGGGTACGGGTTCGGGGAGGGGTTTGGGTACGGCGTAGGGTATGGGTTAGGGTTAGGGTTAGGGTTAATGTTAGGGTTAGGGCTCGGTTTAGGGTACGGGTTAGGATAAGGGTACATGTTAGGGTTAGGGTAGGGTTTAGGGTTAGGGTACGCGTTAGTGTTAGGGTAGTTATTAAACGTATCCCACTCTCTAGATACACCTTAGCACGTAAAGGAATATTATTTGATGGTCCAGCCATGGAGAAGAGTTTAGACACTAGGATAAGTTAAGGAACACACCCATTATAAAGAAATCACATTAGGATTCTCTTTTTAAGCTGTTCCTTAAAACACTAGTGCTTAGGAAATCTATTGGAGGCAGAAGCAGTCAAGGGTAGCCTAGGGTTAGGGTTAGGCTTAGGGTACGGCTTAGGGTACGGCTTAGGGTACGGGTTCGTGGAGGGCTTCGGGTACGGCGTAGGGTATGGGTTAGGGTTAGGGTGAGTGTTAGGGTTAGGGCTCGGTTTAGGGTATTGGTTAGGATTAGGGTACGTGTTAGTGTTAGGGTAGGGGTTAGGGTTAGGGTACGCGTTAGTGTTAGGGTAGTTATTAAACCTATCCCACTCTCTAGATACCTCTTAGCACGTAAAGGAATATTATTTGGAGTTCCAGCCATGGAGAAGGGTTTAGACAGTAGGATAAGATAAGGAACACACCCATTATAAAGAAATCACATTAGGATTCTCTTTTTAAGCTGTTCCTTAAAACACTAGTGCTTAGGAAATCTATTGGAGGCAGAAGCAGTCAAGGGTAGCCTAGGGTTAGGGTTATGCTTAGGGTACGGCTTAGGGTACGGCTTAGGGTACGGGTTCGGGGAGGGTTTCGAGTACGGCGTAGGGTATGGGTTAGGGTTAGGGTTAGGGTTAGTGTTAGGGTTAGGGCTCGGTTTAGGGTACGGGTTAGGATTAGGGTACGTGTTAGTGTTAGGGTAGGTGTTAGGGTTAGGGTTAGGGTTAGGGTTAGGGTTAGGGTATTCGTTAGGGTTAGGGTAGTTATTAAACCTATCCCAGTCTCTAGATACACCTTAGCACGTAAAGGAATATTATTTGGGGGTCCAGCCATGGAGAAGAGTTTAGACACTAGGATAAGATAAGGAACACACCCATTATAAAGAAATCACATTAGGATTCTCTTTTTAAGCTGTTCCTTAAAACACTAGTGCTTAGGAAATCTCTTGGAGGCAGAAGCAGTCAAGGGTAGCCTAGGGTTAGGGTTAGGCTTAGGGTACGGCTTAGGGTACGGCTTAGGGTACGGGTTCGGGGAGGGCTTCTGGTACGGCGTAGGGTATGGGTTAGGGTTAGGGTTAGGGTTAGTGTTAGGGTTAGGGCTCGGTTTAGGGTATTTGTTAGGATTAGGGTACGTGTTAGTGTTAGGGTAGGGGTTAGGGTTAGGGTACGCGTTAGTGTTAGGGTAGTTATTAAACCTATCCCACTCTCTAGATACCCCTTAGCACGTAAAGGAATATTATTTGGAGGTCCAGCCATGGAGAAGTGTTTAGACACTAGGATAAGATAAGGAACACACCCATTATAAAGAAATCACATTAGGATTCTCTTTTTAAGCTGTTCCTTAAAACACTAGTGCTTAGGAAATCTATTGGAGGCAGAAGCAGTCAAGGGTAGCCTAGGGTTAGGGTTAGGCTTAGGGTACGGCTTAGGGTACGGCTTAGGGTACGGGTTCGGGGAGGGGTTCGTGTACGGCGGAGGGTATGGGTTAGGGTTAGTGTTTGTGTTAGTGTTAGGGTTAGGGCTCCGTTTAGGGTACGGGATAGGTTTAGGGTACGTGTTAGGGTTAGAGTAGGGGTTAGGGTTAGGGTACGCGTTAGGGTTAGGGTAGTTATTAAACCTATCCAACTCTCTAGATACCCCTTAGCACGAAAAGGAATATTATTTGGGGGTCCAGCCAAGGAGAAGTGTTTAGACACTAGGATAAGATAAGGAACACACCTATTATAAAGAAATCACATTAGGATTCTCTTTATAAGATGTTCCTTAAAACACTAGTGCTTAGGAAATCTATTGGAGGCAGAAGCAGTCAAGGGTAGCCTAGGGTTAGGGTTCGGCTTAGGGTACGGCTTAGGGTACGGCTTAGGGTACGGGTTCGGGGAGGGCTTCGGGTATGGCGTAGGGTATGGGTTAGGGTTAGGGTTAGGGTTAGTGTTAGGGTTAGGCCTCGGTTTAGGGTATTGGTTAGGATTAGGGTACGTGTTAGGGTTAGGGTAGGGGTTAGGGTTAGGGTACGCGTTAGTGTTAGGGTAGTTATTAAACCTATCCCACTCTCTAGATAGCCCTTAGCACGTAAAGGAATATTATTTGGAGGTCCAGCCGTGGAGAAGAGTTTAGACACTAGGATAAGATAAGGAACACACCCATTATAAAGAAATCACATTAGGATTCTCTTTTTAAGCTGTTCCTTAAAACACTAGTGCTTAGGAAATCTATTGGAGGCAGAAGCAGTCAAGGGTAGCCTAGGGTTAGGGTTAGACTTGGGGTTAGGCTTAGGGTACGGCTTAGGGTACGGGTTCGGGGAGGGGTTCGGGTACGGCGTAGGGTATGGGTTAGGGTTAGGGTTAGGGTTAGTGTTAGGGTTAGGGCTCGGTTTAGGGTACGGATTAGGATTAGGTTACGTGTTAGGGTTAGGGTAGGGGTTAGGGTTAGAGTACGCATTAGGGTGAGGGTAGTTATTAAACCTATCCCACTCTCTAGATACCCCTTAGCACGTAAAGGAATATTATTTGGGGTTCCAGCCATGGAGAAGAGTTTAGACACTAGGATAAAATAAGGAACACACCCATTATAAAGAAATCACATTAGGATTCTCTTTTTAAGCTGTTCCTTAAAACACTAGTGCTTAGGAAATCTATTGGAGGCAGAAGCAGTCAAGGGTAGCCTAGGGTTAGGGTTAGGCTTAGGGTACGGCTTAGGGTACGGCTTAGGGTACGGGTTCGGGGAGGGGTTCGTGTACGGCGGAGGGTATGGGTTAGGGTTAGGGTTTGTGTTAGTGTTAGGGTTAGGGCTCCGTTTAGGGTACGGGATAGGATTAGGGTACGTGTTAGGGTTAGAGTAGGGGTTAGGGTTAGGGTACGCGTTAGGGTTAGGGTAGTTATTAAACCTATCCGACTCTCTAGATACCCCTTAGCACGAAAAGTAATATTATTTGGGGGTCCAGCCATGGAGAAGAGTTTAGACACTAGGATAAGATAAGGAACACACCTATTATAAAGAAATCACATTAGGATTCTCTTTATAAGATGTTCCTTAAAACACTAGTGCTTAGGAAATCTATTGGAGGCAGAAGCAGTCAAGGGTAGCCTAGGGTTAGGGTTCGGCTTAGGGTACGGCTTAGGGTACGGCTTAGGGTACGGGTTCGGGGAGGGCTTCGGGTATGGCGTAGGGTATGGGTTAGGGTTAGGGTTAGGGTTAGTGTTAGGGTTAGGCCTCGGTTTAGGGTATTGGTTAGGATTAGGGTACGTGTTAGGGTTAGGGTAGGGGTTAGGGTTAGGGTACGCGTTAGTGTTAGGGTAGTTATTAAACCTATCCCACTCTCTAGATAGCCCTTAGCACGTAAAGGAATATTATTTGGAGGTCCAGCCATGGAGAAGAGTTTAGACACTAGGATAAGATAAGGAACACACCCATTATGAAGAAATCACTTTAGGATTCTCTTTTTAAGCTGTTCCTTAAAACACTAGTGCTTAGGAAATCTATTGGAGGCAGAAGCAGTCAAGGGTAGCCTAGGGTTAGGGTTAGGCTTGGGGTTAGGCTTAGGGTACGGCTTAGGGTACGGGTTCGGGGAGGGGTTCGGGTACGGCGTACGGTATGGGTTAGGGTTAGGGTTAGGGTTAGTGTTAGGGTTAGGGCTCGGTTTAGGGTACGGATTAGGATTAGGTTACGTGTTAGGGTTAGGGTAGGGGTTAGGGTTAGAGTACGCATTAGGGTGAGGGTAGTTATTAAACCTATCCCACTCTCTAGATACCCCTTAGCACGTAAAGGAATATTATTTGGGGGTCCAGCCATGGAGAAGAGTTTAGACACTAGGATAAGATAAGGAACACACCCATTATAAAGAAATCACATTAGGATTCTCTTTTTAAGCTGTTCCTCAAAACACTAGTGCTTAGGAAATCTATTGGAGGCAGAAGCAGTCAAGGGTAGCCTAGGGTTAGGGTTAGGCTTAGGGTTAGGCTTAGGGTACGGCTTAGGGTACGGGTTCGGGGAGGGGTTCGGGTACGGCGTAGGGTATGGGTTAGGGTTAGGGTTAGGGTTAGGGTTAGGGTTAGGGCTCGGTTTAGGGTATTGGTTAGGATTAGGTTACGTGTTAGGGTTAGGGTAGGGGTTAGGGTTAGGGTATGCGTTAGAGTTAAGGTAGTTATTAAACCTATCCCACTCTCTAGATACACCTTAGCACGTAAAGGAATATTATTTGGGGGTCCAGCCATGGAGAAGAGTTTAGACACTAGGATAAGATAAGGAACACACTCATTATAAAGAAATCACATTAGGATTCTCTTTTTAAGCTGTTCCTTAAAACACTAGTGCTAAGGAAATCTATTGGAGGCAGAAGCAGTCAAGGGTAGCCTAGGGTTAGGGTTAGGCTTAGGGTACGGCTTAGGGTACGGCTTAGGGTACGGGTTCGGGGAGGGCTTCGGGTACGGCGAAGGGTATGGGTTAGGGTTAGGGTTAGGGTTGGTGTTAGGGTTAGGGCTCGGTTTAGGTTATTGGTTAGGATTAGAGTACGTGTTAGGGTTAGGGTAGGGGTTAGGGTTAGGGTACGCATTAGTGTTAGGGTAGTTATTAAACCTATCCCACTCTCTAGATACCAGTTAGCACATAAAGGAATATTATTTGGAGGTCCAGCCATGGAGAAGAGTTTAGACACTAGGATAAGATAAGGAACACACCCATTATAAAGAAATCACATTAGGATTCTCTTTTTAAGCTGTTCCTTAAAACACTAGTGCTTAGGAAATCTATTGGTGGCAGAAGCAGTCAAGGGTAGCCTAGGGTTAGGGTTAGGCTTAGGGTACGGCTTAGGGTACGGGTTCGGGGAGGGGTTCGGGTACGGCGTAGGGAATGGGTTAGGGTTAGGGTTAGTGTTAGGTTTAGGGCTCGGTTTAGGGTACGGATTAGGATTAGGGTACATGTTAGGGTTAGGGTAGGGGTTAGGATTAGGGTACGCGTTAGGGTTAGGGTAGTTATTAAACTTATCCCACTCTCTAGATACACCTTAGCACGTAAAGGAATATTATGTGGGGGTCCAGCCATGGAGAAGAGTTTAGACACTAGGATAAGATAAGGAACACACCCATTATAAAGAAATCACATTAAGATTCTCTTTTTAAGCTGTTCCTTAAAACACTAGTGCTGAGGAAATCTATTGGAGGCATTAGCTGTCAATGGTAGACTAGGGTTAGTGTTAGGCTTAGGGTACGGCTTAGGGTACGGCTTAGGGTACGGGTTCGGGGAGGGCTTCGGGTACGGCGTAGGGTATGGGTTAGGGTTAGGGTTAGGAATAGTGATAGGGTTAGGGCTCGGTTTAGGGTATTGGTTAGGATTAGGTTACGTGTTAGGGTTAGTGTAGGGGTTAGGGTTAGGGTACGCGTTAGTGTTAGGATGGTTATTAAACCTATCCCAATCTCTAGATACCCCTTAGCAGGTAAAGGACTATTATTTGAGGGTCCAGCAGTGGAGAAGAGTTTAGACACTAGGATAAGATAAGGAACACACCCATTATAAAGAAATCACATTAGGATTCTCTTTTTAAGCTGTTCCTTAAAACACTAGTGCTTAGGAAATCTATTTGAGGCAGTAGCAGTCAAGGGTACCCTATGGTTAGGGTTAGGCTTAGGGTACGGCTTAGGGTACGGGTTCGGGGAGGGCTTCGGGTACGGTGTAGGGTATGGGTTAGGGTTAGGGTTAGGGTTAGTGTTAGGGTTAGGGCTCAGTTTAGGGTATTGGTTGGGATTAGAGTACGTGTTAGTGTTAGGGTAGGGGTTAGGGTTAGGGTTCGCGTTAGTGTTAGGGTAGTTATTAAACCTATCCCACTCTCTAGATACCCCTTAGCACGTAAAGGAATATTATTTGGAGGTCCAGCCATTGAGAAGAGTTTAGACACTAGTATAAGATAAGGAACACACCCATTATAAAGAAATCACATTAGGATTCTCTTTTTAAGCTGTTCCTTAAAACACTAGTGCTTAAGAAATCTATTGGAGCCAGAAGCAGTCAAGGGTAGCGTAGGGTTAGGGTTAGGCTTAGGGTACGGCTTAGGGTACGGGTTCGGAGAGGGCTTCGGGTACGGCGTAGGGTATGGGTTAGGGTTAGAGTTAGGGTTAGTGTTAGTGTTAGGGCTCGGTTTAGGGTACGGGTTAGGATTAGTGTACGTGTTAGGGTTAGGGTAGGGGTTAGGGTTAGGGTACACGTTAGGGTTAGGGCAGTTATTAAACCTATCCCACTCTCTAGATACCCCGTAGCACGTAAAACCATATTATTTGGGGGTCCATCCATGGAGAAGATCTTAGACACTAAGATAATATAAGGAACACACCCATTATAAAGAAATCACATTAGGATTCGCTTTTTAAGCTGTTCCTTAAAACACTAGTGCTTAGGAAATCTATTGGAGGCAGAAGCAGTCAAGGGTAGCCTAGGGTTAGGGTTAGGCTTGGGGTTAGGCTTAGGGTACAGTTTAGGGTACGGGTTCGGAGAGGGCTTCGGGTACGGCGTAGGGTATGGGTTAGGGTTAGTGTTAGGGTTAGTGTTAGGGTTAGGGCTCCGTTTAGAGTACGGGTTAGGATTAGGTTAGGTGTTAGGGTTAGGGTAGGGGTTAGGGTTAGGTTACGCATTAGAGTTAGGGTAGTTATTAAACCTATCCCACACTCTAGATACCCCTTAGCACGTAAAGGAATATTATTTGGGGGTCCAGCCATGGAGAAGAGTTTAGACACTAGGATAAGATAAGGAACACACCCATTATAAAGAAATCACATTAGGATTCACTTTTTAAGCTGTTCCTTAAAACACTAGTGCTTAGGAAATCTATTGGAGGCAGAAGCAGTCAAGGGTACCCTAGAATTAGGGTTAGGCTTAGGGTACGGCTTAGGGTACGGCTTAGGGTACGGGTTCGGGGAGGGGTTCGTGTACGGCGGAGGGTATGTGTTAGGTTTAGGGTTTGGGTTAGTGTTAGGGTTAGGGCTCCTTTTAGGGTACGGGATAGGATTAGGGTACGTCTTAGGGTTAGAGTAGGGGTTAGGGTTAGGGTACGCGTTAGGGTTAGGGTAGTTATTAAACCTATCCCACTCTCTAGATACCCCTTAGCACGTAAAGGAATATTATTTGGGGGTCCAGCCATGGAGAAGTGTTTAGACACTAGGATAAGATAAGGAACACACCGATTATAAAGAAATCACATTAGGATACTCTTTATAAGCTGTTCCTTAAAACACTAGTGCTTAGGAAATCTATTGGAGGCCGAAGCAGTCAAGGGTAGCCTAGGGTTAGGGTTAGGCTTAGGGTACGGCTTAGGGTACGGGTTCGGGGAGGGGTTTGGGTACGGCGTAGGGTATGGGTTAGGGTTAGGGTTAGGGTTAATGTTAGGGTTAGGGCTCGGTTTAGGGTACGGGTTAGGATAAGGGTACATGTTAGGGTTAGGGTAGGGTTTAGGGTTAGGGTACGCGTTAGTGTTAGGGTAGTTATTAAACGTATCCCACTCTCTAGATACACCTTAGCACGTAAAGGAATATTATTTGATGGTCCAGCCATGGAGAAGAGTTTAGACACTAGGATAAGTTAAGGAACACACCCATTATAAAGAAATCACATTAGGATTCTCTTTTTAAGCTGTTCCTTAAAACACTAGTGCTTAGGAAATCTATTGGAGGCAGAAGCAGTCAAGGGTAGCCTAGGGTTAGGGTTAGGCTTAGGGTACGGCTTAGGGTACGGCTTAGGGTACGGGTTCGTGGAGGGCTTCGGGTACGGCGTAGGGTATGGGTTAGGGTTAGGGTGAGTGTTAGGGTTAGGGCTCGGTTTAGGGTATTGGTTAGGATTAGGGTACGTGTTAGTGTTAGGGTAGGGGTTAGGGTTAGGGTACGCGTTAGTGTTAGGGTAGTTATTAAACCTATCCCACTCTCTAGATACCTCTTAGCACGTAAAGGAATATTATTTGGAGTTCCAGCCATGGAGAAGGGTTTAGACAGTAGGATAAGATAAGGAACACACCCATTATAAAGAAATCACATTAGGATTCTCTTTTTAAGCTGTTCCTTAAAACACTAGTGCTTAGGAAATCTATTGGAGGCAGAAGCAGTCAAGGGTAGCCTAGGGTTAGGGTTATGCTTAGGGTACGGCTTAGGGTACGGCTTAGGGTACGGGTTCGGGGAGGGTTTCGAGTACGGCGTAGGGTATGGGTTAGGGTTAGGGTTAGGGTTAGTGTTAGGGTTAGGGCTCGGTTTAGGGTACGGGTTAGGATTAGGGTACGTGTTAGTGTTAGGGTAGGTGTTAGGGTTAGGGTTAGGGTTAGGGTTAGGGTTAGGGTATTCGTTAGGGTTAGGGTAGTTATTAAACCTATCCCAGTCTCTAGATACACCTTAGCACGTAAAGGAATATTATTTGGGGGTCCAGCCATGGAGAAGAGTTTAGACACTAGGATAAGATAAGGAACACACCCATTATAAAGAAATCACATTAGGATTCTCTTTTTAAGCTGTTCCTTAAAACACTAGTGCTTAGGAAATCTCTTGGAGGCAGAAGCAGTCAAGGGTAGCCTAGGGTTAGGGTTAGGCTTAGGGTACGGCTTAGGGTACGGCTTAGGGTACGGGTTCGGGGAGGGCTTCTGGTACGGCGTAGGGTATGGGTTAGGGTTAGGGTTAGGGTTAGTGTTAGGGTTAGGGCTCGGTTTAGGGTATTTGTTAGGATTAGGGTACGTGTTAGTGTTAGGGTAGGGGTTAGGGTTAGGGTACGCGTTAGTGTTAGGGTAGTTATTAAACCTATCCCACTCTCTAGATACCCCTTAGCACGTAAAGGAATATTATTTGGAGGTCCAGCCATGGAGAAGTGTTTAGACACTAGGATAAGATAAGGAACACACCCATTATAAAGAAATCACATTAGGATTCTCTTTTTAAGCTGTTCCTTAAAACACTAGTGCTTAGGAAATCTATTGGAGGCAGAAGCAGTCAAGGGTAGCCTAGGGTTAGGGTTAGGCTTAGGGTACGGCTTAGGGTACGGCTTAGGGTACGGGTTCGGGGAGGGGTTCGGGTACGGCGTAGGGCATGGGTTAAGGTTAGGGTTAGGGTTAGTGTTAGGGTTAGGGCTCGGTTTAGGGTACGGGTTAGGATTAGGGTACATGTTAGGGTTAGGGTAGGGGTTAGGATTAGGGTACGCGTTAGGGTTAGGGTAGTTATTAAACTTATCCCACTCTCTAGATACACCTTAGCACGTAAAGGAATATTATGTGGGGGTCCAGCCATGGAGAAGAGTTTAGACACTAGGATAAGATAAGGAACACACCCATTATAAAGAAATCACATTAAGATTCTCTTTTTAAGCTGTTCCTTAAAACACTAGTGCTGAGGAAATCTATTGGAGGCATTAGCTGTCAATGGTAGACTAGGGTTAGTGTTAGGCTTAGGGTACGGCTTAGGGTACGGCTTAGGGTACGGGTTCGGGGAGGGCTTCGGGTACGGCGTAGGGTATGGGTTAGGGTTAGGGTTAGGAATAGTGTTAGGGTTAGGGCTCGGTTTAGGGTATTGGTTAGGATTAGGTTACGTGTTATGGTTAGGGTAGGGTTTAGGGTTAGGGTACGCGTTAGTGTTAGGATGGTTATTAAACCTATCCCAATCTCTAGATACCCCTTAGCAGGTAAAGGACTATTATTTGAGGGTCCAGCAGTGGAGAAGAGTTTAGACACTACGATAAGATAAGGAACACACCCATTATAAAGAAATCACATTAGGATTCTCTTTTTAAGCTGTTCCTTAAAACACTAGTGCTTAGGAAATCTATTTGAGGCAGTAGCAGTCAAGGGTACCCTATGGTTATGGTTAGGCTTAGGGTACGGCTTAGGGTATGGGTTCGGGGAGGGCTTCGGGTATGGTGTAGGGTATGGGTTAGGGTTAGGGTTAGGGTTAGTGTTAGGGTTAAGCCTCGGTTTAGGGTATTGGTTAGGATTAGGGTACGTGTTAGGGTTAGGGTAGGGGTTAGGGTTAGGGTACGCGTTAGTGTTAGGGTAGTTATTAAACCTATCCCACTCTCTAGATACCCCTTAGCACGTAAAGGAATATTATTTGGGGGTCCAGCCATGGAGAAGAGTTTAGACACTAGGATAAGATAAGGAACACACCCATTATAAAGAAATCACATTAGGATTCTCTTTTTAAGCTGTTCCTTAAAACACTAGTGCTTAGGAAATCTATTGGAGGCAGAAGCAGTCAAGGGTAGCCTAAGGTTAGGTTTAGGCTTAGGTTTAGGCTTAGGGTACGGCTTAGGGTACGGGTTCGGTGAGGGCTTCGGGTACGGCGTAGGGTATGGGTTAGGGTTAGTGTTAGGGTTAGTGTTAGGGTTAGGGCTCCGTTTAGAGTACGGGTTAGGATTAGGTTAGGTGTTAGGGTTAGGGTAGGGGTTAGGGTTAGGTTACGCATTAGGGTTAGGGTAGTTATTAAACCTATCCCACACTCTAGATACCCCTTAGCACGTAAAGGAATATTATTTGGGGGTCCAGCCATGGAGAAGAGTTTAGACACTAGGATAAGATAAGGAACACACCCATTATAAAGAAATCACATTAGGATTCACTTTTTAAGCTGTTCCTTAAAACACTAGTGCTTAGGAAATCTATTGGAGGCAGAAGCAGTCAAGGGTAGCCTAGGGTTAGGGTTAGGCTTAGGGTACGGCTTAGGGTACGGCTTAGGGTACGGGTTCGGGGAGGGGTTCGTGTACGGCGGAGGGTATGTGTTAGGTTTAGGGTTTGGGTTAGTGTTAAGGTTAGGGCTCCTTTTAGGGTACGGGATAGGATTAGGGTACGTCTTAGGGTTAGAGTAGGGGTTAGGGTTAGGGTACGCGTTAGGGTTAGGGTAGTTATTAAACCTATCCCACTCTCTAGATACCCCTTAGCACGTAAAGGAATATTATTTGGGGGTCCAGCCATGGAGAAGTGTTTAGACACTAGGATAAGATAAGGAACACACCGATTATAAAGAAATCACATTAGGATACTCTTTATAAGCTGTTCCTTAAAACACTAGTGCTTAGGAAATCTATTGGAGGCAGAAGCAGTCAAGGGTAGCCTAGGGTTAGGGTTCGGCTTAGGGTACGGCTTAGGGTACGGCTTAGGGTACGGGTTCGGGGAGGGCTTCGGGTATGGCGTAGGGTATGGGTTAGGGTTAGGGTTAGGGTTAGTGTTAGGGTTAGGCCTCGGTTTAGGGTATTGGTTAGGATTAGGGTACGTGTTAGGGTTAGGGTAGGGGTTAGGGTTAGGGTACGCGTTAGTGTTAGGGTAGTTATTAAACCTATCCCACTCTCTAGATAGCCCTTAGCACGTAAAGGAATATTATTTGGAGGTCCAGCCGTGGAGAAGAGTTTAGACACTAGGATAAGATAAGGAACACACCCATTATAAAGAAATCACATTAGGATTCTCTTTTTAAGCTGTTCCTTAAAACACTAGTGCTTAGGAAATCTATTGGAGGCAGAAGCAGTCAAGGGTAGCCTAGGGTTAGGGTTAGACTTGGGGTTAGGCTTAGGGTACGGCTTAGGGTACGGGTTCGGGGAGGGGTTCGGGTACGGCGTAGGGTATGGGTTAGGGTTAGGGTTAGGGTTAGTGTTAGGGTTAGGGCTCGGTTTAGGGTACGGATTAGGATTAGGTTACGTGTTAGGGTTAGGGTAGGGGTTAGGGTTAGAGTACGCATTAGGGTGAGGGTAGTTATTAAACCTATCCCACTCTCTAGATACCCCTTAGCACGTAAAGGAATATTATTTGGGGTTCCAGCCATGGAGAAGAGTTTAGACACTAGGATAAGATAAGGAACACACCCATTATAAAGAAATCACATTAGGATTCTCTTTTTAAGCTGTTCCTTAAAACACTAGTGCTTAGGAAATCTATTGGAGGCAGAAGCAGTAAAGGGTAGCCTAAGGTTAGGTTTAGGCTTAGGTTTAGGCTTAGGGTACGGCTTAGGGTACGGGTTCGGTGAGGGCTTTGGGTACGGCGTAGGGTATCGGTTAGGGTTAGGGTTAGGGTTAGTGTTCGGGTTAGGGCTCGGTTTAGGGTACGTGTTAGGATTAGGGTACGTGTTAGGGTTAGGGTAGGGGTTAGGGTTAGGGTACGCATTAGGGTTAGGGTAGTTATTAAACCTATCCCACTCTCTAGATACCCCTTAGCACGTAAAGGAATATTATTTGGGGGTCCAGCCATGGAGAAGAGTTTAGACACTAGGATAAGATAAGGAACACACCCATTATAAAGAAATCACATTAGGATTCTCTTTTTAAGCTGTTCCTCAAAACACTAGTGCTTAGGAAATCTATTGGAGGCAGAAGCAGTCAAGGGTAGCCTAGGGTTAGGGTTAGGCTTAGGGTTAGGCTTAGGGTACGGCTTAGGGTACGGGTTCGGGGAGGGGTTCGGGTACGGCGTAGGGCATGGGTTAAGGTTAGGGTTAGTGTTAGTGTTAGGGTTAGGGCTCGGTTTAGGGTACGGGTTAGGATTAGGGTACATGTTAGGGTTAGGGTAGGGGTTAGGATTAGGGTACGCGTTAGGGTTAGGGTAGTTATTAAACTTATCCCACTCTCTAGATACACCTTAGCACGTAAAGGAATATTATGTGGGGGTCCAGCCATTGAGAAGAGTTTAGACACTAGGATAAGATAAGGAACACACCCATTATAAAGAAATCACATTAAGATTCTCTTTTTAAGCTGTTCCTTAAAACACTAGTGCTGAGGAAATCTATTGGAGGCATTAGCTGTCAATGGTAGACTAGGGTTAGTGTTAGGCTTAGGGTACGGCTTAGGGTACGGCTTAGGGTACGGGTTCGGGGAGGGCTTCGGGTACGGCGTAGGGTATGGGTTAGGGTTAGGGTTAGGAATAGTGTTAGGGTTAGGGCTCGGTTTAGGGTATTGGTTAGGATTAGGTTACGTGTTAGGGTTAGGGTAGGGGTTAGGGTTAGGGTACGCGTTAGTGTTAGGATGGTTATTAAACCTATCCCAATCTCTAGATACCCCTTAGCAGGTAAAGGACTATTATTTGAGGGTCCAGCAGTGGAGAAGAGTTTAGACACTAGGATAAGATAAGGAACACACCCATTATAAAGAAATCACATTAGGATTCTCTTTTTAAGCTGTTCCTTAAAACACTAGTGCTTAGGAAATCTATTTGAGGCAGTAGCAGTCAAGGGTACCCTATGGTTAGGGTTAGGCTTAGGGTATGGCTTAGGCTACGGGTTCGCGGAGGGCTTCGGGTACGGTGTAGGGTATGGGTTAGGGTTAGGGTTAGGGTTAGTGTTAGGGTTAGGGCTCAGTTTAGGGTATTGGTTGGGATTAGAGTACGTGTTAGTGTTAGGGTAGGGGTTAGGGTTAGGGTTCGCGTTAGTGTTAGGGTAGTTATTAAACCTATCCCACTCTCTAGATACCCCTTAGCACGTAAAGGAATATTATTTGGAGGTCCAGCCATGGAGAAGAGTTTAGACACTAGTATAAGATAAGGAACACACCCATTATAAAGAAATCACATTAGGATTCTCTTTTTAAGCTGTTCCTTAAAACACTAGTGCTTAAGAAATCTATTGGAACCAGAAGCAGTCAAGGGTAGCGTAGGGTTAGGGTTAGGCTTAGGGTACGGCTTAGGGTACGGGTTCGGGGAGGGCTTCGGGTACGGCGTAGGGTATGGGTTAGGGTTAGAGTTAGGGTTAGTGTTAGTGTTAGGGCTCGGTTTAGGGTACGGGTTAGGATTAGTGTACATGTTAGGGTTAGGGTAGGGGTTAGGGTTAGGGTACACGTTAGGGTTAGGGCAGTTATTAAACCTATCCCACTCTCTAGATACCCCGTAGCACGTAAAACCATATTATTTGGGGGTCCATCCATGGAGAAGATCTTAGACACTAAGATAATATAAGGAACACACCCATTATAAAGAAATCACATTAGGATTCGCTTTTTAAGCTGTTCCTTAAAACACTAGTGCTTAGGAAATCTATTGGAGGCAGAAGCAGTCAAGGGTAGCCTAGGGTTAGGGTTAGGCTTGGGGTTAGGCTTAGGGTACAGTTTAGGGTACGGGATCGGAGAGGGCTTCGGGTACGGCGTAGGGTATGGGTTAGGGTTAGTGTTAGGGTTAGTGTTAGGGTTAGGGCTCCGTTTAGAGTACGGGTTAGGATTAGGTTAGGTGTTAGGGTTAGGGTAGGGGTTAGGGTTAGGTTACGCATTAGAGTTAGGGTAGTTATTAAACCTATCCCACACTCTAGATACCCCTTAGCACGTAAAGGAATATTATTTGGGGGTCCAGCCATGGAGAAGAGTTTAGACACTAGGATAAGATAAGGAACACACCCATTATAAAGAAATCACATTAGGATTCACTTTTTAAGCTGTTCCTTAAAACACTAGTGCTTAGGAAATCTATTGGAGGCAGAAGCAGTCAAGGGTAGCCTAGGGTTAGGGTTAGGCTTAGGGTACGGCTTAGGGTACGGCTTAGGGTACGGGTTCGGGGAGGGGTTCGTGTACGGCGGAGGGTATGTGTTAGGTTTAGGGTTTGGGTTAGTGTTAGGGTTAGGGATCCTTTTAGGGTACGGGATAGGATTAGGGTACGTCTTAGGGTTAGAGTAGGGGTTAGGGTTAGGGTACGCGTTAGGGTTAGGGTAGTTATTAAACCTATCCCACTCTCTAGATACCCCTTAGCACGTAAAGGAATATTATTTGGGGGTCCAGCCATGGAGAAGTGTTTAGACACTAGGATAAGATAAGGAACACACCGATTATAAAGAAATCACATTAGGATACTCTTTATAAGCTGTTCCTTAAAACACTAGTGCTTAGGAAATCTATTGGAGGCAGAAGCAGTCAAGGGTAGCCTAGGGTTAGGGTTAGGCTTAGGGTACGGCTTAGGGTACGGGTTCGGGGAGGGGTTTGGGTACGGCGTAGGGTATGGGTTAGGGTTAGGGTTAATGTTAGGGTTAGGGCTCGGTTTAGGGTACGGGTAAGGATAAGGGTACATGTTAGGGTTAGGGTAGGGTTTAGGGTTAGGGTACGCGTTAGTGTTAGGGTAGTTATTAAACGTATACCACTCTCTAGATACACCTTAGCACGTAAAGGAATATTATTTGATGGTCCAGCCATGGAGAAGAGTTTAGACACTAGGATAAGTTAAGGAACACACCCATTATAAAGAAATCACATTAGGATTCTCTTTTTAAGCTGTTCCTTAAAACACTAGTGCTTAGGAAATCTATTGGAGGCAGAAGCAGTCAAGGGTAGCCTAGGGTTAGGGTTAGGCTTAGGGTACGGCTTAGGGTACGGCTTAGGGTACGGGTTCGTGGAGGGCTTCGGGTACGGCGTAGGGTATGGGTTAGGGTTAGGGTTAGTGTTAGGGTTAGGGCTCGGTTTAGGGTATTGGTTAGGATTAGGGTACGTGTTAGTGTTAGGGTAGGGGTTAGGGTTAGGGTACGCGTTAGTGTTATGGTAGTTATTAAACCTATCCCACTCTCTAGATACCCCTTAGCACGTAAAGGAATATTATTTGGAGTTCCAGCCATGGAGAAGGGTTTAGACAGTAGGATAAGATAAGGAACACACCCATTATAAAGAAATCACATTAGGATTCTCTTTTTAAGCTGTTCCTTAAAACACTAGTGCTTAGGAAATCTATTGGAGGCAGAAGCAGTCAAGGGTAGCCTAGGGTTAGGGTTATGCTTAGGGTACGGCTTAGGGTACGGCTTAGGGTACGGGTTCGGGGAGGGTTTCGAGTACGGCGTAGGGTATGGGTTAGGGTTAGGGTTAGGGTTAGTGTTAGGGTTAGGGCTCGGTTTAGGGTACGGGTTAGGATTAGGGTACGTGTTAGTGTAAGGGTAGGTGTTAGGGTTAGGGTTAGGGTTAGGGTTAGGGTTAGGGTACTCGTTAGGGTTAGGGTAGTTATTAAACCTATCCCAGTCTCTAGATACACCTTAGCACGTAAAGGAATATTATTTGGGGGTCCAGCCATGGAGAAGAGTTTAGACACTAGGATAAGATAAGGAACACACCCATTATAAAGAAATCACATTAGGATTCTCTTTTTAAGCTGTTCTTTAAAACACTAGTGCTTAGGAAATCTCTTGGAGGCAGAAGCAGTCAAGGGTAGCCTAGGGTTAGGGTTAGGCTTAGGGTACGGCTTAGGGTACGGCTTAGGGTACGGGTTCGGGGAGGGCTTCTGGTACGGCGTAGGGTATGGGTTAGGGTTAGGGTACGTGTTAGGGTTAGGGTAGGGGTTAGGGTTAGGGTACGCGTTAGTGTTAGGATGGTTATTAAACCTATCCCAATCTCTAGATACCCCTTAGCAGGTAAAGGATTATTATTTGAGGGTCCAGCAGTGGAGAAGAGTTTAGACACTAGGATAAGATAAGGAACACACCCATTATAAAGAAATCACATTAGGATTCTCTTTTTAAGCTGCTCCTTAAAACACTTGTGCTTAGGAAATCTATTTGAGGCAGTAGCAGTCAAGGGTACCCTATGGTTAGGGTTAGGCTTAGGGTACGGCTTAGGGTACGGGTTCGGGGAGGGCTTCGGGTACGGTGTAGGGTATGGGTTAGGGTTAGGGTCAGGGTTAGTGTTAGGGTTAGGGCTCGGTTTAGGGTATTTGTTAGGATTAGGGTACGTGTTAGTGTTAGGGTAGGGGTTAGGGTTAGGGTACGCGTTAGTGTTAGGGTAGTTATTAAACCTATCCCACTCTCTAGATACCCCTTAGCACGTAAAGGAATATTATTTGGAGGTCCAGCCATGGAGAAGTGTTTAGACACTAGGATAAGATAAGGAACACACCCATTATAAAGAAATCACATTAGGATTCTCTTTTTAAGCTGTTCCTTAAAACACTAGTGCTTAGGAAATCTATTGGAGGCAGAAGCAGTCAAGGGTAGCCTAGGGTTAGGGTTAGGCTTAGGGTACGGCTTAGGGTACGGCTTACGGTACGGGTTCGGGGAGGGGTTCGTGTACGGCGGAGGGTATGGGTTAGGGTTAGGGTTTGTGTTAGTGTTAGGGTTAGGGCTCCGTTTAGGGTACGGGATAGGATTAGGGTACGTGTTAGGGTTAGAGTAGGGGTTAGGGTTAGGGTACGCGTTAGGGTTAGGGTAGTTATTAAACCTATCCGACTCTCTAGATACCCCTTAGCACGAAAAGGAATATTATTTGGGGGTCCAGCCATGGAGAAGAGTTTAGACACTAGGATAAGATAAGGAACACACCTATTATAAAGAAATCACATTAGGATTCTCTTTATAAGATGTTCCTTAAAACACTAGTGCTTAGGAAATCTATTGGAGGCAGAAGCAGTCAAGGGTAGCCTAGGGTTAGGGTTCGGCTTAGGGTACGGCTTAGGGTACGGCTTAGGGTACGGGTTCGGGGAGGGCTTCGGGTATGGCGTAGGGTATGGGTTAGGGTTAGGGTTAGGGTTAGTGTTAGGGTTAGGCCTCGGTTTAGGGTATTGGTTAGGATTAGGGTACGTGTTAGGGTTAGGGTAGGGGTTAGGGTTAGGGTACGCGTTAGTGTTAGGGTAGTTATTAAACCTATCCCACTCTCTAGATAGCCCTTAGCACGTAAAGGAATATTATTTGGAGGTCCAGCCATGGAGAAGAGTTTAGACACTAGGATAAGATAAGGAACACACCCATTATAAAGAAATCACATTAGGATTCTCTTTTTAAGCTGTTCCTTAAAACACTAGTGCTTAGGAAATCTATTGGAGGCAGAAGCAGTCAAGGGTAGCCTAGGGTTAGGGTTAGGCTTGGGGTTAGGCTTAGGGTACGGCTTAGGGTACGGGTTCGGGGAGGGCTTCGGGTACGGCGTAGGGTATGGGTTAGGGTTAGGGTTAGGGTTAGTGTTAGGGTTAGGGCTCGGTTTAGGGTACGGATTAGGATTAGGTTACGTGTTAGGGTTAGGGTAGGGGTTAGGGTTAGAGTACGCATTAGGGTGAGGGTAGTTATTAAACCTATCCCACTCTCTAGATACCCCTTAGCACGTAAAGGAATATTATTTGGGGGTCCAGCTATGGAGAAGAGTTTAGACACTAGGATAAGATAAGGAACACACCCATTATAAAGAAATCACATTAGGATTCTCTTTTTAAGCTGTTCCTTAAAACACTAGTGCTTAGGAAATCTATTGGAGGCAGAAGCAGTCAAGGGTAGCCTAAGGTTAGGTTTAGGCTTAGGTTTAGGCTTAGGGTACGGCTTAGGGTATGGGTTCGGTGAGGGCTTTGGGTACGGCGTAGGGTATCGGTTAGGGTTAGGGTTAGGGTTAGTGTTAGGGTTAGGGCTCGGTTTAGGGTACGTGTTAGGATTAGGGTACGTGTTAGGGTTAGGGTAGGGGTTAGGGTTAGGGTACGCATTAGGGTTAGGGTAGTTATTAAACCTATCCCACTCTCTAGATACCCCTTAGCACGTAAAGGAGTATTATTTGGGGGTCCAGCCATGGAGAAGAGTTTAGACACTAGGATAAGATAAGGAACACACCCATTATAAAGAAATCACATTAGGATTCTCTTTTTAAGCTGTTCCTCAAAACACTAGTGCTTAGGAAATCTATTGGAGGCAGAAGCAGTCAAGGGTAGCCTAGGGTTAGGGTTATGCTTAGGGTACGGCTTAGGGTACGGCTTAGGGTACGGGTTCGGGGAGGGGTTCGTGTACGGCGGAGGGTATGTGTTAGGTTTAGGGTTTGGGTTAGTGTTAGGGTTAGGGCTCCTTTTAGGGTACGGGATAGGATTAGGGTACGTCTTAGGGTTAGAGTAGGGGTTAGGGTTAGGGTACGCGTTAGGGTTAGGGTAGTTATTAAACCTATCCCACTCTCTAGATACCCCTTAGCACGTAAAGGAATATTATTTGGGGGTCCAGCCATGGAGAAGTGTTTAGACACTAGGATAAGATAAGGAACACACCGATTATAAAGAAATCACATTAGGATACTCTTTATAAGCTGTTCCTTAAAACACTAGTGCTTAGGAAATCTATTGGAGGCCGAAGCAGTCAAGGGTAGCCTAGGGTTAGGGTTAGGCTTAGGGTACGGCTTAGGGTACGGGTTCGGGGAGGGGTTTGGGTACGGCGTAGGGTATGGGTTAGGGTTAGGGTTAGGGTTAATGTTAGGGTTAGGGCTCGGTTTAGGGTACGGGTTAGGATAAGGGTACATGTTAGGGTTAGGGTAGGGTTTAGGGTTAGGGTACGCGTTAGTGTTAGGGTAGTTATTAAACGTATCCCACTCTCTAGATACACCTTAGCACGTAAAGGAATATTATTTGATGGTCCAGCCATGGAGAAGAGTTTAGACACTAGGATAAGTTAAGGAACACACCCATTATAAAGAAATCACATTAGGATTCTCTTTTTAAGCTGTTCCTTAAAACACTAGTGCTTAGGAAATCTATTGGAGGCAGAAGCAGTCAAGGGTAGCCTAGGGTTAGGGTTAGGCTTAGGGTACGGCTTAGGGTACGGCTTAGGGTACGGGTTCGTGGAGGGCTTCGGGTACGGCGTAGGGTATGGGTTAGGGTTAGGGTGAGTGTTAGGGTTAGGGCTCGGTTTAGGGTATTGGTTAGGATTAGGGTACGTGTTAGTGTTAGGGTAGGGGTTAGGGTTAGGGTACGCGTTAGTGTTAGGGTAGTTATTAAACCTATCCCACTCTCTAGATACCTCTTAGCACGTAAAGGAATATTATTTGGAGTTCCAGCCATGGAGAAGGGTTTAGACAGTAGGATAAGATAAGGAACACACCCATTATAAAGAAATCACATTAGGATTCTCTTTTTAAGCTGTTCCTTAAAACACTAGTGCTTAGGAAATCTATTGGAGGCAGAAGCAGTCAAGGGTAGCCTAGGGTTAGGGTTATGCTTAGGGTACGGCTTAGGGTACGGCTTAGGGTACGGGTTCGGGGAGGGTTTCGAGTACGGCGTAGGGTATGGGTTAGGGTTAGGGTTAGGGTTAGTGTTAGGGTTAGGGCTCGGTTTAGGGTACGGGTTAGGATTAGGGTACGTGTTAGTGTTAGGGTAGGTGTTAGGGTTAGGGTTAGGGTTAGGGTTAGGGTTAGGGTACTCGTTAGGGTTAGGGTAGTTATTAAACCTATCCCAGTCTCTAGATACACCTTAGCACGTAAAGGAATATTATTTGGGGGTCCAGCCATGGAGAAGAGTTTAGACACTAGGATAAGATAAGGAACACACCCATTATAAAGAAATCACATTAGGATTCTCTTTTTAAGCTGTTCCTTAAAACACTAGTGCTTAGGAAATCTCTTGGAGGCAGAAGCAGTCAAGGGTAGCCTAGGGTTAGGGTTAGGCTTAGGGTACGGCTTAGGGTACGGCTTAGGGTACGGGTTCGGGGAGGGCTTCTGGTACGGCGTAGGGTATGGGTTAGGGTTAGGGTTAGGGTTAGTGTTAGGGTTAGGGCTCGGTTTAGGGTATTTGTTAGGATTAGGGTACGTGTTAGTGTTAGGGTAGGGGTTAGGGTTAGGGTACGCGTTAGTGTTAGGGTAGTTATTAAACCTATCCCACTCTCTAGATACCCCTTAGCACGTAAAGGAATATTATTTGGAGGTCCAGCCATGGAGAAGTGTTTAGACACTAGGATAAGATAAGGAACACACCCATTATAAAGAAATCACATTAGGATTCTCTTTTTAAGCTGTTCCTTAAAACACTAGTGCTTAGGAAATCTATTGGAGGCAGAAGCAGTCAAGGGTAGCCTAGGGTTAGGGTTAGGCTTAGGGTACGGCTTAGGGTACGGCTTAGGGTACGGGTTCGGGGAGGGGTTCGTGTACGGCGGAGGGTATGGGTTAGGGTTAGTGTTTGTGTTAGTGTTAGGGTTAGGGCTCCGTTTAGGGTACGGGATAGGTTTAGGGTACGTGTTAGGGTTAGAGTAGGGGTTAGGGTTAGGGTACGCGTTAGGGTTAGGGTAGTTATTAAACCTATCCAACTCTCTAGATACCCCTTAGCACGAAAAGGAATATTATTTGGGGGTCCAGCCAAGGAGAAGAGTTTAGACACTAGGATAAGATAAGGAACACACCTATTATAAAGAAATCACATTAGGATTCTCTTTATAAGATGTTCCTTAAAACACTAGTGCTTAGGAAATCTATTGGAGGCAGAAGCAGTCAAGGGTAGCCTAGGGTTAGGGTTCGGCTTAGGGTACGGCTTAGGGTACGGCTTAGGGTACGGGTTCGGGGAGGGCTTCGGGTATGGCGTAGGGTATGGGTTAGGGTTAGGGTTAGGGTTAGTGTTAGGGTTAGGCCTCGGTTTAGGGTATTGGTTAGGATTAGGGTACGTGTTAGGGTTAGGGTAGGGGTTAGGGTTAGGGTACGCGTTAGTGTTAGGGTAGTTATTAAACCTATCCCACTCTCTAGATAGCCCTTAGCACGTAAAGGAATATTATTTGGAGGTCCAGCCATGGAGAAGAGTTTAGACACTAGGATAAGATAAGGAACACACCCATTATAAAGAAATCACATTAGGATTCTCTTTTTAAGCTGTTCCTTAAAACACTAGTGCTTAGGAAATCTATTGGAGGCAGAAGCAGTCAAGGGTAGCCTAGGGTTAGGGTTAGACTTGGGGTTAGGCTTAGGGTACGGCTTAGGGTACGGGTTCGGGGAGGGGTTCGGGTACGGCGTAGGGTATGGGTTAGGGTTAGGGTTAGGGTTAGTGTTAGGGTTAGGGCTCGGTTTAGGGTACGGATTAGGATTAGGTTACGTGTTAGGGTTAGGGTAGGGGTTAGGGTTAGAGAACGCATTAGGGTGAGGGTAGTTATTAAACCTATCCCACTCTCTAGATACCCCTTAGCACGTAAAGGAATATTATTTGGGGTTCCAGCCATGGAGAAGAGTTTAGACACTAGGATAAGATAAGGAACACACCCATTATAAAGAAATCACATTAGGATTCTCTTTTTAAGCTGTTCCTTAAAACACTAGTGCTTAGGAAATCTATTGGAGGCAGAAGCAGTAAAGGGTAGCCTAAGGTTAGGTTTAGGCTTAGGTTTAGGCTTAGGGTACGGCTTAGGGTACGGGTTCGGTGAGGGCTTTGGGTACGGCGTAGGGTATCGGTTAGGGTTAGGGTTAGGGTTAGTGTTAGGGTTAGGGCTCGGTTTAGGGTACGTGTTAGGATTAGGGTACGTGTTAGGGTTAGGGTAGGGGTTAGGGTTAGGGTACGCATTAGGGTTAGGGTAGTTATTAAACCTATCCCACTCTCTAGATACCCCTTAGCACGTAAAGGAATATTATTTGGGGGTCCAGCCATGGAGAAGAGTTTAGACACTAGGATAAGATAAGGAACACACCCATTATAAAGAAATCACATTAGGATTCTCTTTTTAAGCTGTTCCTCAAAACACTAGTGCTTAGGAAATCTATTGGAGGCAGAAGCAGTCAAGGGTAGCCTAGGGTTAGGGTTAGGCTTAGGGTTAGGCTTAGGGTACGGCTTAGGGTACGGGTTCGGGGAGGGGTTCGGGTACGGCGTAGGGCATGGGTTAAGGTTAGGGTTAGTGTTAGTGTTAGGGTTAGGGCTCGGTTTAGGGTACGGGTTAGGATTAGGGTACATGTTAGGGTTAGGGTAGGGGTTAGGATTAGGGTACGCGTTAGGGTTAGGGTAGTTATTAAACTTATCCCACTCTCTAGATACACCTTAGCACGTAAAGGAATATTATGTGGGGGTCCAGCCATTGAGAAGAGTTTAGACACTAGGATAAGATAAGGAACACACCCATTATAAAGAAATCACATTAAGATTCTCTTTTTAAGCTGTTCCTTAAAACACTAGTGCTGAGGAAATCTATTGGAGGCATTAGCTGTCAATGGTAGACTAGGGTTAGTGTTAGGCTTAGGGTACGGCTTAGGGTACGGCTTAGGGTACGGGTTCGGGGAGGGCTTCGGGTACGGCGTAGGGTATGGGTTAGGGTTAGGGTTAGGAATAGTGTTAGGGTTAGGGCTCGGTTTAGGGTATTGGTTAGGATTAGGTTACGTGTTAGGGTTAGGGTAGGGGTTAGGGTTAGGGTACGCGTTAGTGTTAGGATGGTTATTAAACCTATCCCAATCTCTAGATACCCCTTAGCAGGTAAAGGACTATTATTTGAGGGTCCAGCAGTGGAGAAGAGTTTAGACACTAGGATAAGATAAGGAACACACCCATTATAAAGAAATCACATTAGGATTCTCTTTTTAAGCTGTTCCTTAAAACACTAGTGCTTAGGAAATCTATTTGAGGCAGTAGCAGTCAAGGGTACCCTATGGTTAGGGTTAGGCTTAGGGTATGGCTTAGGCTACGGGTTCGCGGAGGGCTTCGGGTACGGTGTAGGGTATGGGTTAGGGTTAGGGTTAGGGTTAGTGTTAGGGTTAGGGCTCAGTTTAGGGTATTGGTTGGGATTAGAGTACGTGTTAGTGTTAGGGTAGGGGTTAGGGTTAGGGTTCGCGTTAGTGTTAGGGTAGTTATTAAACCTATCCCACTCTCTAGATACCCCTTAGCACGTAAAGGAATATTATTTGGAGGTCCAGCCATGGAGAAGAGTTTAGACACTAGTATAAGATAAGGAACACACCCATTATAAAGAAATCACATTAGGATTCTCTTTTTAAGCTGTTCCTTAAAACACTAGTGCTTAAGAAATCTATTGGAACCAGAAGCAGTCAAGGGTAGCGTAGGGTTAGGGTTAGGCTTAGGGTACGGCTTAGGGTACGGGTTCGGGGAGGGCTTCGGGTACGGCGTAGGGTATGGGTTAGGGTTAGAGTTAGGGTTAGTGTTAGTGTTAGGGCTCGGTTTAGGGTACGGGTTAGGATTAGTGTACATGTTAGGGTTAGGGTAGGGGTTAGGGTTAGGGTACACGTTAGGGTTAGGGCAGTTATTAAACCTATCCCACTCTCTAGATACCCCGTAGCACGTAAAACCATATTATTTGGGGGTCCATCCATGGAGAAGATCTTAGACACTAAGATAATATAAGGAACACACCCATTATAAAGAAATCACATTAGGATTCGCTTTTTAAGCTGTTCCTTAAAACACTAGTGCTTAGGAAATCTATTGGAGGCAGAAGCAGTCAAGGGTAGCCTAGGGTTAGGGTTAGGCTTGGGGTTAGGCTTAGGGTACAGTTTAGGGTACGGGATCGGAGAGGGCTTCGGGTACGGCGTAGGGTATGGGTTAGGGTTAGTGTTAGGGTTAGTGTTAGGGTTAGGGCTCCGTTTAGAGTACGGGTTAGGATTAGGTTAGGTGTTAGGGTTAGGGTAGGGGTTAGGGTTAGGTTACGCATTAGAGTTAGGGTAGTTATTAAACCTATCCCACACTCTAGATACCCCTTAGCACGTAAAGGAATATTATTTGGGGGTCCAGCCATGGAGAAGAGTTTAGACACTAGGATAAGATAAGGAACACACCCATTATAAAGAAATCACATTAGGATTCACTTTTTAAGCTGTTCCTTAAAACACTAGTGCTTAGGAAATCTATTGGAGGCAGAAGCAGTCAAGGGTAGCCTAGGGTTAGGGTTAGGCTTAGGGTACGGCTTAGGGTACGGCTTAGGGTACGGGTTCGGGGAGGGGTTCGTGTACGGCGGAGGGTATGTGTTAGGTTTAGGGTTTGGGTTAGTGTTAGGGTTAGGGATCCTTTTAGGGTACGGGATAGGATTAGGGTACGTCTTAGGGTTAGAGTAGGGGTTAGGGTTAGGGTACGCGTTAGGGTTAGGGTAGTTATTAAACCTATCCCACTCTCTAGATACCCCTTAGCACGTAAAGGAATATTATTTGGGGGTCCAGCCATGGAGAAGTGTTTAGACACTAGGATAAGATAAGGAACACACCGATTATAAAGAAATCACATTAGGATACTCTTTATAAGCTGTTCCTTAAAACACTAGTGCTTAGGAAATCTATTGGAGGCAGAAGCAGTCAAGGGTAGCCTAGGGTTAGGGTTAGGCTTAGGGTACGGCTTAGGGTACGGGTTCGGGGAGGGGTTTGGGTACGGCGTAGGGTATGGGTTAGGGTTAGGGTTAGGGTTAATGTTAGGGTTAGGGCTCGGTTTAGGGTACGGGTAAGGATAAGGGTACATGTTAGGGTTAGGGTAGGGTTTAGGGTTAGGGTACGCGTTAGTGTTAGGGTAGTTATTAAACGTATACCACTCTCTAGATACACCTTAGCACGTAAAGGAATATTATTTGATGGTCCAGCCATGGAGAAGAGTTTAGACACTAGGATAAGTTAAGGAACACACCCATTATAAAGAAATCACATTAGGATTCTCTTTTTAAGCTGTTCCTTAAAACACTAGTGCTTAGGAAATCTATTGGAGGCAGAAGCAGTCAAGGGTAGCCTAGGGTTAGGGTTAGGCTTAGGGTACGGCTTAGGGTACGGCTTAGGGTACGGGTTCGTGGAGGGCTTCGGGTACGGCGTAGGGTATGGGTTAGGGTTAGGGTTAGTGTTAGGGTTAGGGCTCGGTTTAGGGTATTGGTTAGGATTAGGGTACGTGTTAGTGTTAGGGTAGGGGTTAGGGTTAGGGTACGCGTTAGTGTTAGGGTAGTTATTAAACCTATCCCACTCTCTAGATACCCCTTAGCACGTAAAGGAATATTATTTGGAGTTCCAGCCATGGAGAAGGGTTTAGACAGTAGGATAAGATAAGGAACACACCCATTATAAAGAAATCACATTAGGATTCTCTTTTTAAGCTGTTCCTTAAAACACTAGTGCTTAGGAAATCTATTGGAGGCAGAAGCAGTCAAGGGTAGCCTAGGGTTAGGGTTATGCTTAGGGTACGGCTTAGGGTACGGCTTAGGGTACGGGTTCGGGGAGGGTTTCGAGTACGGCGTAGGGTATGGGTTAGGGTTAGGGTTAGGGTTAGTGTTAGGGTTAGGGCTCGGTTTAGGGTACGGGTTAGGATTAGGGTACGTGTTAGTGTAAGGGTAGGTGTTAGGGTTAGGGTTAGGGTTAGGGTTAGGGTTAGGGTACTCGTTAGGGTTAGGGTAGTTATTAAACCTATCCCAGTCTCTAGATACACCTTAGCACGTAAAGGAATATTATTTGGGGGTCCAGCCATGGAGAAGAGTTTAGACACTAGGATAAGATAAGGAACACACCCATTATAAAGAAATCACATTAGGATTCTCTTTTTAAGCTGTTCTTTAAAACACTAGTGCTTAGGAAATCTCTTGGAGGCAGAAGCAGTCAAGGGTAGCCTAGGGTTAGGGTTAGGCTTAGGGTACGGCTTAGGGTACGGCTTAGGGTACGGGTTCGGGGAGGGCTTCTGGTACGGCGTAGGGTATGGGTTAGGGTTAGGGTTAGGGTTAGTGTTAGGGTTAGGGGTCGGTTTAGGGTATTGGTTAGGATTAGGGTACGTGTTAGGGTTAGGGTAGGGGTTAGGGTTAGGGTACGCGTTAGTGTTAGGGTAGTTATTAAACCTATCCCACTCTCTAGATACCCCTTAGCACGTAAAGGAATATTAATTGGAGGTCCAGCCATGGAGAAGGGTTTAGACACTAGGGTAAGATAAGGAACACACCCATTATAAAGAAATCACATTAGAATTCTCTTTTTAAGCTGTTCCTTAAAACACTAGTGCTTAGGAAATCTATTGGAGGCAGAAGCAGTCAAGGGTAGCCTAGGGTTAGGGTTATGCTTAGGGTACGGCTTAGGGTACGGCTTAGGGTACGGGTTCGGGGAGGGCTTCGGGTACGGCGTAGGGTATGGGTTAGGGTTAGGGTTAGGAATAGTGTTAGGGTTAGGGCTCGGTTTAGGGTATTGGTTAGGATTAGGTTACGTGTTAGGGTTAGGGTAGGGGTTAGGGTTAGGGTACGCGTTAGTGTTAGGATGGTTATTAAACCTATCCCAATCTCTAGATACCCCTTAGCAGGTAAAGGACTATTATTTGAGGGTCCAGCAGTGGAGAAGAGTTTAGACACTAGGATAAGATAAGGAACACACCCATTATAAAGAAATCACATTAGGATTCTCTTTTTAAGCTGTTCCTTAAAACACTAGTGCTTAGGAAATCTATTTGAGGCAGTAGCAGTCAAGGGTACCCTATGGTTAGGGTTAGGTTTAGGGTACGGCTTAGGGTACGGGTTCGGGGAGGGCTTCGGGTACGGTGTAGGGTATGGGTTAGGGTTAGGGTTAGGGTTAGTGTTAGGGTTAGGGCTCGGTTTAGGGTATTTGTTAGGATTAGGGTACGTGTTAGTGTTAGGGTAGGGGTTAGGGTTAGGGTACGCGTTAGTGTTAGGGTAGTTATTAAACCTATCCCACTCTCTAGATACCCCTTAGCACGTAAAGGAATATTATTTGGAGGTCCAGCCATGGAGAAGTGTTTAGACACTAGGATAAGATAAGGAACACACCCATTATAAAGAAATCACATTAGGATTCTCTTTTTAAGCTGTTCCTTAAAACACTAGTGCTTAGGAAATCTATTGGAGGCAGAAGCAGTCAAGGGTAGCCTAGGGTTAGGGTTAGGCTTAGGGTACGGCTTAGGGTACGGCTTACGGTACGGGTTCGGGGAGGGGTTCGTGTACGGCGGAGGGTATGGGTTAGGGTTAGGGTTTGTGTTAGTGTTAGGGTTAGGGCTCCGTTTAGGGTACGGGATAGGATTAGGGTACGTGTTAGGGTTAGAGTAGGGGTTAGGGTTAGGGTACGCGTTAGGGTTAGGGTAGTTATTAAACCTATCCGACTCTCTAGATACCCCTTAGCACGAAAAGGAATATTATTTGGGGGTCCAGCCATGGAGAAGAGTTTAGACACTAGGATAAGATAAGGAACACACCTATTATAAAGAAATCACATTAGGATTCTCTTTATAAGATGTTCCTTAAAACACTAGTGCTTAGGAAATCTATTGGAGGCAGAAGCAGTCAAGGGTAGCCTAGGGTTAGGGTTCGGCTTAGGGTACGGCTTAGGGTACGGCTTAGGGTACGGGTTCGGGGAGGGCTTCGGGTATGGCGTAGGGTATGGGTTAGGGTTAGGGTTAGGGTTAGTGTTAGGGTTAGGCCTCGGTTTAGGGTATTGGTTAGGATTAGGGTACGTGTTAGGGTTAGGGTAGGGGTTAGGGTTAGGGTACGCGTTAGTGTTAGGGTAGTTATTAAACCTATCCCACTCTCTAGATAGCCCTTAGCACGTAAAGGAATATTATTTGGAGGTCCAGCCATGGAGAAGAGTTTAGACACTAGGATAAGATAAGGAACACACCCATTATAAAGAAATCACATTAGGATTCTCTTTTTAAGCTGTTCCTTAAAACACTAGTGCTTAGGAAATCTATTGGAGGCAGAAGCAGTCAAGGGTAGCCTAGGGTTAGGGTTAGGCTTGGGGTTAGGCTTAGGGTACGGCTTAGGGTACGGGTTCGGGGAGGGGTTCGGGTACGGCGTAGGGTATGGGTTAGGGTTAGGGTTAGGGTTAGTGTTAGGGTTAGGGCTCGGTTTAGTTTACGGATTAGGATTAGGTTACGTGTTAGGGTTAGGGTAGGGGTTAGGGTTAGAGTACGCATTAGGGTGATGGGTAGTTATTAAACCTATCCCACTCTCTAGATACCCCTTAGCACGTAAAGGAATATTATTTGGGGGTCCAGCCATGGAGAAGAGTTTAGACACTAGGATAAGATAAGGAACACACCCATTATAAAGAAATCACATTAGGATTCTCTTTTTAAGCTGTTCCTTAAAACACTAGTGCTTAGGAAATCTATTGGAGGCAGAAGCAGTCAAGGGTAGCCTAAGGTTAGGTTTAGGCTTAGGTTTAGGCTTAGGGTACGGCTTAGGGTACGGGTTCGGTGAGGGCTTTGGGTACGGCGTAGGGTATCGGTTAGGGTTAGGGTTAGGGTTAGTGTTAGGGTTAGGGCTCGGTTTAGGGTACGTGTTAGGATTAGGGTACGTGTTAGGGTTAGGGTAGGGGTTAGGGTTAGGGTACGCATTAGGGTTAGGGTAGTTATTAAACCTATCCCACTCTCTAGATACCCCTTAGCACGTAAAGGAATATTATTTGGGGGTCCAGCCATGGAGAAGAGTTTAGACACTAGGATAAGATAAGGAACACACCCATTATAAAGAAATCACATTAGGATTCTCTTTTTAAGCTGTTCCTCAAAACACTAGTGCTTAGGAAATCTATTGGAGGCAGAAGCAGTCAAGGGTAGCCTAGGGTTAGGGTTAGGCTTAGGGTTAGGCTTAGGGTACGGCTTAGGGTACGGGTTCGGGGAGGGGTTCGGGTACGGCGTAGGGCATGGTTTAAGGTTAGGGTTAGGGTTAGTGTTAGGGTTAGGGCTCGGTTTAGGGTACGGGTTAGGATTAGGGTACATGTTAGGGTTAGGGTAGGGGTTAGGATTAGGGTACGCGTTAGGGTTAGGGTAGTTATTAAACTTATCCCACTCTCTAGATACACCTTAGCACGTAAAGGAATATTATGTGGGGGTCCAGCCATGGAGAAGAGTTTAGACACTAGGATAAGATAAGGAACACACCCATTATAAAGAAATCACATTAAGATTCTCTTTTTAAGCTGTTCTTTAAACACTAGTGCTGAGGAAATCTATTGGAGGCATTAGCTGTCAATGGTAGACTAGGGTTAGTGTTAGGCTTAGGGTACGGCTTAGGGTACGGCTTAGGGTACGGGTTCGGGGAGGGCTTCGGGTACGGCGTAGGGTATGGGTTAGGGTTAGGGTTAGGAATAGTGTTAGGGTTAGGGCTCGGTTTAGGGTATTGGTTATGATTAGGTTACGTGTTATGGTTAGGGTAGGGGTTAGGGTTAGGGTACGCGTTAGTGTTAGGATGGTTATTAAACCTATCCCAATCTCTAGATACCCCTTAGCAGGTAAAGGACTATTATTTGAGGGTCCAGCAGTGGAGAAGAGTTTAGACACTAGGATAAGATAAGGAACACACCCATTATAAAGAAATCACATTAGGATTCTCTTTTTAAGCTGTTCCTTAAAACACTAGTGCTTAGGAAATCTATTTGAGGCAGTAGCAGTCAAGGGTACCCTATGGTTAGGGTTAGGCTTAGGGTACGGCTTAGGGTACGGGTTCGGGGAGGGCTTCGGGTACGGTGTAGGGTATGGGTTAGGGTTAGGGTTAGGGTTAGTGTTAGGGTTAGGGCTCGGTTTAGGGTATTGGTTAGGATTAGGGTACGTGTTAGTGTTAGGGTAGGGGTTAGGGTTAGGGTACGCGTTAGTGTTAGGGTAGTTATTAAACCTATCCCACTCTCTAGATACCCCTTAGCACGTAAAGGAATATTATTTGGAGGTCCAGCCATGGAGAAGTGTTTAGACACTAGGATAAGATAAGGAACACACCCATTATAAAGAAATCACATTAGGATTCTCTTTTTAAGCTGTTCCTTAAAACACTAGTGCTTAGGAAATCTATTGGAGGCAGAAGCAGTCAAGGGTAGCCTAGGGTTAGGGTTAGGCTTAGGGTACGGCTTAGGGTACGGCTTAGGGTACGGGTTCGGGGAGGGGTTCGTGTACGGCGGAGGGTATGGGTTAGGGTTAGGGTTTGTGTTAGTGTTAGGGTTAGGGCTCCGTTTAGGGTACGGGATAGGATTAGGGTACGTGTTAGGGTTAGAGTAGGGGTTAGGGTTAGGGTACGCGTTAGGGTTAGGGTAGTTATTAAACCTATCCGACTCTCTAGATACCCCTTAGCACGAAAAGGAATATTATTTGGGGGTCCAGCCATGGAGAAGAGTTTAGACACTAGGATAAGATAAGGAACACACCTATTATAAAGAAATCACATTAGGATTCTCTTTATAAGATGTTCCTTAAAACACTAGTGCTTAGGAAATCTATTGGAGGCAGAAGCAGTCAAGGGTAGCCTAGGGTTAGGGTTCGGCTTAGGGTACGGCTTAGGGTACGGCTTAGGGTACGGGTTCGGGGAGGGCTTCGGGTATGGCGTAGGGTATGGGTTAGGGTTAGGGTTAGGGTTAGTGTTAGGGTTAGGCCTCGGTTTAGGGTATTGGTTAGGATTAGGGTACGTGTTAGGGTTAGGGTAGGGGTTAGGGTTAGGGTACGCGTTAGTGTTAGGGTAGTTATTAAACCTATCCCACTCTCTAGATAGCCCTTAGCACGTAAAGGAATATTATTTGGAGGTCCAGCCATGGAGAAGAGTTTAGACACTAGGATAAGATAAGGAACACACCCATTATAAAGAAATCACATTAGGATTCTCTTTTTAAGCTGTTCCTTAAAACACTAGTGCTTAGGAAATCTATTGGAGGCAGAAGCAGTCAAGGGTAGCCTAGGGTTAGGGTTAGGCTTGCGGTTAGGCTTAGGGTACGGCTTAGGGTACGGGTTCGGGGAGGGCTTCGGGTACGGCGTAGGGTATGGGTTAGGGTTAGGGTTAGGGTTAGTGTTAGGGTTAGGGCTCGGTTTAGGGTACGGATTAGGATTAGGTTACGTGTTAGGGTTAGGGTAGGGGTTAGGGTTAGAGTACGCATTAGGGTGAGGGTAGTTATTAAACCTATCCCACTCTCTAGATACCCCTTAGCACGTAAAGGAATATTATTTGGGGGTCCAGCTATGGAGAAGAGTTTAGACACTAGGATAAGATAAGGAACACACCCATTATAAAGAAATCACATTAGGATTCTCTTTTTAAGCTGTTCCTTAAAACACTAGTGCTTAGGAAATCTATTGGAGGCAGAAGCAGTCAAGGGTAGCCTAAGGTTAGGTTTAGGCTTAGGTTTAGGCTTAGGGTACGGCTTAGGGTACGGGTTCGGTGAGGGCTTTGGGTACGGCGTAGGGTATCGGTTAGGGTTAGGGTTAGGGTTAGTGTTAGGGTTAGGGCTCGGTTTAGGGTACGTGTTAGGATTAGGGTACGTGTTAGGGTTAGGGTAGGGGTTAGGGTTAGGGTACGCATTAGGGTTAGGGTAGTTATTAAACCTATCCCACTCTCTAGATACCCCTTAGCACGTAAAGGAGTATTATTTGGGGGTCCAGCCATGGAGAAGAGTTTAGACACTAGGATAAGATAAGGAACACACCCATTATAAAGAAATCACATTAGGATTCTCTTTTTAAGCTGTTCCTCAAAACACTAGTGCTTAGGAAATCTATTGGAGGCAGAAGCAGTCAAGGGTAGCCTAGGGTTAGGGTTATGCTTAGGGTACGGCTTAGGGTACGGCTTAGGGTACGGGTTCGGGGAGGGCTTCGGGTACGGCGTAGGGTATGGGTTAGGGTTAGGGTTAGGAATAGTGTTAGGGTTAGGGCTCGGTTTAGGGTATTGGTTAGGATTAGGTTACGTGTTAGGGTTAGGGTAGGGGTTAGGGTTAGGGTACGCGTTAGTGTTAGGATGGTTATTAAACCTATCCCAATCTCTAGATACCCCTTAGCAGGTAAAGGACTATTATTTGAGGGTCCAGCAGTGGAGAAGAGTTTAGACACTAGGATAAGATAAGGAACACACCCATTATAAAGAAATCACATTAGGATTCTCTTTTTAAGCTGTTCCTTAAAACACTAGTGCTTAGGAAATCTATTTGAGGCAGTAGCAGTCAAGGGTACCCTATGGTTAGGGTTAGGCTTAGGGTACGGCTTAGGGTACGGGTTCGGGGAGGGCTTCGGGTACAGTGTAGGGTATGGGTTAGGGTTAGGGTTAGGGTTAGTGTTAGGGTTAGGGCTCGGTTTAGGGTATTTGTTAGGATTAGGGTACGTGTTAGTGTTAGGGTAGGGGTTAGGGTTAGGGTACGCGTTAGTGTTAGGGTAGTTATTAAACCTATCCCACTCTCTAGATACCCCTTAGCACGTAAAGGAATATTATTTGGAGGTCCAGCCATGGAGAAGTGTTTAGACACTAGGATAAGATAAGGAACACACCCATTATAAAGAAATCACATTAGGATTCTCTTTTTAAGCTGTTCCTTAAAACACTAGTGCTTAGGAAATCTATTGGAGGCAGAAGCAGTCAAGGGTAGCCTAGGGTTAGGGTTAGGCTTAGGGTACGGCTTAGGGTACGGCTTACGGTACGGGTTCGGGGAGGGGTTCGTGTACGGCGGAGGGTATGGGTTAGGGTTAGGGTTTGTGTTAGTGTTAGGGTTAGGGCTCCGTTTAGGGTACGGGATAGGATTAGGGTACGTGTTAGGGTTAGAGTAGGGGTTAGGGTTAGGGTACGCGTTAGGGTTAGGGTAGTTATTAAACCTATCCGACTCTCTAGATACCCCTTAGCACGAAAAGGAATATTATTTGGGGGTCCAGCCATGGAGAAGAGTTTAGACACTAGGATAAGATAAGGAACACACCTATTATAAAGAAATCACATTAGGATTCTCTTTATAAGATGTTCCTTAAAACACTAGTGCTTAGGAAATCTATTGGAGGCAGAAGCAGTCAAGGGTAGCCTAGGGTTAGGGTTCGGCTTAGGGTACGGCTTAGGGTACGGCTTAGGGTACGGGTTCGGGGAGGGCTTCGGGTATGGCGTAGGGTATGGGTTAGGGTTAGGGTTAGGGTTAGTGTTAGGGTTAGGCCTCGGTTTAGGGTATTGGTTAGGATTAGGGTACGTGTTAGGGTTAGGGTAGGGGTTAGGGTTAGGGTACGCGTTAGTGTTAGGGTAGTTATTAAACCTATCCCACTCTCTAGATAGCCCTTAGCACGTAAAGGAATATTATTTGGAGGTCCAGCCATGGAGAAGAGTTTAGACACTAGGATAAGATAAGGAACACACCCATTATAAAGAAATCACATTAGGATTCTCTTTTTAAGCTGTTCCTTAAAACACTAGTGCTTAGGAAATCTATTGGAGGCAGAAGCAGTCAAGGGTAGCCTAGGGTTAGGGTTAGGCTTGGGGTTAGGCTTAGGGTACGGCTTAGGGTACGGGTTCGGGGAGGGGTTCGGGTACGGCGTAGGGTATGGGTTAGGGTTAGGGTTAGGGTTAGTGTTAGGGTTAGGGCTCGGTTTAGGGTACGGATTAGGATTAGGTTACGTGTTAGGGTTAGGGTAGGGGTTAGGGTTAGAGTACGCATTAGGGTGAGTGTAGTTATTAAACCTATCCCACTCTCTAGATACCCCTTAGCACGTAAAGGAATATTATTTGGGGGTCCAGCCATGGAGAAGAGTTTAGACACTAGGATAAGATAAGGAACACACCCATTATAAAGAAATCACATTAGGATTCTCTTTTTAAGCTGTTCCTTAAAACACTAGTGCTTAGGAAATCTATTGGAGGCAGAAGCAGTCAAGGGTAGCCTAAGGTTAGGTTTAGGCTTAGGTTTAGGCTTAGGGTACGGCTTAGGGTACGGGTTCGGTGAGGGCTTTGGGTACGGCGTAGGGTATCGGTTAGGGTTAGGGTTAGGGTTAGTGTTAGGGTTAGGGCTCGGTTTAGGGTACGTGTTAGGATTAGGGTACGTGTTAGGGTTAGGGTAGGGGTTAGGGTTAGGGTACGCATTAGGGTTAGGGTAGTTATTAAACCTATCCCACTCTCTAGATACCCCTTAGCACGTAAAGGAATATTATTTGGGGGTCCAGCCATGGAGAAGAGTTTAGACACTAGGATAAGATAAGGAACACACCCATTATAAAGAAATCACATTAGGATTCTCTTTTTAAGCTGTTCCTCAAAACACTAGTGCTTAGGAAATCTATTGGAGGCAGAAGCAGTCAAGGGTAGCCTAGGGTTAGGGTTAGGCTTAGGGTTAGGCTTAGGGTACGGCTTAGGGTACGGGTTCGGGGAGGGGTTCGGGTACGGCGTAGGGCATGGGTTAAGGTTAGGGTTAGGGTTAGTGTTAGGGTTAGGGCTCGGTTTAGGGTACGGGTTAGGATTAGGGTACATGTTAGGGTTAGGGTAGGGGTTAGGATTAGGGTACGCGTTAGGGTTAGGGTAGTTATTAAACTTATCCCACTCTCTAGATACACCTTAGCACGTAAAGGAATATTATGTGGGGGTCCAGCCATGGAGAAGAGTTTAGACACTAGGATAAGATAAGGAACACACCCATTATAAAGAAATCACATTAAGATTCTCTTTTTAAGCTGTTCCTTAAAACACTAGTGCTGAGGAAATCTATTGGAGGCATTAGCTGTCAATGGTAGACTAGGGTTAGTGTTAGGCTTAGGGTACGGCTTAGGGTACGGCTTAGGGTACGGGTTCGGGGAGGGCTTCGGGTACGGCGTAGGGTATGGGTTAGGGTTAGGGTTAGGAATAGTGTTAGGGTTAGGGCTCGGTTTAGGGTATTGGTTATGATTAGGTTACGTGTTATGGTTAGGGTAGGGGTTAGGGTTAGGGTACGCGTTAGTGTTAGGATGGTTATTAAACCTATCCCAATCTCTAGATACCCCTTAGCAGGTAAAGGACTATTATTTGAGGGTCCAGCAGTGGAGAAGAGTTTAGACACTAGGATAAGATAAGGAACACACCCATTATAAAGAAATCACATTAGGATTCTCTTTTTAAGCTGTTCCTTAAAACACTAGTGCTTAGGAAATCTATTTGAGGCAGTAGCAGTCAAGGGTACCCTATGGTTAGGGTTAGGCTTAGGGTACGGCTTAGGGTACGGGTTCGGGGAGGGCTTCGGGTACGGTGTAGGGTATGGGTTAGGGTTAGGGTTAGGGTTAGTGTTAGGGTTAGGGCTCGGTTTAGGGTATTGGTTAGGATTAGGGTACGTGTTAGTGTTAGGGTAGGGGTTAGGGTTAGGGTACGCGTTAGTGTTAGGGTAGTTATTAAACCTATCCCACTCTCTAGATACCCCTTAGCACGTAAAGGAATATTATTTGGAGGTCCAGCCATGGAGAAGTGTTTAGACACTAGGATAAGATAAGGAACACACCCATTATAAAGAAATCACATTAGGATTCTCTTTTTAAGCTGTTCCTTAAAACACTAGTGCTTAGGAAATCTGTTGGAGGCAGAAGCAGTCAAGGGTAGCCTAGGGTTAGGGTTAGGCTTAGGGTACGGCTTAGGGTACGGCTTAGGGTACGGGTTCGGGGAGGGGTTCGTGTACGGCGGAGGGTATGGGTTAGGCTTAGGGTTTGTGTTAGTGTTAGGGTTAGGGCTCCGTTTAGGGTACGGGATAGGATTAGTGTACGTGTTAGGGTTAGAGTAGGGGTTAGGGTTAGGGTACGCGTTAGGGTTAGGGTAGTTATTAAACCTATCCGACTCTCTAGATACCCCTTAGCACGAAAAGGAATATTATTTGGGGGTCCAGCCATGGAGAAGAGTTTAGACACTAGGATAAGATAAGGAACACACCTATTATAAAGAAATCACATTAGGATTCTCTTTATAAGATGTTCCTTAAAACACTAGTGCTTAGGAAATCTATTGGAGGCAGAAGCAGTCAAGGGTAGCCTAGGGTTAGGGTTCGGCTTAGGGTACGGCTTAGGGTACGGCTTAGGGTACGGGTTCGGGGAGGGCTTCGGGTATGGCGTAGGGTATGGGTTAGGGTTAGGGTTAGGGTTAGTGTTAGGGTTAGGCCTCGGTTTAGGGTATTGGTTAGGATTAGGGTACGTGTTAGGGTTAGGGTAGGGGTTAGGGTTAGGGTACGCGTTAGTGTTAGGGTAGTTATTAAACCTATCCCACTCTCTAGATAGCCCTTAGCACGTAAAGGAATATTATTTGGAGGTCCAGCCATGGAGAAGAGTTTAGACACTAGGATAAGATAAGGAACACACCCATTATAAAGAAATCACATTAGGATTCTCTTTTTAAGCTGTTCCTTAAAACACTAGTGCTTAGGAAATCTATTGGAGGCAGAAGCAGTCAAGGGTAGCCTAGGGTTAGGGTTAGGCTTGGGGTTAGGCTTAGGGTACGGCTTAGGGTACGGGTTCGGGGAGGGCTTCGGGTACGGCGTAGGGTATGGGTTAGGGTTAGGGTTAGGGTTAGTGTTAGGGTTAGGGCTCGGTTTAGGGTACGGATTAGGATTAGGTTACGTGTTAGGGTTAGGGTAGGGGTTAGGGTTAGAGTACGCATTAGGGTGAGGGTAGTTATTAAACCTATCCCACTCTCTAGATACCCCTTAGCACGTAAAGGAATATTATTTGGGGGTCCAGCTATGGAGAAGAGTTTAGACACTAGGATAAGATAAGGAACACACCCATTATAAAGAAATCACATTAGGATTCTCTTTTTAAGCTGTTCCTTAAAACACTAGTGCTTAGGAAATCTATTGGAGGCAGAAGCAGTCAAGGGTAGCCTAAGGTTAGGTTTAGGCTTAGGTTTAGGCTTAGGGTACGGCTTAGGGTACGGGTTCGGTGAGGGCTTTGGGTACGGCGTAGGGTATCGGTTAGGGTTAGGGTTAGGGTTAGTGTTAGGGTTAGGGCTCGGTTTAGGGTACGTGTTAGGATTAGGGTACGTGTTAGGGTTAGGGTAGGGGTTAGGGTTAGGGTACGCATTAGGGTTAGGGTAGTTATTAAACCTATCCCACTCTCTAGATACCCCTTAGCACGTAAAGGAGTATTATTTGGGGGTCCAGCCATGGAGAAGAGTTTAGACACTAGGATAAGATAAGGAACACACCCATTATAAAGAAATCACATTAGGATTCTCTTTTTAAGCTGTTCCTCAAAACACTAGTGCTTAGGAAATCTATTGGAGGCAGAAGCAGTCAAGGGTAGCCTAGGGTTAGGGTTATGCTTAGGGTACGGCTTAGGGTACGGCTTAGGGTACGGGTTCGGGGAGGGCTTCGGGTACGGCGTAGGGTATGGGTTAGGGTTAGGGTTAGGAATAGTGTTAGGGTTAGGGCTCGGTTTAGGGTATTGGTTAGGATTAGGTTACGTGTTAGGGTTAGGGTAGGGGTTAGGGTTAGGGTACGCGTTAGTGTTAGGATGGTTATTAAACCTATCCCAATCTCTAGATACCCCTTAGCAGGTAAAGGACTATTATTTGAGGGTCCAGCAGTGGAGAAGAGTTTAGACACTAGGATAAGATAAGGAACACACCCATTATAAAGAAATCACATTAGGATTCTCTTTTTAAGCTGTTCCTTAAAACACTAGTGCTTAGGAAATCTATTTGAGGCAGTAGCAGTCAAGGGTACCCTATGGTTAGGGTTAGGCTTAGGGTACGGCTTAGGGTACGGGTTCGGGGAGGGCTTCGGGTACGGTGTAGGGTATGGGTTAGGGTTAGGGTTAGGGTTAGTGTTAGGGTTAGGGCTCGGTTTAGGGTATTTGTTAGGATTAGGGTACGTGTTAGTGTTAGGGTAGGGGTTAGGGTTAGGGTACGCGTTAGTGTTAGGGTAGTTATTAAACCTATCCCACTCTCTAGATACCCCTTAGCACGTAAAGGAATATTATTTGGAGGTCCAGCCATGGAGAAGTGTTTAGACACTAGGATAAGATAAGGAACACACCCATTATAAAGAAATCACATTAGGATTCTCTTTTTAAGCTGTTCCTTAAAACACTAGTGCTTAGGAAATCTATTGGAGGCAGAAGCAGTCAAGGGTAGCCTAGGGTTAGGGTTAGGCTTAGGGTACGGCTTAGGGTACGGCTTACGGTACGGGTTCGGGGAGGGGTTCGTGTACGGCGGAGGGTATGGGTTAGGGTTAGGGTTTGTGTTAGTGTTAGGGTTAGGGCTCCGTTTAGGGTACGGGATAGGATTAGGGTACGTGTTAGGGTTAGAGTAGGGGTTAGGGTTAGGGTACGCGTTAGGGTTAGGGTAGTTATTAAACCTATCCGACTCTCTAGATACCCCTTAGCACGAAAAGGAATATTATTTGGGGGTCCAGCCATGGAGAAGAGTTTAGACACTAGGATAAGATAAGGAACACACCTATTATAAAGAAATCACATTAGGATTCTCTTTATAAGATGTTCCTTAAAACACTAGTGCTTAGGAAATCTATTGGAGGCAGAAGCAGTCAAGGGTAGCCTAGGGTTAGGGTTCGGCTTAGGGTACGGCTTAGGGTACGGCTTAGGGTACGGGTTCGGGGAGGGCTTCGGGTATGGCGTAGGGTATGGGTTAGGGTTAGGGTTAGGGTTAGTGTTAGGGTTAGGCCTCGGTTTAGGGTATTGGTTAGGATTAGGGTACGTGTTAGGGTTAGGGTAGGGGTTAGGGTTAGGGTACGCGTTAGTGTTAGGGTAGTTATTAAACCTATCCCACTCTCTAGATAGCCCTTAGCACGTAAAGGAATATTATTTGGAGGTCCAGCCATGGAGAAGAGTTTAGACACTAGGATAAGATAAGGAACACACCCATTATAAAGAAATCACATTAGGATTCTCTTTTTAAGCTGTTCCTTAAAACACTAGTGCTTAGGAAATCTATTGGAGGCAGAAGCAGTCAAGGGTAGCCTAGGGTTAGGGTTAGGCTTGGGGTTAGGCTTAGGGTACGGCTTAGGGTACGGGTTCGGGGAGGGGTTCGGGTACGGCGTAGGGTATGGGTTAGGGTTAGGGTTAGGGTTAGTGTTAGGGTTAGGGCTCGGTTTAGTTTACGGATTAGGATTAGGTTACGTGTTAGGGTTAGGGTAGGGGTTAGGGTTAGAGTACGCATTAGGGTGATGGGTAGTTATTAAACCTATCCCACTCTCTAGATACCCCTTAGCACGTAAAGGAATATTATTTGGGGGTCCAGCCATGGAGAAGAGTTTAGACACTAGGATAAGATAAGGAACACACCCATTATAAAGAAATCACATTAGGATTCTCTTTTTAAGCTGTTCCTTAAAACACTAGTGCTTAGGAAATCTATTGGAGGCAGAAGCAGTCAAGGGTAGCCTAAGGTTAGGTTTAGGCTTAGGTTTAGGCTTAGGGTACGGCTTAGGGTACGGGTTCGGTGAGGGCTTTGGGTACGGCGTAGGGTATCGGTTAGGGTTAGGGTTAGGGTTAGTGTTAGGGTTAGGGCTCGGTTTAGGGTACGTGTTAGGATTAGGGTACGTGTTAGGGTTAGGGTAGGGGTTAGGGTTAGGGTACGCATTAGGGTTAGGGTAGTTATTAAACCTATCCCACTCTCTAGATACCCCTTAGCACGTAAAGGAATATTATTTGGGGGTCCAGCCATGGAGAAGAGTTTAGACACTAGGATAAGATAAGGAACACACCCATTATAAAGAAATCACATTAGGATTCTCTTTTTAAGCTGTTCCTCAAAACACTAGTGCTTAGGAAATCTATTGGAGGCAGAAGCAGTCAAGGGTAGCCTAGGGTTAGGGTTAGGCTTAGGGTTAGGCTTAGGGTACGGCTTAGGGTACGGGTTCGGGGAGGGGTTCGGGTACGGCGTAGGGCATGGGTTAAGGTTAGGGTTAGGGTTAGTGTTAGGGTTAGGGCTCGGTTTAGGGTACGGGTTAGGATTAGGGTACATGTTAGGGTTAGGGTAGGGGTTAGGATTAGGGTACGCGTTAGGGTTAGGGTAGTTATTAAACTTATCCCACTCTCTAGATACACCTTAGCACGTAAAGGAATATTATGTGGGGGTCCAGCCATGGAGAAGAGTTTAGACACTAGGATAAGATAAGGAACACACCCATTATAAAGAAATCACATTAAGATTCTCTTTTTAAGCTGTTCTTTAAACACTAGTGCTGAGGAAATCTATTGGAGGCATTAGCTGTCAATGGTAGACTAGGGTTAGTGTTAGGCTTAGGGTACGGCTTAGGGTACGGCTTAGGGTACGGGTTCGGGGAGGGCTTCGGGTACGGCGTAGGGTATGGGTTAGGGTTAGGGTTAGGAATAGTGTTAGGGTTAGGGCTCGGTTTAGGGTATTGGTTATGATTAGGTTACGTGTTATGGTTAGGGTAGGGGTTAGGGTTAGGGTACGCGTTAGTGTTAGGATGGTTATTAAACCTATCCCAATCTCTAGATACCCCTTAGCAGGTAAAGGACTATTATTTGAGGGTCCAGCAGTGGAGAAGAGTTTAGACACTAGGATAAGATAAGGAACACACCCATTATAAAGAAATCACATTAGGATTCTCTTTTTAAGCTGTTCCTTAAAACACTAGTGCTTAGGAAATCTATTTGAGGCAGTAGCAGTCAAGGGTACCCTATGGTTAGGGTTAGGCTTAGGGTACGGCTTAGGGTACGGGTTCGGGGAGGGCTTCGGGTACGGTGTAGGGTATGGGTTAGGGTTAGGGTTAGGGTTAGTGTTAGGGTTAGGGCTCGGTTTAGGGTATTGGTTAGGATTAGGGTACGTGTTAGTGTTAGGGTAGGGGTTAGGGTTAGGGTACGCGTTAGTGTTAGGGTAGTTATTAAACCTATCCCACTCTCTAGATACCCCTTAGCACGTAAAGGAATATTATTTGGAGGTCCAGCCATGGAGAAGTGTTTAGACACTAGGATAAGATAAGGAACACACCCATTATAAAGAAATCACATTAGGATTCTCTTTTTAAGCTGTTCCTTAAAACACTAGTGCTTAGGAAATCTATTGGAGGCAGAAGCAGTCAAGGGTAGCCTAGGGTTAGGGTTAGGCTTAGGGTACGGCTTAGGGTACGGCTTAGGGTACGGGTTCGGGGAGGGGTTCGTGTACGGCGGAGGGTATGGGTTAGGGTTAGGGTTTGTGTTAGTGTTAGGGTTAGGGCTCCGTTTAGGGTACGGGATAGGATTAGGGTACGTGTTAGGGTTAGAGTAGGGGTTAGGGTTAGGGTACGCGTTAGGGTTAGGGTAGTTATTAAACCTATCCGACTCTCTAGATACCCCTTAGCACGAAAAGGAATATTATTTGGGGGTCCAGCCATGGAGAAGAGTTTAGACACTAGGATAAGATAAGGAACACACCTATTATAAAGAAATCACATTAGGATTCTCTTTATAAGATGTTCCTTAAAACACTAGTGCTTAGGAAATCTATTGGAGGCAGAAGCAGTCAAGGGTAGCCTAGGGTTAGGGTTCGGCTTAGGGTACGGCTTAGGGTACGGCTTAGGGTACGGGTTCGGGGAGGGCTTCGGGTATGGCGTAGGGTATGGGTTAGGGTTAGGGTTAGGGTTAGTGTTAGGGTTAGGCCTCGGTTTAGGGTATTGGTTAGGATTAGGGTACGTGTTAGGGTTAGGGTAGGGGTTAGGGTTAGGGTACGCGTTAGTGTTAGGGTAGTTATTAAACCTATCCCACTCTCTAGATAGCCCTTAGCACGTAAAGGAATATTATTTGGAGGTCCAGCCATGGAGAAGAGTTTAGACACTAGGATAAGATAAGGAACACACCCATTATAAAGAAATCACATTAGGATTCTCTTTTTAAGCTGTTCCTTAAAACACTAGTGCTTAGGAAATCTATTGGAGGCAGAAGCAGTCAAGGGTAGCCTAGGGTTAGGGTTAGGCTTGGGGTTAGGCTTAGGGTACGGCTTAGGGTACGGGTTCGGGGAGGGCTTCGGGTACGGCGTAGGGTATGGGTTAGGGTTAGGGTTAGGGTTAGTGTTAGGGTTAGGGCTCGGTTTAGGGTACGGATTAGGATTAGGTTACGTGTTAGGGTTAGGGTAGGGGTTAGGGTTAGAGTACGCATTAGGGTGAGGGTAGTTATTAAACCTATCCCACTCTCTAGATACCCCTTAGCACGTAAAGGAATATTATTTGGGGGTCCAGCTATGGAGAAGAGTTTAGACACTAGGATAAGATAAGGAACACACCCATTATAAAGAAATCACATTAGGATTCTCTTTTTAAGCTGTTCCTTAAAACACTAGTGCTTAGGAAATCTATTGGAGGCAGAAGCAGTCAAGGGTAGCCTAAGGTTAGGTTTAGGCTTAGGTTTAGGCTTAGGGTACGGCTTAGGGTACGGGTTCGGTGAGGGCTTTGGGTACGGCGTAGGGTATCGGTTAGGGTTAGGGTTAGGGTTAGTGTTAGGGTTAGGGCTCGGTTTAGGGTACGTGTTAGGATTAGGGTACGTGTTAGGGTTAGGGTAGGGGTTAGGGTTAGGGTACGCATTAGGGTTAGGGTAGTTATTAAACCTATCCCACTCTCTAGATACCCCTTAGCACGTAAAGGAGTATTATTTGGGGGTCCAGCCATGGAGAAGAGTTTAGACACTAGGATAAGATAAGGAACACACCCATTATAAAGAAATCACATTAGGATTCTCTTTTTAAGCTGTTCCTCAAAACACTAGTGCTTAGGAAATCTATTGGAGGCAGAAGCAGTCAAGGGTAGCCTAGGGTTAGGGTTATGCTTAGGGTACGGCTTAGGGTACGGCTTAGGGTACGGGTTCGGGGAGGGCTTCGGGTACGGCGTAGGGTATGGGTTAGGGTTAGGGTTAGGAATAGTGTTAGGGTTAGGGCTCGGTTTAGGGTATTGGTTAGGATTAGGTTACGTGTTAGGGTTAGGGTAGGGGTTAGGGTTAGGGTACGCGTTAGTGTTAGGATGGTTATTAAACCTATCCCAATCTCTAGATACCCCTTAGCAGGTAAAGGACTATTATTTGAGGGTCCAGCAGTGGAGAAGAGTTTAGACACTAGGATAAGATAAGGAACACACCCATTATAAAGAAATCACATTAGGATTCTCTTTTTAAGCTGTTCCTTAAAACACTAGTGCTTAGGAAATCTATTTGAGGCAGTAGCAGTCAAGGGTACCCTATGGTTAGGGTTAGGCTTAGGGTACGGCTTAGGGTACGGGTTCGGGGAGGGCTTCGGGTACGGTGTAGGGTATGGGTTAGGGTTAGGGTTAGGGTTAGTGTTAGGGTTAGGGCTCGGTTTAGGGTATTTGTTAGGATTAGGGTACGTGTTAGTGTTAGGGTAGGGGTTAGGGTTAGGGTACGCGTTAGTGTTAGGGTAGTTATTAAACCTATCCCACTCTCTAGATACCCCTTAGCACGTAAAGGAATATTATTTGGAGGTCCAGCCATGGAGAAGTGTTTAGACACTAGGATAAGATAAGGAACACACCCATTATAAAGAAATCACATTAGGATTCTCTTTTTAAGCTGTTCCTTAAAACACTAGTGCTTAGGAAATCTATTGGAGGCAGAAGCAGTCAAGGGTAGCCTAGGGTTAGGGTTAGGCTTAGGGTACGGCTTAGGGTACGGCTTACGGTACGGGTTCGGGGAGGGGTTCGTGTACGGCGGAGGGTATGGGTTAGGGTTAGGGTTTGTGTTAGTGTTAGGGTTAGGGCTCCGTTTAGGGTACGGGATAGGATTAGGGTACGTGTTAGGGTTAGAGTAGGGGTTAGGGTTAGGGTACGCGTTAGGGTTAGGGTAGTTATTAAACCTATCCGACTCTCTAGATACCCCTTAGCACGAAAAGGAATATTATTTGGGGGTCCAGCCATGGAGAAGAGTTTAGACACTAGGATAAGATAAGGAACACACCTATTATAAAGAAATCACATTAGGATTCTCTTTATAAGATGTTCCTTAAAACACTAGTGCTTAGGAAATCTATTGGAGGCAGAAGCAGTCAAGGGTAGCCTAGGGTTAGGGTTCGGCTTAGGGTACGGCTTAGGGTACGGCTTAGGGTACGGGTTCGGGGAGGGCTTCGGGTATGGCGTAGGGTATGGGTTAGGGTTAGGGTTAGGGTTAGTGTTAGGGTTAGGCCTCGGTTTAGGGTATTGGTTAGGATTAGGGTACGTGTTAGGGTTAGGGTAGGGGTTAGGGTTAGGGTACGCGTTAGTGTTAGGGTAGTTATTAAACCTATCCCACTCTCTAGATAGCCCTTAGCACGTAAAGGAATATTATTTGGAGGTCCAGCCATGGAGAAGAGTTTAGACACTAGGATAAGATAAGGAACACACCCATTATAAAGAAATCACATTAGGATTCTCTTTTTAAGCTGTTCCTTAAAACACTAGTGCTTAGGAAATCTATTGGAGGCAGAAGCAGTCAAGGGTAGCCTAGGGTTAGGGTTAGGCTTGGGGTTAGGCTTAGGGTACGGCTTAGGGTACGGGTTCGGGGAGGGGTTCGGGTACGGCGTAGGGTATGGGTTAGGGTTAGGGTTAGGGTTAGTGTTAGGGTTAGGGCTCGGTTTAGGGTACGGATTAGGATTAGGTTACGTGTTAGGGTTAGGGTAGGGGTTAGGGTTAGAGTACGCATTAGGGTGAGTGTAGTTATTAAACCTATCCCACTCTCTAGATACCCCTTAGCACGTAAAGGAATATTATTTGGGGGTCCAGCCATGGAGAAGAGTTTAGACACTAGGATAAGATAAGGAACACACCCATTATAAAGAAATCACATTAGGATTCTCTTTTTAAGCTGTTCCTTAAAACACTAGTGCTTAGGAAATCTATTGGAGGCAGAAGCAGTCAAGGGTAGCCTAAGGTTAGGTTTAGGCTTAGGTTTAGGCTTAGGGTACGGCTTAGGGTACGGGTTCGGTGAGGGCTTTGGGTACGGCGTAGGGTATCGGTTAGGGTTAGGGTTAGGGTTAGTGTTAGGGTTAGGGCTCGGTTTAGGGTACGTGTTAGGATTAGGGTACGTGTTAGGGTTAGGGTAGGGGTTAGGGTTAGGGTACGCATTAGGGTTAGGGTAGTTATTAAACCTATCCCACTCTCTAGATACCCCTTAGCACGTAAAGGAATATTATTTGGGGGTCCAGCCATGGAGAAGAGTTTAGACACTAGGATAAGATAAGGAACACACCCATTATAAAGAAATCACATTAGGATTCTCTTTTTAAGCTGTTCCTCAAAACACTAGTGCTTAGGAAATCTATTGGAGGCAGAAGCAGTCAAGGGTAGCCTAGGGTTAGGGTTAGGCTTAGGGTTAGGCTTAGGGTACGGCTTAGGGTACGGGTTCGGGGAGGGGTTCGGGTACGGCGTAGGGCATGGGTTAAGGTTAGGGTTAGGGTTAGTGTTAGGGTTAGGGCTCGGTTTAGGGTACGGGTTAGGATTAGGGTACATGTTAGGGTTAGGGTAGGGGTTAGGATTAGGGTACGCGTTAGGGTTAGGGTAGTTATTAAACTTATCCCACTCTCTAGATACACCTTAGCACGTAAAGGAATATTATGTGGGGGTCCAGCCATGGAGAAGAGTTTAGACACTAGGATAAGATAAGGAACACACCCATTATAAAGAAATCACATTAAGATTCTCTTTTTAAGCTGTTCCTTAAAACACTAGTGCTGAGGAAATCTATTGGAGGCATTAGCTGTCAATGGTAGACTAGGGTTAGTGTTAGGCTTAGGGTACGGCTTAGGGTACGGCTTAGGGTACGGGTTCGGGGAGGGCTTCGGGTACGGCGTAGGGTATGGGTTAGGGTTAGGGTTAGGAATAGTGTTAGGGTTAGGGCTCGGTTTAGGGTATTGGTTATGATTAGGTTACGTGTTATGGTTAGGGTAGGGGTTAGGGTTAGGGTACGCGTTAGTGTTAGGATGGTTATTAAACCTATCCCAATCTCTAGATACCCCTTAGCAGGTAAAGGACTATTATTTGAGGGTCCAGCAGTGGAGAAGAGTTTAGACACTAGGATAAGATAAGGAACACACCCATTATAAAGAAATCACATTAGGATTCTCTTTTTAAGCTGTTCCTTAAAACACTAGTGCTTAGGAAATCTATTTGAGGCAGTAGCAGTCAAGGGTACCCTATGGTTAGGGTTAGGCTTAGGGTACGGCTTAGGGTACGGGTTCGGGGAGGGCTTCGGGTACGGTGTAGGGTATGGGTTAGGGTTAGGGTTAGGGTTAGTGTTAGGGTTAGGGCTCGGTTTAGGGTATTGGTTAGGATTAGTGTACGTGTTAGTGTTAGGGTAGGGGTTAGGGTTAGGGTACGCGTTAGTGTTAGGGTAGTTATTAAACCTATCCCACTCTCTAGATACCCCTTAGCACGTAAAGGAATATTATTTGGAGGTCCAGCCATGGAGAAGTGTTTAGACACTAGGATAAGATAAGGAACACACCCATTATAAAGAAATCACATTAGGATTCTCTTTTTAAGCTGTTCCTTAAAACACTAGTGCTTAGGAAATCTATTGGAGGCAGAAGCAGTCAAGGGTAGCCTAGGGTTAGGGTTAGGCTTAGGGTACGGCTTAGGGTACGGCTTAGGGTACGGGTTCGGGGAGGGGTTCGTGTACGGCGGAGGGTATGGGTTAGGGTTAGGGTTTGTGTTAGTGTTAGGGTTAGGGCTCCGTTTAGGGTACGGGATAGGATTAGTGTACGTGTTAGGGTTAGAGTAGGGGTTAGGGTTAGGGTACGCGTTAGGGTTAGGGTAGTTATTAAACCTATCCGACTCTCTAGATACCCCTTAGCACGAAAAGGAATATTATTTGGGGGTCCAGCCATGGAGAAGAGTTTAGACACTAGGATAAGATAAGGAACACACCTATTATAAAGAAATCACATTAGGATTCTCTTTATAAGATGTTCCTTAAAACACTAGTGCTTAGGAAATCTATTGGAGGCAGAAGCAGTCAAGGGTAGCCTAGGGTTAGGGTTCGGCTTAGGGTACGGCTTAGGGTACGGCTTAGGGTACGGGTTCGGGGAGGGCTTCGGGTATGGCGTAGGGTATGGGTTAGGGTTAGGGTTAGGGTTAGTGTTAGGGTTAGGCCTCGGTTTAGGGTATTGGTTAGGATTAGGGTACGTGTTAGGGTTAGGGTAGGGGTTAGGGTTAGGGTACGCGTTAGTGTTAGGGTAGTTATTAAACCTATCCCACTCTCTAGATAGCCCTTAGCACGTAAAGGAATATTATTTGGAGGTCCAGCCATGGAGAAGAGTTTAGACACTAGGATAAGATAAGGAACACACCCATTATAAAGAAATCACATTAGGATTCTCTTTTTAAGCTGTTCCTTAAAACACTAGTGCTTAGGAAATCTATTGGAGGCAGAAGCAGTCAAGGGTAGCCTAGGGTTAGGGTTAGGCTTGGGGTTAGGCTTAGGGTACGGCTTAGGGTACGGGTTCGGGGAGGGCTTCGGGTACGGCGTAGGGTATGGGTTAGGGTTAGGGTTAGGGTTAGTGTTAGGGTTAGGGCTCGGTTTAGGGTACGGATTAGGATTAGGTTACGTGTTAGGGTTAGGGTAGGGGTTAGGGTTAGAGTACGCATTAGGGTGAGGGTAGTTATTAAACCTATCCCACTCTCTAGATACCCCTTAGCACGTAAAGGAATATTATTTGGGGGTCCAGCTATGGAGAAGAGTTTAGACACTAGGATAAGATAAGGAACACACCCATTATAAAGAAATCACATTAGGATTCTCTTTTTAAGCTGTTCCTTAAAACACTAGTGCTTAGGAAATCTATTGGAGGCAGAAGCAGTCAAGGGTAGCCTAAGGTTAGGTTTAGGCTTAGGTTTAGGCTTAGGGTACGGCTTAGGGTACGGGTTCGGTGAGGGCTTTGGGTACGGCGTAGGGTATCGGTTAGGGTTAGGGTTAGGGTTAGTGTTAGGGTTAGGGCTCGGTTTAGGGTACGTGTTAGGATTAGGGTACGTGTTAGGGTTAGGGTAGGGGTTAGGGTTAGGGTACGCATTAGGGTTAGGGTAGTTATTAAACCTATCCCACTCTCTAGATACCCCTTAGCACGTAAAGGAGTATTATTTGGGGGTCCAGCCATGGAGAAGAGTTTAGACACTAGGATAAGATAAGGAACACACCCATTATAAAGAAATCACATTAGGATTCTCTTTTTAAGCTGTTCCTCAAAACACTAGTGCTTAGGAAATCTATTGGAGGCAGAAGCAGTCAAGGGTAGCCTAGGGTTAGGGTTATGCTTAGGGTACGGCTTAGGGTACGGCTTAGGGTACGGGTTCGGGGAGGGCTTCGGGTACGGCGTAGGGTATGGGTTAGGGTTAGGGTTAGGAATAGTGTTAGGGTTAGGGCTCGGTTTAGGGTATTGGTTAGGATTAGGTTACATGTTAGGGTTAGGGTAGGGGTTAGGGTTAGGGTACGCGTTAGTGTTAGGATGGTTATTAAACCTATCCCAATCTCTAGATACCCCTTAGCAGGTAAAGGACTATTATTTGAGGGTCCAGCAGTGGAGAAGAGTTTAGACACTAGGATAAGATAAGGAACACACCCATTATAAAGAAATCACATTAGGATTCTCTTTTTAAGCTGTTCCTTAAAACACTAGTGCTTAGGAAATCTATTTGAGGCAGTAGCAGTCAAGGGTACCCTATGGTTAGGGTTAGGCTTAGGGTACGGCTTAGGGTACGGGTTCGGGGAGGGCTTCGGGTACGGTGTAGGGTATGGGTTAGGGTTAGGGTTAGGGTTAGTGTTAGGGTTAGGGCTCGGTTTAGGGTATTTGTTAGGATTAGGGTACGTGTTAGTGTTAGGGTAGGGGTTAGGGTTAGGGTACGCGTTAGTGTTAGGGTAGTTATTAAACCTATCCCACTCTCTAGATACCCCTTAGCACGTAAAGGAATATTATTTGGAGGTCCAGCCATGGAGAAGTGTTTAGACACTAGGATAAGATAAGGAACACACCCATTATAAAGAAATCACATTAGGATTCTCTTTTTAAGCTGTTCCTTAAAACACTAGTGCTTAGGAAATCTATTGGAGGCAGAAGCAGTCAAGGGTAGCCTAGGGTTAGGGTTAGGCTTAGGGTACGGCTTAGGGTACGGCTTACGGTACGGGTTCGGGGAGGGGTTCGTGTACGGCGGAGGGTATGGGTTAGGGTTAGGGTTTGTGTTAGTGTTAGGGTTAGGGCTCCGTTTAGGGTACGGGATAGGATTAGGGTACGTGTTAGGGTTAGAGTAGGGGTTAGGGTTAGGGTACGCGTTAGGGTTAGGGTAGTTATTAAACCTATCCGACTCTCTAGATACCCCTTAGCACGAAAAGGAATATTATTTGGGGGTCCAGCCATGGAGAAGAGTTTAGACACTAGGATAAGATAAGGAACACACCTATTATAAAGAAATCACATTAGGATTCTCTTTATAAGATGTTCCTTAAAACACTAGTGCTTAGGAAATCTATTGGAGGCAGAAGCAGTCAAGGGTAGCCTAGGGTTAGGGTTCGGCTTAGGGTACGGCTTAGGGTACGGCTTAGGGTACGGGTTCGGGGAGGGCTTCGGGTATGGCGTAGGGTATGGGTTAGGGTTAGGGTTAGGGTTAGTGTTAGGGTTAGGCCTCGGTTTAGGGTATTGGTTAGGATTAGGGTACGTGTTAGGGTTAGGGTAGGGGTTAGGGTTAGGGTACGCGTTAGTGTTAGGGTAGTTATTAAACCTATCCCACTCTCTAGATAGCCCTTAGCACGTAAAGGAATATTATTTGGAGGTCCAGCCATGGAGAAGAGTTTAGACACTAGGATAAGATAAGGAACACACCCATTATAAAGAAATCACATTAGGATTCTCTTTTTAAGCTGTTCCTTAAAACACTAGTGCTTAGGAAATCTATTGGAGGCAGAAGCAGTCAAGGGTAGCCTAGGGTTAGGGTTAGGCTTGGGGTTAGGCTTAGGGTACGGCTTAGGGTACGGGTTCGGGGAGGGGTTCGGGTACGGCGTAGGGTATGGGTTAGGGTTAGGGTTAGGGTTAGTGTTAGGGTTAGGGCTCGGTTTAGGGTACGGATTAGGATTAGGTTACGTGTTAGGGTTAGGGTAGGGGTTAGGGTTAGAGTACGCATTAGGGTGAGTGTAGTTATTAAACCTATCCCACTCTCTAGATACCCCTTAGCACGTAAAGGAATATTATTTGGGGGTCCAGCCATGGAGAAGAGTTTAGACACTAGGATAAGATAAGGAACACACCCATTATAAAGAAATCACATTAGGATTCTCTTTTTAAGCTGTTCCTTAAAACACTAGTGCTTAGGAAATCTATTGGAGGCAGAAGCAGTCAAGGGTAGCCTAAGGTTAGGTTTAGGCTTAGGTTTAGGCTTAGGGTACGGCTTAGGGTACGGGTTCGGTGAGGGCTTTGGGTACGGCGTAGGGTATCGGTTAGGGTTAGGGTTAGGGTTAGTGTTAGGGTTAGGGCTCGGTTTAGGGTACGTGTTAGGATTAGGGTACGTGTTAGGGTTAGGGTAGGGGTTAGGGTTAGGGTACGCATTAGGGTTAGGGTAGTTATTAAACCTATCCCACTCTCTAGATACCCCTTAGCACGTAAAGGAATATTATTTGGGGGTCCAGCCATGGAGAAGAGTTTAGACACTAGGATAAGATAAGGAACACACCCATTATAAAGAAATCACATTAGGATTCTCTTTTTAAGCTGTTCCTCAAAACACTAGTGCTTAGGAAATCTATTGGAGGCAGAAGCAGTCAAGGGTAGCCTAGGGTTAGGGTTAGGCTTAGGGTTAGGCTTAGGGTACGGCTTAGGGTACGGGTTCGGGGAGGGGTTCGGGTACGGCGTAGGGCATGGGTTAAGGTTAGGGTTAGGGTTAGTGTTAGGGTTAGGGCTCGGTTTAGGGTACGGGTTAGGATTAGGGTACATGTTAGGGTTAGGGTAGGGGTTAGGATTAGGGTACGCGTTAGGGTTAGGGTAGTTATTAAACTTATCCCACTCTCTAGATACACCTTAGCACGTAAAGGAATATTATGTGGGGGTCCAGCCATGGAGAAGAGTTTAGACACTAGGATAAGATAAGGAACACACCCATTATAAAGAAATCACATTAAGATTCTCTTTTTAAGCTGTTCCTTAAAACACTAGTGCTGAGGAAATCTATTGGAGGCATTAGCTGTCAATGGTAGACTAGGGTTAGTGTTAGGCTTAGGGTACGGCTTAGGGTACGGCTTAGGGTACGGGTTCGGGGAGGGCTTCGGGTACGGCGTAGGGTATGGGTTAGGGTTAGGGTTAGGAATAGTGTTAGGGTTAGGGCTCGGTTTAGGGTATTGGTTATGATTAGGTTACGTGTTATGGTTAGGGTAGGGGTTAGGGTTAGGGTACGCGTTAGTGTTAGGATGGTTATTAAACCTATCCCAATCTCTAGATACCCCTTAGCAGGTAAAGGACTATTATTTGAGGGTCCAGCAGTGGAGAAGAGTTTAGACACTAGGATAAGATAAGGAACACACCCATTATAAAGAAATCACATTAGGATTCTCTTTTTAAGCTGTTCCTTAAAACACTAGTGCTTAGGAAATCTATTTGAGGCAGTAGCAGTCAAGGGTACCCTATGGTTAGGGTTAGGCTTAGGGTACGGCTTAGGGTACGGGTTCGGGGAGGGCTTCGGGTACGGTGTAGGGTATGGGTTAGGGTTAGGGTTAGGGTTAGTGTTAGGGTTAGGGCTCGGTTTAGGGTATTGGTTAGGATTAGGGTACGTGTTAGTGTTAGGGTAGGGGTTAGGGTTAGGGTACGCGTTAGTGTTAGGGTAGTTATTAAACCTATCCCACTCTCTAGATACCCCTTAGCACGTAAAGGAATATTATTTGGAGGTCCAGCCATGGAGAAGTGTTTAGACACTAGGATAAGATAAGGAACACACCCATTATAAAGAAATCACATTAGGATTCTCTTTTTAAGCTGTTCCTTAAAACACTAGTGCTTAGGAAATCTATTGGAGGCAGAAGCAGTCAAGGGTAGCCTAGGGTTAGGGTTAGGCTTAGGGTACGGCTTAGGGTACGGCTTAGGGTACGGGTTCGGGGAGGGGTTCGTGTACGGCGGAGGGTATGGGTTAGGGTTAGGGTTTGTGTTAGTGTTAGGGTTAGGGCTCCGTTTAGGGTACGGGATAGGATTAGTGTACGTGTTAGGGTTAGAGTAGGGGTTAGGGTTAGGGTACGCGTTAGGGTTAGGGTAGTTATTAAACCTATCCGACTCTCTAGATACCCCTTAGCACGAAAAGGAATATTATTTGGGGGTCCAGCCATGGAGAAGAGTTTAGACACTAGGATAAGATAAGGAACACACCTATTATAAAGAAATCACATTAGGATTCTCTTTATAAGATGTTCCTTAAAACACTAGTGCTTAGGAAATCTATTGGAGGCAGAAGCAGTCAAGGGTAGCCTAGGGTTAGGGTTCGGCTTAGGGTACGGCTTAGGGTACGGCTTAGGGTACGGGTTCGGGGAGGGCTTCGGGTACGGCGTAGGGCATGGGTTAAGGTTAGGGTTAGGGTTAGTGTTAGGGTTAGGGCTCGGTTTAGGGTACGGGTTAGGATTAGGGTACATGTTAGGGTTAGGGTAGGGGTTAGGATTAGGGTACGCGTTAGGGTTAGGGTAGTTATTAAACTTATCCCACTCTCTAGATACACCTTAGCACGTAAAGGAATATTATGTGGGGGTCCAGCCATGGAGAAGAGTTTAGACACTAGGATAAGATAAGGAACACACCCATTATAAAGAAATCACATTAAGATTCTCTTTTTAAGCTGTTCCTTAAAACACTAGTGCTGAGGAAATCTATTGGAGGCATTAGCTGTCAATGGTAGACTAGGGTTAGTGTTAGGCTTAGGGTACGGCTTAGGGTACGGCTTAGGGTACGGGTTCGGGGAGGGCTTCGGGTACGGCGTAGGGTATGGGTTAGGGTTAGGGTTAGGAATAGTGTTAGGGTTAGGGCTCGGTTTAGGGTATTGGTTATGATTAGGTTACGTGTTATGGTTAGGGTAGGGGTTAGGGTTAGGGTACGCGTTAGTGTTAGGATGGTTATTAAACCTATCCCAATCTCTAGATACCCCTTAGCAGGTAAAGGACTATTATTTGAGGGTCCAGCAGTGGAGAAGAGTTTAGACACTAGGATAAGATAAGGAACACACCCATTATAAAGAAATCACATTAGGATTCTCTTTTTAAGCTGTTCCTTAAAACACTAGTGCTTAGGAAATCTATTTGAGGCAGTAGCAGTCAAGGGTACCCTATGGTTAGGGTTAGGCTTAGGGTACGGCTTAGGGTACGGGTTCGGGGAGGGCTTCGGGTACGGTGTAGGGTATGGGTTAGGGTTAGGGTTAGGGTTAGTGTTAGGGTTAGGGCTCGGTTTAGGGTATTGGTTAGGATTAGGGTACGTGTTAGTGTTAGGGTAGGGGTTAGGGTTAGGGTACGCGTTAGTGTTAGGGTAGTTATTAAACCTATCCCACTCTCTAGATACCCCTTAGCACGTAAAGGAATATTATTTGGAGGTCCAGCCATGGAGAAGTGTTTAGACACTAGGATAAGATAAGGAACACACCCATTATAAAGAAATCACATTAGGATTCTCTTTTTAAGCTGTTCCTTAAAACACTAGTGCTTAGGAAATCTATTGGAGGCAGAAGCAGTCAAGGGTAGCCTAGGGTTAGGGTTAGGCTTAGGGTACGGCTTAGGGTACGGCTTAGGGTACGGGTTCGGGGAGGGGTTCGTGTACGGCGGAGGGTATGGGTTAGGGTTAGGGTTTGTGTTAGTGTTAGGGTTAGGGCTCCGTTTAGGGTACGGGATAGGATTAGTGTACGTGTTAGGGTTAGAGTAGGGGTTAGGGTTAGGGTACGCGTTAGGGTTAGGGTAGTTATTAAACCTATCCGACTCTCTAGATACCCCTTAGCACGAAAAGGAATATTATTTGGGGGTCCAGCCATGGAGAAGAGTTTAGACACTAGGATAAGATAAGGAACACACCTATTATAAAGAAATCACATTAGGATTCTCTTTATAAGATGTTCCTTAAAACACTAGTGCTTAGGAAATCTATTGGAGGCAGAAGCAGTCAAGGGTAGCCTAGGGTTAGGGTTCGGCTTAGGGTACGGCTTAGGGTACGGCTTAGGGTACGGGTTCGGGGAGGGCTTCGGGTATGGCGTAGGGTATGGGTTAGGGTTAGGGTTAGGGTTAGTGTTAGGGTTAGGCCTCGGTTTAGGGTATTGGTTAGGATTAGGGTACGTGTTAGGGTTAGGGTAGGGGTTAGGGTTAGGGTACGCGTTAGTGTTAGGGTAGTTATTAAACCTATCCCACTCTCTAGATAGCCCTTAGCACGTAAAGGAATATTATTTGGAGGTCCAGCCATGGAGAAGAGTTTAGACACTAGGATAAGATAAGGAACACACCCATTATAAAGAAATCACATTAGGATTCTCTTTTTAAGCTGTTCCTTAAAACACTAGTGCTTAGGAAATCTATTGGAGGCAGAAGCAGTCAAGGGTAGCCTAGGGTTAGGGTTAGGCTTGGGGTTAGGCTTAGGGTACGGCTTAGGGTACGGGTTCGGGGAGGGCTTCGGGTACGGCGTAGGGTATGGGTTAGGGTTAGGGTTAGGGTTAGTGTTAGGGTTAGGGCTCGGTTTAGGGTACGGATTAGGATTAGGTTACGTGTTAGGGTTAGGGTAGGGGTTAGGGTTAGAGTACGCATTAGGGTGAGGGTAGTTATTAAACCTATCCCACTCTCTAGATACCCCTTAGCACGTAAAGGAATATTATTTGGGGGTCCAGCCATGGAGAAGAGTTTAGACACTAGGATAAGATAAGGAACACACCCATTATAAAGAAATCACATTAGGATTCTCTTTTTAAGCTGTTCCTTAAAACACTAGTGCTTAGGAAATCTATTGGAGGCAGAAGCAGTCAAGGGTAGCCTAAGGTTAGGTTTAGGCTTAGGTTTAGGCTTAGGGTACGGCTTAGGGTACGGGTTCGGTGAGGGCTTTGGGTACGGCGTAGGGTATCGGTTAGGGTTAGGGTTAGGGTTAGTGTTAGGGTTAGGGCTCGGTTTAGGGTACGTGTTAGGATTAGGGTACGTGTTAGGGTTAGGGTAGGGGTTAGGGTTAGGGTACGCATTAGGGTTAGGGTAGTTATTAAACCTATCCCACTCTCTAGATACCCCTTAGCACGTAAAGGAGTATTATTTGGGGGTCCAGCCATGGAGAAGAGTTTAGACACTAGGATAAGATAAGGAACACACCCATTATAAAGAAATCACATTAGGATTCTCTTTTTAAGCTGTTCCTCAAAACACTAGTGCTTAGGAAATCTATTGGAGGCAGAAGCAGTCAAGGGTAGCCTAGGGTTAGGGTTAGGCTTAGGGTTAGGCTTAGGGTACGGCTTAGGGTACGGGTTCGGGGAGGGGTTCGGGTACGGCGTAGGGCATGGGTTAAGGTTAGGGTTAGGGTTAGTGTTAGGGTTAGGGCTCGGTTTAGGGTACGGCTTAGGATTAGGGTACATGTTAGGGTTAGGGTAGGGGTTAGGATTAGGGTACGCGTTAGGGTTAGGGTAGTTATTAAACTTATCCCACTCTCTAGATACACCTTAGCACGTAAAGGAATATTATGTGGGGGTCCAGCCATGGAGAAGAGTTTAGACACTAGGATAAGATAAGGAACACACCCATTATAAAGAAATCACATTAAGATTCTCTTTTTAAGCTGTTCCTTAAAACACTAGTGCTGAGGAAATCTATTGGAGGCATTAGCTGTCAATGGTAGACTAGGGTTAGTGTTAGGCTTAGGGTACGGCTTAGGGTACGGCTTAGGGTACGGGTTCGGGGAGGGCTTCGGGTACGGCGTAGGGTATGGGTTAGGGTTAGGGTTAGGAATAGTGTTAGGGTTAGGGCTCGGTTTAGGGTATTGGTTAGGATTAGGTTACGTGTTAGGGTTAGGGTAGGGGTTAGGGTTAGGGTACGCGTTAGTGTTAGGATGGTTATTAAACCTATCCCAATCTCTAGATACCCCTTAGCAGGTAAAGGACTATTATTTGAGGGTCCAGCAGTGGAGAAGAGTTTAGACACTAGGATAAGATAAGGAACACACCCATTATAAAGAAATCACATTAGGATTCTCTTTTTAAGCTGTTCCTTAAAACACTAGTGCTTAGGAAATCTATTTGAGGCAGTAGCAGTCAAGGGTACCCTATGGTTAGGGTTAGGCTTAGGGTACGGCTTAGGGTACGGGTTCGGGGAGGGCTTCGGGTACGGTGTAGGGTATGGGTTAGGGTTAGGGTTACGGTTAGTGTTAGGGTTAGGGCTCAGTTTAGGGTATTGGTTGGGATTAGAGTACGTGTTAGTGTTAGGGTAGGGGTTAGGGTTAGGGTTCGCGTTAGTGTTAGGGTAGTTATTAAACCTATCCCACTCTCTAGATACCCCTTAGCACGTAAAGGAATATTATTTGGAGGTCCAGCCATGGAGAAGAGTTTAGACACTAGTATAAGATAAGGAACACACCCATTATAAAGAAATCACATTAGGATTCTGTTTTTAAGCTGTTCCTTAAAACACTAGTGCTTAAGAAATCTATTGGAGCCAGAAGCAGTCAAGGGTAGCGTAGGGTTAGGGTTAGGCTTAGGGTACGGCTTAGGGTACGGGTTCGGGGAGGGCTTCGGGTACGGCGTAGGGTATGGGTTAGGGTTAGAGTTAGGGTTAGTGTTAGTGTTAGGGCTCGGTTTAGGGTACGGGTTAGGATTAGTGTACGTGTTAGGGTTAGGGTAGGGGTTAGGGTTAGGGTACACGTTAGGGTTAGGGCAGTTATTAAACCTATCCCACTCTCTAGATACCCCGTAGCACGTAAAACCATATTATTTGGGGGTCCATCCATGGAGAAGATCTTAGACACTAAGATAATATAAGGAACACACCCATTATAAAGAAATCACATTAGGATTCGCTTTTTAAGCTGTTCCTTAAAACACTAGTGCTTAGGAAATCTATTGGAGGCAGAAGCAGTCAAGGGTAGCCTAGGGTTAGGGTTAGGCTTGGGGTTAGGCTTAGGGTACAGTTTAGGGTACGGGTTCGGAGAGGGCTTCGGGTACGGCGTAGGGTATGGGTTAGGGTTAGTGTTAGGGTTAGTGTTAGGGTTAGGGCTCCGTTTAGAGTACGGGTTAGGATTAGGTTAGGTGTTAGGGTTAGGGTAGGGGTTAGGGTTAGGTTACGCATTAGAGTTAGGGTAGTTATTAAACCTATCCCACACTCTAGATACCACTTAGCACGTAAAGGAATATTATTTGGGGGTCCAGCCATGGAGAAGAGTTTAGACACTAGGATAAGATAAGGAACACACCCATTATAAAGAAATCACTTTAGGATTCACTTTTAAAGCTGTTCCTTAAAACACTAGTGCTTAGGAAATCTATTGGAGGCAGAAGCAGTCAAGGGTAGCCTAGGGTTAGGGTTAGGCTTAGGGTACGGCTTAGGGTACGGCTTAGGGTTCCGGTTCGGGGAGGGGTTCGTGTACGGCGGAGGGTATGTGTTAGGTTTAGGGTTTGGGTTAGTGTTAGGGTTAGGGCTCCTTTTAGGGTACGGGATAGGATTAGGGTACGTCTTAGGGTTAGAGTAGGGGTTAGGGTTAGGGTACGCGTTAGGGTTAGGGTAGTTATTAAACCTATCCCACTCTCTAGATACCCCTTAGCACGTAAAGGAATATTATTTGGGGGTCCAGCCATGGAGAAGTGTTTAGACACTAGGATAAGATAAGGAACACACCGATTATAAAGAAATCACATTAGGATACTCTTTATAAGCTGTTCCTTAAAACACTAGTGCTTAGGAAATCTATTGGAGGCAGAAGCAGTCAAGGGTAGCCTAGGGTTAGGGTTAGGCTTAGGGTACGGCTTAGGGTACGGGTTCGGGGAGGGGTTTGGGTACGGCGTAGGGTATGGGTTAGGGTTAGGGTTAGGGTTAATGTTAGGGTTAGGGCTCGGTTTAGGGTACGGGTTAGGATAAGGGTACATGTTAGGGTTAGGGTAGGGTTTAGGGTTAGGGTACGCGTTAGTGTTAGGGTAGTTATTAAACGTATCCCACTCTCTAGATACACCTTAGCACGTAAAGGAATATTATTTGATGGTCCAGCCATGGAGAAGAGTTTAGACACTAGGATAAGTTAAGGAACACACCCATTATAAAGAAATCACAGTAGGATTCTCTTTTTAAGCTGTTCCTTAAAACACTAGTGCTTAGGAAATCTATTGGAGGCAGAAGCAGTCAAGGGTAGCCTAGGGTTAGGGTTAGGCTTAGGGTACGGCTTAGGGTATGGCTTAGGGTACGGGTTCGGGGAGGGTTTCGAGTACGGCGTAGGGTATGGGTTAGGGTTAGGGTTAGGGTTAGTGTTAGGGTTAGGGCTCGGTTTAGGGTACGGGTTAGGATTAGGGTACGTGTTAGTGTTAGGGTAGGTGTTAGGGTTAGGGTTAGGGTTAGGGTTAGGGTTAGGGTACTCGTTAGGTTTAGGGTAGTTATTAAACCTATCCCAGTCTCTAGATACACCTTAGCACGTAAAGGAATATTATTTGGGGGTCCAGCCATGGAGAAGAGTTTAGACACTAGGATAAGATAAGGAACACACCCATTATAAAGAAATCACATTAGGATTCTCTTTTTAAGCTGTTCCTTAAAACACTAGTGCTTAGGAAATCTCGTGGAGGCAGAAGCAGTCAAGGGTAGCCTAGGGTTAGGGTTAGGCTTAGGGTACGGCTTAGGGTACGGCTTAGGGTACGGGTTCGGGGAGGGCTTCTGGTACGGCGTAGGGTATGGGTTAGGGTTAGGGTTAGGGTTAGTGTTAGGGTTAGGGCTCGGTTTAGGGTATTGGTTAGGATTAGGGTACGTGTTAGGGTTAGGGTAGGGGTTAGGGTTAGGGTACGCGTTAGTGTTAGGGTACTTATTAAACCTATCCCACACTCTAGATACCCCTTAGCACGTAAAGGAATATTAATTGGAGGTCCAGCCATGGAGAAGGGTTTAGACACTAGGGTAAGATAAGGAACACACCCATTATAAAGAAATCACATTAGGATTCTCTTTTTAAGCTGTTCCTTAAAACACTAGTGCTTAGGAAATCTATTGGAGGCAGAAGCAGTCAAGGGTAGCCTAGGGTTAGGGTTCGGCTTAGGGTACGGCTTAGGGTACGGCTTAGGGTACGGGTTCGGGGAGGGCTTCGGGTATGGCGTAGGGTATGGGTTAGGGTTAGGGTTAGGGTTAGTGTTAGGGTTAGGCCTCGGTTTAGGGTATTGGTTAGGATTAGGGTACGTGTTAGGGTTAGGGTAGGGGTTAGGGTTAGGGTACGCGTTAGTGTTAGGGTAGTTATTAAACCTATCCCACTCTCTAGATAGCCCTTAGCACGTAAAGGAATATTATTTGGAGGTCCAGCCATGGAGAAGAGTTTAGACACTAGGATAAGATAAGGAACACACCCATTATGAAGAAATCACTTTAGGATTCTCTTTTTAAGCTGTTCCTTAAAACACTAGTGCTTAGGAAATCTATTGGAGGCAGAAGCAGTCAAGGGTAGCCTAGGGTTAGGGTTAGGCTTGGGGTTAGGCTTAGGGTACGGCTTAGGGTACGGGTTCGGGGAGGGGTTCGGGTACGGCGTACGGTATGGGTTAGGGTTAGGGTTAGGGTTAGTGTTAGGGTTAGGGCTCGGTTTAGGGTACGGATTAGGATTAGGTTACGTGTTAGGGTTAGGGTAGGGGTTAGGGTTAGAGTACGCATTAGGGTGAGGGTAGTTATTAAACCTATCCCACTCTCTAGATACCCCTTAGCACGTAAAGGAATATTATTTGGGGGTCCAGCCATGGAGAAGAGTTTAGACACTAGGATAAGATAAGGAACACACCCATTATAAAGAAATCACATTAGGATTCTCTTTTTAAGCTGTTCCTCAAAACACTAGTGCTTAGGAAATCTATTGGAGGCAGAAGCAGTCAAGGGTAGCCTAGGGTTAGGGTTAGGCTTAGGGTTAGGCTTAGGGTACGGCTTAGGGTACGGGTTCGGGGAGGGGTTCGGGTACGGCGTAGGGTATGGGTTAGGGTTAGGGTTAGGGTTAGGGTTAGGGTTAGGGCTCGGTTTAGGGTATTGGTTAGGATTAGGTTACGTGTTAGGGTTAGGGTAGGGGTTAGGGTTAGGGTATGCGTTAGAGTTAAGGTAGTTATTAAACCTATCCCACTCTCTAGATACACCTTAGCACGTAAAGGAATATTATTTGGGGGTCCAGCCATGGAGAAGAGTTTAGACACTAGGATAAGATAAGGAACACACTCATTATAAAGAAATCACATTAGGATTCTCTTTTTAAGCTGTTCCTTAAAACACTAGTGCTAAGGAAATCTATTGGAGGCAGAAGCAGTCAAGGGTAGCCTAGGGTTAGGGTTAGGCTTAGGGTACGGCTTAGGGTACGGCTTAGGGTACGGGTTCGGGGAGGGCTTCGGGTACGGCGAAGGGTATGGGTTAGGGTTAGGGTTAGGGTTGGTGTTAGGGTTAGGGCTCGGTTTAGGTTATTGGTTAGGATTAGAGTACGTGTTAGGGTTAGGGTAGGGGTTAGGGTTAGGGTACGCATTAGTGTTAGGGTAGTTATTAAACCTATCCCACTCTCTAGATACCAGTTAGCACATAAAGGAATATTATTTGGAGGTCCAGCCATGGAGAAGAGTTTAGACACTAGGATAAGATAAGGAACACACCCATTATAAAGAAATCACATTAGGATTCTCTTTTTAAGCTGTTCCTTAAAACACTAGTGCTTAGGAAATCTATTGGTGGCAGAAGCAGTCAAGGGTAGCCTAGGGTTAGGGTTAGGCTTAGGGTACGGCTTAGGGTACGGGTTCGGGGAGGGGTTCGGGTACGGCGTAGGGAATGGGTTAGGGTTAGGGTTAGTGTTAGGTTTAGGGCTCGGTTTAGGGTACGGATTAGGATTAGGGTACATGTTAGGGTTAGGGTAGGGGTTAGGATTAGGGTACGCGTTAGGGTTAGGGTAGTTATTAAACTTATCCCACTCTCTAGATACACCTTAGCACGTAAAGGAATATTATGTGGGGGTCCAGCCATGGAGAAGAGTTTAGACACTAGGATAAGATAAGGAACACACCCATTATAAAGAAATCACATTAAGATTCTCTTTTTAAGCTGTTCCTTAAAACACTAGTGCTGAGGAAATCTATTGGAGGCATTAGCTGTCAATGGTAGACTAGGGTTAGTGTTAGGCTTAGGGTACGGCTTAGGGTACGGCTTAGGGTACGGGTTCGGGGAGGGCTTCGGGTACGGCGTAGGGTATGGGTTAGGGTTAGGGTTAGGAATAGTGTTAGGGTTAGGGCTCGGTTTAGGGTATTGGTTAGGATTAGGTTACGTGTTAGGGTTAGTGTAGGGGTTAGGGTTAGGGTACGCGTTAGTGTTAGGATGGTTATTAAACCTATCCCAATCTCTAGATACCCCTTAGCAGGTAAAGGACTATTATTTGAGGGTCCAGCAGTGGAGAAGAGTTTAGACACTAGGATAAGATAAGGAACACACCCATTATAAAGAAATCACATTAGGATTCTCTTTTTAAGCTGTTCCTTAAAACACTAGTGCTTAGGAAATCTATTTGAGGCAGTAGCAGTCAAGGGTACCCTATGGTTAGGGTTAGGCTTAGGGTACGGCTTAGGGTACGGGTTCGGGGAGGGCTTCGGGTACGGTGTAGGGTATGGGTTAGGGTTAGGGTTAGGGTTAGTGTTAGGGTTAGGGCTCAGTTTAGGGTATTGGTTGGGATTAGAGTACGTGTTAGTGTTAGGGTAGGGGTTAGGGTTAGGGTTCGCGTTAGTGTTAGGGTAGTTATTAAACCTATCCCACTCTCTAGATACCCCTTAGCACGTAAAGGAATATTATTTGGAGGTCCAGCCATTGAGAAGAGTTTAGACACTAGTATAAGATAAGGAACACACCCATTATAAAGAAATCACATTAGGATTCTCTTTTTAAGCTGTTCCTTAAAACACTAGTGCTTAAGAAATCTATTGGAGCCAGAAGCAGTCAAGGGTAGCGTAGGGTTAGGGTTAGGCTTAGGGTACGGCTTAGGGTACGGGTTCGGAGAGGGCTTCGGGTACGGCGTAGGGTATGGGTTAGGGTTAGAGTTAGGGTTAGTGTTAGTGTTAGGGCTCGGTTTAGGGTACGGGTTAGGATTAGTGTACGTGTTAGGGTTAGGGTAGGGGTTAGGGTTAGGGTACACGTTAGGGTTAGGGCAGTTATTAAACCTATCCCACTCTCTAGATACCCCGTAGCACGTAAAACCATATTATTTGGGGGTCCATCCATGGAGAAGATCTTAGACACTAAGATAATATAAGGAACACACCCATTATAAAGAAATCACATTAGGATTCGCTTTTTAAGCTGTTCCTTAAAACACTAGTGCTTAGGAAATCTATTGGAGGCAGAAGCAGTCAAGGGTAGCCTAGGGTTAGGGTTAGGCTTGGGGTTAGGCTTAGGGTACAGTTTAGGGTACGGGTTCGGAGAGGGCTTCGGGTACGGCGTAGGGTATGGGTTAGGGTTAGTGTTAGGGTTAGTGTTAGGGTTAGGGCTCCGTTTAGAGTACGGGTTAGGATTAGGTTAGGTGTTAGGGTTAGGGTAGGGGTTAGGGTTAGGTTACGCATTAGAGTTAGGGTAGTTATTAAACCTATCCCACACTCTAGATACCCCTTAGCACGTAAAGGAATATTATTTGGGGGTCCAGCCATGGAGAAGAGTTTAGACACTAGGAGAAGATAAGGAACACACCCATTATAAAGAAATCACATTAGGATTCACTTTTTAAGCTGTTCCTTAAAACACTAGTGCTTAGGAAATCTATTGGAGGCAGAAGCAGTCAAGGGTACCCTAGAATTAGGGTTAGGCTTAGGGTACGGCTTAGGGTACGGCTTAGGGTACGGGTTCGGGGAGGGGTTCGTGTACGGCGGAGGGTATGTGTTACGTTTAGGGTTTGGGTTAGTGTTAGGGTTAGGGCTCCTTTTAGGGTACGGGATAGGATTAGGGTACGTCTTAGGGTTAGAGTAGGGGTTAGGGTTAGGGTACGCGTTAGGGTTAGGGTAGTTATTAAACCTATCCCACTCTCTAGATACCCCTTAGCACGTAAAGGAATATTATTTGGGGGTCCAGCCATGGAGAAGTGTTTAGACACTAGGATAAGATAAGGAACACACCGATTATAAAGAAATCACATTAGGATACTCTTTATAAGCTGTTCCTTAAAACACTAGTGCTTAGGAAATCTATTGGAGGCCGAAGCAGTCAAGGGTAGCCTAGGGTTAGGGTTAGGCTTAGGGTACGGCTTAGGGTACGGGTTCGGGGAGGGGTTTGGGTACGGCGTAGGGTATGGGTTAGGGTTAGGGTTAGGGTTAATGTTAGGGTTAGGGCTCGGTTTAGGGTACGGGTTAGGATAAGGGTACATGTTAGGGTTAGGGTAGGGTTTAGGGTTAGGGTACGCGTTAGTGTTAGGGTAGTTATTAAACGTATCCCACTCTCTAGATACACCTTAGCACGTAAAGGAATATTATTTGATGGTCCAGCCATGGAGAAGAGTTTAGACACTAGGATAAGTTAAGGAACACACCCATTATAAAGAAATCACATTAGGATTCTCTTTTTAAGCTGTTCCTTAAAACACTAGTGCTTAGGAAATCTATTGGAGGCAGAAGCAGTCAAGGGTAGCCTAGGGTTAGGGTTAGGCTTAGGGTACGGCTTAGGGTACGGCTTAGGGTACGGGTTCGTGGAGGGCTTCGGGTACGGCGTAGGGTATGGGTTAGGGTTAGGGTGAGTGTTAGGGTTAGGGCTCGGTTTAGGGTATTGGTTAGGATTAGGGTACGTGTTAGTGTTAGGGTAGGGGTTAGGGTTAGGGTACGCGTTAGTGTTAGGGTAGTTATTAAACCTATCCCACTCTCTAGATACCTCTTAGCACGTAAAGGAATATTATTTGGAGTTCCAGCCATGGAGAAGGGTTTAGACAGTAGGATAAGATAAGGAACACACCCATTATAAAGAAATCACATTAGGATTCTCTTTTTAAGCTGTTCCTTAAAACACTAGTGCTTAGGAAATCTATTGGAGGCAGAAGCAGTCAAGGGTAGCCTAGGGTTAGGGTTATGCTTAGGGTACGGCTTAGGGTACGGCTTAGGGTACGGGTTCGGGGAGGGTTTCGAGTACGGCGTAGGGTATGGGTTAGGGTTAGGGTTAGGGTTAGTGTTAGGGTTAGGGCTCGGTTTAGGGTACGGGTTAGGATTAGGGTACGTGTTAGTGTTAGGGTAGGTGTTAGGGTTAGGGTTAGGGTTAGGGTTAGGGTTAGGGTATTCGTTAGGGTTAGGGTAGTTATTAAACCTATCCCAGTCTCTAGATACACCTTAGCACGTAAAGGAATATTATTTGGGGGTCCAGCCATGGAGAAGAGTTTAGACACTAGGATAAGATAAGGAACACACCCATTATAAAGAAATCACATTAGGATTCTCTTTTTAAGCTGTTCCTTAAAACACTAGTGCTTAGGAAATCTCTTGGAGGCAGAAGCAGTCAAGGGTAGCCTAGGGTTAGGGTTAGGCTTAGGGTACGGCTTAGGGTACGGCTTAGGGTACGGGTTCGGGGAGGGCTTCTGGTACGGCGTAGGGTATGGGTTAGGGTTAGGGTTAGGGTTAGTGTTAGGGTTAGGGCTCGGTTTAGGGTATTTGTTAGGATTAGGGTACGTGTTAGTGTTAGGGTAGGGGTTAGGGTTAGGGTACGCGTTAGTGTTAGGGTAGTTATTAAACCTATCCCACTCTCTAGATACCCCTTAGCACGTAAAGGAATATTATTTGGAGGTCCAGCCATGGAGAAGTGTTTAGACACTAGGATAAGATAAGGAACACACCCATTATAAAGAAATCACATTAGGATTCTCTTTTTAAGCTGTTCCTTAAAACACTAGTGCTTAGGAAATCTATTGGAGGCAGAAGCAGTCAAGGGTAGCCTAGGGTTAGGGTTAGGCTTAGGGTACGGCTTAGGGTACGGCTTAGGGTACGGGTTCGGGGAGGGGTTCGGGTACGGCGTAGGGCATGGGTTAAGGTTAGGGTTAGGGTTAGTGTTAGGGTTAGGGCTCGGTTTAGGGTACGGGTTAGGATTAGGGTACATGTTAGGGTTAGGGTAGGGGTTAGGATTAGGGTACGCGTTAGGGTTAGGGTAGTTATTAAACTTATCCCACTCTCTAGATACACCTTAGCACGTAAAGGAATATTATGTGGGGGTCCAGCCATGGAGAAGAGTTTAGACACTAGGATAAGATAAGGAACACACCCATTATAAAGAAATCACATTAAGATTCTCTTTTTAAGCTGTTCCTTAAAACACTAGTGCTGAGGAAATCTATTGGAGGCATTAGCTGTCAATGGTAGACTAGGGTTAGTGTTAGGCTTAGGGTACGGCTTAGGGTACGGCTTAGGGTACGGGTTCGGGGAGGGCTTCGGGTACGGCGTAGGGTATGGGTTAGGGTTAGGGTTAGGAATAGTGTTAGGGTTAGGGCTCGGTTTAGGGTATTGGTTAGGATTAGGTTACGTGTTATGGTTAGGGTAGGGTTTAGGGTTAGGGTACGCGTTAGTGTTAGGATGGTTATTAAACCTATCCCAATCTCTAGATACCCCTTAGCAGGTAAAGGACTATTATTTGAGGGTCCAGCAGTGGAGAAGAGTTTAGACACTACGATAAGATAAGGAACACACCCATTATAAAGAAATCACATTAGGATTCTCTTTTTAAGCTGTTCCTTAAAACACTAGTGCTTAGGAAATCTATTTGAGGCAGTAGCAGTCAAGGGTACCCTATGGTTATGGTTAGGCTTAGGGTACGGCTTAGGGTATGGGTTCGGGGAGGGCTTCGGGTATGGTGTAGGGTATGGGTTAGGGTTAGGGTTAGGGTTAGTGTTAGGGTTAAGCCTCGGTTTAGGGTATTGGTTAGGATTAGGGTACGTGTTAGGGTTAGGGTAGGGGTTAGGGTTAGGGTACGCGTTAGTGTTAGGGTAGTTATTAAACCTATCCCACTCTCTAGATACCCCTTAGCACGTAAAGGAATATTATTTGGGGGTCCAGCCATGGAGAAGAGTTTAGACACTAGGATAAGATAAGGAACACACCCATTATAAAGAAATCACATTAGGATTCTCTTTTTAAGCTGTTCCTTAAAACACTAGTGCTTAGGAAATCTATTGGAGGCAGAAGCAGTCAAGGGTAGCCTAAGGTTAGGTTTAGGCTTAGGTTTAGGCTTAGGGTACGGCTTAGGGTACGGGTTCGGTGAGGGCTTCGGGTACGGCGTAGGGTATGGGTTAGGGTTAGTGTTAGGGTTAGTGTTAGGGTTAGGGCTCCGTTTAGAGTACGGGTTAGGATTAGGTTAGGTGTTAGGGTTAGGGTAGGGGTTAGGGTTAGGTTACGCATTAGGGTTAGGGTAGTTATTAAACCTATCCCACACTCTAGATACCCCTTAGCACGTAAAGGAATATTATTTGGGGGTCCAGCCATGGAGAAGAGTTTAGACACTAGGATAAGATAAGGAACACACCCATTATAAAGAAATCACATTAGGATTCACTTTTTAAGCTGTTCCTTAAAACACTAGTGCTTAGGAAATCTATTGGAGGCAGAAGCAGTCAAGGGTAGCCTAGGGTTAGGGTTAGGCTTAGGGTACGGCTTAGGGTACCGCTTAGGGTACGGGTTCGGGGAGGGGTTCGTGTACGGCGGAGGGTATGTGTTAGGTTTAGGGTTTGGGTTAGTGTTAAGGTTAGGGCTCCTTTTAGGGTACGGGATAGGATTAGGGTACGTCTTAGGGTTAGAGTAGGGGTTAGGGTTAGGGTACGCGTTAGGGTTAGGGTAGTTATTAAACCTATCCCACTCTCTAGATACCCCTTAGCACGTAAAGGAATATTATTTGGGGGTCCAGCCATGGAGAAGTGTTTAGACACTAGGATAAGATAAGGAACACACCGATTATAAAGAAATCACATTAGGATACTCTTTATAAGCTGTTCCTTAAAACACTAGTGCTTAGGAAATCTATTGGAGGCAGAAGCAGTCAAGGGTAGCCTAGGGTTAGGGTTAGGCTTAGGGTACGGGTTCGGGGAGGGGTTTGGGTACGGCGTAGGGTATGGGTTAGGGTTAGGGTTAGGGTTAATGTTAGGGTTAGGGCTCGGTTTAGGGTACGGGTTAGGATAAGGGTACATGTTAGGGTTAGGGTAGGGTTTAGGGTTAGTGTACGCGTTAGTGTTAGGGTAGTTATTAAACGTATCCCACTCTCTAGATACACCTTAGCACGTAAAGGAATATTATTTGATGGTCCAGCCATGGAGAAGAGTTTAGACACTAGGATAAGTTAAGGAACACACCCATTATAAAGAAATCACATTAGGATTCTCTTTTTAAGCTGTTCCTTAAAACACTAGTGCTTACGAAATCTATTGGAGGCAGAAGCAGTCAAGGGTAGCCTAGGGTTAGGGTTAGGCTTAGGGTACGGCTTAGGGTACGGCTTAGGGTACGGGTTCGTGGAGGGCTTCGGGTACGGCGTAGGGTATGGGTTAGGGTTAGGGTTAGTGTTAGGGTTAGGGCTCGGTTTAGGGTATTGGTTAGGATTAGGGTACGTGTTAGTGTTAGGGTAGGGGTTAGGGTTAGGGTACGCGTTAGTGTTAGGGTAGTTATTAAACCTATCCCACTCTCTAGATACCCCTTAGCACGTAAAGGAATATTATTTGGAGTTCCAGCCATGGAGAAGGGTTTAGACAGTAGGATAAGATAAGGAACACACCCATTATAAAGAAATCACATTAGGATTCTCTTTTTAAGCTGTTCCTTAAAACACTAGTGCTTAGGAAATCTATTGGAGGCAGAAGCAGTCAAGGGTAGCCTAGGGTTAGGGTTAGGCTTAGGGTACGGCTTAGGGTACGGCTTAGGGTACGGGTTCGGGGAGGGTTTCGAGTACGGCGTAGGGTATGGGTTAGGGTTAGGGTTAGGGTTAGTGTTAGGGTTAGGGCTCGGTTTAGGGTACGGGTTAGGATTAGGGTACGTGTTAGTGTTAGGGTAGGTGTTAGGGTTAGGGTTAGGGTTAGGGTTAGGGTTAGGGTACTCGTTAGGGTTAGGGTAGTTATTAAACCTATCCCAGTCTCTAGATACACCTTAGCACGTAAAGGAATATTATTTGGGGGTCCAGCCATGGAGAAGAGTTTAGACACTAGGATAAGATAAGGAACACACCCATTATAAAGAAATCACATTAGGATTCTCTTTTTAAGCTGTTCCTTAAAACACTAGTGCTTAGGAAATCTCTTGGAGGCAGAAGCAGTCAAGGGTAGCCTAGGGTTAGGTTTAGGCTTAGGGTACGGCTTAGGGTACGGGTTCGGGGAGGGCTTCTGGTACGGCGTAGGGTATGGGTTAGGGTTAGGGTTAGGGTTAGTGTTAGGGTTAGGGCTCGGTTTAGGGTATTGGTTAGGATTAGGGTACGTGTTAGGGTTAGGGTAGGGGTTAGGTTTAGGGTACGCGTTAGTGTTAGGGTAGTTATTAAACCTATCCCACTCTCTAGATACCCCTTAGCACGTAAAGGAATATTAATTGGAGGTCCAGCCATGGAGAAGGGTTTAGACACTAGGGTAAGATAAGGAACACACCCATTATAAAGAAATCACATTAGGATTCTCTTTTTAAGCTGTTCCTTAAAACACTAGTGCTTAGGAAATCTATTGGAGGCAGAAGCAGTCAAGGGTAGCCTAGGGTTAGGGTTAGGCTTAGGGTACGGCTTAGGGTACGGCTTAGGGTACGGGTTCGGGGAGAGCTTCGGGTACGGCGTAGGGTATGGGTTAGGGTTAGGGTTAGGGTTAGTGTTAGGGTTAGGGCTCGGTTTAGGGTATTGGTTAGGATTAGGGTACGTGTTAGTGTTAGGGTAGGGGTTAGGGTTAGGGTACGCGTTAGTGTTAGGGTAGTTATTAAACCTATCCCACTCTCTAGATACCCCTTAGCACGTAAAGGAATATTATTTGGAGGTCCAGCCATGGAGAAGTGTTTAGACACTAGGATAAGATAAGGAACACACCCATTATAAAGAAATCACATTAGGATTCTCTTTTTAAGCTGTTCCTTAAAACACTAGTGCTTAGGAAATCTATTGGAGGCAGAAGCAGTCAAGGGTAGCCTAGGGTTAGGGTTAGGCTTAGGGTACGGCTTAGGGTACGGGTTCGGGGAGGGGTTCGGGTACGGCGTAGGGAATGGGTTAGGGTTAGGGTTAGTGTTAGGTTTAGGGCTCGGTTTAGGGTACAGATTAGGATTAGGGTACATGTTAGGGTTAGGGTAGGGGTTAGGATTAGGGTACGCGTTAGGGTTAGGGTAGTTATTAAACTTATCCCACTCTCTAGATACACCTTAGCACGTAAAGGAATATTATTTGGCGGTCCAGCCATGGAGAAGAGTTTAGACACTAGGATAAGATAAGGAACACACCCATTATAAAGAAATCACATTAGGATTCTCTTTTTAAGCTGTTCCTTAAAACACTAGTGCTTAGGAAATCTATTGGAGGCAGAAGCAGTCAAGGGTAGCCTAGGGTTAGGGTTAGGCTTGGGGTTAGGCTTAGGGTACGGCTTAGGGTACGGGTACGGGGAGGGGTTCGGGTACGGCGTAGGGTATGGGTTAGGGTTAGGGTTAGTGTTAGGGTTAGGGCTCGGTTTAGGTTACGGATTAGGATTAGGTTACGTGTTAGGGTTAGGGTAGGGGTTAGGGTTAGAGTACGCATTAGGGTGAGGGTAGTTATTAAACCTATCCCACTCTCTAGATACCCCTTAGCACGTAAAGGAATATTATTTGGGGGTCCAGCCATGGAGAAGAGTTTAGACACTAGGATAAGATAAGGAACACACCCATTATAAAGAAATCACATTAGGATTCTCTTTTTAAGCTGTTCCTTAAAACACTAGTGCTTAGGAAATCTATTGGAGGCAGAAGCAGTCAAGGGTAGCCTAAGGTTAGGTTTAGGCTTAGGTTTAGGCTTAGGGTACGGCTTAGGGTACGGGTTCGGTGAGGGCTTCGGGTACGGCGTAGGGTATGGGTTAGGGTTAGTGTTAGGGTTAGTGTTAGGGTTAGGGCTCCGTTTAGAGTACGGGTTAGGATTAGGTTAGGTGTTAGGGTTAGGGTAGGGGTTAGGGTTAGGTTACGCATTAGGGTTAGGGTAGTTATTAAACCTATCCCACACTCTAGATACCCCTTAGCACGTAAAGGAATATTATTTGGGGGTCCAGCCATGGAGAAGAGTTTAGACACTAGGATAAGATAAGGAACACACCCATTATAAAGAAATCACATTAGGATTCACTTTTTAAGCTGTTCCTTAAAACACTAGTGCTTAGGAAATCTATTGGAGGCAGAAGCAGTCAAGGGTAGCCTAGGGTTAGGGTTAGGCTTAGGGTACGGCTTAGGGTACCGCTTAGGGTACGGGTTCGGGGAGGGGTTCGTGTACGGCGGAGGGTATGTGTTAGGTTTAGGGTTTGGGTTAGTGTTAAGGTTAGGGCTCCTTTTAGGGTACGGGATAGGATTAGGGTACGTCTTAGGGTTAGAGTAGGGGTTAGGGTTAGGGTACGCGTTAGGGTTAGGGTAGTTATTAAACCTATCCCACTCTCTAGATACCCCTTAGCACGTAAAGGAATATTATTTGGGGGTCCAGCCATGGAGAAGTGTTTAGACACTAGGATAAGATAAGGAACACACCGATTATAAAGAAATCACATTAGGATACTCTTTATAAGCTGTTCCTTAAAACACTAGTGCTTAGGAAATCTATTGGAGGCAGAAGCAGTCAAGGGTAGCCTAGGGTTAGGGTTAGGCTTAGGGTACGGGTTCGGGGAGGGGTTTGGGTACGGCGTAGGGTATGGGTTAGGGTTAGGGTTAGGGTTAATGTTAGGGTTAGGGCTCGGTTTAGGGTACGGGTTAGGATAAGGGTACATGTTAGGGTTAGGGTAGGGTTTAGGGTTAGTGTACGCGTTAGTGTTAGGGTAGTTATTAAACGTATCCCACTCTCTAGATACACCTTAGCACGTAAAGGAATATTATTTGATGGTCCAGCCATGGAGAAGAGTTTAGACACTAGGATAAGTTAAGGAACACACCCATTATAAAGAAATCACATTAGGATTCTCTTTTTAAGCTGTTCCTTAAAACACTAGTGCTTAGGAAATCTATTGGAGGCAGAAGCAGTCAAGGGTAGCCTAGGGTTAGGGTTAGGCTTAGGGTACGGCTTAGGGTACGGCTTAGGGTACGGGTTCGTGGAGGGCTTCGGGTACGGCGTAGGGTATGGGTTAGGGTTAGGGTTAGTGTTAGGGTTAGGGCTCGGTTTAGGGTATTGGTTAGGATTAGGGTACGTGTTAGTGTTAGGGTAGGGGTTAGGGTTAGGGTACGCGTTAGTGTTAGGGTAGTTATTAAACCTATCCCACTCTCTAGATACCCCTTAGCACGTAAAGGAATATTATTTGGAGTTCCAGCCATGGAGAAGGGTTTAGACAGTAGGATAAGATAAGGAACACACCCATTATAAAGAAATCACATTAGGATTCTCTTTTTAAGCTGTTCCTTAAAACACTAGTGCTTAGGAAATCTATTGGAGGCAGAAGCAGTCAAGGGTAGCCTAGGGTTAGGGTTAGGCTTAGGGTACGGCTTAGGGTACGGCTTAGGGTACGGGTTCGGGGAGGGTTTCGAGTACGGCGTAGGGTATGGGTTAGGGTTAGGGTTAGGGTTAGTGTTAGGGTTAGGGCTCGGTTTAGGGTACGGGTTAGGATTAGGGTACGTGTTAGTGTTAGGGTAGGTGTTAGGGTTAGGGTTAGGGTTAGGGTTAGGGTTAGGGTACTCGTTAGGGTTAGGGTAGTTATTAAACCTATCCCAGTCTCTAGATACACCTTAGCACGTAAAGGAATATTATTTGGGGGTCCAGCCATGGAGAAGAGTTTAGACACTAGGATAAGATAAGGAACACACCCATTATAAAGAAATCACATTAGGATTCTCTTTTTAAGCTGTTCCTTAAAACACTAGTGCTTAGGAAATCTCTTGGAGGCAGAAGCAGTCAAGGGTAGCCTAGGGTTAGGTTTAGGCTTAGGGTACGGCTTAGGTTACGGGTTCGGGGAGGGCTTCTGGTACGGCGTAGGGTATGGGTTAGGGTTAGGGTTAGGGTTAGTGTTAGGGTTAGGGCTCGGTTTAGGGTATTGGTTAGGATTAGGGTACGTGTTAGGGTTAGGGTAGGGGTTAGGTTTAGGGTACGCGTTAGTGTTAGGGTAGTTATTAAACCTATCCCACTCTCTAGATACCCCTTAGCACGTAAAGGAATATTAATTGGAGGTCCAGCCATGGAGAAGGGTTTAGACACTAGGGTAAGATAAGGAACACACCCATTATAAAGAAATCACATTAGGATTCTCTTTTTAAGCTGTTCCTTAAAACACTAGTGCTTAGGAAATCTATTGGAGGCAGAAGCAGTCAAGGGTAGCCTAGGGTTAGGGTTAGGCTTAGGGTACGGCTTAGGGTACGGCTTAGGGTACGGGTTCGGGGAGAGCTTCGGGTACGGCGTAGGGTATGGGTTAGGGTTAGGGTTAGGGTTAGTGTTAGGGTTAGGGCTCGGTTTAGGGTATTGGTTAGGATTAGGGTACGTGTTAGTGTTAGGGTAGGGGTTAGGGTTAGGGTACGCGTTAGTGTTAGGGTAGTTATTAAACCTATCCCACTCTCTAGATACCCCTTAGCACGTAAAGGAATATTATTTGGAGGTCCAGCCATGGAGAAGTGTTTAGACACTAGGATAAGATAAGGAACACACCCATTATAAAGAAATCACATTAGGATTCTCTTTTTAAGCTGTTCCTTAAAACACTAGTGCTTAGGAAATCTATTGGAGGCAGAAGCAGTCAAGGGTAGCCTAGGGTTAGGGTTAGGCTTAGGGTACGGCTTAGGGTACGGGTTCGGGGAGGGGTTCGGGTACGGCGTAGGGAATGGGTTAGGGTTAGGGTTAGTGTTAGGTTTAGGGCTCGGTTTAGGGTACAGATTAGGATTAGGGTACATGTTAGGGTTAGGGTAGGGGTTAGGATTAGGGTACGCGTTAGGGTTAGGGTAGTTATTAAACTTATCCCACTCTCTAGATACACCTTAGCACGTAAAGGAATATTATTTGGCGGTCCAGCCATGGAGAAGAGTTTAGACACTAGGATAAGATAAGGAACACACCCATTATAAAGAAATCACATTAGGATTCTCTTTTTAAGCTGTTCCTTAAAACACTAGTGCTTAGGAAATCTATTGGAGGCAGAAGCAGTCAAGGGTAGCCTAGGGTTAGGGTTAGGCTTGGGGTTAGGCTTAGGGTACGGCTTAGGGTACGGGTACGGGGAGGGGTTCGGGTACGGCGTAGGGTATGGGTTAGGGTTAGGGTTAGTGTTAGGGTTAGGGCTCGGTTTAGGTTACGGATTAGGATTAGGTTACGTGTTAGGGTTAGGGTAGGGGTTAGGGTTAGAGTACGCATTAGGGTGAGGGTAGTTATTAAACCTATCCCACTCTCTAGATACCCCTTAGCACGTAAAGGAATATTATTTGGGGGTCCAGCCATGGAGAAGAGTTTAGACACTAGGATAAGATAAGGAACACACCCATTATAAAGAAATCACATTAGGATTCTCTTTTTAAGCTGTTCCTTAAAACACTAGTGCTTAGGAAATCTATTGGAGGCAGAAGCAGTCAAGGGTAGCCTAAGGTTAGGTTTAGGCTTAGGGTACGGCTTAGGGTACGGGTTCGGTGAGGGCTTCGGGTACGGCGTAGGGTATGGGTTAGGGTTAGTGTTAGGGTTAGTGTTAGGGTTAGGGCTCCGTTTAGAGTACGGGTTAGGATTAGGTTAGGTGTTAGGGTTAGGGTAGGGGTTAGGGTTAGGTTACGCATTAGGGTTAGGGTAGTTATTAAACCTATCCCGCACTCTAGATACCCCTTAGCACGTAAAGGAATATTATTTGGGGGTCCAGCCATGGAGAAGAGTTTAGACACTAGGATAAGATAAGGAACACACCCATTATAAAGAAATCACATTAGGATTCACTTTTTAAGCTGTTCCTTAAAACACTAGTGCTTAGGAAATCTATTGGAGGCAGAAGCAGTCAAGGGTAGCCTAGGGTTAGGTTTAGGCTTAGGGTACGGCTTAGGGTACGGCTTAGGGTACGTGTTCGGGGAGGTGTTCGTGTACGGCGGAGGGTATGTGTTAGGTTTAGGGTTTGGGTTAGTGTTAGGGTTAGGGCTCCTTTTAGGGTACGGGATAGGATTAGGGTACGTCTTAGGGTTAGAGTAGGGGTTAGGGTTAGGGTACGCGTTAGGGTTAGGGTAGTTATTAAACCTATCCCACTCTCTAGATACCCCTTAGCACGTAAAGGAATATTATTTGGGGGTCCAGCCATGGAGAAGTGTTTAGACACTAGGATAAGATAAGGAACACACCGATTATAAAGAAATCACATTAGGATACTCTTTATAAGCTGTTCCTTAAAACACTAGTGCTTAGGAAATCTATTGGAGGCAGAAGCAGTCAAGGGTAGCCTAGGGTTAGGGTTAGGCTTAGGTTACGGCTTAGGGTACGGGTTCGGGGAGGGGTTTGGGTACGGCGTAGGGTATGGGTTAGGGTTAGGGTTAGGGTTAATGTTAGGGTTAGGGCTCGGTTTAGGGTACGGGTTAGGATAAGGGTACATGTTAGGGTTAGGGTAGGGTTTAGGGTTAGGGTACGCGTTAGTGTTAGGGTAGTTATTAAACGTATCCCACTCTCTAGATACACCTTAGCACGTAAAGGAATATTATTTGATGGTCCAGCCATGGAGAAGAGTTTAGACACTAGGATAAGTTAAGGAACACACCCATTATAAAGAAATCACATTAGGATTCTCTTTTTAAGCTGTTCCTTAAAACACTAGTGCTTAGGAAATCTATTGGAGGCAGAAGCAGTCAAGGGTAGCCTAGGGTTAGGGTTAGGCTTAGGGTACGGCTTAGGGTACGGCTTAGGATACGGGTTCGTGGAGGGCTTCGGGTACGGCGTAGGGTATGGGTTAGGGTTAGGGTTAGTGTTAGGGTTAGGGCTCGGTTTAGGGTATTGGTTAGGATTAGGGTACGTGTTAGTGTTAGGGTAGGGGTTAGGGTTAGGGTACGCGTTAGTGTTAGGGTAGTTATTAAACCTATCCCACTCTCTAGATACCCCTTAGCACGTAAAGGAATATTATTTGGAGTTCCAGCCATGGAGAAGGGTTTAGACAGTAGGATAAGATAAGGAACACACCCATTATAAAGAAATCACATTAGGATTCTCTTTTTAAGCTGTTCCTTAAAACACTAGTGCTTAGGAAATCTCTTGGAGGCAGAAGCAGTCAAGGGTAGCCTAGGGTTAGGTTTAGGCTTAGGGTACGGCTTAGGGTACGGGTTCGGGGAGGGCTTCTGGTACGGCGTAGGGTATGGGTTAGGGTTAGGGTTAGGGTTAGTTTTAGGGTTAGGGCTCGGTTTAGGGTATTGGTTAGGATTAGGGTACGTGTTAGGGTTAGGGTAGGGGTTAGGTTTAGGGTACGCGTTAGTGTTAGGGTAGTTATTAAACCTATCCCACTCTCTAGATACCCCTTAGCACGTAAAGGAATATTAATTGGAGGTCCAGCCATGGAGAAGGGTTTAGACACTAGGGTAAGATAAGGAACACACCCATTATAAAGAAATCACATTAGGATTCTCTTTTTAAGCTGTTCCTTAAAACACTAGTGCTTAGGAAATCTCTTGGAGGCAGAAGCAGTCAAGGGTAGCCTAGGGTTAGGTTTAGGCTTAGGGTACGGCTTAGGGTACGGGTTCGGGGAGGGCTTCTGGTACGGCGTAGGGTATGGGTTAGGGTTAGGGTTAGGGTTAGTTTTAGGGTTAGGGCTCGGTTTAGGGTATTGGTTAGGATTAGGGTACGTGTTAGGGTTAGGGTAGGGGTTAGGTTTAGGGTACGCGTTAGTGTTAGGGTAGTTATTAAACCTATCCCACTCTCTAGATACCCCTTAGCACGTAAAGGAATATTAATTGGAGGTCCAGCCATGGAGAAGGGTTTAGACACTAGGGTAAGATAAGGAACACACCCATTATAAAGAAATCACATTAGGATTCTCTTTTTAAGCTGTTCCTTAAAACACTAGTGCTTAGGAAATCTATTGGAGGCAGAAGCAGTCAAGGGTAGCCTAGGGTTAGGGTTAGGCTTAGGGTACGGCTTAGGGTACGGCTTAGGGTACGGGTTCGGGGAGAGCTTCGGGTACGGCGTAGGGTATGGGTTAGGGTTAGGGTTAGGGTTAGTGTTAGGGTTAGGGCTCGGTTTAGGGTATTGGTTAGGATTAGGGTACGTGTTAGTGTTAGGGTAGGGGTTAGGGTTAGGGTACGCGTTAGTGTTAGGGTAGTTATTAAACCTATCCCACTCTCTAGATACCCCTTAGCACGTAAAGGAATATTATTTGGAGGTCCAGCCATGGAGAAGTGTTTAGACACTAGGATAAGATAAGGAACACACCCATTATAAAGAAATCACATTAGGATTCTCTTTTTAAGCTGTTCCTTAAAACACTAGTGCTTAGGAAATCTATTGGAGGCAGAAGCAGTCAAGGGTAGCCTAGGGTTAGGGTTAGGCTTAGGGTACGGCTTAGGGTACGGGTTCGGGGAGGGGTTCGGGTACGGCGTAGGGAATGGGTTAGGGTTAGGGTTAGTGTTAGGTTTAGGGCTCGGTTTAGGGTACAGATTAGGATTAGGGTACATGTTAGGGTTAGGGTAGGGGTTAGGATTAGGGTACGCGTTAGGGTTAGGGTAGTTATTAAACTTATCCCACTCTCTAGATACACCTTAGCACGTAAAGGAATATTATTTGGCGGTCCAGCCATGGAGAAGAGTTTAGACACTAGGATAAGATAAGGAACACACCCATTATAAAGAAATCACATTAGGATTCTCTTTTTAAGCTGTTCCTTAAAACACTAGTGCTTAGGAAATCTATTGGAGGCAGAAGCAGTCAAGGGTAGCCTAGGGTTAGGGTTAGGCTTGGGGTTAGGCTTAGGGTACGGCTTAGGGTACGGGTACGGGGAGGGGTTCGGGTACGGCGTAGGGTATGGGTTAGGGTTAGGGTTAGTGTTAGGGTTAGGGCTCGGTTTAGGTTACGGATTAGGATTAGGTTACGTGTTAGGGTTAGGGTAGGGGTTAGGGTTAGAGTACGCATTAGGGTGAGGGTAGTTATTAAACCTATCCCACTCTCTAGATACCCCTTAGCACGTAAAGGAATATTATTTGGGGGTCCAGCCATGGAGAAGAGTTTAGACACTAGGATAAGATAAGGAACACACCCATTATAAAGAAATCACATTAGGATTCTCTTTTTAAGCTGTTCCTTAAAACACTAGTGCTTAGGAAATCTATTGGAGGCAGAAGCAGTCAAGGGTAGCCTAAGGTTAGGTTTAGGCTTAGGGTACGGCTTAGGGTACGGGTTCGGTGAGGGCTTCGGGTACGGCGTAGGGTATGGGTTAGGGTTAGTGTTAGGGTTAGTGTTAGGGTTAGGGCTCCGTTTAGAGTACGGGTTAGGATTAGGTTAGGTGTTAGGGTTAGGGTAGGGGTTAGGGTTAGGTTACGCATTAGGGTTAGGGTAGTTATTAAACCTATCCCGCACTCTAGATACCCCTTAGCACGTAAAGGAATATTATTTGGGGGTCCAGCCATGGAGAAGAGTTTAGACACTAGGATAAGATAAGGAACACACCCATTATAAAGAAATCACATTAGGATTCACTTTTTAAGCTGTTCCTTAAAACACTAGTGCTTAGGAAATCTATTGGAGGCAGAAGCAGTCAAGGGTAGCCTAGGGTTAGGTTTAGGCTTAGGGTACGGCTTAGGGTACGGCTTAGGGTACGTGTTCGGGGAGGGGTTCGTGTACGGCGGAGGGTATGTGTTAGGTTTAGGGTTTGGGTTAGTGTTAGGGTTAGGGCTCCTTTTAGGGTACGGGATAGGATTAGGGTACGTCTTAGGGTTAGAGTAGGGGTTAGGGTTAGGGTACGCGTTAGGGTTAGGGTAGTTATTAAACCTATCCCACTCTCTAGATACCCCTTAGCACGTAAAGGAATATTATTTGGGGGTCCAGCCATGGAGAAGTGTTTAGACACTAGGATAAGATAAGGAACACACCGATTATAAAGAAATCACATTAGGATACTCTTTATAAGCTGTTCCTTAAAACACTAGTGCTTAGGAAATCTATTGGAGGCAGAAGCAGTCAAGGGTAGCCTAGGGTTAGGGTTAGGCTTAGGTTACGGCTTAGGGTACGGGTTCGGGGAGGGGTTTGGGTACGGCGTAGGGTATGGGTTAGGGTTAGGGTTAGGGTTAATGTTAGGGTTAGGGCTCGGTTTAGGGTACGGGTTAGGATAAGGGTACATGTTAGGGTTAGGGTAGGGTTTAGGGTTAGGGTACGCGTTAGTGTTAGGGTAGTTATTAAACGTATCCCACTCTCTAGATACACCTTAGCACGTAAAGGAATATTATTTGATGGTCCAGCCATGGAGAAGAGTTTAGACACTAGGATAAGTTAAGGAACACACCCATTATAAAGAAATCACATTAGGATTCTCTTTTTAAGCTGTTCCTTAAAACACTAGTGCTTAGGAAATCTATTGGAGGCAGAAGCAGTCAAGGGTAGCCTAGGGTTAGGGTTAGGCTTAGGGTACGGCTTAGGGTACGGCTTAGGGTACGGGTTCGTGGAGGGCTTCGGGTACGGCGTAGGGTATGGGTTAGGGTTAGGGTTAGTGTTAGGGTTAGGGCTCGGTTTAGGGTATTGGTTAGGATTAGGGTACGTGTTAGTGTTAGGGTAGGGGTTAGGGTTAGGATACGCGTTAGTGTTAGGGTAGTTATTAAACCTATCCCACTCTCTAGATACCCCTTAGCACGTAAAGGAATATTATTTGGAGTTCCAGCCATGGAGAAGGGTTTAGACAGTAGGATAAGATAAGGAACACACCCATTATAAAGAAATCACATTAGGATTCTCTTTTTAAGCTGTTCCTTAAAACACTAGTGCTTAGGAAATCTATTGGAGGCAGAAGCAGTCAAGGGTAGCCTAGGGTTAGGGTTAGGCTTAGGGTACGGCTTAGGGTACGGCTTAGGGTACGGGTTCGGGGAGGGTTTCGAGTACGGCGTAGGGTATGGGTTAGGGTTAGGGTTAGGGTTACTGTTAGGGTTAGGGCTCGGTTTAGGGTACGGGTTAGGATTAGGGTACGTGTTAGTGTTAGGGTAGGTGTTAGGGTTAGGGTTAGGGTTAGGGTTAGGGTTAGGGTACTCGTTAGGGTTAGGGTAGTTATTAAACCTATCCCAGTCTCTAGATACACCTTAGCACGTAAAGGAATATTATTTGGGGGTCCAGCCATGGAGAAGAGTTTAGACACTAGGATAAGATAAGGAACACACGCATTATAAAGAAATCACATTAGGATTCTCTTTTTAAGCTGTTCCTTAAAACACTAGTGCTTAGGAAATCTCTTGGAGGCAGAAGCAGTCAAGGGTAGCCTAGGGTTAGGTTTAGGCTTAGGGTACGGCTTAGGGTACGGGTTCGGGGAGGGCTTCTGGTACGGCGTAGGGTATGGGTTAGGGTTAGGGTTAGGGTTAGTTTTAGGGTTAGGGCTCGGTTTAGGGTATTGGTTAGGATTAGGGTACGTGTTAGGGTTAGGGTAGGGGTTAGGTTTAGGGTACGCGTTAGTGTTAGGGTAGTTATTAAACCTATCCCACTCTCTAGATACCCCTTAGCACGTAAAGGAATATTAATTGGAGGTCCAGCCATGGAGAAGGGTTTAGACACTAGGGTAAGATAAGGAACACACCCATTATAAAGAAATCACATTAGGATTCTCTTTTTAAGCTGTTCCTTAAAACACTAGTGCTTAGGAAATCTATTGGAGGCAGAAGCAGTCAAGGGTAGCCTAGGGTTAGGGTTAGGCTTAGGGTACGGCTTAGGGTACGGCTTAGGGTACGGGTTCGGGGAGAGCTTCGGGTACGGCGTAGGGTATGGGTTAGGGTTAGGGTTAGGGTTAGTGTTAGGGTTAGGGCTCGGTTTAGGGTATTGGTTAGGATTAGGGTACGTGTTAGTGTTAGGGTAGGGGTTAGGGTTAGGGTACGCGTTAGTGTTAGGGTAGTTATTAAACCTATCCCACTCTCTAGATACCCCTTAGCACGTAAAGGAATATTATTTGGAGGTCCAGCCATGGAGAAGTGTTTAGACACTAGGATAAGATAAGGAACACACCCATTATAAAGAAATCACATTAGGATTCTCTTTTTAAGCTGTTCCTTAAAACACTAGTGCTTAGGAAATCTATTGGAGGCAGAAGCAGTCAAGGGTAGCCTAGGGTTAGGGTTAGGCTTAGGGTACGGCTTAGGGTACGGGTTCGGGGAGGGGTTCGGGTACGGCGTAGGGAATGGGTTAGGGTTAGGGTTAGTGTTAGGTTTAGGGCTCGGTTTAGGGTACAGATTAGGATTAGGGTACATGTTAGGGTTAGGGTAGGGGTTAGGATTAGGGTACGCGTTAGGGTTAGGGTAGTTATTAAACTTATCCCACTCTCTAGATACACCTTAGCACGTAAAGGAATATTATTTGGCGGTCCAGCCATGGAGAAGAGTTTAGACACTAGGATAAGATAAGGAACACACCCATTATAAAGAAATCACATTAGGATTCTCTTTTTAAGCTGTTCCTTAAAACACTAGTGCTTAGGAAATCTATTGGAGGCAGAAGCAGTCAAGGGTAGCCTAGGGTTAGGGTTAGGCTTGGGGTTAGGCTTAGGGTACGGCTTAGGGTACGGGTACGGGGAGGGGTTCGGGTACGGCGTAGGGTATGGGTTAGGGTTAGGGTTAGTGTTAGGGTTAGGGCTCGGTTTAGGTTACGGATTAGGATTAGGTTACGTGTTAGGGTTAGGGTAGGGGTTAGGGTTAGAGTACGCATTAGGGTGAGGGTAGTTATTAAACCTATCCCACTCTCTAGATACCCCTTAGCACGTAAAGGAATATTATTTGGGGGTCCAGCCATGGAGAAGAGTTTAGACACTAGGATAAGATAAGGAACACACCCATTATAAAGAAATCACATTAGGATTCTCTTTTTAAGCTGTTCCTTAAAACACTAGTGCTTAGGAAATCTATTGGAGGCAGAAGCAGTCAAGGGTAGCCTAAGGTTAGGTTTAGGCTTAGGGTACGGCTTAGGGTACGGGTTCGGTGAGGGCTTCGGGTACGGCGTAGGGTATGGGTTAGGGTTAGTGTTAGGGTTAGTGTTAGGGTTAGGGCTCCGTTTAGAGTACGGGTTAGGATTAGGTTAGGTGTTAGGGTTAGGGTAGGGGTTAGGGTTAGGTTACGCATTAGGGTTAGGGTAGTTATTAAACCTATCCCGCACTCTAGATACCCCTTAGCACGTAAAGGAATATTATTTGGGGGTCCAGCCATGGAGAAGAGTTTAGACACTAGGATAAGATAAGGAACACACCCATTATAAAGAAATCACATTAGGATTCACTTTTTAAGCTGTTCCTTAAAACACTAGTGCTTAGGAAATCTATTGGAGGCAGAAGCAGTCAAGGGTAGCCTAGGGTTAGGTTTAGGCTTAGGGTACGGCTTAGGGTACGGCTTAGGGTACGTGTTCGGGGAGGGGTTCGTGTACGGCGGAGGGTATGTGTTAGGTTTAGGGTTTGGGTTAGTGTTAGGGTTAGGGCTCCTTTTAGGGTACGGGATAGGATTAGGGTACGTCTTAGGGTTAGAGTAGGGGTTAGGGTTAGGGTACGCGTTAGGGTTAGGGTAGTTATTAAACCTATCCCACTCTCTAGATACCCCTTAGCACGTAAAGGAATATTATTTGGGGGTCCAGCCATGGAGAAGTGTTTAGACACTAGGATAAGATAAGGAACACACCGATTATAAAGAAATCACATTAGGATACTCTTTATAAGCTGTTCCTTAAAACACTAGTGCTTAGGAAATCTATTGGAGGCAGAAGCAGTCAAGGGTAGCCTAGGGTTAGGGTTAGGCTTAGGTTACGGCTTAGGGTACGGGTTCGGGGAGGGGTTTGGGTACGGCGTAGGGTATGGGTTAGGGTTAGGGTTAGGGTTAATGTTAGGGTTAGGGCTCGGTTTAGGGTACGGGTTAGGATAAGGGTACATGTTAGGGTTAGGGTAGGGTTTAGGGTTAGGGTACGCGTTAGTGTTAGGGTAGTTATTAAACGTATCCCACTCTCTAGATACACCTTAGCACGTAAAGGAATATTATTTGATGGTCCAGCCATGGAGAAGAGTTTAGACACTAGGATAAGTTAAGGAACACACCCATTATAAAGAAATCACATTAGGATTCTCTTTTTAAGCTGTTCCTTAAAACACTAGTGCTTAGGAAATCTATTGGAGGCAGAAGCAGTCAAGGGTAGCCTAGGGTTAGGGTTAGGCTTAGGGTACGGCTTAGGGTACGGCTTAGGGTACGGGTTCGTGGAGGGCTTCGGGTACGGCGTAGGGTATGGGTTAGGGTTAGGGTTAGTGTTAGGGTTAGGGCTCGGTTTAGGGTATTGGTTAGGATTAGGGTACGTGTTAGTGTTAGGGTAGGGGTTAGGGTTAGGATACGCGTTAGTGTTAGGGTAGTTATTAAACCTATCCCACTCTCTAGATACCCCTTAGCACGTAAAGGAATATTATTTGGAGTTCCAGCCATGGAGAAGGGTTTAGACAGTAGGATAAGATAAGGAACACACCCATTATAAAGAAATCACATTAGGATTCTCTTTTTAAGCTGTTCCTTAAAACACTAGTGCTTAGGAAATCTATTGGAGGCAGAAGCAGTCAAGGGTAGCCTAGGGTTAGGGTTAGGCTTAGGGTACGGCTTAGGGTACGGCTTAGGGTACGGGTTCGGGGAGGGTTTCGAGTACGGCGTAGGGTATGGGTTAGGGTTAGGGTTAGGGTTACTGTTAGGGTTAGGGCTCGGTTTAGGGTACGGGTTAGGATTAGGGTACGTGTTAGTGTTAGGGTAGGTGTTAGGGTTAGGGTTAGGGTTAGGGTTAGGGTTAGGGTACTCGTTAGGGTTAGGGTAGTTATTAAACCTATCCCAGTCTCTAGATACACCTTAGCACGTAAAGGAATATTATTTGGGGGTCCAGCCATGGAGAAGAGTTTAGACACTAGGATAAGATAAGGAACACACCCATTATAAAGAAATCACATTAGGATTCTCTTTTTAAGCTGTTCCTTAAAACACTAGTGCTTAGGAAATCTCTTGGAGGCAGAAGCAGTCAAGGGTAGCCTAGGGTTAGGTTTAGGCTTAGGGTACGGCTTAGGGTACGGCTTAGGGTACGGGTTCGGGGAGGGCTTCTGGTACGGCGTAGGGTATGGGTTAGGGTTAGGGTTAGGGTTAGTGTTAGGGTTAGGGCTCGGTTTAGGGTATTGGTTAGGATTAGGGTACGTGTTAGGGTTAGGGTAGGGGTTAGGTTTAGGGTACGCGTTAGTGTTAGGGTAGTTATTAAACCTATCCCACTCTCTAGATACCCCTTAGCACGTAAAGGAATATTAATTGGAGGTCCAGCCATGGAGAAGGGTTTAGACACTAGGGTAAGATAAGGAACACACCCATTATAAAGAAATCACATTAGGATTCTCTTTTTAAGCTGTTCCTTAAAACACTAGTGCTTAGGAAATCTATTGGAGGCAGAAGCAGTCAAGGGTAGCCTAGGGTTAGGTTTAGGCTTAGGGTACGGCTTAGGGTACGGCTTAGGGTACGGGTTCGGGGAGAGTTTCGGGTACGGCGTAGGGTATGGGTTAGGGTTAGGGTTAGGGTTAGTGTTAGGGTTAGGGCTCGGTTTAGGGTATTGGTTAGGATTAGGGTACGTGTTAGTGTTAGGGTAGGGGTTAGGGTTAGGGTACGCGTTAGTGTTAGGGTAGTTATTAAACCTATCCCACTCTCTAGATACCCCTTAGCACGTAAAGGAATATTATTTGGAGGTCCAGCCATGGAGAAGTGTTTAGACACTAGGATAAGATAAGGAACACACCCATTATAAAGAAATCACATTAGGATTCTCTTTTTAAGCTGTTCCTTAAAACACTAGTGCTTAGGAAATCTATTGGAGGCAGAAGCAGTCAAGGGTAGCCTAGGGTTAGGGTTAGGCTTAGGGTTAGGCTTAGGGTACGGGTTCGGGGAGGGGTTCGGTTACGGCGTAGGGAATGGGTTAGGGTTAGGGTTAGTGTTAGGTTTAGGGCTCGGTTTAGGGTACAGATTAGGATTAGGGTACATGTTAGGGTTAGGGTAGGGGTTAGGATTAGGGTACGCGTTAGGGTTAGGGTAGTTATTAAACTTATCCCACTCTCTAGATACACCTTAGCACGTAAAGGAATATTATGTGGGGGTCCAGCCATGGAGAAGAGTTTAGACACTAGGATAAGATAAGGAACACACCCATTATAAAGAAATCACATTAAGATTCTCTTTTTAAGCTGTTCCTTAAAACACTAGTGCTGAGGAAATCTATTGGAGGCATTAGCTGTCAATGGTAGACTAGGGTTAGTGTTAGGCTTAGGGTACGGCTTAGGGTACGGCTTAGGGTACGGGTTCGGGGAGGGCTTCGGGTACGGCGTAGGGTATGGGTTAGGGTTAGGGTTAGGAATAGTGTTAGGGTTAGGGCTCGGTTTGGGGTATTGGTTAGGATTAGGTTACGTGTTAGGGTTAGGGTAGGGGTTAGGGTTAGGGTACGCGTTAGTGTTAGGATGGTTATTAAACCTATCCCAATCTCTAGATACCCCTTAGCAGGTAAAGGACTATTATTTGAGGGTCCAGCAGTGGAGAAGAGTTTAGACACTAGGATAAGATAAGGAACACACCCATTATAAAGAAATCACATTAGGATTCTCTTTTTAAGCTGTTCCTTAAAACACTAGTGCTTAGGAAATCTATTTGAGGCAGTAGCAGTCAAGGGTACCCTATGGTTAGGGTTAGGCTTAGGGTACGGCTTAGGGTACGGGTTCGGGGAGGGCTTCGGGTACGGTGTAGGGTATGGGTTAGGGTTAGGGTTAGGGTTAGTGTTAGGGTTAGGGCTCAGTTTAGGGTATTGGTTGGGATTAGAGTACGTGTTAGTGTTAGGGTAGGGGTTAGGGTTAGGGTTCGCGTTAGTGTTAGGGTAGTTATTAAACCTATCCCACTCTCTAGATACCCCTTAGCACGTAAAGGAATATTATTTGGAGGTCCAGCCATGGAGAAGAGTTTAGACACTAGTATAAGATAAGGAACACACCCATTATAAAGAAATCACATTAGGATTCTCTTTTTAAGCTGTTCCTTAAAACACTAGTGCTTAAGAAATCTATTGGAGCCAGAAGCAGTCAAGGGTAGCGTAGGGTTAGGGTTAGGCTTAGGGTACGGCTTAGGGTACGGGTTCGGAGAGGGCTTCGTGTACGGCGTAGGGTATGGGTTAGGGTTAGAGTTAGGGTTAGTGTTAGTGTTAGGGCTCGGTTTAGGGTACGGGTTAGGATTAGTGTACGTGTTAGGGTTAGGGTAGGGGTTAGGGTTAGGGTACACGTTAGGGTTAGGGCAGTTATTAAACCTATCCCACTCTCTAGATACCCCGTAGCACGTAAAACCATATTATTTGGGGGTCCATCCATGGAGAAGATCTTAGACACTAAGATAATATAAGGAACACACCCATTATAAAGAAATCACATTAGGATTCGCTTTTTAAGCTGTTCCTTAAAACACTAGTGCTTAGGAAATCTATTGGAGGCAGAAGCAGTCAAGGGTAGCCTAGGGTTAGGGTTAGGCTTGGGGTTAGGCTTAGGGTACACTTTAGGGTACGGGTTCGGAGAGGGCTTCGGGTACGGCGTAGGGTATGGGTTAGGGTTAGTGTTAGGGTTAGTGTTAGGGTTAGGGCTCCGTTTAGAGTACGGGTTAGGATTAGGTTAGGTGTTAGGGTTAGGGTAGGGGTTAGGGTTAGGTTACGCATTAGAGTTAGGGTAGTTATTAAACCTATCCCACACTCTAGATACCCCTTAGCACGTAAAGGAATATTATTTGGGGGTCCAGCCATGGAGAAGAGTTTAGACACTAGGATAAGATAAGGAACACACCCATTATAAAGAAATCACATTAGGATTCGCTTTTTAAGCTGTTCCTTAAAACACTAGTGCTTAGGAAATCTATTGGAGGCAGAAGCAGTCAAGGGTAGCCTAGGGTTAGGGTTAGGCTTGGGGTTAGGCTTAGGGTACACTTTAGGGTACGGGTTCGGAGAGGGCTTCGGGTACGGCGTAGGGTATGGGTTAGGGTTAGTGTTAGGGTTAGTGTTAGGGTTAGGGCTCCGTTTAGAGTACGGGTTAGGATTAGGTTAGGTGTTAGGGTTAGGGTAGGGGTTAGGGTTAGGTTACGCATTAGAGTTAGGGTAGTTATTAAACCTATCCCACACTCTAGATACCCCTTAGCACGTAAAGGAATATTATTTGGGGGTCCAGCCATGGAGAAGAGTTTAGACACTAGGATAAGATAAGGAACACACCCATTATAAAGAAATCACATTAGGATTCACTTTTTAAGCTGTTCCTTAAAACACTAGTGCTTAGGAAATCTATTGGAGGCAGAAGCAGTCAAGGGTAGCCTAGGGTTAGGGTTCGGCTTAGGGTACGGCTTAGGGTACGGCTTAGGGTACGGGTTCGGGGAGGGGTTCGTGTACGGCGGAGGGTATGTGTTAGGTTTAGGTTTTGGGTTAGTGTTAGGGTTAGGGCTCCTTTTAGGGTACGGGATAGGATTAGGGTACGTCTTAGGGTTAGAGTAGGGGTTAGGGTTAGGGTACGCGTTAGGGTTAGGGTAGTTATTAAACCTATCCCAGTCTCTAGATACACCTTAGCACGTAAAGGAATATTATTTGGGGGTCCAGCCATGGAGAAGAGTTTAGACACTAGGATAAGATAAGGAACACACCCATTATAAAGAAATCACATTAGGATTCTCTTTTTAAGCTGTTCCTTAAAACACTAGTGCTTAGGAAATCTCTTGGAGGCAGAAGCAGTCAAGGGTAGCCTAGGGTTAGGGTTAGGCTTAGGGTACGGCTTAGGGTACGGCTTAGGGTACGGGTTCGGGGAGGGCTTCTGGTACGGCGTAGGGTATGGGTTAGGGTTAGGGTTAGGGTTAGTGTTAGGGTTAGGGCTCGGTTTAGGGTATTGGTTAGGATTAGGGTACGTGTTAGGGTTAGGGTAGGGGTTAGGGTTAGGGTACGCGTTAGTGTTAGGGTAGTTATTAAACCTATCCCACTCTCTAGATACCCCTTAGCACGTAAAGGAATATTAATTGGAGGTCCAGCCATGGAGAAGGGTTTAGACACTAGGGTAAGATAAGGAACACACCCATTATAAAGAAATCACATTAGGATTCTCTTTTTAAGCTGTTCCTTAAAACACTAGTGCTTAGGAAATCTATTGGAGGCAGAAGCAGTCAAGGGTAGCCTAGGGTTAGGGTTAAGCTTAGGGTACGGCTTAGGGTACGGCTTAGGGTACGGGTTCGGGGAGAGCTTCGGGTACGGCGTAGGGTATGGGTTAGGGTTAGGGTTAGGGTTAGTGTTAGGGTTAGGGCTCGGTTTAGGGTATTGGTTAGGATTAGGGTACGTGTTAGTGTTAGGGTAGGGGTTAGGGTTAGGGTACGCGTTAGTGTTAGGGTAGTTATTAAACCTATCCCACTCTCTAGATACCCCTTAGCACGTAAAGGTATATTATTTGGAGGTCCAGCCATGGAGAAGTGCTTAGACACTAGGATAAGATAAGGAACACACCCATTATAAAGAAATCACATTAGGATTCTCTTTTTAAGCTGTTCCTTAAAACACTAGTGCTTAGGAAATCTATTGGAGGCAGAAGCAGTCAAGGGTAGCCTAGGGTTAGGGTTAGGCTTAGGGTACGGCTTAGGGTACGGCTTAGGGTACGGGTTCGGGGAGGGGTTCGTGTACGGCGGAGGGTATGGGTTAGGGTTAGGGTTTGTGTTAGTGTTAGGGTTAGGGCTCCGTTTAGGGTACGGGATAGGATTAGGGTACGTGTTAGGGTTAGAGTAGGGGTTAGGGTTAGGGTACGCGTTAGGGTTAGGGTAGTTATTAAACCTATCCGACTCTCTAGATACCCCTTAGCACGAAAAGTAATATTATTTGGGGGTCCAGCCATGGAGAAGAGTTTAGACACTAGGATAAGATAAGGAACACACCTATTATAAAGAAATCACATTAGGATTCTCTTTATAAGATGTTCCTTAAAACACTAGTGCTTAGGAAATCTATTGGAGGCAGAAGCAGTCAAGGGTAGCCTAGGGTTAGGGTTCGGCTTAGGGTACGGCTTAGGGTACGGCTTAGGGTACGGGTTCGGGGAGGGCTTCGGGTATGGCGTAGGGTATGGGTTAGGGTTAGGGTTAGGGTTAGTGTTAGGGTTAGGCCTCGGTTTAGGGTATTGGTTAGGATTAGGGTACGTGTTAGGGTTAGGGTAGGGGTTAGGGTTAGGGTACGCGTTAGTGTTAGGGTAGTTATTAAACCTATCCCACTCTCTAGATAGCCCTTAGCACGTAAAGGAATATTATTTGGAGGTCCAGCCATGGAGAAGAGTTTAGACACTAGGATAAGATAAGGAACACACCCATTATGAAGAAATCACTTTAGGATTCTCTTTTTAAGCTGTTCCTTAAAACACTAGTGCTTAGGAAATCTATTGGAGGCAGAAGCAGTCAAGGGTAGCCTAGGGTTAGGGTTAGGCTTGGGGTTAGGCTTAGGGTACGGCTTAGGGTACGGGTTCGGGGAGGGGTTCGGGTACGGCGTACGGTATGGGTTAGGGTTAGGGTTAGGGTTAGTGTTAGGGTTAGGGCTCGGTTTAGGGTACGGATTAGGATTAGGTTACGTGTTAGGGTTAGGGTAGGGGTTAGGGTTAGAGTACGCATTAGGGTGAGGGTAGTTATTAAACCTATCCCACTCTCTAGATACCCCTTAGCACGTAAAGGAATATTATTTGGGGGTCCAGCCATGGAGAAGAGTTTAGACACTAGGATAAGATAAGGAACACACCCATTATAAAGAAATCACATTAGGATTCTCTTTTTAAGCTGTTCCTCAAAACACTAGTGCTTAGGAAATCTATTGGAGGCAGAAGCAGTCAAGGGTAGCCTAGGGTTAGGGTTAGGCTTAGGGTTAGGCTTAGGGTACGGCTTAGGGTACGGGTTCGGGGAGGGGTTCGGGTACGGCGTAGGGTATGGGTTAGGGTTAGGGTTAGGGTTAGGGTTAGGGTTAGGGCTCGGTTTAGGGTATTGGTTAGGATTAGGTTACGTGTTAGGGTTAGGGTAGGGGTTAGGGTTAGGGTATGCGTTAGAGTTAAGGTAGTTATTAAACCTATCCCACTCTCTAGATACACCTTAGCACGTAAAGGAATATTATTTGGGGGTCCAGCCATGGAGAAGAGTTTAGACACTAGGATAAGATAAGGAACACACTCATTATAAAGAAATCACATTAGGATTCTCTTTTTAAGCTGTTCCTTAAAACACTAGTGCTAAGGAAATCTATTGGAGGCAGAAGCAGTCAAGGGTAGCCTAGGGTTAGGGTTAGGCTTAGGGTACGGCTTAGGGTACGGCTTAGGGTACGGGTTCGGGGAGGGCTTCGGGTACGGCGAAGGGTATGGGTTAGGGTTAGGGTTAGGGTTGGTGTTAGGGTTAGGGCTCGGTTTAGGTTATTGGTTAGGATTAGAGTACGTGTTAGGGTTAGGGTAGGGGTTAGGGTTAGGGTACGCATTAGTGTTAGGGTAGTTATTAAACCTATCCCACTCTCTAGATACCAGTTAGCACATAAAGGAATATTATTTGGAGGTCCAGCCATGGAGAAGAGTTTAGACACTAGGATAAGATAAGGAACACACCCATTATAAAGAAATCACATTAGGATTCTCTTTTTAAGCTGTTCCTTAAAACACTAGTGCTTAGGAAATCTATTGGTGGCAGAAGCAGTCAAGGGTAGCCTAGGGTTAGGGTTAGGCTTAGGGTACGGCTTAGGGTACGGGTTCGGGGAGGGGTTCGGGTACGGCGTAGGGAATGGGTTAGGGTTAGGGTTAGTGTTAGGTTTAGGGCTCGGTTTAGGGTACGGATTAGGATTAGGGTACATGTTAGGGTTAGGGTAGGGGTTAGGATTAGGGTACGCGTTAGGGTTAGGGTAGTTATTAAACTTATCCCACTCTCTAGATACACCTTAGCACGTAAAGGAATATTATGTGGGGGTCCAGCCATGGAGAAGAGTTTAGACACTAGGATAAGATAAGGAACACACCCATTATAAAGAAATCACATTAAGATTCTCTTTTTAAGCTGTTCCTTATACACTAGTGCTGAGGAAATCTATTGGAGGCATTAGCTGTCAATGGTAGACTAGGGTTAGTGTTAGGCTTAGGGTACGGCTTAGGGTACGGCTTAGGGTACGGGTTCGGGGAGGGCTTCGGGTACGGCGTAGGGTATGGGTTAGGGTTAGGGTTAGGAATAGTGTTAGGGTTAGGGCTCGGTTTAGGGTATTGGTTAGGATTAGGTTACGTGTTAGGGTTAGTGTAGGGGTTAGGGTTAGGGTACGCGTTAGTGTTAGGATGGTTATTAAACCTATCCCAATCTCTAGATACCCCTTAGCAGGTAAAGGACTATTATTTGAGGGTCCAGCAGTGGAGAAGAGTTTAGACACTAGGATAAGATAAGGAACACACCCATTATAAAGAAATCACATTAGGATTCTCTTTTTAAGCTGTTCCTTAAAACACTAGTGCTTAGGAAATCTATTTGAGGCAGTAGCAGTCAAGGGTACCCTATGGTTAGGGTTAGGCTTAGGGTACGGCTTAGGGTACGGGTTCGGGGAGGGCTTCGGGTACGGTGTAGGGTATGGGTTAGGGTTAGGGTTAGGGTTAGTGTTAGGGTTAGGGCTCAGTTTAGGGTATTGGTTGGGATTAGAGTACGTGTTAGTGTTAGGGTAGGGGTTAGGGTTAGGGTTCGCGTTAGTGTTAGGGTAGTTATTAAACCTATCCCACTCTCTAGATACCCCTTAGCACGTAAAGGAATATTATTTGGAGGTCCAGCCATTGAGAAGAGTTTAGACACTAGTATAAGATAAGGAACACACCCATTATAAAGAAATCACATTAGGATTCTCTTTTTAAGCTGTTCCTTAAAACACTAGTGCTTAAGAAATCTATTGGAGCCAGAAGCAGTCAAGGGTAGCGTAGGGTTAGGGTTAGGCTTAGGGTACGGCTTAGGGTACGGGTTCGGAGAGGGCTTCGGGTACGGCGTAGGGTATGGGTTAGGGTTAGAGTTAGGGTTAGTGTTAGTGTTAGGGCTCGGTTTAGGGTACGGGTTAGGATTAGTGTACGTGTTAGGGTTAGGGTAGGGGTTAGGGTTAGGGTACACGTTAGGGTTAGGGCAGTTATTAAACCTATCCCACTCTCTAGATACCCCGTAGCACGTAAAACCATATTATTTGGGGGTCCATCCATGGAGAAGATCTTAGACACTAAGATAATATAAGGAACACACCCATTATAAAGAAATCACATTAGGATTCGCTTTTTAAGCTGTTCCTTAAAACACTAGTGCTTAGGAAATCTATTGGAGGCAGAAGCAGTCAAGGGTAGCCTAGGGTTAGTGTTAGGCTTGGGGTTAGGCTTAGGGTACAGTTTAGGGTACGGGTTCGGAGAGGGCTTCGGGTACGGCGTAGGGTATGGGTTAGGGTTAGTGTTAGGGTTAGTGTTAGGGTTAGGGCTCCGTTTAGAGTACGGGTTAGGATTAGGTTAGGTGTTAGGGTTAGGGTAGGGGTTAGGGTTAGGTTACGCATTAGAGTTAGGGTAGTTATTAAACCTATCCCACACTCTAGATACCCCTTAGCACGTAAAGGAATATTATTTGGGGGTCCAGCCATGGAGAAGAGTTTAGACACTAGGATAAGATAAGGAACACACCCATTATAAAGAAATCACATTAGGATTCACTTTTTAAGCTGTTCCTTAAAACACTAGTGCTTAGGAAATCTATTGGAGGCAGAAGCAGTCAAGGGTACCCTAGAATTAGGGTTAGGCTTAGGGTACGGCTTAGGGTACGGCTTAGGGTACGGGTTCGGGGAGGGGTTCGTGTACGGCGGAGGGTATGTGTTAGGTTTAGGGTTTGGGTTAGTGTTAGGGTTAGGGCTCCTTTTAGGGTACGGGATAGGATTAGGGTACGTCTTAGGGTTAGAGTAGGGGTTAGGGTTAGGGTACGCGTTAGGGTTAGGGTAGTTATTAAACCTATCCCACTCTCTAGATACCCCTTAGCACGTAAAGGAATATTATTTGGGGGTCCAGCCATGGAGAAGTGTTTAGACACTAGGATAAGATAAGGAACACACCGATTATAAAGAAATCACATTAGGATACTCTTTATAAGCTGTTCCTTAAAACACTAGTGCTTAGGAAATCTATTGGAGGCCGAAGCAGTCAAGGGTAGCCTAGGGTTAGGGTTAGGCTTAGGGTACGGCTTAGGGTACGGGTTCGGGGAGGGGTTTGGGTACGGCGTAGGGTATGGGTTAGGGTTAGGGTTAGGGTTAATGTTAGGGTTAGGGCTCGGTTTAGGGTACGGGTTAGGATAAGGGTACATGTTAGGGTTAGGGTAGGGTTTAGGGTTAGGGTACGCGTTAGTGTTAGGGTAGTTATTAAACGTATCCCACTCTCTAGATACACCTTAGCACGTAAAGGAATATTATTTGATGGTCCAGCCATGGAGAAGAGTTTAGACACTAGGATAAGTTAAGGAACACACCCATTATAAAGAAATCACATTAGGATTCTCTTTTTAAGCTGTTCCTTAAAACACTAGTGCTTAGGAAATCTATTGGAGGCAGAAGCAGTCAAGGGTAGCCTAGGGTTAGGGTTAGGCTTAGGGTACGGCTTAGGGTACGGCTTAGGGTACGGGTTCGTGGAGGGCTTCGGGTACGGCGTAGGGTATGGGTTAGGGTTAGGGTGAGTGTTAGGGTTAGGGCTCGGTTTAGGGTATTGGTTAGGATTAGGGTACGTGTTAGTGTTAGGGTAGGGGTTAGGGTTAGGGTACGCGTTAGTGTTAGGGTAGTTATTAAACCTATCCCACTCTCTAGATACCTCTTAGCACGTAAAGGAATATTATTTGGAGTTCCAGCCATGGAGAAGGGTTTAGACAGTAGGATAAGATAAGGAACACACCCATTATAAAGAAATCACATTAGGATTCTCTTTTTAAGCTGTTCCTTAAAACACTAGTGCTTAGGAAATCTATTGGAGGCAGAAGCAGTCAAGGGTAGCCTAGGGTTAGGGTTATGCTTAGGGTACGGCTTAGGGTACGGCTTAGGGTACGGGTTCGGGGAGGGTTTCGAGTACGGCGTAGGGTATGGGTTAGGGTTAGGGTTAGGGTTAGTGTTAGGGTTAGGGCTCGGTTTAGGGTACGGGTTAGGATTAGGGTACGTGTTAGTGTTAGGGTAGGTGTTAGGGTTAGGGTTAGGGTTAGGGTTAGGGTTAGGGTATTCGTTAGGGTTAGGGTAGTTATTAAACCTATCCCAGTCTCTAGATACACCTTAGCACGTAAAGGAATATTATTTGGGGGTCCAGCCATGGAGAAGAGTTTAGACACTAGGATAAGATAAGGAACACACCCATTATAAAGAAATCACATTAGGATTCTCTTTTTAAGCTGTTCCTTAAAACACTAGTGCTTAGGAAATCTCTTGGAGGCAGAAGCAGTCAAGGGTAGCCTAGGGTTAGGGTTAGGCTTAGGGTACGGCTTAGGGTACGGCTTAGGGTACGGGTTCGGGGAGGGCTTCTGGTACGGCGTAGGGTATGGGTTAGGGTTAGGGTTAGGGTTAGTGTTAGGGTTAGGGCTCGGTTTAGGGTATTTGTTAGGATTAGGGTACGTGTTAGTGTTAGGGTAGGGGTTAGGGTTAGGGTACGCGTTAGTGTTAGGGTAGTTATTAAACCTATCCCACTCTCTAGATACCCCTTAGCACGTAAAGGAATATTATTTGGAGGTCCAGCCATGGAGAAGTGTTTAGACACTAGGATAAGATAAGGAACACACCCATTATAAAGAAATCACATTAGGATTCTCTTTTTAAGCTGTTCCTTAAAACACTAGTGCTTAGGAAATCTATTGGAGGCAGAAGCAGTCAAGGGTAGCCTAGGGTTAGGGTTAGGCTTAGGGTACGGCTTAGGGTACGGCTTAGGGTACGGGTTCGGGGAGGGGTTCGTGTACGGCGGAGGGTATGGGTTAGGGTTAGTGTTTGTGTTAGTGTTAGGGTTAGGGCTCCGTTTAGGGTACGGGATAGGTTTAGGGTACGTGTTAGGGTTAGAGTAGGGGTTAGGGTTAGGGTACGCGTTAGGGTTAGGGTAGTTATTAAACCTATCCAACTCTCTAGATACCCCTTAGCACGAAAAGGAATATTATTTGGGGGTCCAGCCAAGGAGAAGAGTTTAGACACTAGGATAAGATAAGGAACACACCTATTATAAAGAAATCACATTAGGATTCTCTTTATAAGATGTTCCTTAAAACACTAGTGCTTAGGAAATCTATTGGAGGCAGAAGCAGTCAAGGGTAGCCTAGGGTTAGGGTTCGGCTTAGGGTACGGCTTAGGGTACGGCTTAGGGTACGGGTTCGGGGAGGGCTTCGGGTATGGCGTAGGGTATGGGTTAGGGTTAGGGTTAGGGTTAGTGTTAGGGTTAGGCCTCGGTTTAGGGTATTGGTTAGGATTAGGGTACGTGTTAGGGTTAGGGTAGGGGTTAGGGTTAGGGTACGCGTTAGTGTTAGGGTAGTTATTAAACCTATCCCACTCTCTAGATAGCCCTTAGCACGTAAAGGAATATTATTTGGAGGTCCAGCCGTGGAGAAGAGTTTAGACACTAGGATAAGATAAGGAACACACCCATTATAAAGAAATCACATTAGGATTCTCTTTTTAAGCTGTTCCTTAAAACACTAGTGCTTAGGAAATCTATTGGAGGCAGAAGCAGTCAAGGGTAGCCTAGGGTTAGGGTTAGACTTGGGGTTAGGCTTAGGGTACGGCTTAGGGTACGGGTTCGGGGAGGGGTTCGGGTACGGCGTAGGGTATGGGTTAGGGTTAGGGTTAGGGTTAGTGTTAGGGTTAGGGCTCGGTTTAGGGTACGGATTAGGATTAGGTTACGTGTTAGGGTTAGGGTAGGGGTTAGGGTTAGAGTACGCATTAGGGTGAGGGTAGTTATTAAACCTATCCCACTCTCTAGATACCCCTTAGCACGTAAAGGAATATTATTTGGGGTTCCAGCCATGGAGAAGAGTTTAGACACTAGGATAAAATAAGGAACACACCCATTATAAAGAAATCACATTAGGATTCTCTTTTTAAGCTGTTCCTTAAAACACTAGTGCTTAGGAAATCTATTGGAGGCAGAAGCAGTCAAGGGTAGCCTAGGGTTAGGGTTAGGCTTAGGGTACGGCTTAGGGTACGGCTTAGGGTACGGGTTCGGGGAGGGGTTCGTGTACGGCGGAGGGTATGGGTTAGGGTTAGGGTTTGTGTTAGTGTTAGGGTTAGGGCTCCGTTTAGGGTACGGGATAGGATTAGGGTACGTGTTAGGGTTAGAGTAGGGGTTAGGGTTAGGGTACGCGTTAGGGTTAGGGTAGTTATTAAACCTATCCGACTCTCTAGATACCCCTTAGCACGAAAAGTAATATTATTTGGGGGTCCAGCCATGGAGAAGAGTTTAGACACTAGGATAAGATAAGGAACACACCTATTATAAAGAAATCACATTAGGATTCTCTTTATAAGATGTTCCTTAAAACACTAGTGCTTAGGAAATCTATTGGAGGCAGAAGCAGTCAAGGGTAGCCTAGGGTTAGGGTTCGGCTTAGGGTACGGCTTAGGGTACGGCTTAGGGTACGGGTTCGGGGAGGGCTTCGGGTATGGCGTAGGGTATGGGTTAGGGTTAGGGTTAGGGTTAGTGTTAGGGTTAGGCCTCGGTTTAGGGTATTGGTTAGGATTAGGGTACGTGTTAGGGTTAGGGTAGGGGTTAGGGTTAGGGTACGCGTTAGTGTTAGGGTAGTTATTAAACCTATCCCACTCTCTAGATAGCCCTTAGCACGTAAAGGAATATTATTTGGAGGTCCAGCCATGGAGAAGAGTTTAGACACTAGGATAAGATAAGGAACACACCCATTATGAAGAAATCACTTTAGGATTCTCTTTTTAAGCTGTTCCTTAAAACACTAGTGCTTAGGAAATCTATTGGAGGCAGAAGCAGTCAAGGGTAGCCTAGGGTTAGGGTTAGGCTTGGGGTTAGGCTTAGGGTACGGCTTAGGGTACGGGTTCGGGGAGGGGTTCGGGTACGGCGTACGGTATGGGTTAGGGTTAGGGTTAGGGTTAGTGTTAGGGTTAGGGCTCGGTTTAGGGTACGGATTAGGATTAGGTTACGTGTTAGGGTTAGGGTAGGGGTTAGGGTTAGAGTACGCATTAGGGTGAGGGTAGTTATTAAACCTATCCCACTCTCTAGATACCCCTTAGCACGTAAAGGAATATTATTTGGGGGTCCAGCCATGGAGAAGAGTTTAGACACTAGGATAAGATAAGGAACACACCCATTATAAAGAAATCACATTAGGATTCTCTTTTTAAGCTGTTCCTCAAAACACTAGTGCTTAGGAAATCTATTGGAGGCAGAAGCAGTCAAGGGTAGCCTAGGGTTAGGGTTAGGCTTAGGGTTAGGCTTAGGGTACGGCTTAGGGTACGGGTTCGGGGAGGGGTTCGGGTACGGCGTAGGGTATGGGTTAGGGTTAGGGTTAGGGTTAGGGTTAGGGTTAGGGCTCGGTTTAGGGTATTGGTTAGGATTAGGTTACGTGTTAGGGTTAGGGTAGGGGTTAGGGTTAGGGTATGCGTTAGAGTTAAGGTAGTTATTAAACCTATCCCACTCTCTAGATACACCTTAGCACGTAAAGGAATATTATTTGGGGGTCCAGCCATGGAGAAGAGTTTAGACACTAGGATAAGATAAGGAACACACTCATTATAAAGAAATCACATTAGGATTCTCTTTTTAAGCTGTTCCTTAAAACACTAGTGCTAAGGAAATCTATTGGAGGCAGAAGCAGTCAAGGGTAGCCTAGGGTTAGGGTTAGGCATAGGGTACGGCTTAGGGTACGGCTTAGGGTACGGGTTCGGGGAGGGCTTCGGGTACGGCGAAGGGTATGGGTTAGGGTTAGGGTTAGGGTTGGTGTTAGGGTTAGGGCTCGGTTTAGGTTATTGGTTAGGATTAGAGTACGTGTTAGGGTTAGGGTAGGGGTTAGGGTTAGGGTACGCATTAGTGTTAGGGTAGTTATTAAACCTATCCCACTCTCTAGATACCAGTTAGCACATAAAGGAATATTATTTGGAGGTCCAGCCATGGAGAAGAGTTTAGACACTAGGATAAGATAAGGAACACACCCATTATAAAGAAATCACATTAGGATTCTCTTTTTAAGCTGTTCCTTAAAACACTAGTGCTTAGGAAATCTATTGGTGGCAGAAGCAGTCAAGGGTAGCCTAGGGTTAGGGTTAGGCTTAGGGTACGGCTTAGGGTACGGGTTCGGGGAGGGGTTCGGGTACGGCGTAGGGAATGGGTTAGGGTTAGGGTTAGTGTTAGGTTTAGGGCTCGGTTTAGGGTACGGATTAGGATTAGGGTACATGTTAGGGTTAGGGTAGGGGTTAGGATTAGGGTACGCGTTAGGGTTAGGGTAGTTATTAAACTTATCCCACTCTCTAGATACACCTTAGCACGTAAAGGAATATTATGTGGGGGTCCAGCCATGGAGAAGAGTTTAGACACTAGGATAAGATAAGGAACACACCCATTATAAAGAAATCACATTAAGATTCTCTTTTTAAGCTGTTCCTTAAAACACTAGTGCTGAGGAAATCTATTGGAGGCATTAGCTGTCAATGGTAGACTAGGGTTAGTGTTAGGCTTAGGGTACGGCTTAGGGTACGGCTTAGGGTACGGGTTCGGGGAGGGCTTCGGGTACGGCGTAGGGTATGGGTTAGGGTTAGGGTTAGGAATAGTGTTAGGGTTAGGGCTCGGTTTAGGGTATTGGTTAGGATTAGGTTACGTGTTAGGGTTAGTGTAGGGGTTAGGGTTAGGGTACGCGTTAGTGTTAGGATGGTTATTAAACCTATCCCAATCTCTAGATACCCCTTAGCAGGTAAAGGACTATTATTTGAGGGTCCAGCAGTGGAGAAGAGTTTAGACACTAGGATAAGATAAGGAACACACCCATTATAAAGAAATCACATTAGGATTCTCTTTTTAAGCTGTTCCTTAAAACACTAGTGCTTAGGAAATCTATTTGAGGCAGTAGCAGTCAAGGGTACCCTATGGTTAGGGTTAGGCTTAGGGTACAGCTTAGGGTACGGGTTCGGGGAGGGCTTCGGGTACGGTGTAGGGTATGGGTTAGGGTTAGGGTTAGGGTTAGTGTTAGGGTTAGGGCTCAGTTTAGGGTATTGGTTGGGATTAGAGTACGTGTTAGTGTTAGGGTAGGGGTTAGGGTTAGGGTTCGCGTTAGTGTTAGGGTAGTTATTAAACCTATCCCACTCTCTAGATACCCCTTAGCACGTAAAGGAATATTATTTGGAGGTCCAGCCATTGAGAAGAGTTTAGACACTAGTATAAGATAAGGAACACACCCATTATAAAGAAATCACATTAGGATTCTCTTTTTAAGCTGTTCCTTAAAACACTAGTGCTTAAGAAATCTATTGGAGCCAGAAGCAGTCAAGGGTAGCGTAGGGTTAGGGTTAGGCTTAGGGTACGGCTTAGGGTACGGGTTCGGAGAGGGCTTCGGGTACGGCGTAGGGTATGGGTTAGGGTTAGAGTTAGGGTTAGTGTTAGTGTTAGGGCTCGGTTTAGGGTACGGGTTAGGATTAGTGTACGTGTTAGGGTTAGGGTAGGGGTTAGGGTTAGGGTACACGTTAGGGTTAGGGCAGTTATTAAACCTATCCCACTCTCTAGATACCCCGTAGCACGTAAAACCATATTATTTGGGGGTCCATCCATGGAGAAGATCTTAGACACTAAGATAATATAAGGAACACACCCATTATAAAGAAATCACATTAGGATTCGCTTTTTAAGCTGTTCCTTAAAACACTAGTGCTTAGGAAATCTATTGGAGGCAGAAGCAGTCAAGGGTAGCCTAGGGTTAGGGTTAGGCTTGGGGTTAGGCTTAGGGTACAGTTTAGGGTACGGGTTCGGAGAGGGCTTCGGGTACGGCGTAGGGTATGGGTTAGGGTTAGTGTTAGGGTTAGTGTTAGGGTTAGGGCTCCGTTTAGAGTACGGGTTAGGATTAGGTTAGGTGTTAGGGTTAGGGTAGGGGTTAGGGTTAGGTTACGCATTAGAGTTAGGGTAGTTATTAAACCTATCCCACACTCTAGATACCCCTTAGCACGTAAAGGAATATTATTTGGGGGTCCAGCCATGGAGAAGAGTTTAGACACTAGGATAAGATAAGGAACACACCCATTATAAAGAAATCACATTAGGATTCACTTTTTAAGCTGTTCCTTAAAACACTAGTGCTTAGGAAATCTATTGGAGGCAGAAGCAGTCAAGGGTACCCTAGAATTAGGGTTAGGCTTAGGGTACGGCTTAGGGTACGGCTTAGGGTACGGGTTCGGGGAGGGGTTCGTGTACGGCGGAGGGTATGTGTTAGGTTTAGGGTTTGGGTTAGTGTTAGGGTTAGGGCTCCTTTTAGGGTACGGGATAGGATTAGGGTACGTCTTAGGGTTAGAGTAGGGGTTAGGGTTAGGGTACGCGTTAGGGTTAGGGTAGTTATTAAACCTATCCCACTCTCTAGATACCCCTTAGCACGTAAAGGAATATTATTTGGGGGTCCAGCCATGGAGAAGTGTTTAGACACTAGGATAAGATAAGGAACACACCGATTATAAAGAAATCACATTAGGATACTCTTTATAAGCTGTTCCTTAAAACACTAGTGCTTAGGAAATCTATTGGAGGCCGAAGCAGTCAAGGGTAGCCTAGGATTAGGGTTAGGCTTAGGGTACGGCTTAGGGTACGGGTTCGGGGAGGGGTTTGGGTACGGCGTAGGGTATGGGTTAGGGTTAGGGTTAGGGTTAATGTTAGGGTTAGGGCTCGGTTTAGGGTACGGGTTAGGATAAGGGTACATGTTAGGGTTAGGGTAGGGTTTAGGGTTAGGGTACGCGTTAGTGTTAGGGTAGTTATTAAACGTATCCCACTCTCTAGATACACCTTAGCACGTAAAGGAATATTATTTGATGGTCCAGCCATGGAGAAGAGTTTAGACACTAGGATAAGTTAAGGAACACACCCATTATAAAGAAATCACATTAGGATTCTCTTTTTAAGCTGTTCCTTAAAACACTAGTGCTTAGGAAATCTATTGGAGGCAGAAGCAGTCAAGGGTAGCCTAGGGTTAGGGTTAGGCTTAGGGTACGGCTTAGGGTACGGCTTAGGGTACGGGTTCGTGGAGGGCTTCGGGTACGGCGTAGGGTATGGGTTAGGGTTAGGGTGAGTGTTAGGGTTAGGGCTCGGTTTAGGGTATTGGTTAGGATTAGGGTACGTGTTAGTGTTAGGGTAGGGGTTAGGGTTAGGGTACGCGTTAGTGTTAGGGTAGTTATTAAACCTATCCCACTCTCTAGATACCTCTTAGCACGTAAAGGAATATTATTTGGAGTTCCAGCCATGGAGAAGGGTTTAGACAGTAGGATAAGATAAGGAACACACCCATTATAAAGAAATCACATTAGGATTCTCTTTTTAAGCTGTTCCTTAAAACACTAGTGCTTAGGAAATCTATTGGAGGCAGAAGCAGTCAAGGGTAGCCTAGGGTTAGGGTTATGCTTAGGGTACGGCTTAGGGTACGGCTTAGGGTACGGGTTCGGGGAGGGTTTCGAGTACGGCGTAGGGTATGGGTTAGGGTTAGGGTTAGGGTTAGTGTTAGGGTTAGGGCTCGGTTTAGGGTACGGGTTAGGATTAGGGTACGTGTTAGTGTTAGGGTAGGTGTTAGGGTTAGGGTTAGGGTTAGGGTTAGGGTTAGGGTATTCGTTAGGGTTAGGGTAGTTATTAAACCTATCCCAGTCTCTAGATACACCTTAGCACGTAAAGGAATATTATTTGGGGGTCCAGCCATGGAGAAGAGTTTAGACACTAGGATAAGATAAGGAACACACCCATTATAAAGAAATCACATTAGGATTCTCTTTTTAAGCTGTTCCTTAAAACACTAGTGCTTAGGAAATCTCTTGGAGGCAGAAGCAGTCAAGGGTAGCCTAGGGTTAGGGTTAGGCTTAGGGTACGGCTTAGGGTACGGCTTAGGGTACGGGTTCGGGGAGGGCTTCTGGTACGGCGTAGGGTATGGGTTAGGGTTAGGGTTAGGGTTAGTGTTAGGGTTAGGGCTCGGTTTAGGGTATTTGTTAGGATTAGGGTACGTGTTAGTGTTAGGGTAGGGGTTAGGGTTAGGGTACGCGTTAGTGTTAGGGTAGTTATTAAACCTATCCCACTCTCTAGATACCCCTTAGCACGTAAAGGAATATTATTTGGAGGTCCAGCCATGGAGAAGTGTTTAGACACTAGGATAAGATAAGGAACACACCCATTATAAAGAAATCACATTAGGATTCTCTTTTTAAGCTGTTCCTTAAAACACTAGTGCTTAGGAAATCTATTGGAGGCAGAAGCAGTCAAGGGTAGCCTAGGGTTAGGGTTAGGCTTAGGGTACGGCTTAACGTACGGCTTAGGGTACGGGTTCGGGGAGGGGTTCGTGTACGGCGGAGGGTATGGGTTAGGGTTAGTGTTTGTGTTAGTGTTAGGGTTAGGGCTCCGTTTAGGGTACGGGATAGGTTTAGGGTACGTGTTAGGGTTAGAGTAGGGGTTAGGGTTAGGGTACGCGTTAGGGTTAGGGTAGTTATTAAACCTATCCAACTCTCTAGATACCCCTTAGCACGAAAAGGAATATTATTTGGGGGTCCAGCCAAGGAGAAGAGTTTAGACACTAGGATAAGATAAGGAACACACCTATTATAAAGAAATCACATTAGGATTCTCTTTATAAGATGTTCCTTAAAACACTAGTGCTTAGGAAATCTATTGGAGGCAGAAGCAGTCAAGGGTAGCCTAGGGTTAGGGTTCGGCTTAGGGTACGGCTTAGGGTACGGCTTAGGGTACGGGTTCGGGGAGGGCTTCGGGTATGGCGTAGGGTATGGGTTAGGGTTAGGGTTAGGGTTAGTGTTAGGGTTAGGCCTCGGTTTAGGGTATTGGTTAGGATTAGGGTACGTGTTAGGGTTAGGGTAGGGGTTAGGGTTAGGGTACGCGTTAGTGTTAGGGTAGTTATTAAACCTATCCCACTCTCTAGATAGCCCTTAGCACGTAAAGGAATATTATTTGGAGGTCCAGCCGTGGAGAAGAGTTTAGACACTAGGATAAGATAAGGAACACACCCATTATAAAGAAATCACATTAGGATTCTCTTTTTAAGCTGTTCCTTAAAACACTAGTGCTTAGGAAATCTATTGGAGGCAGAAGCAGTCAAGGGTAGCCTAGGGTTAGGGTTAGACTTGGGGTTAGGCTTAGGGTACGGCTTAGGGTACGGGTTCGGGGAGGGGTTCGGGTACGGCGTAGGGTATGGGTTAGGGTTAGGGTTAGGGTTAGTGTTAGGGTTAGGGCTCGGTTTAGGGTACGGATTAGGATTAGGTTACGTGTTAGGGTTAGGGTAGGGGTTAGGGTTAGAGTACGCATTAGGGTGAGGGTAGTTATTAAACCTATCCCACTCTCTAGATACCCCTTAGCACGTAAAGGAATATTATTTGGGGTTCCAGCCATGGAGAAGAGTTTAGACACTAGGATAAGATAAGGAACACACCCATTATAAAGAAATCACATTAGGATTCTCTTTTTAAGCTGTTCCTTAAAACACTAGTGCTTAGGAAATCTATTGGAGGCAGAAGCAGTAAAGGGTAGCCTAAGGTTAGGTTTAGGCTTAGGTTTAGGCTTAGGGTACGGCTTAGGGTACGGGTTCGGTGAGGGCTTTGGGTACGGCGTAGGGTATCGGTTAGGGTTAGGGTTAGGGTTAGTGTTCGGGTTAGGGCTCGGTTTAGGGTACGTGTTAGGATTAGGGTACGTGTTAGGGTTAGGGTAGGGGTTAGGGTTAGGGTACGCATTAGGGTTAGGGTAGTTATTAAACCTATCCCACTCTCTAGATACCCCTTAGCACGTAAAGGAATATTATTTGGGGGTCCAGCCATGGAGAAGAGTTTAGACACTAGGATAAGATAAGGAACACACCCATTATAAAGAAATCACATTAGGATTCTCTTTTTAAGCTGTTCCTCAAAACACTAGTGCTTAGGAAATCTATTGGAGGCAGAAGCAGTCAAGGGTAGCCTAGGGTTAGGGTTAGGCTTAGGGTTAGGCTTAGGGTACGGCTTAGGGTACGGGTTCGGGGAGGGGTTCGGGTACGGCGTAGGGCATGGGTTAAGGTTAGGGTTAGTGTTAGTGTTAGGGTTAGGGCTCGGTTTAGGGTACGGGTTAGGATTAGGGTACATGTTAGGGTTAGGGTAGGGGTTAGGATTAGGGTACGCGTTAGGGTTAGGGTAGTTATTAAACTTATCCCACTCTCTAGATACACCTTAGCACGTAAAGGAATATTATGTGGGGGTCCAGCCATTGAGAAGAGTTTAGACACTAGGATAAGATAAGGAACACACCCATTATAAAGAAATCACATTAAGATTCTCTTTTTAAGCTGTTCCTTAAAACACTAGTGCTGAGGAAATCTATTGGAGGCATTAGCTGTCAATGGTAGACTAGGGTTAGTGTTAGGCTTAGGGTACGGCTTAGGGTACGGCTTAGGGTACGGGTTCGGGGAGGGCTTCGGGTACGGCGTAGGGTATGGGTTAGGGTTAGGGTTAGGAATAGTGTTAGGGTTAGGGCTCGGTTTAGGGTATTGGTTAGGATTAGGTTACGTGTTAGGGTTAGGGTAGGGGTTAGGGTTAGGGTACGCGTTAGTGTTAGGATGGTTATTAAACCTATCCCAATCTCTAGATACCCCTTAGCAGGTAAAGGACTATTATTTGAGGGTCCAGCAGTGGAGAAGAGTTTAGACACTAGGATAAGATAAGGAACACACCCATTATAAAGAAATCACATTAGGATTCTCTTTTTAAGCTGTTCCTTAAAACACTAGTGCTTAGGAAATCTATTTGAGGCAGTAGCAGTCAAGGGTACCCTATGGTTAGGGTTAGGCTTAGGGTATGGCTTAGGCTACGGGTTCGCGGAGGGCTTCGGGTACGGTGTAGGGTATGGGTTAGGGTTAGGGTTAGGGTTAGTGTTAGGGTTAGGGCTCAGTTTAGGGTATTGGTTGGGATTAGAGTACGTGTTAGTGTTAGGGTAGGGGTTAGGGTTAGGGTTCGCGTTAGTGTTAGGGTAGTTATTAAACCTATCCCACTCTCTAGATACCCCTTAGCACGTAAAGGAATATTATTTGGAGGTCCAGCCATGGAGAAGAGTTTAGACACTAGTATAAGATAAGGAACACACCCATTATAAAGAAATCACATTAGGATTCTCTTTTTAAGCTGTTCCTTAAAACACTAGTGCTTAAGAAATCTATTGGAACCAGAAGCAGTCAAGGGTAGCGTAGGGTTAGGGTTAGGCTTAGGGTACGGCTTAGGGTACGGGTTCGGGGAGGGCTTCGGGTACGGCGTAGGGTATGGGTTAGGGTTAGAGTTAGGGTTAGTGTTAGTGTTAGGGCTCGGTTTAGGGTACGGGTTAGGATTAGTGTACATGTTAGGGTTAGGGTAGGGGTTAGGGTTAGGGTACACGTTAGGGTTAGGGCAGTTATTAAACCTATCCCACTCTCTAGATACCCCGTAGCACGTAAAACCATATTATTTGGGGGTCCATCCATGGAGAAGATCTTAGACACTAAGATAATATAAGGAACACACCCATTATAAAGAAATCACATTAGGATTCGCTTTTTAAGCTGTTCCTTAAAACACTAGTGCTTAGGAAATCTATTGGAGGCAGAAGCAGTCAAGGGTAGCCTAGGGTTAGGGTTAGGCTTGGGGTTAGGCTTAGGGTACAGTTTAGGGTACGGGATCGGAGAGGGCTTCGGGTACGGCGTAGGGTATGGGTTAGGGTTAGTGTTAGGGTTAGTGTTAGGGTTAGGGCTCCGTTTAGAGTACGGGTTAGGATTAGGTTAGGTGTTAGGGTTAGGGTAGGGGTTAGGGTTAGGTTACGCATTAGAGTTAGGGTAGTTATTAAACCTATCCCACACTCTAGATACCCCTTAGCACGTAAAGGAATATTATTTGGGGGTCCAGCCATGGAGAAGAGTTTAGACACTAGGATAAGATAAGGAACACACCCATTATAAAGAAATCACATTAGGATTCACTTTTTAAGCTGTTCCTTAAAACACTAGTGCTTAGGAAATCTATTGGAGGCAGAAGCAGTCAAGGGTAGCCTAGGGTTAGGGTTAGGCTTAGGGTACGGCTTAGGGTACGGCTTAGGGTACGGGTTCGGGGAGGGGTTCGTGTACGGCGGAGGGTATGTGTTAGGTTTAGGGTTTGGGTTAGTGTTAGGGTTAGGGATCCTTTTAGGGTACGGGATAGGATTAGGGTACGTCTTAGGGTTAGAGTAGGGGTTAGGGTTAGGGTACGCGTTAGGGTTAGGGTAGTTATTAAACCTATCCCACTCTCTAGATACCCCTTAGCACGTAAAGGAATATTATTTGGGGGTCCAGCCATGGAGAAGTGTTTAGACACTAGGATAAGATAAGGAACACACCGATTATAAAGAAATCACATTAGGATACTCTTTATAAGCTGTTCCTTAAAACACTAGTGCTTAGGAAATCTATTGGAGGCAGAAGCAGTCAAGGGTAGCCTAGGGTTAGGGTTAGGCTTAGGGTACGGCTTAGGGTACGGGTTCGGGGAGGGGTTTGGGTACGGCGTAGGGTATGGGTTAGGGTTAGGGTTAGGGTTAATGTTAGGGTTAGGGCTCGGTTTAGGGTACGGGTAAGGATAAGGGTACATGTTAGGGTTAGGGTAGGGTTTAGGGTTAGGGTACGCGTTAGTGTTAGGGTAGTTATTAAACGTATACCACTCTCTAGATACACCTTAGCACGTAAAGGAATATTATTTGATGGTCCAGCCATGGAGAAGAGTTTAGACACTAGGATAAGTTAAGGAACACACCCATTATAAAGAAATCACATTAGGATTCTCTTTTTAAGCTGTTCCTTAAAACACTAGTGCTTAGGAAATCTATTGGAGGCAGAAGCAGTCAAGGGTAGCCTAGGGTTAGGGTTAGGCTTAGGGTACGGCTTAGGGTACGGCTTAGGGTACGGGTTCGTGGAGGGCTTCGGGTACGGCGTAGGGTATGGGTTAGGGTTAGGGTTAGTGTTAGGGTTAGGGCTCGGTTTAGGGTATTGGTTAGGATTAGGGTACGTGTTAGTGTTAGGGTAGGGGTTAGGGTTAGGGTACGCGTTAGTGTTAGGGTAGTTATTAAACCTATCCCACTCTCTAGATACCCCTTAGCACGTAAAGGAATATTATTTGGAGTTCCAGCCATGGAGAAGGGTTTAGACAGTAGGATAAGATAAGGAACACACCCATTATAAAGAAATCACATTAGGATTCTCTTTTTAAGCTGTTCCTTAAAACACTAGTGCTTAGGAAATCTATTGGAGGCAGAAGCAGTCAAGGGTAGCCTAGGGTTAGGGTTATGCTTAGGGTACGGCTTAGGGTACGGCTTAGGGTACGGGTTCGGGGAGGGTTTCGAGTACGGCGTAGGGTATGGGTTAGGGTTAGGGTTAGGGTTAGTGTTAGGGTTAGGGCTCGGTTTAGGGTACGGGTTAGGATTAGGGTACGTGTTAGTGTAAGGGTAGGTGTTAGGGTTAGGGTTAGGGTTAGGGTTAGGGTTAGGGTACTCGTTAGGGTTAGGGTAGTTATTAAACCTATCCCAGTCTCTAGATACACCTTAGCACGTAAAGGAATATTATTTGGGGGTCCAGCCATGGAGAAGAGTTTAGACACTAGGATAAGATAAGGAACACACCCATTATAAAGAAATCACATTAGGATTCTCTTTTTAAGCTGTTCTTTAAAACACTAGTGCTTAGGAAATCTCTTGGAGGCAGAAGCAGTCAAGGGTAGCCTAGGGTTAGGGTTAGGCTTAGGGTACGGCTTAGGGTACGGCTTAGGGTACGGGTTCGGGGAGGGCTTCTGGTACGGCGTAGGGTATGGGTTAGGGTTAGGGTTAGGGTTAGTGTTAGGGTTAGGGGTCGGTTTAGGGTATTGGTTAGGATTAGGGTACGTGTTAGGGTTAGGGTAGGGGTTAGGGTTAGGGTACGCGTTAGTGTTAGGGTAGTTATTAAACCTATCCCACTCTCTAGATACCCCTTAGCACGTAAAGGAATATTAATTGGAGGTCCAGCCATGGAGAAGGGTTTAGACACTAGGGTAAGATAAGGAACACACCCATTATAAAGAAATCACATTAGAATTCTCTTTTTAAGCTGTTCCTTAAAACACTAGTGCTTAGGAAATCTATTGGAGGCAGAAGCAGTCAAGGGTAGCCTAGGGTTAGGGTTATGCTTAGGGTACGGCTTAGGGTACGGCTTAGGGTACGGGTTCGGGGAGGGCTTCGGGTACGGCGTAGGGTATGGGTTAGGGTTAGGGTTAGGAATAGTGTTAGGGTTAGGGCTCGGTTTAGGGTATTGGTTAGGATTAGGTTACGTGTTAGGGTTAGGGTAGGGGTTAGGGTTAGGGTACGCGTTAGTGTTAGGATGGTTATTAAACCTATCCCAATCTCTAGATACCCCTTAGCAGGTAAAGGACTATTATTTGAGGGTCCAGCAGTGGAGAAGAGTTTAGACACTAGGATAAGATAAGGAACACACCCATTATAAAGAAATCACATTAGGATTCTCTTTTTAAGCTGCTCCTTAAAACACTTGTGCTTAGGAAATCTATTTGAGGCAGTAGCAGTCAAGGGTACCCTATGGTTAGGGTTAGGCTTAGGGTACGGCTTAGGGTACGGGTTCGGGGAGGGCTTCGGGTACGGTGTAGGGTATGGGTTAGGGTTAGGGTCAGGGTTAGTGTTAGGGTTAGGGCTCGGTTTAGGGTATTTGTTAGGATTAGGGTACGTGTTAGTGTTAGGGTAGGGGTTAGGGTTAGGGTACGCGTTAGTGTTAGGGTAGTTATTAAACCTATCCCACTCTCTAGATACCCCTTAGCACGTAAAGGAATATTATTTGGAGGTCCAGCCATGGAGAAGTGTTTAGACACTAGGATAAGATAAGGAACACACCCATTATAAAGAAATCACATTAGGATTCTCTTTTTAAGCTGTTCCTTAAAACACTAGTGCTTAGGAAATCTATTGGAGGCAGAAGCAGTCAAGGGTAGCCTAGGGTTAGGGTTAGGCTTAGGGTACGGCTTAGGGTACGGCTTACGGTACGGGTTCGGGGAGGGGTTCGTGTACGGCGGAGGGTATGGGTTAGGGTTAGGGTTTGTGTTAGTGTTAGGGTTAGGGCTCCGTTTAGGGTACGGGATAGGATTAGGGTACGTGTTAGGGTTAGAGTAGGGGTTAGGGTTAGGGTACGCGTTAGGGTTAGGGTAGTTATTAAACCTATCCGACTCTCTAGATACCCCTTAGCACGAAAAGGAATATTATTTGGGGGTCCAGCCATGGAGAAGAGTTTAGACACTAGGATAAGATAAGGAACACACCTATTATAAAGAAATCACATTAGGATTCTCTTTATAAGATGTTCCTTAAAACACTAGTGCTTAGGAAATCTATTGGAGGCAGAAGCAGTCAAGGGTAGCCTAGGGTTAGGGTTCGGCTTAGGGTACGGCTTAGGGTACGGCTTAGGGTACGGGTTCGGGGAGGGCTTCGGGTATGGCGTAGGGTATGGGTTAGGGTTAGGGTTAGGGTTAGTGTTAGGGTTAGGCCTCGGTTTAGGGTATTGGTTAGGATTAGGGTACGTGTTAGGGTTAGGGTAGGGGTTAGGGTTAGGGTACGCGTTAGTGTTAGGGTAGTTATTAAACCTATCCCACTCTCTAGATAGCCCTTAGCACGTAAAGGAATATTATTTGGAGGTCCAGCCATGGAGAAGAGTTTAGACACTAGGATAAGATAAGGAACACACCCATTATAAAGAAATCACATTAGGATTCTCTTTTTAAGCTGTTCCTTAAAACACTAGTGCTTAGGAAATCTATTGGAGGCAGAAGCAGTCAAGGGTAGCCTAGGGTTAGGGTTAGGCTTGGGGTTAGGCTTAGGGTACGGCTTAGGGTACGGGTTCGGGGAGGGGTTCGGGTACGGCGTAGGGTATGGGTTAGGGTTAGGGTTAGGGTTAGTGTTAGGGTTAGGGCTCGGTTTAGTTTACGGATTAGGATTAGGTTACGTGTTAGGGTTAGGGTAGGGGTTAGGGTTAGAGTACGCATTAGGGTGATGGGTAGTTATTAAACCTATCCCACTCTCTAGATACCCCTTAGCACGTAAAGGAATATTATATGGGGGTCCAGCCATGGAGAAGAGTTTAGACACTAGGATAAGATAAGGAACACACCCATTATAAAGAAATCACATTAGGATTCTCTTTTTAAGCTGTTCCTTAAAACACTAGTGCTTAGGAAATCTATTGGAGGCAGAAGCAGTCAAGGGTAGCCTAAGGTTAGGTTTAGGCTTAGGTTTAGGCTTAGGGTACGGCTTAGGGTACGGGTTCGGTGAGGGCTTTGGGTACGGCGTAGGGTATCGGTTAGGGTTAGGGTTAGGGTTAGTGTTAGGGTTAGGGCTCGGTTTAGGGTACGTGTTAGGATTAGGGTACGTGTTAGGGTTAGGGTAGGGGTTAGGGTTAGGGTACGCATTAGGGTTAGGGTAGTTATTAAACCTATCCCACTCTCTAGATACCCCTTAGCACGTAAAGGAATATTATTTGGGGGTCCAGCCATGGAGAAGAGTTTAGACACTAGGATAAGATAAGGAACACACCCATTATAAAGAAATCACATTAGGATTCTCTTTTTAAGCTGTTCCTCAAAACACTAGTGCTTAGGAAATCTATTGGAGGCAGAAGCAGTCAAGGGTAGCCTAGGGTTAGGGTTATGCTTAGGGTACGGCTTAGGGTACGGCTTAGGGTACGGGTTCGGGGAGGGCTTCGGGTACGGCGTAGGGTATGGGTTAGGGTTAGGGTTAGGAATAGTGTTAGGGTTAGGGCTCGGTTTAGGGTATTGGTTAGGATTAGGTTACGTGTTAGGGTTAGGGTAGGGGTTAGGGTTAGGGTACGCGTTAGTGTTAGGATGGTTATTAAACCTATCCCAATCTCTAGATACCCCTTAGCAGGTAAAGGACTATTATTTGAGGGTCCAGCAGTGGAGAAGAGTTTAGACACTAGGATAAGATAAGGAACACACCCATTATAAAGAAATCACATTAGGATTCTCTTTTTAAGCTGCTCCTTAAAACACTTGTGCTTAGGAAATCTATTTGAGGCAGTAGCAGTCAAGGGTACCCTATGGTTAGGGTTAGGCTTAGGGTACGGCTTAGGGTACGGGTTCGGGGAGGGCTTCGGGTACGGTGTAGGGTATGGGTTAGGGTTAGGGTCAGGGTTAGTGTTAGGGTTAGGGCTCGGTTTAGGGTATTTGTTAGGATTAGGGTACGTGTTAGTGTTAGGGTAGGGGTTAGGGTTAGGGTACGCGTTAGTGTTAGGGTAGTTATTAAACCTATCCCACTCTCTAGATACCCCTTAGCACGTAAAGGAATATTATTTGGAGGTCCAGCCATGGAGAAGTGTTTAGACACTAGGATAAGATAAGGAACACACCCATTATAAAGAAATCACATTAGGATTCTCTTTTTAAGCTGTTCCTTAAAACACTAGTGCTTAGGAAATCTATTGGAGGCAGAAGCAGTCAAGGGTAGCCTAGGGTTAGGGTTAGGCTTAGGGTACGGCTTAGGGTACGGCTTACGGTACGGGTTCGGGGAGGGGTTCGTGTACGGCGGAGGGTATGGGTTAGGGTTAGGGTTTGTGTTAGTGTTAGGGTTAGGGCTCCGTTTAGGGTACGGGATAGGATTAGGGTACGTGTTAGGGTTAGAGTAGGGGTTAGGGTTAGGGTACGCGTTAGGGTTAGGGTAGTTATTAAACCTATCCGACTCTCTAGATACCCCTTAGCACGAAAAGGAATATTATTTGGGGGTCCAGCCATGGAGAAGAGTTTAGACACTAGGATAAGATAAGGAACACACCTATTATAAAGAAATCACATTAGGATTCTCTTTATAAGATGTTCCTTAAAACACTAGTGCTTAGGAAATCTATTGGAGGCAGAAGCAGTCAAGGGTAGCCTAGGGTTAGGGTTCGGCTTAGGGTACGGCTTAGGGTACGGCTTAGGGTACGGGTTCGGGGAGGGCTTCGGGTATGGCGTAGGGTATGGGTTAGGGTTAGGGTTAGGGTTAGTGTTAGGGTTAGGCCTCGGTTTAGGGTATTGGTTAGGATTAGGGTACGTGTTAGGGTTAGGGTAGGGGTTAGGGTTAGGGTACGCGTTAGTGTTAGGGTAGTTATTAAACCTATCCCACTCTCTAGATAGCCCTTAGCACGTAAAGGAATATTATTTGGAGGTCCAGCCATGGAGAAGAGTTTAGACACTAGGATAAGATAAGGAACACACCCATTATAAAGAAATCACATTAGGATTCTCTTTTTAAGCTGTTCCTTAAAACACTAGTGCTTAGGAAATCTATTGGAGGCAGAAGCAGTCAAGGGTAGCCTAGGGTTAGGGTTAGGCTTGGGGTTAGGCTTAGGGTACGGCTTAGGGTACGGGTTCGGGGAGGGGTTCGGGTACGGCGTAGGGTATGGGTTAGGGTTAGGGTTAGGGTTAGTGTTAGGGTTAGGGCTCGGTTTAGTTTACGGATTAGGATTAGGTTACGTGTTAGGGTTAGGGTAGGGGTTAGGGTTAGAGTACGCATTAGGGTGATGGGTAGTTATTAAACCTATCCCACTCTCTAGATACCCCTTAGCACGTAAAGGAATATTATTTGGGGGTCCAGCCATGGAGAAGAGTTTAGACACTAGGATAAGATAAGGAACACACCCATTATAAAGAAATCACATTAGGATTCTCTTTTTAAGCTGTTCCTTAAAACACTAGTGCTTAGGAAATCTATTGGAGGCAGAAGCAGTCAAGGGTAGCCTAAGGTTAGGTTTAGGCTTAGGTTTAGGCTTAGGGTACGGCTTAGGGTACGGGTTCGGTGAGGGCTTTGGGTACGGCGTAGGGTATCGGTTAGGGTTAGGGTTAGGGTTAGTGTTAGGGTTAGGGCTCGGTTTAGGGTACGTGTTAGGATTAGGGTACGTGTTAGGGTTAGGGTAGGGGTTAGGGTTAGGGTACGCATTAGGGTTAGGGTAGTTATTAAACCTATCCCACTCTCTAGATACCCCTTAGCACGTAAAGGAATATTATTTGGGGGTCCAGCCATGGAGAAGAGTTTAGACACTAGGATAAGATAAGGAACACACCCATTATAAAGAAATCACATTAGGATTCTCTTTTTAAGCTGTTCCTCAAAACACTAGTGCTTAGGAAATCTATTGGAGGCAGAAGCAGTCAAGGGTAGCCTAGGGTTAGGGTTAGGCTTAGGGTTAGGCTTAGGGTACGGCTTAGGGTACGGGTTCGGGGAGGGGTTCGGGTACGGCGTAGGGCATGGGTTAAGGTTAGGGTTAGGGTTAGTGTTAGGGTTAGGGCTCGGTTTAGGGTACGGGTTAGGATTAGGGTACATGTTAGGGTTAGGGTAGGGGTTAGGATTAGGGTACGCGTTAGGGTTAGGGTAGTTATTAAACTTATCCCACTCTCTAGATACACCTTAGCACGTAAAGGAATATTATGTGGGGGTCCAGCCATGGAGAAGAGTTTAGACACTAGGATAAGATAAGGAACACACCCATTATAAAGAAATCACATTAAGATTCTCTTTTTAAGCTGTTCTTTAAACACTAGTGCTGAGGAAATCTATTGGAGGCATTAGCTGTCAATGGTAGACTAGGGTTAGTGTTAGGCTTAGGGTACGGCTTAGGGTACGGCTTAGGGTACGGGTTCGGGGAGGGCTTCGGGTACGGCGTAGGGTATGGGTTAGGGTTAGGGTTAGGAATAGTGTTAGGGTTAGGGCTCGGTTTAGGGTATTGGTTATGATTAGGTTACGTGTTATGGTTAGGGTAGGGGTTAGGGTTAGGGTACGCGTTAGTGTTAGGATGGTTATTAAACCTATCCCAATCTCTAGATACCCCTTAGCAGGTAAAGGACTATTATTTGAGGGTCCAGCAGTGGAGAAGAGTTTAGACACTAGGATAAGATAAGGAACACACCCATTATAAAGAAATCACATTAGGATTCTCTTTTTAAGCTGTTCCTTAAAACACTAGTGCTTAGGAAATCTATTTGAGGCAGTAGCAGTCAAGGGTACCCTATGGTTAGGGTTAGGCTTAGGGTACGGCTTAGGGTACGGGTTCGGGGAGGGCTTCGGGTACGGTGTAGGGTATGGGTTAGGGTTAGGGTTAGGGTTAGTGTTAGGGTTAGGGCTCGGTTTAGGGTATTGGTTAGGATTAGGGTACGTGTTAGTGTTAGGGTAGGGGTTAGGGTTAGGGTACGCGTTAGTGTTAGGGTAGTTATTAAACCTATCCCACTCTCTAGATACCCCTTAGCACGTAAAGGAATATTATTTGGAGGTCCAGCCATGGAGAAGTGTTTAGACACTAGGATAAGATAAGGAACACACCCATTATAAAGAAATCACATTAGGATTCTCTTTTTAAGCTGTTCCTTAAAACACTAGTGCTTAGGAAATCTATTGGAGGCAGAAGCAGTCAAGGGTAGCCTAGGGTTAGGGTTAGGCTTAGGGTACGGCTTAGGGTACGGCTTAGGGTACGGGTTCGGGGAGGGGTTCGTGTACGGCGGAGGGTATGGGTTAGGGTTAGGGTTTGTGTTAGTGTTAGGGTTAGGGCTCCGTTTAGGGTACGGGATAGGATTAGGGTACGTGTTAGGGTTAGAGTAGGGGTTAGGGTTAGGGTACGCGTTAGGGTTAGGGTAGTTATTAAACCTATCCGACTCTCTAGATACCCCTTAGCACGAAAAGGAATATTATTTGGGGGTCCAGCCATGGAGAAGAGTTTAGACACTAGGATAAGATAAGGAACACACCTATTATAAAGAAATCACATTAGGATTCTCTTTATAAGATGTTCCTTAAAACACTAGTGCTTAGGAAATCTATTGGAGGCAGAAGCAGTCAAGGGTAGCCTAGGGTTAGGGTTCGGCTTAGGGTACGGCTTAGGGTACGGCTTAGGGTACGGGTTCGGGGAGGGCTTCGGGTATGGCGTAGGGTATGGGTTAGGGTTAGGGTTAGGGTTAGTGTTAGGGTTAGGCCTCGGTTTAGGGTATTGGTTAGGATTAGGGTACGTGTTAGGGTTAGGGTAGGGGTTAGGGTTAGGGTACGCGTTAGTGTTAGGGTAGTTATTAAACCTATCCCACTCTCTAGATAGCCCTTAGCACGTAAAGGAATATTATTTGGAGGTCCAGCCATGGAGAAGAGTTTAGACACTAGGATAAGATAAGGAACACACCCATTATAAAGAAATCACATTAGGATTCTCTTTTTAAGCTGTTCCTTAAAACACTAGTGCTTAGGAAATCTATTGGAGGCAGAAGCAGTCAAGGGTAGCCTAGGGTTAGGGTTAGGCTTGGGGTTAGGCTTAGGGTACGGCTTAGGGTACGGGTTCGGGGAGGGCTTCGGGTACGGCGTAGGGTATGGGTTAGGGTTAGGGTTAGGGTTAGTGTTAGGGTTAGGGCTCGGTTTAGGGTACGGATTAGGATTAGGTTACGTGTTAGGGTTAGGGTAGGGGTTAGGGTTAGAGTACGCATTAGGGTGAGGGTAGTTATTAAACCTATCCCACTCTCTAGATACCCCTTAGCACGTAAAGGAATATTATTTGGGGGTCCAGCTATGGAGAAGAGTTTAGACACTAGGATAAGATAAGGAACACACCCATTATAAAGAAATCACATTAGGATTCTCTTTTTAAGCTGTTCCTCAAAACACTAGTGCTTAGGAAATCTATTGGAGGCAGAAGCAGTCAAGGGTAGCCTAGGGTTAGGGTTATGCTTAGGGTACGGCTTAGGGTACGGCTTAGGGTACGGGTTCGGGGAGGGCTTCGGGTACGGCGTAGGGTATGGGTTAGGGTTAGGGTTAGGAATAGTGTTAGGGTTAGGGCTCGGTTTAGGGTATTGGTTAGGATTAGGTTACGTGTTAGGGTTAGGGTAGGGGTTAGGGTTAGGGTACGCGTTAGTGTTAGGATGGTTATTAAACCTATCCCAATCTCTAGATACCCCTTAGCAGGTAAAGGACTATTATTTGAGGGTCCAGCAGTGGAGAAGAGTTTAGACACTAGGATAAGATAAGGAACACACCCATTATAAAGAAATCACATTAGGATTCTCTTTTTAAGCTGTTCCTTAAAACACTAGTGCTTAGGAAATCTATTTGAGGCAGTAGCAGTCAAGGGTACCCTATGGTTAGGGTTAGGCTTAGGGTACGGCTTAGGGTACGGGTTCGGGGAGGGCTTCGGGTACGGTGTAGGGTATGGGTTAGGGTTAGGGTTAGGGTTAGTGTTAGGGTTAGGGCTCGGTTTAGGGTATTTGTTAGGATTAGGGTACGTGTTAGTGTTAGGGTAGGGGTTAGGGTTAGGGTACGCGTTAGTGTTAGGGTAGTTATTAAACCTATCCCACTCTCTAGATACCCCTTAGCACGTAAAGGAATATTATTTGGAGGTCCAGCCATGGAGAAGTGTTTAGACACTAGGATAAGATAAGGAACACACCCATTATAAAGAAATCACATTAGGATTCTCTTTTTAAGCTGTTCCTTAAAACACTAGTGCTTAGGAAATCTATTGGAGGCAGAAGCAGTCAAGGGTAGCCTAGGGTTAGGGTTAGGCTTAGGGTACGGCTTAGGGTACGGCTTACGGTACGGGTTCGGGGAGGGGTTCGTGTACGGCGGAGGGTATGGGTTAGGGTTAGGGTTTGTGTTAGTGTTAGGGTTAGGGCTCCGTTTAGGGTACGGGATAGGATTAGGGTACGTGTTAGGGTTAGAGTAGGGGTTAGGGTTAGGGTACGCGTTAGGGTTAGGGTAGTTATTAAACCTATCCGACTCTCTAGATACCCCTTAGCACGAAAAGGAATATTATTTGGGGGTCCAGCCATGGAGAAGAGTTTAGACACTAGGATAAGATAAGGAACACACCTATTATAAAGAAATCACATTAGGATTCTCTTTATAAGATGTTCCTTAAAACACTAGTGCTTAGGAAATCTATTGGAGGCAGAAGCAGTCAAGGGTAGCCTAGGGTTAGGGTTCGGCTTAGGGTACGGCTTAGGGTACGGCTTAGGGTACGGGTTCGGGGAGGGCTTCGGGTATGGCGTAGGGTATGGGTTAGGGTTAGGGTTAGGGTTAGTGTTAGGGTTAGGCCTCGGTTTAGGGTATTGGTTAGGATTAGGGTACGTGTTAGGGTTAGGGTAGGGGTTAGGGTTAGGGTACGCGTTAGTGTTAGGGTAGTTATTAAACCTATCCCACTCTCTAGATAGCCCTTAGCACGTAAAGGAATATTATTTGGAGGTCCAGCCATGGAGAAGAGTTTAGACACTAGGATAAGATAAGGAACACACCCATTATAAAGAAATCACATTAGGATTCTCTTTTTAAGCTGTTCCTTAAAACACTAGTGCTTAGGAAATCTATTGGAGGCAGAAGCAGTCAAGGGTAGCCTAGGGTTAGGGTTAGGCTTGGGGTTAGGCTTAGGGTACGGCTTAGGGTACGGGTTCGGGGAGGGGTTCGGGTACGGCGTAGGGTATGGGTTAGGGTTAGGGTTAGGGTTAGTGTTAGGGTTAGGGCTCGGTTTAGGGTACGGATTAGGATTAGGTTACGTGTTAGGGTTAGGGTAGGGGTTAGGGTTAGAGTACGCATTAGGGTGAGTGTAGTTATTAAACCTATCCCACTCTCTAGATACCCCTTAGCACGTAAAGGAATATTATTTGGGGGTCCAGCCATGGAGAAGAGTTTAGACACTAGGATAAGATAAGGAACACACCCATTATAAAGAAATCACATTAGGATTCTCTTTTTAAGCTGTTCCTTAAAACACTAGTGCTTAGGAAATCTATTGGAGGCAGAAGCAGTCAAGGGTAGCCTAAGGTTAGGTTTAGGCTTAGGTTTAGGCTTAGGGTACGGCTTAGGGTACGGGTTCGGTGAGGGCTTTGGGTACGGCGTAGGGTATCGGTTAGGGTTAGGGTTAGGGTTAGTGTTAGGGTTAGGGCTCGGTTTAGGGTACGTGTTAGGATTAGGGTACGTGTTAGGGTTAGGGTAGGGGTTAGGGTTAGGGTACGCATTAGGGTTAGGGTAGTTATTAAACCTATCCCACTCTCTAGATACCCCTTAGCACGTAAAGGAATATTATTTGGGGGTCCAGCCATGGAGAAGAGTTTAGACACTAGGATAAGATAAGGAACACACCCATTATAAAGAAATCACATTAGGATTCTCTTTTTAAGCTGTTCCTCAAAACACTAGTGCTTAGGAAATCTATTGGAGGCAGAAGCAGTCAAGGGTAGCCTAGGGTTAGGGTTAGGCTTAGGGTTAGGCTTAGGGTACGGCTTAGGGTACGGGTTCGGGGAGGGGTTCGGGTACGGCGTAGGGCATGGGTTAAGGTTAGGGTTAGGGTTAGTGTTAGGGTTAGGGCTCGGTTTAGGGTACGGGTTAGGATTAGGGTACATGTTAGGGTTAGGGTAGGGGTTAGGATTAGGGTACGCGTTAGGGTTAGGGTAGTTATTAAACTTATCCCACTCTCTAGATACACCTTAGCACGTAAAGGAATATTATGTGGGGGTCCAGCCATGGAGAAGAGTTTAGACACTAGGATAAGATAAGGAACACACCCATTATAAAGAAATCACATTAAGATTCTCTTTTTAAGCTGTTCCTTAAAACACTAGTGCTGAGGAAATCTATTGGAGGCATTAGCTGTCAATGGTAGACTAGGGTTAGTGTTAGGCTTAGGGTACGGCTTAGGGTACGGCTTAGGGTACGGGTTCGGGGAGGGCTTCGGGTACGGCGTAGGGTATGGGTTAGGGTTAGGGTTAGGAATAGTGTTAGGGTTAGGGCTCGGTTTAGGGTATTGGTTATGATTAGGTTACGTGTTATGGTTAGGGTAGGGGTTAGGGTTAGGGTACGCGTTAGTGTTAGGATGGTTATTAAACCTATCCCAATCTCTAGATACCCCTTAGCAGGTAAAGGACTATTATTTGAGGGTCCAGCAGTGGAGAAGAGTTTAGACACTAGGATAAGATAAGGAACACACCCATTATAAAGAAATCACATTAGGATTCTCTTTTTAAGCTGTTCCTTAAAACACTAGTGCTTAGGAAATCTATTTGAGGCAGTAGCAGTCAAGGGTACCCTATGGTTAGGGTTAGGCTTAGGGTACGGCTTAGGGTACGGGTTCGGGGAGGGCTTCGGGTACGGTGTAGGGTATGGGTTAGGGTTAGGGTTAGGGTTAGTGTTAGGGTTAGGGCTCGGTTTAGGGTATTGGTTAGGATTAGGGTACGTGTTAGTGTTAGGGTAGGGGTTAGGGTTAGGGTACGCGTTAGTGTTAGGGTAGTTATTAAACCTATCCCACTCTCTAGATACCCCTTAGCACGTAAAGGAATATTATTTGGAGGTCCAGCCATGGAGAAGTGTTTAGACACTAGGATAAGATAAGGAACACACCCATTATAAAGAAATCACATTAGGATTCTCTTTTTAAGCTGTTCCTTAAAACACTAGTGCTTAGGAAATCTATTGGAGGCAGAAGCAGTCAAGGGTAGCCTAGGGTTAGGGTTAGGCTTAGGGTACGGCTTAGGGTACGGCTTAGGGTACGGGTTCGGGGAGGGGTTCGTGTACGGCGGAGGGTATGGGTTAGGGTTAGGGTTTGTGTTAGTGTTAGGGTTAGGGCTCCGTTTAGGGTACGGGATAGGATTAGTGTACGTGTTAGGGTTAGAGTAGGGGTTAGGGTTAGGGTACGCGTTAGGGTTAGGGTAGTTATTAAACCTATCCGACTCTCTAGATACCCCTTAGCACGAAAAGGAATATTATTTGGGGGTCCAGCCATGGAGAAGAGTTTAGACACTAGGATAAGATAAGGAACACACCTATTATAAAGAAATCACATTAGGATTCTCTTTATAAGATGTTCCTTAAAACACTAGTGCTTAGGAAATCTATTGGAGGCAGAAGCAGTCAAGGGTAGCCTAGGGTTAGGGTTCGGCTTAGGGTACGGCTTAGGGTACGGCTTAGGGTACGGGTTCGGGGAGGGCTTCGGGTATGGCGTAGGGTATGGGTTAGGGTTAGGGTTAGGGTTAGTGTTAGGGTTAGGCCTCGGTTTAGGGTATTGGTTAGGATTAGGGTACGTGTTAGGGTTAGGGTAGGGGTTAGGGTTAGGGTACGCGTTAGTGTTAGGGTAGTTATTAAACCTATCCCACTCTCTAGATAGCCCTTAGCACGTAAAGGAATATTATTTGGAGGTCCAGCCATGGAGAAGAGTTTAGACACTAGGATAAGATAAGGAACACACCCATTATAAAGAAATCACATTAGGATTCTCTTTTTAAGCTGTTCCTTAAAACACTAGTGCTTAGGAAATCTATTGGAGGCAGAAGCAGTCAAGGGTAGCCTAGGGTTAGGGTTAGGCTTGGGGTTAGGCTTAGGGTACGGCTTAGGGTACGGGTTCGGGGAGGGCTTCGGGTACGGCGTAGGGTATGGGTTAGGGTTAGGGTTAGGGTTAGTGTTAGGGTTAGGGCTCGGTTTAGGGTACGGATTAGGATTAGGTTACGTGTTAGGGTTAGGGTAGGGGTTAGGGTTAGAGTACGCATTAGGGTGAGGGTAGTTATTAAACCTATCCCACTCTCTAGATACCCCTTAGCACGTAAAGGAATATTATTTGGGGGTCCAGCTATGGAGAAGAGTTTAGACACTAGGATAAGATAAGGAACACACCCATTATAAAGAAATCACATTAGGATTCTCTTTTTAAGCTGTTCCTTAAAACACTAGTGCTTAGGAAATCTATTGGAGGCAGAAGCAGTCAAGGGTAGCCTAAGGTTAGGTTTAGGCTTAGGTTTAGGCTTAGGGTACGGCTTAGGGTACGGGTTCGGTGAGGGCTTTGGGTACGGCGTAGGGTATCGGTTAGGGTTAGGGTTAGGGTTAGTGTTAGGGTTAGGGCTCGGTTTAGGGTACGTGTTAGGATTAGGGTACGTGTTAGGGTTAGGGTAGGGGTTAGGGTTAGGGTACGCATTAGGGTTAGGGTAGTTATTAAACCTATCCCACTCTCTAGATACCCCTTAGCACGTAAAGGAGTATTATTTGGGGGTCCAGCCATGGAGAAGAGTTTAGACACTAGGATAAGATAAGGAACACACCCATTATAAAGAAATCACATTAGGATTCTCTTTTTAAGCTGTTCCTCAAAACACTAGTGCTTAGGAAATCTATTGGAGGCAGAAGCAGTCAAGGGTAGCCTAGGGTTAGGGTTATGCTTAGGGTACGGCTTAGGGTACGGCTTAGGGTACGGGTTCGGGGAGGGCTTCGGGTACGGCGTAGGGTATGGGTTAGGGTTAGGGTTAGGAATAGTGTTAGGGTTAGGGCTCGGTTTAGGGTATTGGTTAGGATTAGGTTACGTGTTAGGGTTAGGGTAGGGGTTAGGGTTAGGGTACGCGTTAGTGTTAGGATGGTTATTAAACCTATCCCAATCTCTAGATACCCCTTAGCAGGTAAAGGACTATTATTTGAGGGTCCAGCAGTGGAGAAGAGTTTAGACACTAGGATAAGATAAGGAACACACCCATTATAAAGAAATCACATTAGGATTCTCTTTTTAAGCTGTTCCTTAAAACACTAGTGCTTAGGAAATCTATTTGAGGCAGTAGCAGTCAAGGGTACCCTATGGTTAGGGTTAGGCTTAGGGTACGGCTTAGGGTACGGGTTCGGGGAGGGCTTCGGGTACGGTGTAGGGTATGGGTTAGGGTTAGGGTTAGGGTTAGTGTTAGGGTTAGGGCTCGGTTTAGGGTATTTGTTAGGATTAGGGTACGTGTTAGTGTTAGGGTAGGGGTTAGGGTTAGGGTACGCGTTAGTGTTAGGGTAGTTATTAAACCTATCCCACTCTCTAGATACCCCTTAGCACGTAAAGGAATATTATTTGGAGGTCCAGCCATGGAGAAGTGTTTAGACACTAGGATAAGATAAGGAACACACCCATTATAAAGAAATCACATTAGGATTCTCTTTTTAAGCTGTTCCTTAAAACACTAGTGCTTAGGAAATCTATTGGAGGCAGAAGCAGTCAAGGGTAGCCTACGGTTAGGGTTAGGCTTAGGGTACGGCTTAGGGTACGGCTTACGGTACGGGTTCGGGGAGGGGTTCGTGTACGGCGGAGGGTATGGGTTAGGGTTAGGGTTTGTGTTAGTGTTAGGGTTAGGGCTCCGTTTAGGGTACGGGATAGGATTAGGGTACGTGTTAGGGTTAGAGTAGGGGTTAGGGTTAGGGTACGCGTTAGGGTTAGGGTAGTTATTAAACCTATCCGACTCTCTAGATACCCCTTAGCACGAAAAGGAATATTATTTGGGGGTCCAGCCATGGAGAAGAGTTTAGACACTAGGATAAGATAAGGAACACACCTATTATTAAGAAATCACATTAGGATTCTCTTTATAAGATGTTCCTTAAAACACTAGTGCTTAGGAAATCTATTGGAGGCAGAAGCAGTCAAGGGTAGCCTAGGGTTAGGGTTCGGCTTAGGGTACGGCTTAGGGTACGGCTTAGGGTACGGGTTCGGGGAGGGCTTCGGGTATGGCGTAGGGTATGGGTTAGGGTTAGGGTTAGGGTTAGTGTTAGGGTTAGGCCTCGGTTTAGGGTATTGGTTAGGATTAGGGTACGTGTTAGGGTTAGGGTAGGGGTTAGGGTTAGGGTACGCGTTAGTGTTAGGGTAGTTATTAAACCTATCCCACTCTCTAGATAGCCCTTAGCACGTAAAGGAATATTATTTGGAGGTCCAGCCATGGAGAAGAGTTTAGACACTAGGATAAGATAAGGAACACACCCATTATAAAGAAATCACATTAGGATTCTCTTTTTAAGCTGTTCCTTAAAACACTAGTGCTTAGGAAATCTATTGGAGGCAGAAGCAGTCAAGGGTAGCCTAGGGTTAGGGTTAGGCTTGGGGTTAGGCTTAGGGTACGGCTTAGGGTACGGGTTCGGGGAGGGGTTCGGGTACGGCGTAGGGTATGGGTTAGGGTTAGGGTTAGGGTTAGTGTTAGGGTTAGGGCTCGGTTTAGTTTACGGATTAGGATTAGGTTACGTGTTAGGGTTAGGGTAGGGGTTAGGGTTAGAGTACGCATTAGGGTGATGGGTAGTTATTAAACCTATCCCACTCTCTAGATACCCCTTAGCACGTAAAGGAATATTATTTGGGGGTCCAGCCATGGAGAAGAGTTTAGACACTAGGATAAGATAAGGAACACACCCATTATAAAGAAATCACATTAGGATTCTCTTTTTAAGCTGTTCCTTAAAACACTAGTGCTTAGGAAATCTAATGGAGGCAGAAGCAGTCAAGGGTAGCCTAAGGTTAGGTTTAGGCTTAGGTTTAGGCTTAGGGTACGGCTTAGGGTACGGGTTCGGTGAGGGCTTTGGGTACGGCGTAGGGTATCGGTTAGGGTTAGGGTTAGGGTTAGTGTTAGGGTTAGGGCTCGGTTTAGGGTACGTGTTAGGATTAGGGTACGTGTTAGGGTTAGGGTAGGGGTTAGGGTTAGGGTACGCATTAGGGTTAGGGTAGTTATTAAACCTATCCCACTCTCTAGATACCCCTTAGCACGTAAAGGAATATTATTTGGGGGTCCAGCCATGGAGAAGAGTTTAGACACTAGGATAAGATAAGGAACACACCCATTATAAAGAAATCACATTAGGATTCTCTTTTTAAGCTGTTCCTCAAAACACTAGTGCTTAGGAAATCTATTGGAGGCAGAAGCAGTCAAGGGTAGCCTAGGGTTAGGGTTAGGCTTAGGGTTAGGCTTAGGGTACGGCTTAGGGTACGGGTTCGGGGAGGGGTTCGGGTACGGCGTAGGGCATGGGTTAAGGTTAGGGTTAGGGTTAGTGTTAGGGTTAGGGCTCGGTTTAGGGTACGGGTTAGGATTAGGGTACATGTTAGGGTTAGGGTAGGGGTTAGGATTAGGGTACGCGTTAGGGTTAGGGTAGTTATTAAACTTATCCCACTCTCTAGATACACCTTAGCACGTAAAGGAATATTATGTGGGGGTCCAGCCATGGAGAAGAGTTTAGACACTAGGATAAGATAAGGAACACACCCATTATAAAGAAATCACATTAAGATTCTCTTTTTAAGCTGTTCTTTAAACACTAGTGCTGAGGAAATCTATTGGAGGCATTAGCTGTCAATGGTAGACTAGGGTTAGTGTTAGGCTTAGGGTACGGCTTAGGGTACGGCTTAGGGTACGGGTTCGGGGAGGGCTTCGGGTACGGCGTAGGGTATGGGTTAGGGTTAGGGTTAGGAATAGTGTTAGGGTTAGGGCTCGGTTTAGGGTATTGGTTATGATTAGGTTACGTGTTATGGTTAGGGTAGGGGTTAGGGTTAGGGTACGCGTTAGTGTTAGGATGGTTATTAAACCTATCCCAATCTCTAGATACCCCTTAGCAGGTAAAGGACTATTATTTGAGGGTCCAGCAGTGGAGAAGAGTTTAGACACTAGGATAAGATAAGGAACACACCCATTATAAAGAAATCACATTAGGATTCTCTTTTTAAGCTGTTCCTTAAAACACTAGTGCTTAGGAAATCTATTTGAGGCAGTAGCAGTCAAGGGTACCCTATGGTTAGGGTTAGGCTTAGGGTACGGCTTAGGGTACGGGTTCGGGGAGGGCTTCGGGTACGGTGTAGGGTATGGGTTAGGGTTAGGGTTAGGGTTAGTGTTAGGGTTAGGGCTCGATTTAGGGTATTGGTTAGGATTAGGGTACGTGTTAGTGTTAGGGTAGGGGTTAGGGTTAGGGTACGCGTTAGTGTTAGGGTAGTTATTAAACCTATCCCACTCTCTAGATACCCCTTAGCACGTAAAGGAATATTATTTGGAGGTCCAGCCATGGAGAAGTGTTTAGACACTAGGATAAGATAAGGAACACACCCATTATAAAGAAATCACATTAGGATTCTCTTTTTAAGCTGTTCCTTAAAACACTAGTGCTTAGGAAATCTATTGGAGGCAGAAGCAGTCAAGGGTAGCCTAGGGTTAGGGTTAGGCTTAGGGTACGGCTTAGGGTACGGCTTAGGGTACGGGTTCGGGGAGGGGTTCGTGTACGGCGGAGGGTATGGGTTAGGGTTAGGGTTTGTGTTAGTGTTAGGGTTAGGGCTCCGTTTAGGGTACGGGATAGGATTAGGGTACGTGTTAGGGTTAGAGTAGGGGTTAGGGTTAGGGTACGCGTTAGGGTTAGGGTAGTTATTAAACCTATCCGACTCTCTAGATACCCCTTAGCACGAAAAGGAATATTATTTGGGGGTCCAGCCATGGAGAAGAGTTTAGACACTAGGATAAGATAAGGAACACACCTATTATAAAGAAATCACATTAGGATTCTCTTTATAAGATGTTCCTTAAAACACTAGTGCTTAGGAAATCTATTGGAGGCAGAAGCAGTCAAGGGTAGCCTAGGGTTAGGGTTCGGCTTAGGGTACGGCTTAGGGTACGGCTTAGGGTACGGGTTCGGGGAGGGCTTCGGGTATGGCGTAGGGTATGGGTTAGGGTTAGGGTTAGGGTTAGTGTTAGGGTTAGGCCTCGGTTTAGGGTATTGGTTAGGATTAGGGTACGTGTTAGGGTTAGGGTAGGGGTTAGGGTTAGGGTACGCGTTAGTGTTAGGGTAGTTATTAAACCTATCCCACTCTCTAGATAGCCCTTAGCACGTAAAGGAATATTATTTGGAGGTCCAGCCATGGAGAAGAGTTTAGACACTAGGATAAGATAAGGAACACACCCATTATAAAGAAATCACATTAGGATTCTCTTTTTAAGCTGTTCCTTAAAACACTAGTGCTTAGGAAATCTATTGGAGGCAGAAGCAGTCAAGGGTAGCCTAGGGTTAGGGTTAGGCTTGGGGTTAGGCTTAGGGTACGGCTTAGGGTACGGGTTCGGGGAGGGCTTCGGGTACGGCGTAGGGTATGGGTTAGGGTTAGGGTTAGGGTTAGTGTTAGGGTTAGGGCTCGGTTTAGGGTACGGATTAGGATTAGGTTACGTGTTAGGGTTAGGGTAGGGGTTAGGGTTAGAGTACGCATTAGGGTGAGGGTAGTTATTAAACCTATCCCACTCTCTAGATACCCCTTAGCACGTAAAGGAATATTATTTGGGGGTCCAGCTATGGAGAAGAGTTTAGACACTAGGATAAGATAAGGAACACACCCATTATAAAGAAATCACATTAGGATTCTCTTTTTAAGCTGTTCCTTAAAACACTAGTGCTTAGGAAATCTATTGGAGGCAGAAGCAGTCAAGGGTAGCCTAAGGTTAGGTTTAGGCTTAGGTTTAGGCTTAGGGTACGGCTTAGGGTACGGGTTCGGTGAGGGCTTTGGGTACGGCGTAGGGTATCGGTTAGGGTTAGGGTTAGGGTTAGTGTTAGGGTTAGGGCTCGGTTTAGGGTACGTGTTAGGATTAGGGTACGTGTTAGGGTTAGGGTAGGGGTTAGGGTTAGGGTACGCATTAGGGTTAGGGTAGTTATTAAACCTATCCCACTCTCTAGATACCCCTTAGCACGTAAAGGAGTATTATTTGGGGGTCCAGCCATGGAGAAGAGTTTAGACACTAGGATAAGATAAGGAACACACCCATTATAAAGAAATCACATTAGGATTCTCTTTTTAAGCTGTTCCTCAAAACACTAGTGCTTAGGAAATCTATTGGAGGCAGAAGCAGTCAAGGGTAGCCTAGGGTTAGGGTTATGCTTAGGGTACGGCTTAGGGTACGGCTTAGGGTACGGGTTCGGGGAGGGCTTCGGGTACGGCGTAGGGTATGGGTTAGGGTTAGGGTTAGGAATAGTGTTAGGGTTAGGGCTCGGTTTAGGGTATTGGTTAGGATTAGGTTACATGTTAGGGTTAGGGTAGGGGTTAGGGTTAGGGTACGCGTTAGTGTTAGGATGGTTATTAAACCTATCCCAATCTCTAGATACCCCTTAGCAGGTAAAGGACTATTATTTGAGGGTCCAGCAGTGGAGAAGAGTTTAGACACTAGGATAAGATAAGGAACACACCCATTATAAAGAAATCACATTAGGATTCTCTTTTTAAGCTGTTCCTTAAAACACTAGTGCTTAGGAAATCTATTTGAGGCAGTAGCAGTCAAGGGTACCCTATGGTTAGGGTTAGGCTTAGGGTACGGCTTAGGGTACGGGTTCGGGGAGGGCTTCGGGTACGGTGTAGGGTATGGGTTAGGGTTAGGGTTAGGGTTAGTGTTAGGGTTAGGGCTCGGTTTAGGGTATTTGTTAGGATTAGGGTACGTGTTAGTGTTAGGGTAGGGGTTAGGGTTAGGGTACGCGTTAGTGTTAGGGTAGTTATTAAACCTATCCCACTCTCTAGATACCCCTTAGCACGTAAAGGAATATTATTTGGAGGTCCAGCCATGGAGAAGTGTTTAGACACTAGGATAAGATAAGGAACACACCCATTATAAAGAAATCACATTAGGATTCTCTTTTTAAGCTGTTCCTTAAAACACTAGTGCTTAGGAAATCTATTGGAGGCAGAAGCAGTCAAGGGTAGCCTAGGGTTAGGGTTAGGCTTAGGGTACGGCTTAGGGTACGGCTTACGGTACGGGTTCGGGGAGGGGTTCGTGTACGGCGGAGGGTATGGGTTAGGGTTAGGGTTTGTGTTAGTGTTAGGGTTAGGGCTCCGTTTAGGGTACGGGATAGGATTAGGGTACGTGTTAGGGTTAGAGTAGGGGTTAGGGTTAGGGTACGCGTTAGGGTTAGGGTAGTTATTAAACCTATCCGACTCTCTAGATACCCCTTAGCACGAAAAGGAATATTATTTGGGGGTCCAGCCATGGAGAAGAGTTTAGACACTAGGATAAGATAAGGAACACACCTATTATAAAGAAATCACATTAGGATTCTCTTTATAAGATGTTCCTTAAAACACTAGTGCTTAGGAAATCTATTGGAGGCAGAAGCAGTCAAGGGTAGCCTAGGGTTAGGGTTCGGCTTAGGGTACGGCTTAGGGTACGGCTTAGGGTACGGGTTCGGGGAGGGCTTCGGGTATGGCGTAGGGTATGGGTTAGGGTTAGGGTTAGGGTTAGTGTTAGGGTTAGGCCTCGGTTTAGGGTATTGGTTAGGATTAGGGTACGTGTTAGGGTTAGGGTAGGGGTTAGGGTTAGGGTACGCGTTAGTGTTAGGGTAGTTATTAAACCTATCCCACTCTCTAGATAGCCCTTAGCACGTAAAGGAATATTATTTGGAGGTCCAGCCATGGAGAAGAGTTTAGACACTAGGATAAGATAAGGAACACACCCATTATAAAGAAATCACATTAGGATTCTCTTTTTAAGCTGTTCCTTAAAACACTAGTGCTTAGGAAATCTATTGGAGGCAGAAGCAGTCAAGGGTAGCCTAGGGTTAGGGTTAGGCTTGGGGTTAGGCTTAGGGTACGGCTTAGGGTACGGGTTCGGGGAGGGGTTCGGGTACGGCGTAGGGTATGGGTTAGGGTTAGGGTTAGGGTTAGTGTTAGGGTTAGGGCTCGGTTTAGGGTACGGATTAGGATTAGGTTACGTGTTAGGGTTAGGGTAGGGGTTAGGGTTAGAGTACGCATTAGGGTGAGTGTAGTTATTAAACCTATCCCACTCTCTAGATACCCCTTAGCACGTAAAGGAATATTATTTGGGGGTCCAGCCATGGAGAAGAGTTTAGACACTAGGATAAGATAAGGAACACACCCATTATAAAGAAATCACATTAGGATTCTCTTTTTAAGCTGTTCCTTAAAACACTAGTGCTTAGGAAATCTATTGGAGGCAGAAGCAGTCAAGGGTAGCCTAAGGTTAGGTTTAGGCTTAGGTTTAGGCTTAGGGTACGGCTTAGGGTACGGGTTCGGTGAGGGCTTTGGGTACGGCGTAGGGTATCGGTTAGGGTTAGGGTTAGGGTTAGTGTTAGGGTTAGGGCTCGGTTTAGGGTACGTGTTAGGATTAGGGTACGTGTTAGGGTTAGGGTAGGGGTTAGGGTTAGGGTACGCATTAGGGTTAGGGTAGTTATTAAACCTATCCCACTCTCTAGATACCCCTTAGCACGTAAAGGAATATTATTTGGGGGTCCAGCCATGGAGAAGAATTTAGACACTAGGATAAGATAAGGAACACACCCATTATAAAGAAATCACATTAGGATTCTCTTTTTAAGCTGTTCCTCAAAACACTAGTGCTTAGGAAATCTATTGGAGGCAGAAGCAGTCAAGGGTAGCCTAGGGTTAGGGTTAGGCTTAGGGTTAGGCTTAGGGTACGGCTTAGGGTACGGGTTCGGGGAGGGGTTCGGGTACGGCGTAGGGCATGGGTTAAGGTTAGGGTTAGGGTTAGTGTTAGGGTTAGGGCTCGGTTTAGGGTACGGGTTAGGATTAGGGTACATGTTAGGGTTAGGGTAGGGGTTAGGATTAGGGTACGCGTTAGGGTTAGGGTAGTTATTAAACTTATCCCACTCTCTAGATACACCTTAGCACGTAAAGGAATATTATGTGGGGGTCCAGCCATGGAGAAGAGTTTAGACACTAGGATAAGATAAGGAACACACCCATTATAAAGAAATCACATTAAGATTCTCTTTTTAAGCTGTTCTTTAAACACTAGTGCTGAGGAAATCTATTGGAGGCATTAGCTGTCAATGGTAGACTAGGGTTAGTGTTAGGCTTAGGGTACGGCTTAGGGTACGGCTTAGGGTACGGGTTCGGGGAGGGCTTCGGGTACGGCGTAGGGTATGGGTTAGGGTTAGGGTTAGGAATAGTGTTAGGGTTAGGGCTCGGTTTAGGGTATTGGTTATGATTAGGTTACGTGTTATGGTTAGGGTAGGGGTTAGGGTTAGGGTACGCGTTAGTGTTAGGATGGTTATTAAACCTATCCCAATCTCTAGATACCCCTTAGCAGGTAAAGGACTATTATTTGAGGGTCCAGCAGTGGAGAAGAGTTTAGACACTAGGATAAGATAAGGAACACACCCATTATAAAGAAATCACATTAGGATTCTCTTTTTAAGCTGTTCCTTAAAACACTAGTGCTTAGGAAATCTATTTGAGGCAGTAGCAGTCAAGGGTACCCTATGGTTAGGGTTAGGCTTAGGGTACGGCTTAGGGTACGGGTTCGGGGAGGGCTTCGGGTACGGTGTAGGGTATGGGTTAGGGTGAGGGTTAGGGTTAGTGTTAGGGTTAGGGCTCGGTTTAGGGTATTGGTTAGGATTAGGGTACGTGTTAGTGTTAGGGTAGGGGTTAGGGTTAGGGTACGCGTTAGTGTTAGGGTAGTTATTAAACCTATCCCACTCTCTAGATACCTCTTAGCACGTAAAGGAATATTATTTGGAGGTCCAGCCATGGAGAAGTGTTTAGACACTAGGATAAGATAAGGAACACACCCATTATAAAGAAATCACATTAGGATTCTCTTTTTAAGCTGTTCCTTAAAACACTAGTGCTTAGGAAATCTATTGGAGGCAGAAGCAGTCAAGGGTAGCCTAGGGTTAGGGTTAGGCTTAGGGTACGGCTTAGGGTACGGCTTAGGGTACGGGTTCGGGGAGGGGTTCGTGTACGGCGGAGGGTATGGGTTAGGGTTAGGGTTTGTGTTAGTGTTAGGGTTAGGGCTCCGTTTAGGGTACGGGATAGGATTAGTGTACGTGTTAGGGTTAGAGTAGGGGTTAGGGTTAGGGTACGCGTTAGGGTTAGGGTAGTTATTAAACCTATCCGACTCTCTAGATACCCCTTAGCACGAAAAGGAATATTATTTGGGGGTCCAGCCATGGAGAAGAGTTTAGACACTAGGATAAGATAAGGAACACACCTATTATAAAGAAATCACATTAGGATTCTCTTTATAAGATGTTCCTTAAAACACTAGTGCTTAGGAAATCTATTGGAGGCAGAAGCAGTCAAGGGTAGCCTAGGGTTAGGGTTCGGCTTAGGGTACGGCTTAGGGTACGGCTTAGGGTACGGGTTCGGGGAGGGCTTCGGGTATGGCGTAGGGTATGGGTTAGGGTTAGGGTTAGGGTTAGTGTTAGGGTTAGGCCTCGGTTTAGGGTATTGGTTAGGATTAGGGTACGTGTTAGGGTTAGGGTAGGGGTTAGGGTTAGGGTACGCGTTAGTGTTAGGGTAGTTATTAAACCTATCCCACTCTCTAGATAGCCCTTAGCACGTAAAGGAATATTATTTGGAGGTCCAGCCATGGAGAAGAGTTTAGACACTAGGATAAGATAAGGAACACACCCATTATAAAGAAATCACATTAGGATTCTCTTTTTAAGCTGTTCCTTAAAACACTAGTGCTTAGGAAATCTATTGGAGGCAGAAGCAGTCAAGGGTAGCCTAGGGTTAGGGTTAGGCTTGGGGTTAGGCTTAGGGTACGGCTTAGGGTACGGGTTCGGGGAGGGCTTCGGGTACGGCGTAGGGTATGGGTTAGGGTTAGGGTTAGGGTTAGTGTTAGGGTTAGGGCTCGGTTTAGGGTACGGATTAGGATTAGGTTACGTGTTAGGGTTAGGGTAGGGGTTAGGGTTAGAGTACGCATTAGGGTGAGGGTAGTTATTAAACCTATCCCACTCTCTAGATACCCCTTAGCACGTAAAGGAATATTATTTGGGGGTCCAGCTATGGAGAAGAGTTTAGACACTAGGATAAGATAAGGAACACACCCATTATAAAGAAATCACATTAGGATTCTCTTTTTAAGCTGTTCCTTAAAACACTAGTGCTTAGGAAATCTATTGGAGGCAGAAGCAGTCAAGGGTAGCCTAAGGTTAGGTTTAGGCTTAGGTTTAGGCTTAGGGTACGGCTTAGGGTACGGGTTCGGTGAGGGCTTTGGGTACGGCGTAGGGTATCGGTTAGGGTTAGGGTTAGGGTTAGTGTTAGGGTTAGGGCTCGGTTTAGGGTACGTGTTAGGATTAGGGTACGTGTTAGGGTTAGGGTAGGGGTTAGGGTTAGGGTACGCATTAGGGTTAGGGTAGTTATTAAACCTATCCCACTCTCTAGATACCCCTTAGCACGTAAAGGAGTATTATTTGGGGGTCCAGCCATGGAGAAGAGTTTAGACACTAGGATAAGATAAGGAACACACCCATTATAAAGAAATCACATTAGGATTCTCTTTTTAAGCTGTTCCTCAAAACACTAGTGCTTAGGAAATCTATTGGAGGCAGAAGCAGTCAAGGGTAGCCTAGGGTTAGGGTTATGCTTAGGGTACGGCTTAGGGTACGGCTTAGGGTACGGGTTCGGGGAGGGCTTCGGGTACGGCGTAGGGTATGGGTTAGGGTTAGGGTTAGGAATAGTGTTAGGGTTAGGGCTCGGTTTAGGGTATTGGTTAGGATTAGGTTACATGTTAGGGTTAGGGTAGGGGTTAGGGTTAGGGTACGCGTTAGTGTTAGGATGGTTATTAAACCTATCCCAATCTCTAGATACCCCTTAGCAGGTAAAGGACTATTATTTGAGGGTCCAGCAGTGGAGAAGAGTTTAGACACTAGGATAAGATAAGGAACACACCCATTATAAAGAAATCACATTAGGATTCTCTTTTTAAGCTGTTCCTTAAAACACTAGTGCTTAGGAAATCTATTTGAGGCAGTAGCAGTCAAGGGTACCCTATGGTTAGGGTTAGGCTTAGGGTACGGCTTAGGGTACGGGTTCGGGGAGGGCTTCGGGTACGGTGTAGGGTATGGGTTAGGGTTAGGGTTAGGGTTAGTGTTAGGGTTAGGGCTCGGTTTAGGGTATTTGTTAGGATTAGGGTACGTGTTAGTGTTAGGGTAGGGGTTAGGGTTAGGGTACGCGTTAGTGTTAGGGTAGTTATTAAACCTATCCCACTCTCTAGATACCCCTTAGCACGTAAAGGAATATTATTTGGAGGTCCAGCCATGGAGAAGTGTTTAGACACTAGGATAAGATAAGGAACACACCCATTATAAAGAAATCACATTAGGATTCTCTTTTTAAGCTGTTCCTTAAAACACTAGTGCTTAGGAAATCTATTGGAGGCAGAAGCAGTCAAGGGTAGCCTAGGGTTAGGGTTAGGCTTAGGGTACGGCTTAGGGTACGGCTTACGGTACGGGTTCGGGGAGGGGTTCGTGTACGGCGGAGGGTATGGGTTAGGGTTAGGGTTTGTGTTAGTGTTAGGGTTAGGGCTCCGTTTAGGGTACGGGATAGGATTAGGGTACGTGTTAGGGTTAGAGTAGGGGTTAGGGTTAGGGTACGCGTTAGGGTTAGGGTAGTTATTAAACCTATCCGACTCTCTAGATACCCCTTAGCACGAAAAGGAATATTATTTGGGGGTCCAGCCATGGAGAAGAGTTTAGACACTAGGATAAGATAAGGAACACACCTATTATAAAGAAATCACATTAGGATTCTCTTTATAAGATGTTCCTTAAAACACTAGTGCTTAGGAAATCTATTGGAGGCAGAAGCAGTCAAGGGTAGCCTAGGGTTAGGGTTCGGCTTAGGGTACGGCTTAGGGTACGGCTTAGGGTACGGGTTCGGGGAGGGCTTCGGGTATGGCGTAGGGTATGGGTTAGGGTTAGGGTTAGGGTTAGTGTTAGGGTTAGGCCTCGGTTTAGGGTATTGGTTAGGATTAGGGTACGTGTTAGGGTTAGGGTAGGGGTTAGGGTTAGGGTACGCGTTAGTGTTAGGGTAGTTATTAAACCTATCCCACTCTCTAGATAGCCCTTAGCACGTAAAGGAATATTATTTGGAGGTCCAGCCATGGAGAAGAGTTTAGACACTAGGATAAGATAAGGAACACACCCATTATAAAGAAATCACATTAGGATTCTCTTTTTAAGCTGTTCCTTAAAACACTAGTGCTTAGGAAATCTATTGGAGGCAGAAGCAGTCAAGGGTAGCCTAGGGTTAGGGTTAGGCTTGGGGTTAGGCTTAGGGTACGGCTTAGGGTACGGGTTCGGGGAGGGGTTCGGGTACGGCGTAGGGTATGGGTTAGGGTTAGGGTTAGGGTTAGTGTTAGGGTTAGGGCTCGGTTTAGGGTACGGATTAGGATTAGGTTACGTGTTAGGGTTAGGGTAGGGGTTAGGGTTAGAGTACGCATTAGGGTGAGTGTAGTTATTAAACCTATCCCACTCTCTAGATACCCCTTAGCACGTAAAGGAATATTATTTGGGGGTCCAGCCATGGAGAAGAGTTTAGACACTAGGATAAGATAAGGAACACACCCATTATAAAGAAATCACATTAGGATTCTCTTTTTAAGCTGTTCCTTAAAACACTAGTGCTTAGGAAATCTATTGGAGGCAGAAGCAGTCAAGGGTAGCCTAAGGTTAGGTTTAGGCTTAGGTTTAGGCTTAGGGTACGGCTTAGGGTACGGGTTCGGTGAGGGCTTTGGGTACGGCGTAGGGTATCGGTTAGGGTTAGGGTTAGGGTTAGTGTTAGGGTTAGGGCTCGGTTTAGGGTACGTGTTAGGATTAGGGTACGTGTTAGGGTTAGGGTAGGGGTTAGGGTTAGGGTACGCATTAGGGTTAGGGTAGTTATTAAACCTATCCCACTCTCTAGATACCCCTTAGCACGTAAAGGAATATTATTTGGGGGTCCAGCCATGGAGAAGAGTTTAGACACTAGGATAAGATAAGGAACACACCCATTATAAAGAAATCACATTAGGATTCTCTTTTTAAGCTGTTCCTCAAAACACTAGTGCTTAGGAAATCTATTGGAGGCAGAAGCAGTCAAGGGTAGCCTAGGGTTAGGGTTAGGCTTAGGGTTAGGCTTAGGGTACGGCTTAGGGTACGGGTTCGGGGAGGGGTTCGGGTACGGCGTAGGGCATGGGTTAAGGTTAGGGTTAGGGTTAGTGTTAGGGTTAGGGCTCGGTTTAGGGTACGGGTTAGGATTAGGGTACATGTTAGGGTTAGGGTAGGGGTTAGGATTAGGGTACGCGTTAGGGTTAGGGTAGTTATTAAACTTATCCCACTCTCTAGATACACCTTAGCACGTAAAGGAATATTATGTGGGGGTCCAGCCATGGAGAAGAGTTTAGACACTAGGATAAGATAAGGAACACACCCATTATAAAGAAATCACATTAAGATTCTCTTTTTAAGCTGTTCCTTAAAACACTAGTGCTGAGGAAATCTATTGGAGGCATTAGCTGTCAATGGTAGACTAGGGTTAGTGTTAGGCTTAGGGTACGGCTTAGGGTACGGCTTAGGGTACGGGTTCGGGGAGGGCTTCGGGTACGGCGTAGGGTATGGGTTAGGGTTAGGGTTAGGAATAGTGTTAGGGTTAGGGCTCGGTTTAGGGTATTGGTTATGATTAGGTTACGTGTTATGGTTAGGGTAGGGGTTAGGGTTAGGGTACGCGTTAGTGTTAGGATGGTTATTAAACCTATCCCAATCTCTAGATACCCCTTAGCAGGTAAAGGACTATTATTTGAGGGTCCAGCAGTGGAGAAGAGTTTAGACACTAGGATAAGATAAGGAACACACCCATTATAAAGAAATCACATTAGGATTCTCTTTTTAAGCTGTTCCTTAAAACACTAGTGCTTAGGAAATCTATTTGAGGCAGTAGCAGTCAAGGGTACCCTATGGTTAGGGTTAGGCTTAGGGTACGGCTTAGGGTACGGGTTCGGGGAGGGCTTCGGGTACGGTGTAGGGTATGGGTTAGGGTTAGGGTTAGGGTTAGTGTTAGGGTTAGGGCTCGGTTTAGGGTATTGGTTAGGATTAGGGTACGTGTTAGTGTTAGGGTAGGGGTTAGGGTTAGGGTACGTGTTAGTGTTAGGGTAGTTATTAAACCTATCCCACTCTCTAGATACCCCTTAGCACGTAAAGGAATATTATTTGGAGGTCCAGCCATGGAGAAGTGTTTAGACACTAGGATAAGATAAGGAACACACCCATTATAAAGAAATCACATTAGGATTCTCTTTTTAAGCTGTTCCTTAAAACACTAGTGCTTAGGAAATCTATTGGAGGCAGAAGCAGTCAAGGGTAGCCTAGGGTTAGGGTTAGGCTTAGGGTACGGCTTAGGGTACGGCTTAGGGTACGGGTTCGGGGAGGGGTTCGTGTACGGCGGAGGGTATGGGTTAGGGTTAGGGTTTGTGTTAGTGTTAGGGTTAGGGCTCCGTTTAGGGTACGGGATAGGATTAGTGTACGTGTTAGGGTTAGAGTAGGGGTTAGGGTTAGGGTACGCGTTAGGGTTAGGGTAGTTATTAAACCTATCCGACTCTCTAGATACCCCTTAGCACGAAAAGGAATATTATTTGGGGGTCCAGCCATGGAGAAGAGTTTAGACACTAGGATAAGATAAGGAACACACCTATTATAAAGAAATCACATTAGGATTCTCTTTATAAGATGTTCCTTAAAACACTAGTGCTTAGGAAATCTATTGGAGGCAGAAGCAGTCAAGGGTAGCCTAGGGTTAGGGTTCGGCTTAGGGTACGGCTTAGGGTACGGCTTAGGGTACGGGTTCGGGGAGGGCTTCGGGTATGGCGTAGGGTATGGGTTAGGGTTAGGGTTAGGGTTAGTGTTAGGGTTAGGCCTCGGTTTAGGGTATTGGTTAGGATTAGGGTACGTGTTAGGGTTAGGGTAGGGGTTAGGGTTAGGGTACGCGTTAGTGTTAGGGTAGTTATTAAACCTATCCCACTCTCTAGATAGCCCTTAGCACGTAAAGGAATATTATTTGGAGGTCCAGCCATGGAGAAGAGTTTAGACACTAGGATAAGATAAGGAACACACCCATTATAAAGAAATCACATTAGGATTCTCTTTTTAAGCTGTTCCTTAAAACACTAGTGCTTAGGAAATCTATTGGAGGCAGAAGCAGTCAAGGGTAGCCTAGGGTTAGGGTTAGGCTTGGGGTTAGGCTTAGGGTACGGCTTAGGGTACGGGTTCGGGGAGGGCTTCGGGTACGGCGTAGGGTATGGGTTAGGGTTAGGGTTAGGGTTAGTGTTAGGGTTAGGGCTCGGTTTAGGGTACGGATTAGGATTAGGTTACGTGTTAGGGTTAGGGTAGGGGTTAGGGTTAGAGTACGCATTAGGGTGAGGGTAGTTATTAAACCTATCCCACTCTCTAGATACCCCTTAGCACGTAAAGGAATATTATTTGGGGGTCCAGCCATGGAGAAGAGTTTAGACACTAGGATAAGATAAGGAACACACCCATTATAAAGAAATCACATTAGGATTCTCTTTTTAAGCTGTTCCTTAAAACACTAGTGCTTAGGAAATCTATTGGAGGCAGAAGCAGTCAAGGGTAGCCTAAGGTTAGGTTTAGGCTTAGGTTTAGGCTTAGGGTACGGCTTAGGGTACGGGTTCGGTGAGGGCTTTGGGTACGGCGTAGGGTATCGGTTAGGGTTAGGGTTAGGGTTAGTGTTAGGGTTAGGGCTCGGTTTAGGGTACGTGTTAGGATTAGGGTACGTGTTAGGGTTAGGGTAGGGGTTAGGGTTAGGGTACGCATTAGGGTTAGGGTAGTTATTAAACCTATCCCACTCTCTAGATACCCCTTAGCACGTAAAGGAGTATTATTTGGGGGTCCAGCCATGGAGAAGAGTTTAGACACTAGGATAAGATAAGGAACACACCCATTATAAAGAAATCACATTAGGATTCTCTTTTTAAGCTGTTCCTCAAAACACTAGTGCTTAGGAAATCTATTGGAGGCAGAAGCAGTCAAGGGTAGCCTAGGGTTAGGGTTAGGCTTAGGGTTAGGCTTAGGGTACGGCTTAGGGTACGGGTTCGGGGAGGGGTTCGGGTACGGCGTAGGGCATGGGTTAAGGTTAGGGTTAGGGTTAGTGTTAGGGTTAGGGCTCGGTTTAGGGTACGGGTTAGGATTAGGGTACATGTTAGGGTTAGGGTAGGGGTTAGGATTAGGGTACGCGTTAGGGTTAGGGTAGTTATTAAACTTATCCCACTCTCTAGATACACCTTAGCACGTAAAGGAATATTATGTGGGGGTCCAGCCATGGAGAAGAGTTTAGACACTAGGATAAGATAAGGAACACACCCATTATAAAGAAATCACATTAAGATTCTCTTTTTAAGCTGTTCCTTAAAACACTAGTGCTGAGGAAATCTATTGGAGGCATTAGCTGTCAATGGTAGACTAGGGTTAGTGTTAGGCTTAGGGTACGGCTTAGGGTACGGCTTAGGGTACGGGTTCGGGGAGGGCTTCGGGTACGGCGTAGGGTATGGGTTAGGGTTAGGGTTAGGAATAGTGTTAGGGTTAGGGCTCGGTTTAGGGTATTGGTTAGGATTAGGTTACGTGTTAGGGTTAGGGTAGGGGTTAGGGTTAGGGTACGCGTTAGTGTTAGGATGGTTATTAAACCTATCCCAATCTCTAGATACCCCTTAGCAGGTAAAGGACTATTATTTGAGGGTCCAGCAGTGGAGAAGAGTTTAGACACTAGGATAAGATAAGGAACACACCCATTATAAAGAAATCACATTAGGATTCTCTTTTTAAGCTGTTCCTTAAAACACTAGTGCTTAGGAAATCTATTTGAGGCAGTAGCAGTCAAGGGTACCCTATGGTTAGGGTTAGGCTTAGGGTACGGCTTAGGGTACGGGTTCGGGGAGGGCTTCGGGTACGGTGTAGGGTATGGGTTAGGGTTAGGGTTACGGTTAGTGTTAGGGTTAGGGCTCAGTTTAGGGTATTGGTTGGGATTAGAGTACGTGTTAGTGTTAGGGTAGGGGTTAGGGTTAGGGTTCGCGTTAGTGTTAGGGTAGTTATTAAACCTATCCCACTCTCTAGATACCCCTTAGCACGTAAAGGAATATTATTTGGAGGTCCAGCCATGGAGAAGAGTTTAGACACTAGTATAAGATAAGGAACACACCCATTATAAAGAAATCACATTAGGATTCTGTTTTTAAGCTGTTCCTTAAAACACTAGTGCTTAAGAAATCTATTGGAGCCAGAAGCAGTCAAGGGTAGCGTAGGGTTAGGGTTAGGCTTAGGGTACGGCTTAGGGTACGGGTTCGGGGAGGGCTTCGGGTACGGCGTAGGGTATGGGTTAGGGTTAGAGTTAGGGTTAGTGTTAGTGTTAGGGCTCGGTTTAGGGTACGGGTTAGGATTAGTGTACGTGTTAGGGTTAGGGTAGGGGTTAGGGTTAGGGTACACGTTAGGGTTAGGGCAGTTATTAAACCTATCCCACTCTCTAGATACCCCGTAGCACGTAAAACCATATTATTTGGGGGTCCATCCATGGAGAAGATCTTAGACACTAAGATAATATAAGGAACACACCCATTATAAAGAAATCACATTAGGATTCGCTTTTTAAGCTGTTCCTTAAAACACTAGTGCTTAGGAAATCTATTGGAGGCAGAAGCAGTCAAGGGTAGCCTAGGGTTAGGGTTAGGCTTGGGGTTAGGCTTAGGGTACAGTTTAGGGTACGGGTTCGGAGAGGGCTTCGGGTACGGCGTAGGGTATGGGTTAGGGTTAGTGTTAGGGTTAGTGTTAGGGTTAGGGCTCCGTTTAGAGTACGGGTTAGGATTAGGTTAGGTGTTAGGGTTAGGGTAGGGGTTAGGGTTAGGTTACGCATTAGAGTTAGGGTAGTTATTAAACCTATCCCACACTCTAGATACCACTTAGCACGTAAAGGAATATTATTTGGGGGTCCAGCCATGGAGAAGAGTTTAGACACTAGGATAAGATAAGGAACACACCCATTATAAAGAAATCACTTTAGGATTCACTTTTAAAGCTGTTCCTTAAAACACTAGTGCTTAGGAAATCTATTGGAGGCAGAAGCAGTCAAGGGTAGCCTAGGGTTAGGGTTAGGCTTAGGGTACGGCTTAGGGTACGGCTTAGGGTTCCGGTTCGGGGAGGGGTTCGTGTACGGCGGAGGGTATGTGTTAGGTTTAGGGTTTGGGTTAGTGTTAGGGTTAGGGCTCCTTTTAGGGTACGGGATAGGATTAGGGTACGTCTTAGGGTTAGAGTAGGGGTTAGGGTTAGGGTACGCGTTAGGGTTAGGGTAGTTATTAAACCTATCCCACTCTCTAGATACCCCTTAGCACGTAAAGGAATATTATTTGGGGGTCCAGCCATGGAGAAGTGTTTAGACACTAGGATAAGATAAGGAACACACCGATTATAAAGAAATCACATTAGGATACTCTTTATAAGCTGTTCCTTAAAACACTAGTGCTTAGGAAATCTATTGGAGGCAGAAGCAGTCAAGGGTAGCCTAGGGTTAGGGTTAGGCTTAGGGTACGGCTTAGGGTACGGGTTCGGGGAGGGGTTTGGGTACGGCGTAGGGTATGGGTTAGGGTTAGGGTTAGGGTTAATGTTAGGGTTAGGGCTCGGTTTAGGGTACGGGTTAGGATAAGGGTACATGTTAGGGTTAGGGTAGGGTTTAGGGTTAGGGTACGCGTTAGTGTTAGGGTAGTTATTAAACGTATCCCACTCTCTAGATACACCTTAGCACGTAAAGGAATATTATTTGATGGTCCAGCCATGGAGAAGAGTTTAGACACTAGGATAAGTTAAGGAACACACCCATTATAAAGAAATCACATTAGGATTCTCTTTTTAAGCTGTTCCTTAAAACACTAGTGCTTAGGAAATCTATTGGAGGCAGAAGCAGTCAAGGGTAGCCTAGGGTTAGGGTTAGGCTTAGGGTACGGCTTAGGGTACGGCTTAGGGTACGGGTTCGTGGAGGGCTTCGGGTACGGCGTAGGGTATGGGTTAGGGTTAGGGTTAGTGTTAGGGTTAGGGCTCGGTTTAGGGTATTGGTTAGGATTAGGGTACGTGTTAGTGTTAGGGTAGGGGTTAGGGTTAGGGTACGCGTTAGTGTTAGGGTAGTTATTAAACCTATCCCACTCTCTAGATACCCCTTAGCACGTAAAGGAATATTATTTGGAGTTCCAGCCATGGAGAAGGGTTTAGACAGTAGGATAAGATAAGGAACACACCCATTATAAAGAAATCACAGTAGGATTCTCTTTTTAAGCTGTTCCTTAAAACACTAGTGCTTAGGAAATCTATTGGAGGCAGAAGCAGTCAAGGGTAGCCTAGGGTTAGGGTTAGGCTTAGGGTACGGCTTAGGGTATGGCTTAGGGTACGGGTTCGGGGAGGGTTTCGAGTACGGCGTAGGGTATGGGTTAGGGTTAGGGTTAGGGTTAGTGTTAGGGTTAGGGCTCGGTTTAGGGTACGGGTTAGGATTAGGGTACGTGTTAGTGTTAGGGTAGGTGTTAGGGTTAGGGTTAGGGTTAGGGTTAGGGTTAGGGTACTCGTTAGGTTTAGGGTAGTTATTAAACCTATCCCAGTCTCTAGATACACCTTAGCACGTAAAGGAATATTATTTGGGGGTCCAGCCATGGAGAAGAGTTTAGACACTAGGATAAGATAAGGAACACACCCATTATAAAGAAATCACATTAGGATTCTCTTTTTAAGCTGTTCCTTAAAACACTAGTGCTTAGGAAATCTCGTGGAGGCAGAAGCAGTCAAGGGTAGCCTAGGGTTAGGGTTAGGCTTAGGGTACGGCTTAGGGTACGGCTTAGGGTACGGGTTCGGGGAGGGCTTCTGGTACGGCGTAGGGTATGGGTTAGGGTTAGGGTTAGGGTTAGTGTTAGGGTTAGGGCTCGGTTTAGGGTATTGGTTAGGATTAGGGTACGTGTTAGGGTTAGGGTAGGGGTTAGGGTTAGGGTACGCGTTAGTGTTAGGGTACTTATTAAACCTATCCCACACTCTAGATACCCCTTAGCACGTAAAGGAATATTAATTGGAGGTCCAGCCATGGAGAAGGGTTTAGACACTAGGGTAAGATAAGGAACACACCCATTATAAAGAAATCACATTAGGATTCTCTTTTTAAGCTGTTCCTTAAAACACTAGTGCTTAGGAAATCTATTGGAGGCAGAAGCAGTCAAGGGTAGCCTAGGGTTAGGGTTAGGCTTAGGGTACGGCTTAGGGTACGGCTTAGGGTACGGGTTCGGGGAGAGCTTCGGGTACGGCGTAGGGTATGGGTTAGGGTTAGGGTTAGGGTTAGTGTTAGGGTTAGGGCTCGGTTTAGGGTATTGGTTAGGATTAGGGTACGTGTTAGTGTTAGGGTAGGGGTTAGGGTTAGGGTACGCGTTAGTGTTAGGGTAGTTATTAAACCTATCCCACTCTCTAGATACCCCTTAGCACGTAAAGGAATATTATTTGGAGGTCCAGCCATGGAGAAGAGTTTAGACACTAGGATAAGATAAGGAACACACCCATTATAAAGAAATCACATTAGGATTCTCTTTTTAAGCTGTTCCTTAAAACACTAGTGCTTAGGAAATCTATTGGAGGCAGAAGCAGTCAAGGGTAGCCTAGGGTTAGGGTTAGGCTTGGGGTTAGGCTTAGGGTACGGCTTAGGGTACGGGTTCGGGGAGGGGTTCGGGTACGGCGTAGGGTATGGGTTAGGGTTAGGGTTAGGGTTAGTGTTAGGGTTAGGGCTCGGTTTAGGGTACGGATTAGGATTAGGTTACGTGTTAGGGTTAGGGTAGGGGTTAGGGTTAGAGTACGCATTAGGGTGAGGGTAGTTATTAAACCTATCCCACTCTCTAGATACCCCTTAGCACGTAAAGGAATATTATTTGGGGGTCCAGCCATGGAGAAGAGTTTAGACACTAGGATAAGATAAGGAACACACCCATTATAAAGAAATCACATTAGGATTCTCTTTTTAAGCTGTTCCTTAAAACACTAGTGCTTAGGAAATCTATTGGAGGCAGAAGCAGTCAAGGGTAGCCTAAGGTTAGGTTTAGGCTTAGGTTTAGGCTTAGGGTACGGCTTAGGGTACGGGTTCGGTGAGGGCTTTGGGTACGGCGTAGGGTATCGGTTAGGGTTAGGGTTAGGGTTAGTGTTAGGGTTAGGGCTCGGTTTAGGGTACGTGTTAGGATTAGGGTACGTGTTAGGGTTAGGGTAGGGGTTAGGGTTAGGGTACGCATTAGGGTTAGGGTAGTTATTAAACCTATCCCACTCTCTAGATACCCCTTAGCACGTAAAGGAATATTATTTGGGGGTCCAGCCATGGAGAAGAGTTTAGACACTAGGATAAGATAAGGAACACACCCATTATAAAGAAATCACTTTAGGATTCTCTTTTTAAGCTGTTCCTCAAAACACTAGTGCTTAGGAAATCTATTGGAGGCAGAAGCAGTCAAGGGTATCCTAGGGTTAGGGTTAGGCTTAGGGTTAGGCTTAGGGTACGGCTTAGGGTACGGGTTCCGGGAGGGGTTCGGGTACGGCGTAGGGCATGGGTTAAGGTTAGGGTTAGGGTTAGTGTTAGGGTTAGGGCTCGGTTTAGGGTACGGGTTAGGATTAGGGTACATGTTAGGGTTAGGGTAGGGGTTAGGGTTAGGGTACTCGTTAGGGTTAGGGTAGTTATTAAACCTATCCCAGTCTCTAGATGCACCTTAGCACGTAAAGGAATATTATTTGGGGGTCCAGCCATGGAGAAGAGTTTAGACACTAGGATAAGATAAGGAACACACCCATTATAAAGAAATCACATTAGGATTCTCTTTTTAAGCTGTTCCTTAAAACACTAGTGCTTTGGAAATCTATTGGAGGCAGAAGCAGTCAAGGGTAGCCTAGTGTTAGGGTTAGGCTTAGGGTACGGCTTAGGGTACGGGTTCGGGGAGGGCTTCGGGTACGGCGTAGGGTATGGGTTAGGGTTAGGGTTAGGGTTAGTGTTAGGGTTAGGGCTCGGTTTAGGGTATTGGTTAGGATTAGGTTACGTGTTAGGGTTAGGGTAGGGGTTAGGGTTAGGGTACGCGTTAGTGTTAAGGTAGTTATTAAACCTATCCCACTCGCTAGATACCCCTTAGCACGTAAAGGAATATTATTTGGAGGTCCAGCCATGGAGAAGAGTTTAGACACTAGGATAAGATAAGGAACACACCCATTATAAAGAAATCACATTAGGATTCTCTTTTTAAGCTGTTCCTTAAAACACTAGTGCTTAGGAAATCTATTGGAGGCAGAAGCAGTCAAGGGTAGCCTAGGGTTAGGGTTAGGCTTAGGGTACGGCTTAGGGTACGGCTTAGGGTACGGGTTTCTGGAGGGCTTCGGGTACGGCGTAGGGTATGGGTTAGGGTTAGGGTTAGGGTTAGTGTTAGGGTTAGGGCTCGGTTTAGGGTATTGGTTAGGTTTAGGGTACGTGTTAGTGTTAGGGTATGGGTTAGGGTTAGGATTAGGGTACGTGTTAGGGTTAGGGTAGGGGTTAGGGTTAGGGTACGCGTTAGGGTTAGGGTAGTTATTAAACCTATCCCACTCTCTAGATACCCCTTAGCACATAAAGGAATATTATTTGGGGGTCCAGCCATGGAGAAGAGTTTAGACACTAGGATAAGATAAGGAACACACCCATTATAAAGAAATCACATTAGGATACTCTTTTTAAGCTGTTCCTTAAAACACTAGTGCTTAGGAAATCTATTGGAGGCAGAAGCAGTCAAGGGTAGCCTAGGGTTAGGGTACGGCTTAGGGTACGGCTTAGGGTACGGCTTAGGGTACGGGTTCGAGGAGGGGTTCGGGTACGGCGTAGGGTATGGGTTAGGGTTAGGGTTAGGGTTAGTGTTAGGGTTAGGGCTCGGTTTAGGGTACTGGTTAGGATTAGGTTACGTGTTAGTGTTAGGGTAGGGATTAGGGTTAGGGTACGCGTTAGTGTTAGGGTAGTTATTAAACCTATCCCACTCTCTAGATACCCCTTAGCACGTAAAGGAATATTATTTGGAGGTCCAGCCATGGCGAAGAGTTTAGACACTAGGATAAAATAAAGAACACACCGATTATAAAGAAATCACATTAGGATTCTCTTTTTAAGCTGTTCCTTAAAACACTAGTGCTTAGGAAATCTATTGGAGGCAGAAGCAGTCAAGGGTAGCCTAGGGTTAGGGTTAGGCTTGGGGTTAGGCTTAGGGTACGGCTTTGGGTACGGGTTCGGGGAGGGTTTCGGGTACGGCGTAGGGTATGGGTTATGGTTAGGGTTAGGGTTAGTGTTAGGGTTAGGGCTCGGTTTAGGGTACGGATTAGGATTAGGAAACGTGTTAGGGTTAGGGTAGGGGTTAGGGTTAGGGTACGCATTAGGGTGAGGGTAGTTATTAAACCTCTCCCACTCTCTAGATACCCCTTAGCACGTAAAGGAATATTATTTGGGGGTCCAGCCATGGAGAAGAGTTTAGACACTAGGATAAGATAAGGAACACACCCATTATAAAGAAATCACATTAGGATTCTCTTTTTAAGCTGTTCCTTAAAGCACTAGTGCTTAGGAAATCTATTGGAGGCAGAAGCAGTCAAGGGTAGCCTAAGGTTAGGTTTAGGCTTAGGTTTAGGCTTAGGGTACGGCTTAGGGTACGGGTTCGGTGAGGGCTTCGGGTACGGCGTAGGGTATCGGTTAGGGTTAGGGTTAGGGTTAGTGTTAGGGTTAGGGCTCGGTTTAGGGTACGTGTTAGGATTAGGGTACGTGTTAGGGTTAGGGTAGGGGTTAGGGTTAGGGTACGCATTAGGGTTAGGGTAGTTATTAAACCTATCCCACTCTCTAGATACCCCTTAGCACGTAAAGGAATATTATTTGGGGGTCCAGCCATGGAGAAGAGTTTAGACTCTAGGATAAGATAAGGAACACACCCATTATAAAGAAATCACATTAGGATTCTGTTTTTAAGCTGTTCCTTAAAACACTAGTGCTTAGGAAATCTATTGGAGGCAGAAGCAGTCAAGGGTAGCCTAGGGTTAGGGTTAGGCTTAGGGTTAGGCTTAGGGTACGGCTTAGGGTACGGGTTCGGGGAGGGGTTCGGGTACGGCGTAGGGCATGGGTTAAGGTTAGGGTTAGGGTTAGTGTTAGGGTTAGGGCTCGGTTTAGGGTACGGGTTAGGATTAGGGTACATGTTAGGGTTAGGGTAGGGGTTAGGGTTAGGGTACTCGTTAGGGTTAGGGTAGTTATTAAACCTATCCCAGTCTCTAGATACACCTTAGCACGTAAAGGAATATTATTTGGGGGTCCAGCCATGGAGAAGAGTTTAGACACTAGGATAAGATAAGGAACACACCCATTATAAAGAAATAACATTAGGATTCTCTTTTTAAGCTGTTCCTTAAAACACTAGAGCTTAGGAAATCTATTGGAGGCAGAAGCAGTCAAGGGTAGCCTAGGGTTAGGGTTAGGCTTAGGGTACGGCTTAGGGTACGGGTGCGGGGAGGGCTTCGGGTACGGCGTAGGGTATGGGTTAGGGTTAGGGTTTGGGTTAGTGTTAGGGTTAGGGCTCGGTTTAGGGTATTGGTTAGGTTTAGGGTACGTGTTAGTGTTAGGGTAACGGTTAGGGTTAGGGTACGCGTTAGTGTTAGGGTAGTTATTAAACCTATCCCACTCTCTAGATACCCCTTAGCACGTAAAGGAATATTAATTGGAGTTCCAGCCATGGAGAAGGGTTTAGACACTAGGATAAGATAAGGAACACACCCATTATAAAGAAATCACATTAGGATTCTCTTTTTAAGCTGTTCCTTAAAATACTAGTGCTTAGGAAATCTATTGGAGGCAGAAGCAGTCAAGGGTAGCCTAGGGATAGGATTAGGCTTAGGGTACGGCTTAGGGTACGGCTTAGGGTACGGGTTCGGGGAGGGCTTCGGGTACGGCGTAGGGTATGGGTTAGGGTTAGGGTTAGGGTTAGTGTTAGGGTTACGGCTCGGTTTAGGGTATTGTTTAGGATTAGGGTACGTGTTAGAGTTAGGGTAGGGGTTAGGGTTAGGGTACGCGTTAGTGTTAGGGTAGTTATTAAACCTATCCCACTCTCTAGATACCCCTTAGCACGTAAAGGAATATTATTTGGAGGTCCAGCCATGGAGAAGAGTTTAGACACTAGGATAAAATAAGGAACACACCCATTATAAAGAAATCACATTAGGATTCTCTTTTTAAGCTGTTCCTTAAAACACTAGTGCTTAGGAAATCTATTGGAGGCAGAAGCAGTCAAGGGTAGCCTAGGGTTAGGGTTAGGCTTGGGGTTAGGCTTAGGGTACGGCTTAGGGTACGGGTTCGGGGAGGGGTTCGGGTACGGCGTAGGGTATGGGTTAGGGTTAGGGTTAGGGTTAGTGTTAGGGTTAGGGCTCGGTTTAGGATATTGGTTAGGATTAGGGTACGTGTTAGGGTTAGGGTAGGGGTTAGGGTTAGGGTACGCGTTAGTGTTAGGTTAGTTATTAAACCTATCCCACTCTCTAGATACCCCTTAGCACGTAAAGGAATATTATTTGGAGGTCTAGCCATGGAGAAGAGTTTAGACACTGGGATAAGATAAGGAACACACCCATTATAAAGCAATCACATTAGGATTCGCTTTTTAAGCTGTTCCTTAACAAACTAGTGCTTAGGAAATCTATTGGAGGCAGAAGCAGTCACGGGTAGCCTAGGGTTAGGGTTAAGCTTAGGGTTAGGGTTAGGGTACGGCTTAGGGTACGGGTTCGGGAGGGGTTCGGGTACGGCGTAGGGTATGGGTTAGGGTTAGGGTTAGGGTTAGTGTTAGGGTTAGGGCTCGGTTTAGTGTACGTGTTAGGGTTAGGGTTGGGGTTAGGGTTAGGGTACGCGTTAGAGTTAAGGTAGTTATTAAACCTATCCCATTCTCTAGATACACCTTAGCACGTAAAGGAATATTATTTGGGGGTCCAGCCATGGAGAAGAGTTTAGACACTAGGATAAGATAAGGAACACACCCATTATAAAGAAATCACATTAGGATTCTCTTTTTAAGCTGTTCCTTAAAACACTAGTGCTTAGGAAATCTATTGGAGGCAGAAGCAGTCAAGGGTAGCCTAAGGTTAGGTTTAGGCTTAGGTTTAGGCTTAGGGTACGGCTTAGGGTACGGGTTCGGTGAGGGCTTTGGGTACGGCGTAGGGTATCGGTTAGGGTTAGGGTTAGGGTTAGTGTTAGGGTTAGGGCTCGGTTTAGGGTACGTGTTAGGGTTAGGGTACGTGTTAGGGTTAGGGTAGGGGTTAGGGTTAGGGTACGCATTAGGGTTAGGGTAGTTATTAAACCTATCCCACTCTCTAGATACCCCTTAGCACGTAAAGGAATATTATTTGGGGGTCCAGCCATGGAGAAGAGTTTAGACACTAGGATAAGATAAGGAACACACCCATTATAAAGAAATCACATTAGGATTCTCTTTTTAAGCTGTTCCTCAAAACACTAGTGCTTAGGAAATCTATTGGAGGCAGAAGCAGTCAAGGGTAGCCTAGGGTTAGGGTTAGGCTTAGGGTTAGGCTTAGGGTACGGCTTAGGGTACGGGTTCCGGGAGGGGTTCGGGTACGGCGTAGGGCATGGGTTAAGGTTAGGGTTAGGGTTAGTGTTAGGGTTAGGGCTCGGTTTAGGGTACGGGTTAGGATTAGGGTACATGTTAGGGTTAGGGTAGGGGTTAGGGTTAGGGTACTCGTTAGGGTTAGGGTAGTTATTAAACCTATCCCAGTCTCTAGATGCACCTTAGCACGTAAAGGAATATTATTTGGGGGTCCAGCCATGGAGAAGAGTTTAGACACTAGGATAAGATAAGGAACACACCCATTATAAAGAAATCACATTAGGATTCTCTTTTTAAGCTGTTCCTTAAAACACTAGTGCTTTGGAAATCTATTGGAGGCAGAAGCAGTCAAGGGTAGCCTAGTGTTAGGGTTAGGCTTAGGGTACGGCTTAGGGTACGGGTTCGGGGAGGGCTTCGGGTACGGCGTAGGGTATGGGTTAGGGTTAGGGTTAGGGTTAGTGTTAGGGTTAGGGCTCGGTTTAGGGTATTGGTTAGGATTAGGTTACGTGTTAGGGTTAGGGTAGGGGTTAGGGTTAGGGTACGCGTTAGTGTTAAGGTAGTTATTAAACCTATCCCACTCGCTAGATACCCCTTAGCACGTAAAGGAATATTATTTGGAGGTCCAGCCATGGAGAAGAGTTTAGACACTAGGATAAGATAAGGAACACACCCATTATAAAGAAATCACATTAGGATTCTCTTTTTAAGCTGTTCCTTAAAACACTAGTGCTTAGGAAATCTATTGGAGGCAGAAGCAGTCAAGGGTAGCCTAGGGTTAGGGTTAGGCTTAGGGTACGGCTTAGGGTACGGCTTAGGGTACGGGTTTCGGGAGGGCTTCGGGTACGGCGTAGGGTATGGGTTAGGGTTAGGGTTAGGGTTAGTGTTAGGGTTAGGGCTCGGTTTAGGGTATTGGTTAGGTTTAGGGTACGTGTTAGTGTTAGGGTATGGGTTAGGGTTAGGGTTAGGGTTAGTGTTAGGGTTAGGGCTCGGTTTAGGGTATTGGTTAGGATTAGGGTACGTGTTAGGGTTAGGGTAGGGGTTAGGGTTAGGGTACGCGTTAGGGTTAGGGTAGTTATTAAACCTATCCCACTCTCTAGATACCCCTTAGCACATAAAGGAATATTATTTGGGGGTCCAGCCATGGAGAAGAGTTTAGACACTAGGATAAGATAAGGAACACACCCATTATAAAGAAATCACATTAGGATACTCTTTTTAAGCTGTTCCTTAAAACACTAGTGCTTAGGAAATCTATTGGAGGCAGAAGCAGTCAAGGGTAGCCTAGGGTTAGGGTTAGGCTTAGGGTACGGCTTAGGGTACGGCTTAGGGTACGGGTTCGGGGAGGGGTTCGGGTACGGCGTAGGGTATGGGTTAGGGTTAGGGTTAGGGTTAGTGTTAGGGTTAGGGCTCGGTTTAGGGTACTGGTTAGGATTAGGTTACGTGTTAGTGTTAGGGTAGGGATTAGGGTTAGGGTACGCGTTAGTGTTAGGGTAGTTATTAAACCTATCCCACTCTCTAGATACCCCTTAGCACGTAAAGGAATATTATTTGGAGGTCCAGCCATGGAGAAGAGTTTAGACACTAGGATAAAATAAAGAACACACCGATTATAAAGAAATCACATTAGGATTCTCTTTTTAAGCTGTTCCTTAAAACACTACTGCTTAGGAAATCTATTGGAGGCAGAAGCAGTCAAGGGTAGCCTAGGGTTAGGGTTAGGCTTGGGGTTAGGCTTAGGGTACGGCTTAGGGTACGGGTTCGGGGAGGGGTTCGGGTACGGCGTAGGGTATGGGTTAGGGTTAGGGTTAGGGTTAGTGTTAGGGTTAGGGCTCGGTTTAGGATATTGGTTAGGATTAGGGTACGTGTTAGGGTTAGGGTAGGGGTTAGGGTTAGGGTACGCGTTAGTGTTAGGTTAGTTATTAAACCTATCCCACTCTCTAGATACCCCTTAGCACGTAAAGGAATATTATTTGGAGGTCTAGCCATGGAGAAGAGTTTAGACACTGGGATAAGATAAGGAACTCACCCATTATAAAGCAATCACATTAGGATTCGCTTTTTAAGCTGTTCCTTAACAAACTAGTGCTTAGGAAATCTATTGGAGGCAGAAGCAGTCACGGGTAGCCTAGGGTTAGGGTTAGGCTTAGGGTTAGGGTTAGGGTACGGCTTAGGGTACGGGTTCGGGAAGGGTTCGGGTACGGCGTAGGGTATGGGTTAGGGTTAGGGTTAGGGTTAGTGTTAGGGTTAGGGCTCGGTTTAGTGTACGTGTTAGGGTTAGGGTTGGGGTTAGGGTTAGGGTACGCGTTAGAGTTAAGGTAGTTATTAAACCTATCCCATTCTCTAGATACACCTTAGCACGTAAAGGAATATTATTTGGGGGTCCAGCCATGGAGAAGAGTTTAGACACTAGGATAAGATAAGGAACACACCCATTATAAAGAAATCACATTAGGATTCTCTTTTTAAGCTGTTCCTTAAAACACTAGTGCTTAGGAAATCTATTGGAGGCAGAAGCAGTCAAGGGTAGCCTAAGGTTAGGTTTAGGCTTAGGTTTAGGCTTAGGGTACGGCTTAGGGTACGGGTTCGGTGAGGGCTTTGGGTACGGCGTAGGGTATCGGTTAGGGTTAGGGTTAGGGTTAGTGTTAGGGTTAGGGCTCGGTTTAGGGTACGTGTTAGGATTAGGGTACGTGTTAGGGTTAGGGTAGGGGTTAGGGTTAGGGTACGCATTAGGGTTAGGGTAGTTATTAAACCTATCCCACTCTCTAGATACCCCTTAGCACGTAAAGGAATATTATTTGGGGGTCCAGCCATGGAGAAGAGTTTAGACACTAGGATAAGATAAGGAACACACCCATTATAAAGAAATCACATTAGGATTCTCTTTTTAAGCTGTTCCTCAAAACACTAGTGCTTAGGAAATCTATTGGAGGCAGAAGCAGTCAAGGGTAGCCTAGGGTTAGGGTTAGGCTTAGGGTTAGGCTTAGGGTACGGCTTAGGGTACGGGTTCCGGGAGGGGTTCGGGTACGGCGTAGGGCATGGGTTAAGGTTAGGGTTAGGGTTAGTGTTAGGGTTAGGGCTCGGTTTAGGGTACGGGTTAGGATTAGGGTACATGTTAGGGTTAGGGTAGGGGTTAGGGTTAGGGTACTCGTTAGGGTTAGGGTAGTTATTAAACCTATCCCAGTCTCTAGATGCACCTTAGCACGTAAAGGAATATTATTTGGGGGTCCAGCCATGGAGAAGAGTTTAGACACTAGGATAAGATAAGGAACACACCCATTATAAAGAAATCACATTAGGATTCTCTTTTTAAGCTGTTCCTTAAAACACTAGTGCTTTGGAAATCTATTGGAGGCAGAAGCAGTCAAGGGTAGCCTAGTGTTAGGGTTAGGCTTAGGGTACGGCTTAGGGTACGGGTTCGGGGAGGGCTTCGGGTACGGCGTAGGGTATGGGTTAGGGTTAGGGTTAGGGTTAGTGTTAGGGTTAGGGCTCGGTTTAGGGTATTGGTTAGGATTAGGTTACGTGTTAGGGTTAGGGTAGGGGTTAGGGTTAGGGCACGCGTTAGTGTTAAGGTAGTTATTAAACCTATCCCACTCGCTAGATACCCCTTAGCACGTAAAGGAATATTATTTGGAGGTCCAGCCATGGAGAAGAGTTTAGACACTAGGATAAGATAAGGAACACACCCATTATAAAGAAATCACATTAGGATTCTCTTTTTAAGCTGTTCCTTAAAACACTAGTGCTTAGGAAATCTATTGGAGGCAGAAGCAGTCAAGGGTAGCCTAGGTTTAGGGTTAGGCTTAGGGTACGGCTTAGGGTACGGCTTAGGGTACGGGTTTCGGGAGGGCTTCGGGTACGGCGTAGGGTATGGGTTAGGGTTAGGGTTAGGGTTAGTGTTAGGGTTAGGGCTCGGTTTAGGGTATTGGTTAGGTTTAGGGTACGTGTTAGTGTTAGGGTATGGGTTAGGGTTAGGGTTAGGGTTAGTGTTAGGGTTAGGGCTCGGTTTAGGGTATTGGTTAGGATTAGGGTACGTGTTAGGGTTAGGGTAGGGGTTAGGGTTAGGGTACGCGTTAGGGTTAGGGTAGTTATTAAACCTATCCCACTCTCTAGATACCCCTTAGCACATAAAGGAATATTATTTGGGGGTCCAGCCATGGAGAAGAGTTTAGACACTAGGATAAGATAAGGAACACACCCATTATAAAGAAATCACATTAGGATACTCTTTTTAAGCTGTTCCTTAAAACACTAGTGCTTAGGAAATCTATTGGAGGCAGAAGCAGTCAAGGGTAGCCTAGGGTTAGGGTTAGGCTTAGGGTACGGCTTAGGGTACGGCTTAGGGTACGGGTTCGGGGAGGGGTTCGGGTACGGCGTAGGGTATGGGTTAGGGTTAGGGTTAGGGTTAGTGTTAGGGTTAGGGCTCGGTTTAGGGTACTGGTTAGGATTAGGTTACGTGTTAGTGTTAGGGTAGGGATTAGGGTTAGGGTACGCGTTAGTGTTAGGGTAGTTATTAAACCTATCCCACTCTCTAGATACCCCTTAGCACGTAAAGGAATATTAATTGGAGGTCCAGCCATGGAGAAGAGTTTAGACACTAGGATAAAATAAAGAACACACCGATTATAAAGAAATCACATTAGGATTCTCTTTTTAAGCTGTTCCTTAAAACACTAGTGCTTAGGAAATCTATTGGAGGCAGAAGCAGTCAAGGGTAGCCTAGGGTTAGGGTTAGGCTTGGGGTTAGGCTTAGGGTACGGCTTTGGGTACGGGTTCGGGGAGGGTTTCGGGTACGGCGTAGGGTATGGGTTATGGTTAGGGTTAGGGTTAGTGTTAGGGTTAGGGCTCGGTTTAGGGTACGGATTAGGATTAGGATACGTGTTAGGGTTAGGGTAGGGGTTAGGGTTAGGGTACGCATTAGGGTGAGGGTAGTTATTAAACCTATCCCACTCTCTAGATACCCCTTAGCACGTAAAGGAATATTATTTGGGGGTCCAGCCATGGAGAAGAGTTTAGACACTAGGATAAGATAAGGAACACACCCATTATAAAGAAATCACATTAGGATTCTCTTTTTAAGCTGTTCCTTAAAACACTAGTGCTTAGGAAATCTATTGGAGGCAGAAGCAGTCAAGGGTAGCCTAAGGTTAGGTTTAGGCTTAGGTTTAGGCTTAGGGTACGGCTTAGGGTACGGGTTCGGTGAGGGCTTCGGGTACGGCGTAGGGTATCGGTTAGGGTTAGGGTTAGGGTTAGTGTTAGGGTTAGGGCTCGGTTTAGGGTACGTGTTAGGATTAGGGTACGTGTTAGGGTTAGGGTAGGGGTTAGGGTTAGGGTACGCATTAGGGTTAGGGTAGTTATTAAACCTATCCCACTCTCTAGATACCCCTTAGCACGTAAAGGAATATTATTTGGGGGTCCAGCCATGGAGAAGAGTTTAGACTCTAGGATAAGATAAGGAACACACCCATTATAAAGAAATCACATTAGGATTCTGTTTTTAAGCTGTTCCTTAAAACACTAGTGCTTAGGAAATCTATTGGAGGCAGAAGCAGTCAAGGGTAGCCTAGGGTTAGGGTTAGGCTTAGGGTTAGGCTTAGGGTACGGCTTAGGGTACGGGTTCGGGGACGGGTTCGGGTACGGCGTAGGGCATGGGTTAAGGTTAGGGTTAGGGTTAGTGTTATGGTTAGAGCTCGGTTTAGGGTACGGGTTAGGATTAGGGTACATGTTAGGGTTAGGGTAGGGGTTAGGGTTAGGGTACTCGTTATGGTTAGGGTAGTTATTAAACCTATCCCAGTCTCTAGATACACCTTAGCACGTAAAGGAATATTATTTGGGGGTCCAGCCATGGAGAAGAGTTTAGACACTAGGATAAGATAAGGAACACACCCATTATAAAGAAATAACATTAGGATTCTCTTTTTAAGCTGTTCCTTAAAACACTAGAGCTTAGGAAACCTATTGGAGGCAGAAGCAGTCAAGGGTAGCCTAGGGTTAGGGTTAGGCTTAGGGTACGGCTTAGAGTACGGGTGCGGGGAGGGCTTCGGGTACGGCGTAGGGTATGGGTTAGGGTTAGGGTTTGGGTTAGTGTTAGGGTTAGGGCTCGGTTTAGGGTATTGGTTAGGTTTAGGGTACGTGTTAGTGTTAGGGTAACGGTTAGGGTTAGGGTACGCGTTAGTGTTAGGGTAGTTATTAAACCTATCCCACTCTCTAGATACCCCTTAGCACGTAAAGGAATATTAATTGGAGGTCCAGCCATGGAGAAGGGTTTAGACACTAGGATAAGATAAGGAACACACCCATTATAAAGAAATCACATTAGGATTCTCTTTTTAAGCTGTTCCTTAAAATACTAGTGCTTAGGAAATCTATTGGAGGCAGAAGCAGTCAAGGGTAGCCTAGGGTTAGGGTTAGGCTTAGGGTACGGCTTAGGGTACGGCTTAGGGTACGGGTTCGGGGAGGGCTTCGGGTACGGCGTAGGGTATGGGTTAGGGTTAGGGTTAGGGTTAGTGTTAGGGTTACGGCTCGGTTTAGGGTATTGTTTAGGATTAGGGTACGTGTTAGAGTTAGGGTAGGGGTTAGGGTTAGGGTACGCGTTAGTGTTAGGGTAGTTATTAAACCTATCCCACTCTCTAGATACCCCTTAGCACGTAAAGGAATATTATTTGGAGGTCCAGCCATGGAGAAGAGTTTAGACACTAGGATAAAATAAGGAACACACCCATTATAAAGAAATCACATTAGGATTCTCTTTTTAAGCTGTTCCTTAAAACACTAGTGCTTAGGAAATCTATTGGAGGCAGAAGCAGTCAAGGGTAGCCTAGGGTTAGGGTTAGGCTTGGGGTTAGGCTTAGGGTACGGCTTAGGGTACGGGTTCGGGGAGGGGTTCGGGTACGGCGTAGCGTATGGGTTAGGGTTAGGGTTAGGGTTAGTGTTAGGGTTAGGGCTCGGTTTAGGATATTGGTTAGGATTAGGGTACGTGTTAGGGTTAGGGTAGGGGTTAGGGTTAGGGTACGCGTTAGTGTTAGGTTAGTTATTAAACCTATCCCACTCTCTAGATACCCCTTAGCACGTAAAGGAATATTATTTGGAGGTCTAGCCATGGAGAAGAGTTTAGACACTGGGATAAGATAAGGAACACACCCATTATAAAGCAATCACATTAGGATTCGCTTTTTAAGCTGTTCCTTAACAAACTAGTGCTTAGGAAATCTATTGGAGGCAGAAGCAGTCACGGGTAGCCTAGGGTTAGGGTTAGGCTTAGGGTTAGGGTTAGGGTACGGCTTAGGGTACGGGTTCGGGAGGGGTTCGGGTACGGCGTAGGGTATGGGTTAGGGTTAGGGTTAGGGTTAGTGTTAGGGTTAGGGCTCGGTTTAGTGTACGTGTTAGGGTTAGGGTTGGGGTTAGGGTTAGGGTACGCGTTAGAGTTAAGGTAGTTATTAAACCTATCCCATTCTCTAGATACACCTTAGCACGTAAAGGAATATTATTTGGGGGTCCAGCCATGGAGAAGAGTTTAGACACTAGGATAAGATAAGGAACACACCCATTATAAAGAAATCACATTAGGATTCTCTTTTTAAGCTGTTCCTTAAAACACTAGTGCTTAGGAAATCTATTGGAGGCAGAAGCAGTCAAGGGTAGCCTAGGGTTAGGGTACGGCTTAGGGTACGGCTTAGGGTACGGCTTAGGGTACGGGTTCGGGGAGGGCTTCGGGTACGGCGTAGGGTATGGGTTAGGGTTAGGTTTAGGATTAGTGTTAGGGTTAGGGCTCGGTTTAGGTTATTGGTTAGGATTAGGGTACGTGTTAGAGTTAGGGTAGGGGTTAGGGTTAGGGTACGCGTTAGTGTTAGGGTAGTTATTAAACCTATCCCACTCTCTAGATACCCCTTAGCACGTAAAGGAATATTATTTGGAGGTCCAGCCATGGAGAAGAATTTAGACACTAGGATAAGATAAGGAACACACCCATTATAAAGAAATCACATTAGGATTCTCTTTTTAAGCTGTTCCTTAAAACACTAGTGCTTAGGAAATCTATTGGAGGCAGAAGCAGTCAAGGGTAGCCTAGGGATAGGGTTAGGCTTAGGGTACGGCTTAGGGTACGGGTTCGGGGAGGGCTTCGGGTACGGCGTAGGGTATGGGTTAGGGTTAGGGTTAGGGATAGTGTTAGGGTTAGGGCTCGGTTTAGGGTATTGGTTAGGATTAGGGTACGTGTTAGGGTTAGGTTTGGGGTTAGGGTTAGGGTACGCGTTAGTGTTAGGGTAGTTATTAAACCTATCCCACTCTCTAGATACCGCTTAGCACGTAAAGGAATATTATTTGGAGGTCCAGCCATGGAGAAGAGTTTAGACACTAGGATAAGATAAGGAACACACCCATTATAAAGAAATCACATTAGGATTCTCTTTTTAACTCTTCCTTAAAACACTAGTGCTTAGGAAATCTATTGGAGGCAGAAGCAGTCAAGGGTAGCCTAGGGTTAGGGTTAGGCTTAGGGTACGGCTTAGGGTACGGCTTAGGGTATGGGTTCGGGGAGGGCTTCGGGTACGGCGTAGGGTATGGGTTAGGGTTAGGGTTTGTGTTAGTGTTAGGGTTAGAGCTCGGTTTAGGGTATTGGTTAGGATTAGGGTACGTGTTAGGGTTAGGGTAGGGGTTAGGGTTAGGGTACGCGTTAGTGTTAGGGTAGTTATTAAACCTATCCCACTCTCTAGATACCCCTTAGCACGTAAAGGAATATTATTTGGAGGTCCAGCCATGGAGAAGAGTTTAGACACTAGGATAAGATAAGGAACACACCCATTATAAAGAAATCACATTAGGATACTCTTTTTAAGCTGTTCCTTAAAACACTAGTGTTTAGGAAATCTATTGGAGGCAGAAGCAGTCACGGGTAGCCTAGGGTTAGGGTTAGGCTTAGGGTTAGGGTTAGGGTACGGCTTAGGGTACGGGTTCGGGAGGGGTTCGGGTACGGCGTAGGGTATGGGTTAGGGTTAGGGTTAGGGTTAATGTTAGGGTTAGGGCTCGGTTTAGTGTACGTGTTAGGGTTAGGGTTGGGGTTAGGGTTAGGGTACGCGTTAGAGTTAAGTTAGTTATTAAACCTATCCCATTCTCTAGATACACCTTAGCACGTAAAGGAATATTATTTGGGGGTCCAGCCATGGAGAAGAGTTTAGACACTAGGATAAGATAAGGTACACACCCATTATAAAGAAATCACATTAGGATTCTCTTTTTAAGCTGTTCCTTAAAACACTAGTGCTTAGGAAATCTATTGGAGGCAGAAGCAGTCAAGGGTAGCCTAGGGTTAGGGTTAGGCTTAGGTTTAGGCTTAGGGTACGGCTTAGGGTACGGGTTCGGTGAGGGCTTCGGGTACGGCGTAGGGTATCGGTTAGGGTTAGGGTTAGGGTTAGTGTTAGGGTTAGGGCTCGCTTTAGTGTACGGGTTAGGATTAGGGTACGTGTTAGGGTTAGGGTAGGGGTTAGGGTCAGGGTACGCATTAGGGTTAGGGTAGTTATTAAACCTATCCCACTCTCTAGATACCCCTTAGCACGTAAAGGAATATTATTTGGGGGTCCAGCCATGGAGAAGAGTTTAGACACTAGGATAAGATAAGGAACACACCCATTATAAAGAAATCACATTAGGATTCTCTTTTTAAGCTGTTCCTTAAAACACTAGTGCTTAGGAAATCTATTGGAGGCAGAAGCACTCAAGGGTAGCCTAGGGTTAGGGTTAGGCTTAGGGTTAGGCTTAGGGTACGGCTTAGGGTACGGGTTCGGGGAGGGGTTCGGGTACGGCGTAGGGCATGGGTTAAGGTTAGGTTTAGGGTTAGTGTTAGGGTTAGGGCTCGGTTTAGGGTACGGGTTAGGATTAGGGTACGTGTTAGGGTTAGGGTAGGGGTTAGGGTTAGGGTACTCGTTAGGGTTAGGGTAGTTATTAAACCTATCCCAGTCTCTAGATACACCTTAGCACGTAAAGGAATATTATTTGGGGGTCCAGCCATGGAGAAGAGTTTAGACACTAGGATAAGATAAGGAACACACCCATTATAAAGAAATCACATTAGGATTCTCTTTTTAAGCTGTTCCTTAAAACACTAGTGCTTAGGAAATCTATTGGAGGCAGAAGCAGTCAAGGGTAGCCTAGGGTTAGGGTTAGGCTTAGGGTACGGCTTAGCGTACGGCTTAGGGTACGGGTTCGTGGAGGTCTTCGGGTACGGCGTAGGGTATGGGTTAGTGTTAGGGTTAGGGTTACTGTTAGGGTTAGGGCTCAGTTTAGGGTATTGGTTAGGATTAGGGTACGTGTTAGAGTTAGGGTAGGGGTTAGGGTTAGGGTACGCGTTAGTGTTAGGGTAGTTATTAAACCTATCCCACTCTCTAGATACCCCTTAGCACGTAAAGGAATATTATTTGGAGGTCCAGCCATGGAGAAGAGTTTAGACACTAGGATAAAATAAGGAACACACCCATTATAAAGAAATCACATTAGGATTCTCTTTTTAAGCTGTTCCTTAAAACACTAGTGCTTAGGAAATCTATTGGAGGCAGAAGCAGTCAAGGGTAGCCTAGGGTTAGTGTTAGGCTTGGGGTTAGGCTTAGGATACGGCTTAGGGTACGGGTTCGGGGAGGGGTTCGGGTACGGCATAGGGTATGGGTTAGGGTTAGGGTTAGGGTTAGTGTTAGGGTTAGGGCTCCGTTTAGGGTACGGGTTAGGATTAGGTTACGTGTTAGGGTTAGAGTAGGGGTTAGGGTTAGGGTACGCATTAGGGTGAGGGTAGTTATTAAACCATTCCCACTCTCTAGATACCCCTTAGCACGTAAAGGAATATTATTTGGGGGTCCAGCCATGGAGAAGAGTTTAGACACTAGGATAAGATAAGGAACACACCCATTATAAAGAAATCACATTAGGATTCTCTTTTTAAGCTGTTCCTTAAAACACTAGAGCTTAGGAAATCTATTGGAGGCAGAAGCAGTCAAGGGTAGCCTAGGGTTAGGGTTAGGCTTAGGGTACGGCTTAGGGTACGGGTTCGGGGAGGGCTTCGGGTACGGCGTAGGGTATGGGTTAGGGTTAGGGTTTGGGTTAGTGTTAGGGTTAGGGCTCGGTTTAGGGTATTGGTTAGGATTAGGGTACGTGTTAGGGTTAGGGTAGGGGTTAGGGTTAGGGTATGCGTTAGTGTTAGGGTAGTTATTAAACCTATCCCACTCTCTAGATACCCCTTAGCACGTAAAGGAATATTATTTGGAGGTCCAGCCATGGAGAAGAGTTTAGACACTAGGATAAGATAAGGAACACACCCATTATAAAGAAATCACATTAGGATTCTCTTTTTAAGCTGTTCCTTAAAACACTAGTGCTTAGGAAATCTATTGGAGGCAGAAGCAGTCAAGGGTAGCCTAGGGTTAAGGTTAGGCTTAGGGTACGGCTTAGGGTACGGCTTAGGGTACGGGTTCGGGGAGGGCTTCGGGTACGGCGTAGGGTATGGGTTAGGGTTAGGGTTAGGGTTAGTGTTAGGGTTAGGGCTCGGTTTAGGGTATTGGTTAGGTTTAGGGTACGTGTTAGTGTTAGGGTAGCGGTTAGGGTTAGGGTACGCGTTAGTGTTAGGGTAGTTATTAAACCTATCCCACTCTCTAGATACCCCTTAGCACGTAAAGGAATATTAATTGGAGGTCCAGCCATGGAGAAGGGTTTAGACACTAGGATAAGATAAGGAACACACCCATTATAAAGAAATCACATTAGGATTCTCTTTTTAAGCTGTTCCTTAAAACACTAGTGCTTAGGAAATCTATTGGAGGCAGAAGCAGTCAAGGGTAGCCTAGGGTTAGGGTTAGGCTTAGGGTACGGCTTAGGGTACGGCTTAGGGTACGGGTTTGGGGAGGGCTTCGGGTACAGCGTAGGGTATGGGTTAGGGTTAGGGTTAGGGTTAGTGTTAGGGTTAGGGCTCGGTTTAGGGTATTGGTTAGGATTAGGGTACGTGTTAGAGTTAGGGTAGGGGTTAGGGTTCGGGTACGCGTTAGTGTTAGGGTAGTTATTAAACCTATCCCACTCTCTAGATACCCCTTAGCACGTAAAGGAATATTATTTGGAGGTCCAGCCCTGGAGAAGAGTTTAGACACTAGGATAAAATAAGGAACACACCCATTATAACGAAATCACATTAGGATTCTCTTTTTAAGCTGTTCCTTAAAACACTAGTGCTTAGGAAATCTATTGGAGCCAGAAGCAGTCAAGGGTAGCATAGGGTTAGGGTTAGGCTTAGGGTACGGCTTAGGGTACGGCTTAGGGTACGGGTTCGGGGAGGGTTTCGGGTACGGCGTAGGGTATGGGTTAGGGTTAGTGTTAGGGTTAGTGTTAGGGTTAGGGCTCCGTTTAGGGTACGGGTTAGGATTAGGTTACGTATTAGGGTTAGGGTAGGGGTTAGGGTTAGGGTACGCATTAGAGTTAGGGTAGTTATTAAACCTCTCCCACACTCTAGATACCCCTTAGCACGTAAAGGAATATTATTTGGGGGTTCAGCCATGGAGAAGAGTTTAGACACTAGGATAAGGTAAGGAACACACCCATTATAAAGAAATCACATTAGGATTCACTTTTTAAGCTGTTCCTTAAAACACTAGTGCTTAGGAAATCTATTGGAGGCAGAAGCAGTCAAGGGTAGCCTAGGGTTAGGGTTAGGCTTAGGGTACGGCTTAGGGTACGGCTTAGGGTACGGGTTCGCGGAGGGGTTCGTGTACGGCGGAGGGTATGTGTTAGGTTTAGGGTTTGGGTTAGTGTTAGGGTTAGGGCTCCTTTTAGGGTACGGGATAGGATTAGGGTACGTGTTAGGGTTAGAGTAGGGGTTAGGGTTAGGGTACGCGTTAGGGTTAGGGTAGTTATTAAACCTATCCCACTCTCTAGATACCCCTTAGCACGTAAAGGAATATTATTTGTGGGTCCAGCCATGGAGAAGAGTTTAGACACTAGGATAAGATAAGGAACACACGTATTATAAAGAAATCACATTAGGATTCTCTTTATAAGCTGTTCCTTAAAACACTAGTGCTTAGGAAATCTATTGGAGGCAGAAGCAGTCAAGGGTAGCCTAGGGTTAGGGTTAGGCTTAGGGTTAGGCTTAGGGTACCGCTTAGGGTACGGGTTCGGGGAGGGCTTCGGGTATGGCGTAGGGTATGGGTTAGGGTTAGGGTTAGGGTTAGTGTTAGGGTTAGGGCTCGGTTTAGGGTACGGTTTAGGATTATGGTACGTCTTAGGGTTAGGGTAGGGGTTAGGGTTAGGGTACGCGTTAAGGTTAGGGTAGTTATTAAACCTATCCCACTCTCTAGATACCCCTTAGCACATAAAGCCATATTATTTGGGGGTCCATCCATGGAGAAGAGCTTAGACACTAAGATAATATAAGGAACACACCCATTATAAAGAAATCACATTAGGATTCTCTTTTTAAGCTGTTCCTTAAAACACTAGTGCTTAGGAAATCTATTGGAGGCAGAAGCGTCAAGGGTAGCCTAGGGTTAGGGTTAGGCTTAGGATTAGGCTTAGGGTACGGCTTAGGGTACGGGTTCGGGGAGGTCTTCGGGTACGGCGTAGGGTATGGGTTAGGGTTAGGGTTAGGGTTAGTGTTAGGGTTAGGGCTCGGTTTAGGATATTGGTTAGGTTTAGGGTACGTGTTAGGGTTAGGGTAGGGGTTAGGGTTAGGGTACGCGTTAGTGTTAGGTTAGTTATTAAACCTATCCCACTCTCTAGATACCCCTTAGCACGTAAAGGAATATTATTTGGAGGTCTAGCCATGGAGAAGAGTTTAGACACTAGGATAAGATAAGGAACACACCTATTATAAAGCAATCACATTAGGATTCGCTTTTTAAGCTGTTCCTTAACACACTAGTGCTTAGGAAATCTATTGGAGGCAGAAGCATTCATGGGTAGCCTAGGGTTAGGGTTAAGCTTAGGGTTAGGGTTAGGGTACGGCTTAGGGTACGGGTTCGGGGAGGGGTTCGGGTACGGCGTAGGGTATGGGTTAGGGTTAGGGTTAGGGTTAGTGTTAGGGTTAGGGCTCGGTTTAGTGTACGTGTTAGGGTTAGGGTTGGGGTTAGGGTTAAGGTACGCGTTAGAGTTAAGGTAGTTATTAAACCTATCCCATTCTCTAGATACACCTTAGCACGTAAAGGAATATTATTTGGGGGTCCAGCCATGGAGAAGAGTTTAGACACTAGGATAAGATAAGGAACACACCCATTATAAAGAAATCACATTAGGATTCTCTTTTTAAGCTGTTCCTTAAAACACTAGTGCTTAGGAAATCTATTGGAGGCAGAAGCAGTCAAGGGTAGCCTAGGGTTAGGGTTAGGCTTAGGGTACGGCTTAGGGTACGGCTTAGGGTACGGGTTCGTGGAGGTCTTCGGGTACGGCGTAGGGTATGGGTTAGGGTTAGGGTTAGGGTTAGTGTTAGGGTTAGGGCTCAGTTTAGGTTATTGGTTAGGATTAGGGTACGTGTTAGAGTTAGGGTAGGGGTTAGGGTTAGGGTACGCGTTAGTGTTAGGGTAGTTATTAAACCTATCCCACTCTCTAGATACCCCTTAGCACGTAAAGGAATATTATTTGGAGGTCCAGCCATGGAGAAGAGTTTAGACACTAGGATAAAATAAGGAACACACCCATTATAAAGAAATCACATTAGGATTCTCTTTTTAAGCTGTTCCTTAAAACACTAGTGCTTAGGAAATCTATTGGAGGCAGAAGCAGTCAAGGGTAGCCTAGGGTTAGGGTTAGGCTTGGGGTTAGGCTTAGGGTACGGCTTAGGGTACGGGTTCGGGAAGGGGTTCGGGTACGGCGTAGGGTATGGGTTAGGGTTAGGGTTAGGGTTAGTGTTAGGGTTAGGGCTCCGTTTAGGGTACGGGTTAGGATTAGGTTACGTGTTAGGGTTAGAGTAGGGGTTAGGGTTAGGGTACGCATTAGGGTGAGGGTAGTTATTAAACCATTCCCACTCTCTAGATACCCCTTTGCACGTAAAGGAATATTATTTGGGGGTCCAGCCATGGAGAAGAGTTTAGACACTAGGATAAGATAAGGAACACACCCATTATAAAGAAATCACATTAGGATTCTCTTTTTAAGCTGTTCCTTAAAACACTAGTGCTTAGGAAATCTATTGGAGGCAGAAGCAGTCAAGGGTAGCCTAGGGTTAGGGTACGGCTTAGGGTACGGCTTAGGGTACGGCTTAGGGTACGGGTTCGGGGAGGGCTTCGGGTACGGCGTAGGGTATGGGTTAGGGTTAGGTTTAGGGTTAGTGTTAGGGTTAGGGCTCGGTTTAGGTTATTGGTTAGGATTAGGGTACGTGTTAGAGTTAGGGTAGGGGTTAGGGTTAGGGTACGCGTTAGTGTTAGGGTAGTTATTAAACCTATCCCACTCTCTAGATACCCCTTAGCACGTAAAGGAATATTATTTGGAGGTCCAGCCATGGAGAAGAGTTTAGACACTAGGATAAGATAAGGAACACACCCATTATAAAGAAATCACATTAGGATTCTCTTTTTAAGCTGTTCCTTAAAACACTAGTGCTTAGGAAATCTATTGGAGGCAGAAGCAGTCAAGGGTAGCCTAGGGATAGGGTTAGGCTTAGGGTACGGCTTAGGGTACGGGTTCGGGGAGGGCTTCGGGTACGGCGTAGGGTATGGGTTAGGGTTAGGGTTAGGGTTAGTGTTAGGGTTAGGGCTCGGTTTAGGGTATTGGTTAGGATTAGGGTACGTGTTAGGGTTAGGGTTGGGGTTAGGGTTAGGGTACGCGTTAGTGTTAGGGTAGTTATTAAACCTATCCCACTCTCTAGATACCCCTTAGCACGTAAAGGAATATTATTTGGAGGTCCAGCCATGGAGAAGAGTTTAGACACTAGGATAAGATAAGGAACACACCCATTATAAAGAAATCACATTAGGATTCTCTTTTTAAGCTGTTCCTTAAAACACTAGTGCTTAGGAAATCTATTGGAGGCAGAAGCAGTCAAGGGTAGCCTAGGGTTAGGGTTAGGCTTAGGGTACGGCTTAGGGTACGGCTTAGGGTACGGGTTCGGGGAGGGCTTCGGGTACGGCGTAGCGTATGGGTTAGGGTTAGGGTTTGGGTTAGTGTTAGGGTTAGAGCTCGGTTTAGGGTATTGGTTAGGATTAGGGTACGTGTTAGGGTTAGGGTAGGGGTTAGGGTTAGGGTACGCGTTAGTGTTAGGGTAGTTATTAAACCTATCCCACTCTCTAGATACCCCTTAGCACGTAAAGGAATATTATTTGGAGGTCCAGCCATGGAGAAGAGTTTAGACACTAGGATAAGATAAGGAACACACCCATTATAAAGAAATCACATTAGGATACTCTTTTTAAGCTGTTCCTTAAAACACTAGTGCTTAGGAAATCTATTGGAGGCAGAAGCAGTCAAGGGTAGCCTAGGGTTAGGGTTAGGCTTAGGGTACGGCTTAGGGTACGGCTTAGGGTACGGGTTCGGGGAGGGCTTCGGGTACGGCGTAGGGTATGGGTTAGGGTTAGGGTTAGGGTTAGTGTTAGGGTTAGGGCTCGGTTTAGGGTACTGGTTAGGATTAGGTTACGTGTTAGTGTTAGGGTAGGGGTTAGGGTTAGGGTACGCGTTAGTGTTAGGGTAGTTATTAAACCTATCCCACTCTCTAGATACCCCTTAGCACGTAAAGGAATATTATTTGGAGGTCCAGCCATGGAGAAGAGTTTAGACACTAGGATAAAATAAAGAACACACCCATTATAAAGAAATCACATTAGGATTCTCTTTTTAAGCTGTTCCTTAAAACACTAGTGCTTAGGAAATCTATTGGAGGCAGAAGCAGTCATGGGTAGCCTAAAGTTAGGTTTAGGCTTAGGTTTAGGCTTAGGGTACGGCTTAGGGTACGGGTTCGGTGAGGGCTTCGGGTACGGCGTAGGGTATCGGTTAGGGTTAGGGTTAGGGTTAGTGTTAGGGTTAGGGCTCGCTTTAGTGTACGGGTTAGGATTAGGGTACGTGTTAGGGTTAGGGTAGGGGTTAGGGTCAGGGTACGCATTATGGTTAGGGTAGTTATTAAACCTATCCCACTCTCTAGATACCCCTTAGCACGTAAAGGAATATTATTTGGGGGTCCATCCATGGAGAAGAGTTTAGACACTAGGATAAGATAAGGAACACACCCATTATAAAGAAATCACATTAGGATTCTCTTTTTAAGCTGTTCCTTAAAACACTAGTGCTTAGGAAATCTATTGGAGGCAGAAGCACTCAAGGGTAACCTAGGGTTAGGGTTAGGCTTAGGGTTAGGCTTAGGGTACGGCTTAGGGTACGGGTTCGGGGAGGGGTTCGGGTACGGCGTAGGGCATGGGTTAAGGTTAGGGTTAGGGTTAGTGTTAGGGTTAGGGCTCGGTTTAGGGTACGGGTTAGGATTAGGGTACATGTTAGGGTTAGGGTAGGGGTTAGGGTTAGGGTACTCGTTAGGGTTAGGGTAGTTATTAAACCTATCCCAGTCTCTAGATACACCTTAGCACGTAAAGGAATATTATTTGGGGGTCCAGCCATGGAGAAGAGTTTAGACACTAGGATAAGATAAGGAACACACCCATTATAAAGAAATCACATTAGGATTCTCTTTTTAAGCTGTTCCTTAAAACACTAGAGCTTAGGAAATCTATTGGAGGCAGAAGCAGTCAAGGGTAGCCTAGGGTTAGGTTTAGGCTTAGGGTACGGCTTAGGGTACGGGTTCGGGGAGGGCTTCCGGTACGGCGTAGGGTATGGGTTAGGGTTAGGGTTTGGGTTAGTGTTAGGGTTAGGGCTCCGTTTAGGGTATTGGTTAGGATTAGGGTACGTGTTAGGGTTAGGGTAGGGGTTAGGGTTAGGGTACGCGTTAGTGTTAGGGTAGTTATTAAACCTATCCCACTCTCTAGATACCCCTTAGCACGTAAAGGAATATTATTTGGAGGTCCAGCCATGGAGAAGAGTTTAGACACTAGGATAAGATAAGGAACACACCCATTATAAAGAAATCACATTAGGATTCTCTTTTAAAGCTGTTCCTTAAAACACTAGTGCTTAGGAAATCTATTGGAGGCAGAAGCAGTCAAGGGTAGCCTAGGGTTAGGGTTAGGCTTAGGGTACGGCTTAGTGTACGGCTTAGGGTACGGGTTCGGGGAGGGCTTCGGGTACGGCGTAGGGTATGGGTTAGGGTTAGGGTTAGGGTTAGTGTTAGGGTTAGGGCTCGGTTTAGAGTATTGGTTAGGTTTAGGGTACGTGTTAGTGTTAGGGTAGCGGTTAGGGTTAGGGTACGCGTTAGTGTTAGGGTAGTTATTAAACCTATCCCACTCTCTAGATACCCCTTAGCACGTAAAGGAATATTATTTGTAGGTCCAGCCATGGAGAAGAGTTTAGACACTAGGATAAGATAAGGAACACACCCATTATAAAGAAATCACATTAGGATTCTCTTTTTAAGCTGTTCCTTAAAACACTAGTGCTTAGGAAATCTATTGGAGCCAGAAGCAGTCAAGGGTAGCATAGGGTTAGGGTTAGGCTTAGGGTACGGCTTAGGGTACGGCTTAGGGTACGGGTTCGGGGAGGGCTTCGGGTACGGCGTAGGGTATGGGTTAGGGTTAGTGTTAGGGTTAGTGTTAGGGTTAGGGCTCCGTTTAGGGTACGGGTTAGGATTAGGTTACGTATTAGGGTTAGGGTAGGGGTTAGGGTTAGGGTACGCATTAGAGTTAGGGTAGTTATTAAACCTCTCCCACACTCTAGATACCCCTTAGCACGTAAAGGAATATTATTTGGGGGTCCAGCCATGGAGAAGAGTTTAGACACTAGGATAAGATAAGGAACACAACCATTATAAAGAAATCACATTAGGATTCTCTTTTTAAGCTGTTCCTTAAAACACTAGTGCTTAGGAAATCTATTGGAGGCAGAAGCAGTCAAGGGTAGCCTAGGGTTAGGGTTAGGCTTAGGGTACGGCTTAGGGTACGGCTTAGGGTACGGGTTCGGGGAGGGCTTCGGGTACGGCGTAGGGTATGGGTTAGGGTTAGGGTTTGGGTTAGTGTTAGGGTTAGAGCTCGGTTTAGGGTATTGGTTAGGATTAGGGTACGTGTTAGGGTTAGGGTAGGGGTTAGGGTTAGGGTACGCGTTAGTGTTAGGGTAGTTATTAAACCTATCCCACTCTCTAGATACCCCTTAGCACGTAAAGGAATATTATTTGGAGGTCCAGCCATGGAGAAGAGTTTAGACACTAGGATAAGAAAAGGAACACACCCATTATAAAGAAATCACATTAGGATACTCTTTTTAAGCTGTTCCTTAAAACACTAGTGCTTAGGAAATCTATTGGAGGCAGAAGCAGTCAAGGGTAGCCTAGGGTTAGGGTTAGGCTTAGGGTACGGCTTAGGGTACGGCTTAGGGTACGGGATCGGGGAGGGCTTCGGGTACGGCGTAGGGTATGGGTTAGGGTTAGGGTTAGGGTTAGTGTTAGGGTTAGGGCTCGGTTTAGGGTACTGGTTAGGATTAGGTTACGTGTTAGTGTTAGGGTAGGAGTTAGGGTTAGGGTACGCGTTAGTGTTAGGGTAGTTATTAAACCTATCCCACTCTCTAGATACCCCTTAGCACGTAAAGGAATATTATTTGGAGGTCCAGCCATGGAGAAGAGTTTAGACACTAGGATAAAATAAAGAACACACCCATTATAAAGAAATCACATTAGGATTCTCTTTTTAAGCTGTTCCTTAAAACACTAGTGCTTAGGAAATCTATTGGAGGCAGAAGCAGTCAAGGGTAGCCTAAAGTTAGGTTTAGGCTTAGGTTTAGGCTTAGGGTACGGCTTAGGGTACGGGTTCGGTGAGGGCTTCGGGTACGGCGTAGGGTATCGGTTAGGGTTAGGGTTAGGGTTAGTGTTAGGGTTAGGGCTCGCTTTAGTGTACGGGTTAGGATTAGGGTACGTGTTAGGGTTAGGGTAGGGGTTAGGGTCAGGGTACGCATTAGGGTTAGGGTAGTTATTAAACCTATCCCACTCTCTAGATACCCCTTAGCACGTAAAGGAATATTATTTGGGGGTCCAGCCATGGAGAAGAGTTTAGACACTAGGATAAGATAAGGAACACACCCATTATAAAGAAATCACATTAGGATTCTCTTTTTAAGCTGTTCCTTAAAACACTAGTGCTTAGGAAATCTATTGGAGGCAGAAGCAGTCAAGGGTAGCCTAGGGATAGGGTTAGGCTTAGGGTACGGCTTAGGGTACGGGTTCGGGGAGGGCTTCGGGTACGGCGTAGGGTATGGGTTAGGGTTAGGGTTAGGGTTAGTGTTAGGGTTAGGGCTCGGTTTAGGGTATTGGTTAGGATTAGGGTACGTGTTAGGGTTAGGGTTGGGGTTAGGGTTAGGGTACGCGTTAGTGTTAGGGTAGTTATTAAACCTATCCCACTCTCTAGATACCCCTTAGCACGTAAAGGAATATTATTTGGAGGTCCAGCCATGGAGAAGCGTTTAGACACTAGGATAAGATAAGGAAATCACCCATTATAAAGAAATCACATTAGGATTCTCTTTTTAAGCTGTTCCTTAAAACACTAGTGCTTAGGAAATCTATTGGAAGCAGAAGCAGTAAAGGGTACCCTAGGGTTAGGGTTAGGCTTAGGGTACGGCTTAGGGTACGGCTTAGGGTACGGGTTCGGGGAGGGCTTCGGGTACGGCGTAGCGTATGGGTTAGGGTTAGGGTTTGGGTTAGTGTTAGGGTTAGAGCTCGGTTTAGGGTATTGGTTAGGATTAGGGTACGTGTTAGGGTTAGGGTAGGGGTTAGGGTTAGGGTACGCGTTAGTGTTAGGGTAGTTATTAAACCTATCCCACTCTCTAGATACCCCTTAGCACGTAAAGGAATATTATTTGGAGGTCCAGCCATGGAGAAGAGTTTAGACACTAGGATAAGATAAGGAACACACCCATTATAAAGAAATCACATTAGGATACTCTTTTTAAGCTGTTCCTTAAAACACTAGTGCTTAGGAAATCTATTGGAGGCAGAAGCAGTCAAGGGTAGCCTAGGGTTAGGGTTAGGCTTAGGGTACGGCTTAGGGTACGGCTTAGGGTACGGGTTCGGGGAGGGCTTCGGGTACGGCGTAGGGTATGGGTTAGGGTTAGGGTTAGGGTTAGTGTTAGGGTTAGGGCTCGGTTTAGGGTATTGGTTAGGATTAGGGTACGTGTTAGGGTTAGGGTTGGGGTTAGGGTTAGGGTACGCGTTAGTGTTAGGGTAGTTATTAAACCTATCCCACTCTCTAGATACCCCTTAGCACGTAAAGGAATATTATTTGGAGGTCCAGCCATGGAGAAGAGTTTAGACACTAGGATAAGATAAGGAACACACCCATTATAAAGAAATCACATTAGGATTCTCTTTTTAAGCTGTTCCTTAAAACACTAGTGCTTAGGATATCTATTGGAGGCAGAAGCAGTCAAGGGTAGCCTAGGGTTAGGGTTAGGCTTAGGGTACGGCTTAGGGTACGGCTTAGGGTACGGGTTCGGGGAGGGCTTCGGGTACGGCGTAGGGTATGGGTTAGGGTTAGGGTTTGGGTTAGTGTTAGGGTTAGAGCTCGGTTTAGGGTATTGGTTAGGATTAGGGTACGTGTTAGAGTTAGGGTAGGGGTTAGGGTTAGGGTACGCGTTAGTGTTAGGGTAGTTATTAAACCTATCCCACTCTCTAGATACCCCTTAGCACGTAAAGGAATATTATTTGGAGGTCCAGCCATGGAGAAGAGTTTAGACACTAGGATAAGATAAGGAACACACCCATTATAAAGAAATCACATCAGGATACTCTTTTTAAGCTGTTCCTTAAAACACTAGAGCTTAGGAAATCTATTGGAGGCAGAAGCAGTCAAGGGTAGCCTAAAGTTAGGTTTAGGCTTAGGTTTAGGCTTAGGGTACGGCTTAGGGTACGGGTTCGGTGAGGGCTTCGGGTACGGCGTAGGGTATCGGTTAGGGTTAGGGTTAGGGTTAGTGTTAGGGTTAGGGCTCGCTTTAGTGTACGGGTTAGGATTAGGGTACGTGTTAGGGTTAGGGTAGGGGTTAGGGTCAGGGTACGCATTAGGGTTAGGGTAGTTATTAAACCTATCCCACTCTCTAGATACCCCTTAGCACGTAAAGGAATATTATTTGGGGGTCCAGCCATGGAGAAGAGTTTAGACACTAGGATAAGATAAGGAACACACCCATTATAAAGAAATCACATTAGGATTCTCTTTTTAAGCTGTTCCTTAAAACACTAGTGCTTAGGAAATCTATTGGAGGCAGAAGCACTCAAGGGTAGCCTAGGGTTAGGGTTAGGCTTAGGGTTAGGCTTAGGGTACGGCTTAGGGTACGGGTTCGGGGAGGGGTTCGGGTACGGCGTAGGGCATGGGTTAAGGTTAGGGTTAGGGTTAGTGTTAGGGTTAGGGCTCGGTTTAGGGTACGGGTTAGGATAAGGGTACATGTTAGGGTTAGGGTAGGGGTTGGGTTTACGGTACTCGTTAGGGTTAGGGTAGTTATTAAACCTATCCCAGTCTCTAGATACACCTTAGCACGTAAAGGAATATTATTTGGGGGTCCAGCCATGGAGAAGAGTTTAGACACTAGGATAAGATAAGGAACACACCCATTATAAAGAAATCACAATAGGATTCTCTTTTTAAGCTGTTCCTTAAAACACTAGTGCTTAGGAAATCTATTGGAGGCAGAAGCAGTCAAGGGTAGCCTAGGGTTAGGGTTAGGTTTAGGGTACGGCTTAGCGTACGGCTTAGGGTACGGGTTCGTGGAGGTCTTCGGGTACGGCGTAGGGTATGGGTTAGGGTTAGGGTTAGGGTTAGTGTTAGGGTTAGGGCTCAGTTTAGGGTATTGGTTAGGATTAGGGTACGTGTTAGAGTTAGGGTAGGGGTTAGGGTTAGGGTACGCGTTAGTGTTAGGGTAGTTATTAAACCTATCCCACTCTCTAGATACCCCTTAGCACGTAAAGGAATATTATTTGGAGGTCCAGCCATGGAGAAGAGTTTAGACACTAGGATAAAATAAGGAACACACCCATTATAAAGAAATCACATTAGGATTCTCTTTTTAAGCTGTTCCTTAAAACACTAGTGCTTAGGAAATCTATTGGAGGCAGAAGCAGTCAAGGGTAGCCTAGGGTTAGGGTTAGGCTTGGGGTTAGGCTTAGGATACGGCTTAGGGTACGGGTTCGGGGAGGGGTTCGGGTACGGCGTAGGGTATGGGTTAGGGTTAGGGTTAGGGTTAGTGTTAGGGTTAGGGCTCCGTTTAGGGTACGGGTTAGGATTAGGTTACGTGTTAGGGTTAGAGTAGGGGTTAGGGTTAGGGTACGCATTAGGTTGAGGGTAGTTATTAAACCATTCCCACTCTCTAGATACCCCTTAGCACGTAAAGGAATATTATTTGGGGGTCCAGCCATGGAGAAGAGTTTAGACACTAGGATAAGATAAGGAACACACCCATTATAAAGAAATCACATTAGGATTCTCTTTTTAAGCTGTTCCTTAAAACACTAGTGCTTAGGAAATCTATTGGAGGCAGAAGCAGTCAAGGGTAGCCTAGGGTTAGTGTACGGCTTAGGGTACGGCTTAGGGTACGGCTTAGGGTACGGGTTCGGGGAGGGCTTCGGGTACGGCGTAGGGTATTGGTTAGGGTTAGGTTTAGGGTTAGTGTTAGGGTTAGGGCTCGGTTTAGGTTATTGGTTAGGATTAGGGTACGTGTTAGAGTTAGGGTAGGGGTTAGGGTTAGGGTACGCGTTAGTGTTAGGGTAGTTATTAAACCTATCCCACTCTCTAGATACCCCTTAGCACGTAAAGGAATATTATTTGGAGGTCCAGCCATGGAGAAGAGTTTAGACACTAGGATAAGATAAGGAACACACCCATTATAAAGAAATCACATTAGGATTCTCTTTTTAAGCTGTTCCTTAAAACACTAGTGCTTAGGAAATCTATTGGAGGCAGAAGCAGTCAAGGGTAGCCTAGGGTTAGGGTTAGGCTTAGGGTACGGCTTAGGGTACGGCTTAGGGTACGGGTTCGGGGAGGGCTTCGGGTACGGCGTAGGGTATGGGTTAGGGTTAGGGTTTGGGTTAGTGTTAGGGTTAGAGCTCGGTTTAGGGTATTGGTTAGGATTAGGGTACGTGTTAGGGTTAGGGTAGGGGTTAGGGTTAGGGTACGCGTTAGTGTTAGGGTAGATATTAAACCTATCCCACTCTCTAGATACCCCTTAGCACGTAAAGGAATATTATTTGGAGGTCCAGCCATGGAGAAGAGTTTAGACACTAGGATAAGATAAGGAACACACCCATTATAAAGAAATCACATTAGGATACTCTTTTTAAGCTGTTCCTTAAAACACTAGTGCTTAGGAAATCTATTGGAGGCAGAAGCAGTCAAGGGTAGCCTAGGGTTAGGGTTAGGCTTAGGGTACGGCTTAGGGTACGGGTTCGGGGAGGGCTTCGGGTACGGCGTAGGGTATGGGTTAGGGTTAGGGTTAGGGTTAGTGTTAGGGTTAGGGCTCGGTTTAGGGTACTGGTTAGGATTAGGTTACGTGTTAGTGTTAGGGTAGGGGTTAGGGTTAGGGTACGCGTTAGTGTTAGGGTAGTTATTAAACCTATCCCACTCTCTAGATACCCCTTAGCACGTAAAGGAATATTATTTGGAGGTCCAGCCATGGAGAAGAGTTTAGACACTAGGATAAAATAAAGAACACTCCCATTATAAAGAAATCACATTAGGATTCTCTTTTTAAGCTGTTCCTTAAAACACTAGTGCTTAGGAAATCTATTGGAGGCAGAAGCAGTCAAGGGTAGCCTAAAGTTAGGTTTAGGCTTAGGTTTAGGCTTAGGGTACGGCTTAGGGTACGGGTTCGGTGAGGGCTTCGGGTACGGCGTAGGGTATCGGTTAGGGTTAGGGTTAGGGTTAGTGTTAGGGTTAGGGCTCGCTTTAGTGTACGGGTTAGGATTAGGGTACGTGTTAGGTTTAGGGTAGGGGTTAGGGTCAGGGTACGCATTACGGTTAGGGTAGTTATTAAACCTATCCCACTCTCTAGATACCCCTTAGCACGTAAAGGAATATTATTTGGGGGTCCAGCCATGGAGAAGAGTTTAGACACTAGGATAAGATAAGGAACACACCCATTATAAAGAAATCACATTAGGATTCTCTTTTTAAGCTGTTCCTTAAAACACTAGTGCTTAGGAAATCTATTGGAGGCAGAAGCACTCAAGGGTAGCCTAGGGTTAGGGTTAGGCTTAGGGTTAGGCTTAGGGTACGGCTTAGGGTACGGGTTCGGGGAGGGGTTCGGGTATGGCGTAGGGCATGGGTTAAGGTTAGGGTTAGGGTTAGTGTTAGGGTTAGGGCTCGGTTTAGGGTACGGGTGAGGATTAGGGTACATGTTAGGGTTAGGGTAGGGGTTAGGGTTAGGGTACTCGTTAGGGTTAGGGTAGTTATTAAACCTATCCCAGTCTCTAGATACACCTTAGCACGTAAAGGAATATTATTTGGGGGTCCAGCCATGGAGAAGAGTTTAGACACTAGGATAAGATAAGGAACACACCCATTATAAAGAAATCACATTAGGATTCTCTTTTTAAGCTGTTCCTTAAAACACTAGTGCTTAGGAAATCTATTGGAGGCAGAAGCAGTCAAGGGTAGCCTAGGGTTAGGGTTAGGCTTAGGGTACGGCTTAGCGTACGGCTTAGGGTACGGGTTCGTGGAGGTCTTCGGGTACGGCGTAGGGTATGGGTTAGGGTTAGGGTTAGGGTTAGTGTTAGGGTTAGGGCTCAGTTTAGGGTATTGGTTAGGATTAGGGTACGTGTTAGAGTTAGGGTAGGGGTTAGGGTTAGGGTACGCGTTAGTGTTAGGGTAGTTATTAAACCTATCCCACTCTCTAGATACCCCTTAGCACGTAAAGGAATATTATTTGGAGGTCCAGCCATGGAGAAGAGTTTAGACACTAGGATAAAATAAGGAACACACCCATTATAAAGAAATCACATTAGGATTCTCTTTTTAAGCTGTTCCTTAAAACACTAGTGCTTAGGAAATCTATTGGAGGCAGAAGCAGTCAAGGGTAGCCTAGGGTTAGGGTTAGGCTTGGGGTTAGGCTTAGGATACGGCTTAGGGTACGGGTTCGGGGAGGGGTTTGGGTACGGCGTAGGGTATGGGTTAGGGTTAGGGTTAGGGTTAGTGTTAGGGTTAGGGCTCCGTTTAGGGTACGGGTTAGGATTAGGTTACGTGTTAGGGTTAGAGTAGGGGTTAGGGTTAGGGTACGCATTAGGGTGAGGGTAGTTATTAAACCATTCCCACTCTCTAGATACCCCTTAGCACGCAAAGGAATATTATTTGGGGGTCCAGCCATGGAGAAGAGTTTAGACACTAGGATAAGATAAGGAACACACCCATTATAAAGAAATCACATTAGGATTCTCTTTTTAAGCTGTTCCTTAAAACACTAGTGCTTAGGAAATCTATTGGAGGCAGAAGCAGTCAAGGGTAGCCTAGGGATAGGGTTAGGCTTAGGGTACGGCTTAGGGTACGGGTTCGGGGAGGGCTTCGGGTACGGCGTAGGGTATGGGTTAGGGTTAGGGTTAGGGTTAGTGTTAGGGTTAGGGCTCGGTTTAGGGTATTGGTTAGGATTAGGGTACGTGTTAGGGTTAGGGTTGGGGTTAGGGTTAGGGTACGCGTTAGTGTTAGGGTAGTTATTAAACCTATCCCACTCTCTAGATACCCCTTAGCACGTAAAGGAATATTATTTGGAGGTCCAGCCATGGAGAAGCGTTTAGACACTAGGATAAGATAAGGAAATCACCCATTATAAAGAAATCACATTAGGATTCTCTTTTTAAGCTGTTCCTTAAAACACTAGTGCTTAGGAAATCTATTGGAGGCAGAAGCAGTAAAGGGTAGCCTAGGGTTAGGGTTAGGCTTAGGGTACGGCTTAGGGTACGGCTTAGGGTACGGGTTCGGGGAGGGCTTCGGGTACGGCGTAGCGTATGGGTTAGGGTTAGGGTTTGGGTTAGTGTTAGGGTTAGAGCTCGGTTTAGGGTATTGGTTAGGATTAGGGTACGTGTTAGGGTTAGGGTAGGGGTTAGGGTTAGGGTACGCGTTAGTGTTAGGGTAGTTATTAAACCTATCCCACTCTCTAGATACCCCTTAGCACGTAAAGGAATATTATTTGGAGGTCCAGCCATGGAGAAGAGTTTAGACACTAGGATAAGATAAGGAACACACCCATTATAAAGAAATCACATTAGGATACTCTTTTTAAGCTGTTCCTTAAAACACTAGTGCTTAGGAAATCTATTGGAGGCAGAAGCAGTCAAGGGTAGCCTAGGGTTAGGGTTAGGCTTAGGGTACGGCTTAGGGTACGGCTTAGGGTACGGGTTCGGGGAGGGCTTCGGGTACGGCGTAGGGTATGGGTTAGGGTTAGGGTTAGGGTTAGTGTTAGGGTTAGGGCTCGGTTTAGGGTACTGGTTAGGATTAGGTTACGTGTTAGTGTTAGGGTAGGGGTTAGGGTTAGTGTACGCGTTAGTGTTAGGGTAGTTATTAAACCTATCCCACTCTCTAGATACCCCTTAGCACGTAAAGGAATATTATTTGGAGGTCCAGCCATGGAGAAGAGTTTAGACACTAGGATAAAATAAAGAACACACCCATTTTAAAGAAATCACATTAGGATTCTCTTTTTAAGCTGTTCCTTAAAACACTAGTGCTTAGGAAATCTATTGGAGGCAGAAGCAGTCAAGGGTAGCCTAAAGTTAGGTTTAGGCTTAGGTTTAGGCTTAGGGTACGGCTTAGGGTACGGGTTCGGGGAGGGGTTCGGGTACGGCGTAGGGCATGGGTTAAGGTTAGGGTTAGGGTTAGTGTTAGGGTTAGGGCTCGGTTTAGGGTACGGGTTAGGATTAGGGTACATGATAGGGTTAGGGTAGGGGTTAGGGTTAGGGTACTCGTTAGAGTTAGGGTAGTTATTAAACCTATCCCAGTCTCTAGATACACCTTAGCACGTAAAGGAATATTATTTGGGGGTCCAGCCATGGAGAAGAGTTTAGACACTAGGATAAGATAAGGAACACACCCATTATAAAGAAATCACATTAGGATTCTCTTTTTAAGCTGTTCCTTAAAACACTAGAGCTTAGGAAATCCATTGGAGGCAGAAGCAGTCAAGGGTAGCCTAGGGTTAGGTTTAGGCTTAGGGTACGGCTTAGGGTACGGGTTCTGGGAGGGCTTCGGGTACGGCGTAGGGTATGGGTTAGGGTTAGGGTTTGGGTTAGTGTTAGGGTTAGGGCTCGGTTTAGGGTATTGGTTAGGATTAGGGTACGTGTTAGGGTTAGGGTAGGGGTTAGGGTTAGGGTACGCGTTAGTGTTAGGGTAGTTATTAAACCTATCCCACTCTCTAGATACCCCTTAGCACGTAAAGGAATATTATTTGGAGGTCCAGCCATGGAGAAGAGTTTAGACACTAGGATAAGATAAGGAACACACCCATTATAAAGAAATCACATTAGGATTCTCTTTTTAAGCTGTTCCTTAAAACACTAGTGCTTAGGAAATCTATTGGAGGCAGAAGCAGTCAAGGGTAGCCTAGGGTTAGGGTTAGGCTTAGGGTACGGCTTAGTGTACGGCTTAGGGTACGGGTTCGGGGAGGGCTTCGGGTACGGCGTAGGGTATGGGTTAGGGTTAGGGTTAGGGTTAGTGTTAGGGTTAGGGCTCGGTTTAGAGTATTGGTTAGGTTTAGGGTACGTGTTAGTGTTAGGGTAGCGGTTAGGGTTAGGGTACGCGTTAGTGTTAGGGTAGTTATTAAACCTATCCCACTCTCTAGATACCCCTTAGCACGTAAAGGAATATTAATTGGAGGTCCAGCCATGGAGAAGGGTTTAGACACTAGGATAAGATAAGGAACACACCCATTATAAAGAAATCACATTAGGATTCTCTTTTTAAGCTGTTCCTTAAAACACTAGTGCTTAGGAAATCTATTGGAGGCAGAAGCAGTCAAGGGTAGCCTAGGGTTAGGGTTAGGCTTAGGGTACGGCTTAGGGTACGGCTTAGGGTACGGGTTTGGGGAGGGCTTCGGGTACAGCGTAGGGTATGGGTTAGGGTTAGGGTTAGGGTTAGTGTTAGGGTTAGGGCTCGGTTTAGGGTATTGTTTAGGATTAGGGTACGTGTTAGAGTTAGGGTAGGGGTTAGGGTTAGGGTACGCGTTAGTGTTCGGGTAGTTATTAAACCTATCCCACTCTCTAGATACCCCTTAGCACGTAAAGGAATATTATTTGGAGGTCCAGCCATGGAGAAGAGTTTAGACACTAGGATAAAATAAGGAACACACCCATTATAAAGAAATCACATTAGGATTCTCTTTTTAAGCTGTTCCTTAAAACACTAGTGCTTAGGAAATCTATTGGAGCCAGAAGCAGTCAAGGGTAGCATAGGGTTAGGGTTAGGCTTAGGGTACGGCTTAGGGTACGGCTTAGGGTACGGGTTCGGGGAGGGCTTCGGGTACGGCGTAGGGTATGGGTTAGGGTTAGTGTTAGGGTTAGTGTTAGGGTTAGGGCTCCGTTTAGGGTACGGGTTAGGATTAGGTTACGTATTAGGGTTAGGGTAGGGGTTAGGGTTAGGGTACGCATTAGAGTTAGGGTAGTTATTAAACCTCTCCCACACTCTAGATACCCCTTAGCACGTAAAGGAATATTATTTGGGGGTCCAGCCATGGAGAAGAGTTTAGACACTAGGATAAGGTAAGGAACACACCCATTATAAAGAAATCACATTAGGATTCACTTTTTAAGCTGTTCCTTAAAACACTAGTGCTTAGGAAATCTATTGGAGGCAGAAGCAGTCAAGGGTAGCCTAGGGTTAGGGTTAGGCTTAGGGTACGGCTTAGGGTACGGCTTAGGGTACGGGTTCGCGGAGGGGTTCGTTTACGGCGGAGGGTATGTGTTAGGTTTAGGGTTTGGGTTAGTGTTAGGGTTAGGGCTCCTTTTAGGGTACGGGATAGGATTAGGGTACGTGTTAGGGTTAGAGTAGGGGTTAGGGTTAGGGTACGCGTTAGGGTTAGGGTAGTTATTAAACCTATCCCACTCTCTAGATACCCCTTAGCACGTAAAGGAATATTATTTGGGGGTCCAGCCATGGAGAAGAGTTTAGACACTAGGATAAGATAAGGAACACACGTATTATAAAGAAATCACATTAGGATTCTCTGTATAAGCTGTTCCTTAAAACACTAGTGCTTAGGAAATCTATTGGAGGCAGAAGCAGTCAAGGGTAGCCTAGGGTTAGGGTTAGGCTTAGGGTTAGGCTTAGGGTACGGCTTAGGGTACGGGTTCGGGGAGGGCTTCGGGTATGGCGTAGGGTATGGGTTAGGGTTAGGGTTAGGGTTAGTGTTAGGGTTAGGGCTCGGTTTAGGGTACGGTTTAGGATTATGGTACGTCTTAGGGTTAGGGTAGGGGTTAGGGTTAGGGTACGCGTTAAGGTTAGGGTAGTTATTAAACCTATCCCACTCTCTAGATACCCCTTAGCACATAAAGCCATATTATTTGGGGGTCCATCCATGGAGAAGAGCTTAGACACTAAGATAATATAAGGAACACACCCATTATAAAGAAATCACATTAGGATTCTCTTTTTAAGCTGTTCCTTAAAACACTAGTGCTTAGGAAATCTATTGGAGGTAGAAGCAGTCAAGGGTAGCCTAGGGTTAGGGTTAGGCTTAGGATTAGTCTTAGGGTACGGCTTAGGGTACGGGTTCGGGGAGGTCTTCGGGTACGGCGTAGGGTATGGGTTAGGGTTAGGGTTAGGGTTAGTGTTAGGGTTAGGGCTCGGTTTAGGATATTGGTTAGGATTAGGGTACGCGTTAGTGTTAGGTTAGTTATTAAACCTATCCCACTCTCTAGATACCCCTTAGCACGTAAAGGAATATTATTTGGAGGTCTAGCCATGGAGAAGAGTTTAGACACTAGGATAAGATAAGGAACACACCTATTATAAAGCAATCACATTAGGATTCGCTTTTTAAGCTGTTCCTTAACACACTAGTGCTTAGGAAATCTATTGGAGGCAGAAGCAGTCATGGGTAGCCTAGGGTTAGGGTTAAGCTTAGGGTTAGGGTTAGGGTACGGCTTAGGGTACGGGTTCGGGGAGGGGTTCGGGTACGGCGTAGGGTATGGGTTAGGGTTAGGGTTAGGGTTAGTGTTAGGGTTAGGACTCGGTTTAGTGTACGTCTTAGGGTTAGGGTAGGGGTTAGGGTTAGGGTACGCGTTAGAGTTAAGGTAGTTATTAAACCTATCCCACTCTCTAGATACACCTTAGCACGTAAAGGAATATTATTTGGGGGTCCAGCCATGGAGAAGAGTTTAGACACTAGGATAAGATAAGGAACACACCCATTATAAAGAAATCACATTAGGATTCTCTTTTTAACCTGTTCCTTAAAACACTAGTGCTTAGGAAATCTATTGGAGGCAGAAGCAGTCAAGGGTAGCCTAGGGTTAGGGTTAGGCTTAGGGTACGGCTTAGGGTACGGCTTAGCGTACGGGTTCGTGGAGGGCTTCGGGTACGGCGTAGGGTATGGGTTAGGGTTAGGGTTAGGGTTAGTGTTAGGGTTAGGGCTCAGTTTAGGGTATTGGTTAGGATTAGGGTACGTGTTAGGGTTAGGGTAGGGGTTAGGGTTAGGGTACGCGTTAGTGTTAGGGTAGTTATTAAACCTATCCCACTCTCTAGATACCCCTTAGCACGTAAAGGAATATTATTTGGGGGTCCAGCCATGGAGAAGAGTTTAGACACTAGGATAAGATAAGGAACAAACCCATTATAAACAAATCACATTAGGATTCACTTTTTAAGCTGTTCCTTAAAACACTAGTGCTTAGGAAATCTATTGGAGGCAGAAGCAGTCAAGGGTAGCCTAGGGTTAGGGTTAGGCTTGGGGTTAGGCTTAGGGTACGGCTTAGGGTACGGGTTCGGGGAGGGCTTCGGGTACGGCGTAGGGTATGGGTTAGGGTTAGTGTTAGGGTTAGTGTTAGGGTTAGGGCTCCGTTTAGGGTACGTGTTAGGATTAGGTTACGTATTAGGGTTAGGGTAGGGGTTAGGGTTAGGGTACGCATTAGAGTTAGGGTAGTTATTAAACCTCTCCCACACTCTAGATACCCCTTAGCACGTAAAGGAATATTATTTGGGTGTCCAGCCATGGAGAAGAGTTTAGACACTAGGATAAGATAAGGAACAAACCCATTATAAACAAATCACATTAGGATTCACTTTTTAAGCTGTTCCTTAAAACACTAGTGCTTAGGAAATCTATTGGAGGCAGAAGCAGTCAAGGGTAGCCCAGGGTTAGGGTTAGGCTTAGGGTACGGCTTAGGGTACGGCTTAGGTTACGGGTTCGGGGAGGGGTTCGTGTACAGCGGAGGGTATGTGTTAGGTTTAGGGTTTGGGTTTGTGTTAGGGTTAGGGCTCATTTTAGGGTACGGGATAGGATTAGGGTACGTGTTAGGGTTAGAGTAGGAATTAGGGTTAGGGTAGGCGTTAGGGTTAGGGTAGTTATTAAACCTATCCCACTCTCTACATACCCCTGAGCACGTAAAGGAATATTATTTGGGGGTCCAGCCATGGAGAAGAGTTTAGACACTAGGATAAGATAAGGAACACACGTATTATAAAGAAATCACATTAGGATTCTCTTTATAAGCTGTTCCTTAAAACACTAGTGCTTAGGAAATCTATTGGAGGCAGAAGCAGTCAAGGGTAGCCTAGGGTTAGGGTTAGGCTTAGGGTTAGGCTTAGGGTACGGCTTAGGGTACGGGTTCGGGGAGGGCTTCGGGTATGGCGTAGGGTATGGGTTAGGGTTAGTGTTAGGGTTAGTGTTAGGGTTAGGGCTCGGTTTAGGGTACCGTTTAGGATTAGGGTACGTCTTAGGGTTATGGTAGGGGTTAGGGTTAGGGTACGCGTTAAGGTTAGGGTAGTTATTAAACCTATCCCACTCTCTAGATACCCCTTAGCACGTAAAGCCATATTATTTGGGGGTCCATCCATGGAGAAGAGCTTAGACACTAAGATAATATAAGGAACACACCCATTATAAAGAAATCACATTAGGATTCTCTTTTTAAGCCGTTCCTTAAAACACTAGTGCTTAGGAAATCTACTGGAGGCAGAAGCAGTCAAGGGTAGCCTAGGGTTAGGGTTAGGCTTAGGGTACGGCTTAGGGTACGGCTTAGGGTACGGGTTCGGGGAGGGCTTCGGGTACGGCGTAGGGTATGGGTTAGGGTTAGGGTTAGGGTTAGTGTTAGGGTTAGGGCTCGGTTTAGGGTATTGGTTAGGTTTAGGGTACGTGTTAGTGTTAGGGTAACGGTTAGGGTTAGGGTACGCGTTAGTGTTAGGGTAGTTATTAAACCTATCCCACTCTCTAGATACCCCTTAGCACGTAAAGGAATATTATTTGGAGGTCCAGCCATGGAGAAGAGTTTAGACACTAGGATAAGATAAGGAACACACCCATTATAAAGAAATCACATTAGGATTCTCTTTTTAAGCTGTTCCTTAAAACACTAGTGCTTAGGAAATCTATTGGAGGCAGAAGCAGTCAAGGGTAGCCTAGGCTTAGGGTACGGCTTAGGGTACGGCTTAGGGTACGGGTTCGGGGAGGGCTTCGGGTACGGCGTAGGGTATGGGTTAGGGTTAGGGTTTGGGTTAGTGTTAGGGTTAGAGCTCGGTTTAGGGTATTGGTTAGGATTAGGGTACGTGTTAGGGTTAGGGTAGGGGTTAGGGTTAGGGTACGCGTTAGTGTTAGGGTAGTTATTAAACCTATCCCACTCTCTAGATACCCCTTAGCACGTAAAGGAATATTATTTGGAGGTCCAGCCATGGAGAAGAGTTTAGACACTAGGATAAGATAAGGAACACACCCATTATAAAGAAATCACATTAGGATACTCTTTTTAAGCTGTTCCTTAAAACACTAGTGCTTAGGAAATCTATTGGAGGCAGAAGCAGTCAAGGGTAGCCTAGGGTTAGGGTTAGGCTTAGGGTACGGCTTAGGGTACGGCTTAGGGTACGGGTTCGGGTAGGGCTTCGGGTACGGCGTAGGGTATGGGTTAGGGTTAGGGTTAGGGTTAGTGTTAGGGTTAGGGCTCGGTTTAGGGTACTGGTTAGGATTAGGTTACGTGTTAGTGTTAGGGTAGGGGTTACGGTTAGGGTACGCGTTAGTGTTAGGGTAGTTATTAAACCTATCCCACTCTGTAGATACCCCTTAGCACGTAAAGGAATATTATTTGGAGGTCCAGCCATGGAGAAGAGTTTAGACACTAGGATAAAATAAAGAACACACCCATTATAAAGAAATCACATTAGGATTCTCTTTTTAAGCTGTTCCTTAAAACACTAGTGCTTAGGAAATCTATTGGAGGCAGAAGCAGTCAAGGGTAGCCTAAAGTTAGGTTTAGGCTTAGGTTTAGGCTTAGGGTACGGCTTAGGGTACGGGTTCGGTGAGGTCTTCGGGTACGGCGTAGGGTATCGGTTAGGGTTAGGGTTAGGGTTAGTGTTAGGGTTAGGGCTCGCTTTAGTGTACGGGTTAGGATTAGGGTACGTGTTAGGGTTAGGGTAGGGGTTAGGGTCAGGGTACGCATTAGGGTTAGGGTAGTTATTAAACCTATCCCACTCTCTAGATACCCCTTAGCACGTAAAGGAATATTATTTGGGGGTCCATCCATGGAGAAGAGTTTAGACACTAGGATAAGATAAGGAACACACCCATTATAAAGAAATCACATTAGGATTCTCTTTTTAAGCTGTTCCTTAAAACACTAGTGCTTAGGAAATCTATTGGAGGCAGAAGCACTCAAGGGTAGCCTAGGGTTAGGGCTAGGCTTAGGGTTAGGCTTAGGGTACGGCTTAGGGTACGGGTTCGGGGAGGGGTTCGGGTACGGCCTAGGGCATGGGTTAAGGTTAGGGTTAGGGTTAGTGTTAGGGTTAGGGCTCGGTTTAGGGTACGGGTTAGGATTAGGGTACTCGTTAGGGTTAGGGTAGTTATTAAACCTATCCCAGTCTCTAGATACACCTTAGCACGTAAAGGAATATTATTTGGGGGTCCAGCCATGGAGAAGAGTTTAGACACTAGGATAAGATAAGGAACACACCCATTATAAAGAAATCACATTAGGATTCTCTTTTTAAGCTGTTCCTTAAAACACTAGAGCTTAGGAAATCTATTGGAGGCAGAAGCAGTCAAGGGTAGCCTAGGGTTAGGGTTAGGCTTAGGGTACGGCTTAGGGTACGGGTTCGGGGAGGGCTTCGGGTACGGCGTAGGGTATGGGTTAGGGTTAGGGTTTGGGTTAGTGTTAGGGTTAGAGCTCGGTTTAGGGTATTGGTTAGGATTAGGGTACGTGTTAGGGTTAGGGTAGGGGTTAGGGTTAGGGTACGCGTTAGTGTTAGGGTAGTTATTAAACCTATCCCACTCTCTAGATACCCCTTAGCACGTAAAGGAATATTATTTGGAGGTCCAGCCATGGAGAAGAGTTTAGACACTAGGATAAGATAAGGAACACACCCATTATAAAGAAATCACATTAGGATACTCTTTTTAAGCTGTTCCTTAAAACACTAGTGCTTAGGAAATCTATTGGAGGCAGAAGCAGTCAAGGGTAGCCTAGGGTTAGGGTTAGGCTTAGGGTACGGCTTAGGGTACGGCTTAGGGTACGGGTTCGGGGAGGGCTTCGGGTACGGCGTAGGGTATGGGTTAGGGTTAGGGTTAGGGTTAGTGTTAGGGTTAGGGCTCGGTTTAGCGTACTGGTTAGGATTAGGTTACGTGTTAGTGTTAGGGTAGGGGTTAGGGTTAGGGTACGCGTTAGTGTTAGGGTAGTTATTAAACCTATCCCACTCTCTAGATACCCCTTAGCACGTAAAGGAATATTATTTGGAGGTCCAGCCATGGAGAAGAGTTTAGACACTAGGATAAAATAAAGAACACACCCATTATAAAGAAATCACATTAGGATTCTCTTTTTAAGCTGTTCCTTAAAACACTAGTGCTTAGGATATCTATTGGAGGCAGAAGCAGTCAAGGGTAGCCTAAAGTTAGGTTTAGGCTTAGGTTTAGGCTTAGGGTACGGCTTAGGGTACGGGTTCGGTGAGGGCTTCGGGTACGGCGTAGGGTATCGGTTAGGGTTAGGGTTAGGGTTAGTGTTAGGGTTAGGGCTCGCTTTAGTGTACGGGTTAGGATTAGGGTACGTGTTAGGGTTAGGGTAGGGGTTAGGGTCAGGGTACGCATTAGGGTTAGGGTAGTTATTAAACCTATCCCACTCTCTAGATACCCCTTAGCACGTAAAGGAATATTATTTGGGGGTCCATCCATGGAGAAGAGTTTAGACACTAGGATAAGATAAGGAACACACCCATTATAAAGAAATCACATTAGGATTCTCTTTTTAAGCTGTTCCTTAAAACACTAGTGCTTAGGAAATCTATTGGAGGCAGAAGCACTCAAGGGTAGCCTAGGGTTAGGGCTAGGCTTAGGGTTAGGCTTAGGGTACGGCTTAGGGTACGGGTTCGGGGAGGGGTTCGGGTACGGCGTAGGGCATGGGTTAAGGTTAGGGTTAGGGTTAGTGTTAGGGTTAGGGCTCGGTTTAGGGTACGGGTTAGGATTAGGGTACATGTTAGGGTTAGGGTAGGGGTTAGGGTTAGGGTACTCGTTAGGGTTAGGGTAGTTATTAAACCTATCCCAGTCTCTAGATACACCTTAGCACGTAAAGGAATATTATTTGGGGGTCCAGCCATGGAGAAGAGTTTAGACACTAGGATAAGATAAGGAACACACCCATTATAAAGAAATCACATTAGGATTCTCTTTTTAAGCTGTTCCTTAAAACACTAGAGCTTAGGAAATCTATTGGAGGCAGAAGCAGTCAAGGGTAGCCTAGGGTTAGGGTTAGGCTTAGGGTACGGCTTAGGGTACGGGTTCGGGGAGGGCTTCGGGTACGGCGTAGGGTATGGGTTAGGGTTAGAGTTTGGGTTAGTGTTAGGGTTAGGGCTCGGTTTAGGGTATTGGTTAGGATTAGGGTACGTGTTAGGGTTAGGGTAGGGGTTAGGGTTAGGGTACGCGTTAGTGTTAGGGTAGTTATTAAACCTATCCCACTCTCTAGATACCCCTTAGCACGTAAAGGAATATTATTTGGAGGTCCAGCCATGGAGAAGAGTTTAGACACTAGGATAAGATAAGGAACACACCCATTATAAAGAAATCACATTAGGATTCTCTTTTTAAGCTGTTCCTTAAAACACTAGTGCTTAGGAAATCTATTGGAGGCAGAAGCAGTCAAGGGTAGCCTAGGGTTAGGGTTAGGCTTAGGGTACGGCTTAGGGTACGGCTTAGGGTACGGGTTCGGGGAGGGCTTCGGGTACGGCGTAGGGTATGGGTTAGGGATAGGGTTAGGGTTAGTGTTAGGGTTAGGGCTCGGTTTAGGGTATTGGTTAGGTTTAGGGTACGTGTTAGTGTTAGGGTATCGGTTAGGGTTAGGGTACGCGTTAGTGTTAGGGTAGTTATTAAACCTATCCCACTCTCTAGATACCCCTTATCACGTAAAGGAATATTAATTGGAGGTCCAGCCATGGAGAAGGGTTTAGACACTAGGATAAGATAAGGAACACACCCATTATAAAGAAATCACATTAGGATTCTCTTTTTAAGCTGTTCCTTAAAACACTAGTGCTTAGGAAATCTATTGGAGCCAGAAGCAGTCAAGGGTAGCATAGGGTTAGGGTTAGGCTTAGGGTACGGCTTAGGGTACGGCTTAGGGTACGGGTTCGGGGAGGGCTTCGGGTACGGCGTAGGGTATGGGTTAGGGTTAGTGTTAGGGTTAGTGTTAGGGTTAGGGCTCCGTTTAGGGTACGGGTTAGGATTAGGTTACGTATTAGGGTTAGGGTAGGGGTTAGGGTTAGGGTACGCATTAGAGTTAGGGTAGTTATTAAATCTCTCCCACACTCTAGATACCCCTTAGCACGTAAAGGAATATTATTTGGGGGTCCAGCCATGGAGAAGAGTTTAGACACTAGGATAAGGTAAGGAACACACCCATTATAAAGAAATCACATTAGGATTCACTTTTTAAGCTGTTCCTTAAAACACTAGTGCTTAGGAAATCTATTGGAGGCAGAAGCAGTCAAGGGTAGCCTAGGGTTAGGGTTAGGCTTAGGGTACGGCTTAGGGTACGGCTTAGGGTACGGGTTCGTGGAGGGCTTCGGGTACGGCATAGGGTATGGGTTAGGGTTAGGGTTAGGGTTAGTGTTAGGGTTAGGGCTCAGTTTAGGGTATTGGTTAGGATTAGGGTACGTGTTAGAGTTAGGGTAGGGGTTAGGGTTAGGGTACGCGTTAGTGTTAGGGTAGTTATTAAACCTATCCCACTCTCTAGATACCCCTTAGCACGTAAAGGAATATTATTTGGAGGTCCAGCCATGGAGAAGAGTTTAGACACTAGGATAAAATAAGGAACACACCCATTATAAAGAAATCACATTAGGATTCTCTTTTTAAGCTGTTCCTTAAAACACTAGTGCTTAGGAAATCTATTGGAGGCAGAAGCAGTCAAGGGTAGCCTAGGGTTAGGGTTAGCCTTGGGGTTAGGCTTAGGGTACGGCTTAGGGTACGGGTTCGGGGAGGGCTTCGGGTACGGCGTAGGGTATGGGTTAGGGTTAGGGTTAGGGTTAGTGTTAGGGTTAGGGCTCCGTTTAGGGTACGGGTTAGGATTAGGTTACGTGTTAGGGTTAGAGTAGGGGTTAGGGTTAGGGTACGCATTAGGGTGAGGGTAGTTATTAAACCATTCCCACTCTCTAGATACCCCTTAGCACGTAAAGGAATATTATTTGGGGGTCCAGCCATGGAGAAGAGTTTAGACACTAGGATAAGATAAGGAACACACCCATTATAAAGAAATCACATTAGGATTCTCTTTTTAAGCTGTTCCTTAAAACACTAGTGCTTAGGAAATCTATTGGAGGCAGAAGCAGTCAAGTGAAGCCTAGGGTTAGTGTTAGGCTTAGGGTACGGCTTAGGGTACGGCATAGGGTACGGGTTCGGGGAGAGCTTCGGGTACGGCTTAGGGTATGGGTTAGGGTTATGGTTAGGGTTAGTGTTAGGGTTAGGCCTCGGTTTAGGTTATTGGTCAGGATTAGGGTACATGTTAGGGTTAGGGTAGGGGTTAGGGTTAGGGTACGCGTTAGTGTTAGGGTAGTTATAAAACCTATCCCACTCTCTAGATACCCCTTAGCACGTAAAGGTGTATTATTTGGAGGTCCAGCCATGGAGAAGAGTTTAGACACTAAGATAAGATAAGGAACACACCCATTATAAAGAAATCACATTAGGATTCTCTTTTTAAGCTGTTCCTTAAAACACTAGTGCTTAGGAAATCTATTGGAGGCAGAAGCAGTCAAGGGTAGCCTAGGGTTAGGGTTAGGCTTAGGGTACGACTTAGGGTACGGCTTAGGGTACGGGTTCGGGGAGGGCTTCGGGTACGGCGTAGGGTATGGGTTAGGGTTAGTGTTAGGGTAAGGGCTCGGTTTAGGGTACGGGTTAGGATTAGTGTACGTGTTAGGGTTAGGGTAGGGGTTAGGGTTAGGGTACGCGTTAGGGTTAGGGTAGTTATTAAACCTATCCCACTCTCTAGATACCCCGTAGAACGTAAAGCCATATTATTTGGGGGTCCATCCATGGAGAAGATCTTAGACACTAAGATAATATAAGGAACACACCCATTATAAAGAAATCACATTAGGATTCTCTTTTTAAGCTCTTCCTTAAAACACTAGTGCTTAGGAAATCTATTGGAGGCAGAAGCAGTCAAGGGTAGCCTAGGGTTAGGGTTAGGCTTGGGGTTAGGCTTAGGGTACGGCTTAGGGTACGGGTTCGGGGAGGGCTTCGGGTATGGCGTAGGTTATGAGTTAGGGTTAGTGTTAGGGTTAGTGTTAGGGTTAGGGCTCCGTTTAGGGTACGGGTTAGGATTAGGTTACGTATTAGGGTTAGGGTAGGGGTTAGGGTTAGGGTACGCATTAGAGTTAGGGTAGTTATTAAACCTCTCCCACACTCTAGATACCCCTTAGCACGTAAAGGAATATTATTTGGGGGTCCAGCCATGGAGAAGAGTTTAGACACTAGGATAAGGTAAGGAACACACCCATTATAAAGAAATCACATTAGGATTCACTTTTTAAGCTGTTCCTTAAAACACTAGTGCTTAGGAAATCTATTGGAGGCAGAAGCAGTCAAGGGTAGCCTAGGGTTAGGGTACGGCTTAGGGTACGGCTTAGGGTACGGCTTAGGGTACGGGTTCGGGGAGGGCTTCGGGTACGGCGTAGGGTATGGGTTAGGGTTAGGTTTAGGGTTAGTGTTAGGGTTAGGGCTCGGTTTAGGGTATTGGTTAGGATTAGGGTTCGTTTTAGAGTTAGGGTAGGGGTTAGGGTTAGGGTATGCGTTAGTGTTAGGGTAGTTATTAAACCTATCCCACTCTCTAGATACCCCTTAGCACGTAAAGGAATATTATTTGGAGGTCCAGCCATGGAGAAGAGTTTAGACACTAGGATAAGATAAGGAACACACCCATTATAAAGAAATCACATTAGGATTCTCTTTTTAAGCTGTTCCTTAAAACACTAGTGCTTAGGAAATCTATTGGAGGCAGAAGCAGTCAAGGGTAGCTTAGGGTTAGGGTTAGGCTTAGGGTACGGCTTAGGGTACAGGTTCGGGGAGGGCTTCGGGTACGGCGTAGGGTATGGGTTAGGGTTAGGGTTAGGGTTAGTGTTAGTGTTAGGGCTCGGTTTAGGGTATTGGTTAGGATTAGGGTACGTGTTAGGGTTAGGGTAGGGGTTAGGGTTAGGGTACGCGTTAGTGTTAGGGTAGTTATTAAACCTATCCCACTCTCTAGATACCCCTTAGCACGTAAAGGAATATTATTTGGAGGTCCAGCCATGGAGAAGAGTTTAGACACTAGGATAAGATAAGGAACACACCCATTATAAAGAAATCACATTAGGATTCTCTTTTTAAGCTGTTCCTTAAAACACTAGTGCTTAGGAAATCTATTGGAGGCAGAAGCAGTCAAGGGTAGCCTAGGGTTAGGGTTAGGCTTAGGGTACGGCTTAGGGTACGGCTTAGGGTACGGGTTCGGGGAGGGCTTCGGGTACGGAGTAGGGTATGGGTTAGGGTTAGGGTTTGGGTTAGTGTTAGGGTTAGGGCTCGGTTTAGGGTATTGGTTAGGATTAGGGTACGTGTTAGGGTTAGGGTAGGTGTTAGGGTAAGGGTACGCGTTAGTGTTAGGGTAGTTATTAAACCTATCCCACTCTCTAGATACCCCTTAGCACGTAAAGGAATATTATTTGGAGGTCCAGCCATGGAGAAGAGTTTAGACACTAGGATAAAATAAGGAACACACCCATTATAAAGAAATCACATTAGGATTCTCTTTTTAAGCTGTTCCTTAAAACACTAGTGCTTAGGAAATCTATTGGAGGCAGAAGCAGTCAAGGGTAGCCTAGGGTTAGGGTTAGGCTTAGGGTACGGCTTAGTGTACGGGTTCGGGGAGGGCTTCGGGTACGGCGTAGGGTATGGGTTAGGGTTAGTGTTAGGGTTAGGGCTCCGTTTAGGGTACGGGTTAGGATTAGGTTACGTGTTAGGGTTAGGGTAGAGGTTAGGGTTAGGGTACGCATTAGAGTTAGGGTAGTTATTAAACCTATCCCACTCTCTAGATACCCCTTAGCACGTAAAGGAATATTATTTGGAGGTCCAGCCATGGAGAAGAGTTTAGACACTGGGATAAGATAAGGAACACACGTATTATAATGAAATCACATTAGGATTCTCTTTATAAGCTGTTCCTTAAAACACTCGTGCTTAGGAAATCTATTGGAGGCAGAAGCAGTCAAGGGTACCCTAGGGTTAGGGTTAGGCTTAGGGTTAGGCTTAGGGTACGGCTTAAGATACGGCTTATGGTACGGGTTCGGGGAGGGCTTCGGGTATGGCGTAGGGTATGGGTTAGGGTTAGGGTTAGGGTTAGTGTTAGGGTTAGGGTTCGGTTTAGGGTACGGTTTAGGATTAGGGTACGTCTTAGGGTTAGGGTAGGGGTTAGGGTTAGGGTACGCGTTAAGGTTAGGGTAGTTATTAAACCTATCCCACTCTCTAGATACCCCTTAGCACGTAAAGCCATATTATTTGGGGGTCCATCCATGGAGAAGAGCTTAGACACTAAGATAATATAAGGAACACACCCATTATAAAGAAATCACATTAGGATTCTCTTTTTAAGCTGTTCCTTAAAACACTAGTGCTTAGGAAATCTATTGGAGGCAGAAGCAGTCCAGGGTAGCCTAGGGTTAGGGTTAGGCTTGGGGTTAGGCTTAGGGTACGGCTTAGGGTACGGGTTCGGGGAGGGGTTCGGGTACGGCGTAGGGTATGGGTTAGGGTTAGGGTTAGGGTTAGTGTTAGGGTTAGGGCTCCGTTTAGGGTACGGGTTAGGATTAGGTTACGTGTTAGGGTTAGGGTAGGGGTTAGGGTTAGGGTACGCATTTGGGTGAGGGTAGTTATTAAACCATTCCCACTCTCTAGATACCCCTTAGCACGTAAAGGAATATTATCTGGGGGTCCAGCCATGGAGAAGAGTTTAGACACTAGGATAAGATAAGGAACACACCCATTATAAAGAAATCACATTAGGATTCACTTTTTAAGCTGTTCCTTAAAACACTAGTGCTTAGGAAATCTATTTGAGGCAGAAGCAGTCAAGGGTAGCCTAGGGTTAGGGTTAGGCTTAGGATTAGGCTTAGGGTACGACTTAGGGTACGGGTTCGGGGAGGGGTTCGGGTACGGCGTAGGGTATGGGTTAGGGTTAGGGTTAGGGTTAGTGTTAGGGTTAGGGCTCGGTTTAGGATATTGGTTAGGATTAGGGTACGTGTTAGGGTTAGGGTAGGGGTTAGGGTTAGGGTACGCGTTAGTGTTAGGTTAGTTATTAAACCTATCCCACTCTCTAGATACCCCTTAGCACGTAAAGGAATATTATTTGGAGGTCTAGCCATGGAGAAGAGTTTAGACACTGGGATAAGATAAGGAACACACCCATTATAAAGCAATCACATTAGGATTCGCTTTTTAAGCTGTTCCTTAACACACTAGTGCTTAGGAAATCTATTGGAGGCAGAAGCAGTCACGGGTAGCCTAGGGTTAGGGTTAGGCTTAGGGTTAGGGTTAGGGTACGGCTTAGGGTATGGGTTCAGGGAGGGGTTCGGGTACGGCGTAGGGTATGGGTTAGGGTTAGGGTTAGGGTTAGTGTTAGGGTTAGGGCTCGGTTTAGTGTACGTGTTAGGGTTAGGGTAGGGGTTAGGGTTAGGGTACGCGTTAGAGTTAAGGTAGTTATTAAACCTATCACATTCTCTAGATACACCTTAGCACGTAAAGGAATATTATTTGGGGGTCCAGCCATGGAGAAGAGTTTAGACACTAGGATAAGATAAGGAACACACCCATTATAAAGAAATCACTTTAGGATTCTCTTTTTAAGCTGTTCCTTAAAACACTAGTGCTTAGGAAATCTATTGGAGGCAGAAGCAGTCAAGGGTAGCCTAGGGTTAGGGTTAGGCTTAGGGTACGGCTTAGGGTACGGCTTAGGGTACGGGTTCGTGGAGGGCTTCGGGTACGGCGTAGGGTATGGGTTAGGGTTAGGGTTAGGGTTAGTGTAAGGGTTAGGGCTCAGTTTAGGGTATTGGTTAGGATTAGGGTACGTGTTAGAGTTAGGGTAGGGGTTAGGGTTAGGGTACGCGTTAGTGTTAGGGTAGTTATTAAACCTATCCCACTCTCTAGATACCCCTTAGCACGTGAAGGAATATTATTTGGAGGTCCAGCCATGGAGAAGAGTTTAGACACTAGGATAAGATAAGGAACACACCCATTATAAAGAAATCACATTAGGATTCTCTTTTTAAGCTGTTCCTTAAAACACTAGTGCTTAGGGAATCTATTGGAGGCAGAAGCAGTCAAGGGTAGCTTAGGGTTAGGGTTAGGCTTAGGGTACGGCTTAGGGTACGGGTTCGGGGAGGGCTTCGGGTACGGCGTAGGGTATGGGTTAGGGTTAGGGTTAGGGTTAGTGTTAGGGTTAGGGCTCGGTTTAGGGTACTGGTTAGGATTAGGTTACGTGTTAGTGTTAGGGTAGGGGTTAGGGTTAGGGTACGCGTTAGTGTTAGGGTAGTTATTAAACCTATCCCACTCTCTAGATACCCCTTAGCACGTACAGGAATATTATTTGGAGGTCCAGCCATGGAGAAGAGTTTAGACACTAGGATAAAATAAAGAACACACCCATTATAAAGAAATCACATTAGGATTCTCTTTTTAAGCTGTTCCTTAAAACACTAGTGCTTAGGAAATCTATTGGAGGCAGAAGCAGTCAAGGGTAGCCTAAAGTTAGGTTTAGGCTTAGGTTTAGGCTTAGGGTACGGCTTAGGGTACGGGTTCGGTGAGGGCTTCGGGTACGGCGTAGGGTATCGGTTAGGGATAGGGTTAGGGTTAGTGTTAGGGTTAGGGCTCGCTTTAGTGTACGGGTTAGGATTAGGGTACGTGTTAGGGTTAGGGTAGGGGTTAGGGTCAGGGTACGCATTAGGGTTAGGGTAGTTATTAAACCTATCCCACTCTCTAGATACCCCTTAGCACGTAAAGGAATATTATTTGGGGGTCCAGCCATGGAGAAAAGTTTAGACACTAGGATAAGATGAGGAACACACCCATTATAAAGAAATCACATTAGGATTCTCTTTTTAAGCTGTTCCTTAAAACACTAGTGCTTAGGAAATCTATTGGAGGCAGAAGCACTCAAGGGTAGCCTAGGGTTAGGGTTAGGCTTAGGGTTAGGCTTAGGGTACGGCTTAGGGTATGGGTTCGGGGAGGGGTTCGGGTACGGCGTAGGGCATGGGTTAAGGTTAGGGTTAGGGTTAGTGTTAGGGTTAGGGCTCGGTTTAGGGTACGGGTTAGGATTAGGGTACATGTTAGGGTTAGGGTAGGGGTTAGGGTTAGGGTACTCGTTAGGGTTAGGGTAGTTATTAAACCTATCCCAGTCTCTAGATACACCTTAGCACGTAAAGGAATATTATTTGGGGGTCCAGCCATGGAGAAGAGTTTAGACACTAGGATAAGATAAGGAACACACCCATTATAAAGAAATCACATTAGGATTCTCTTTTTAAGCTGTTCCTTAAAACACTAGTGCTTAGGAAATCTATTGGAGGCAGAAGCAGTCAAGGGTAGCCTAGGGTTAGGGTTAGTCTTAGGGTACGGCTTAGGGTACGGCTTAGGGTACGGGTTCGGGGAGGGCTTCGGGTACGGCGTAGGGTATGGGTTAGGGTTAGTGTTAGGGTTAGTGTTAGGGTTAGGGCTCGGTTTAGGGTATTGGTTAGGTTTAGGGTACGTGTTAGTGTTAGGGTAGCGGTTAGGGTTAGGGTACGCGTTAGTGTTAGGGTAGTTATTAAACCTATCCCACTCTCTAGATACCCCTTAGCACGTAAAGGAATATTATTTGGGGGTCCAGCCATGGAGAAGAGTTTAGACACTAGGATAAGATAAGGAACACACGTATTATAAAGAAATCACATTAGGATTCTCTTTATAAGCTGTTCCTTAAAACACTAGTGCTTAGGAAATCTATTGGAGGCAGAAGCAGTCAAGGGTAGCCTAGGGTTAGGGTTAGACTTAGGGTTAGGCTTAGGGTACGGCTTAGGGTACGGGTTCGGGGAGGGCTTTGGGTATGGCGTAGGGTATGGGTTAGGGTTAGGGTTAGGGTTAGTGTTAGGGTTAGGGCTCGGTTTAGGGTACGGTTTAGGATTATGGTACGTCTTAGGGTTAGGGTAGGGGTTAGGGTTAGGGTACGCGTTAAGGTTAGGGTAGTTATTAAACCTATCCCACTCTCTAGATACCCCTTAGCACATAAAGCCATATTATTTGGGGGTCCATCCATGGAGAAGAGCTTAGACACTAAGATAATATAAGGAACACACCCATTATAAAGAAATCACATTAGGATTCTCTTTTTAAGCTGTTCCTTAAAACACTAGTGCTTAGGAAATCTATTGGAGGCAGAAGCAGTCAAGGGTAGCCTAGGGTTAGGGTTAGGCTTGGGGTAAGGCTTAGGGTACGGCTTAGGGTACGGGTTCGGGGAGGGGTTCGGGTACGGCGTAGGGTATGGGTTAGGGTTAGGGTTAGGGTTAGTTTTAGGGTTAGGGCTCTGTTTAGGGTACGGGTTAGGATTAGGTTACGTGTTAGGGTTAGGGTAGGGGTTAGGGTTAGGGTACGCATTAGGGTTAGGGTAGTTATTAAACCTATCCCACTCTCTAGATACCTCTTAGCACGTAAAGGAATATCATTTGGGGGTCCAGCCATGGAGAAGAGTTTAGACACTAGGATAAGATAAGGAACACACCCATTATAAAGAAATCACATTAGGATTCTCTTTTTAAGCTGTTCCTTAAAACACTAGTGCTTAGGAAATCTATTGGAGGCAGAAGCAGTCAAGGGTAGCCTAAAGTTAGGTTTAGGCTTAGGTTTAGGCTTAGGGTACGGCTTAGGGTACAGGTTCGGTGAGGGCTTCGGGTACGGCGTAGGGTATCGGTTAGGGTTAGGGTTAGGGTTAGTGTTAGGGTTAAGGCTCGCTTTAGGGTACGGGTTAGGATTAGGGTACATGTTAGGGTTAGGGTAGGGGTTAGGGTTAGGGTACTCGTTAGGGTTAGGGTAGTTATTAAACCTATCCCAGTCTCTAGATACACCTTAGCACGTAAAGGAATATTATTTGGGGGTCCAGCCATGGAGAAGAGTTTAGACACTAGGATAAGATAAGGAACACACCCATTATAAAGAAATCACATTAGGATTCTCTTTTTAAGCTGTTCCTTAAAACACTAGAGCTTAGGAAATCTATTGGAGGCAGAAGCAGTCAAGGGTAGCCTAGGGTTAGGGTTAGGCTTAGGGTACGGCTTAGGGTACGGCTTAGGGTACGGGTTCGCGGAGGTCTTCGGGTACGGCGTAGGGTATGGGTTAGGGTTAGGGTTAGGGTTAGTGTTAGGGTTAGGGCTCGGTTTAGGGTATTGTTTAGGATTAGGGTACGTGTTAGAGTTAGGGTAGGGGTTAGGGTTAGGGTACGCGTTAGTGTTAGGGTAGTTATTAAACCTATCCCACTCTCTAGATACCCCTTAGCACGTAAAGGAATATTATTTGGAGGTCCAGCCATGGAGAAGAGTTTAGACACTAGGATAAAATAAGGAACACACCCATTATAAAGAAATCACATTAGGATTCTCTTTTTAAGCTGTTCCTTAAAACACTAGTGCTTAGGAAATCTATTGGAGGCAGAAGCAGTCAAGGGTAGCCTAGGGTTAGGGTTAGGCTTGGGGTAAGGCTTAGGGTACGGCTTAGGGTACGGGTTCGGGGAGGGGTTCGGGTACGGCGTAGGGTATGGGTTAGGGTTAGGGTTAGGGTTAGTTTTAGGGTTAGGGCTCTGTTTAGGGTACGGGTTAGGATTAGGTTACGTGTTAGGGTTAGGGTAGGGGTTAGAGTTAGGGTACGCATTAGGGTTAGGGTAGTTATTAAACCTATCCCACTCTCTAGATACCTCTTAGCACGTAAAGGAATATTATTTGGGGGTCCAGCCATGGAGAAGAGTTTAGACACTAGGATAAGATAAGGAACACACCCATTGTAAAGAAATCACATTAGGATTCACTTTTTAAGCTGTTCCTTAAAACACTAGTGCTTAGGAAATCTATTGGAGGCAGAAGCAGTCAAGGGTAGCCTAGGGTTAGGGTTAGGCTTAGGATTAGGCTTAGGGTACGGCTTAGGGTACGGGTTCGGGGAGGGGTTTGGGTACGGCGTAGGGTATGGGTTAGGGTTAGTGTTAGGGTTAGTGTTAGGGTTAGGACTCGGTTTAGTGTACGTCTTAGGGTTAGGGTAGGGGTTAGGGTTAGGGTACGCGTTAGAGTTAAGGTAGTTATTAAACCTATCCCACTCTCTAGATACACCTTAGCACGTAAAGGAATATTATTTGGGGGTCCAGCCATGGAGAAGAGTTTAGACACTAGGATAAGATAAGGAACACACCCATTATAAAGAAATCACATTAGGATTCTCTTTTTAAGCTGTTCCTTAAAACACTAGTGCTTAGAAAATCTATTGGAGGCAGAAGCAGTCAAGGGTAGCCTAGGGTTAGGGTTAGGCTTAGGGTACGGCTTAGGGTACGGCTTAGCGTACGGGTTCGTGGAGGGCTTCGGGTACGGCGTAGGGTATGGGTTAGGGTTAGGGTTAGGGATAGTGTTAGGGTTAGGGCTCCTTTTAGGGTACGGGATAGGATTAGGGTACGTGTTAGGGTTAGAGTAGGGGTTAGGGTTAGGGTACGCGTTAGGGTTAGGCTAGTTATTAAACCTATCCCACTCTCTAGATACCCCTTAGCACGTAAAGGAATATTATTTGGGGGTCCAGCCATGGAGAAGAGTTTAGACACTAGGATAAGATAAGGAACACACGTATTATAAAGAAATCACATTAGGATTCTCTTTATAAGCTGTTCCTTAAAACACTAGTGCTTAGGAAATCTATTGGAGGCAGAAGCAGTCAAGGGGAGCCTAGGGTTAGGGTTAGGCTTAGGGTTAGGCTTAGGGTACGGCTTAGGGTACGGGTTAGGGGAGGGCTTCGGGTATGGCGTAGGGTATGTGTTAGGGTTAGGGTTAGGGCTCGGTTTAGGGTACGGTTTAGGATTAGGGTACGTCTTAGGGTTAGGGTAGGGGTTAGGGTTAGGGTACGCGTTAAGGTTAGGGTAGTTATTAAACCTATCCCACTCTCTAGATACCCCTTAGCACGTAAAGCCATATTATTTGGGGGTCCATCCATGGAGAAGAGCTTAGACACTAAGATAATATAAGGAACACACCCATTATAAAGAAATCACATTAGGATTCTCTTTTTAAGCTGTTCCTTAAAACACTAGTGCTTAGGAAATCTATTGGAGGCAGAAGCAGTCAAGGGTAGCCTAGGGTTAGGGTTAGGCTTAGGATTAGGCTTAGGGTACCGCTTAGGGTACGGGTTCGGTGAGGGGTTCGGGTACGGCGTAGGGTATGGGTTAGGGTTAGGGTTAGGGTTAATATTAGGGTTAGGGCTCGGTTTAGGATATTGGTTAGGATAAGGGTACGTGTTAGGGTTAGGGTAGGGGTTAGGGTTAGGGTACGCGTTAGTGTTAGGTTAGTTATTAAACCTATCCCACTCTCTAGATACCCCTTAGCACGTAAAGGAATATTATTTGGAGGTCTAGCCATGGAGAAGAGTTTAGACACTAGGATAAGATAAGGAACACACCCATTTTAAAGCAATCACATTAGGATTCGCTTTTTAAGCTGTTCCTTAACACACTAGTACTTAGGAAATCTATTGGAGGCAGAAGCAGTCACGGGTAGCCTAGGGTTAGGGTTAGGCTTAGGGTTAGGGTTAGGGTACGGCTTAGGGTACGGGTTCGGGGAGGGGTTCGGGTACGGCGTAGGGTATGGGTTAGGGTTAGGGTTAGGGTTAGTGTTAGGGTTAGGGCTCGGTTTAGTGTACGTGTTAGGGTTAGGGTAGGGGTTAGGGTCAGGGTATGCGTTAGGGTTAGGGTAGTTATTAAACCTATCCCACTCTCTAGATACCCCGTAGCACGTAAAGGAATATTATTTGGGGGTCCATCCATGGAGAAGATCTTAGACACTAAGATAATATAAGGAACACACCCATTATAAAGAAATCACATTAGGATTCTCTTTTTAAGCTGTTCCTTAAAACACTAGTGCTTAGGAAATCTATTGGAGGCAGAAGCAGTCAAGGGTAGCCTAGGGTTAGGGTTAGGCTTGGGGTTAGGCTTAGGGTACGGCTTAGGGTACGGGTTCGGGGAGGGCTTCGGGTACGGCGTAGGGTATGGGTTAGGGTTAGTGTTAGGGTTAGTGTTAGGGTTAGGGCTCCGTTTAGGGTACGGGTTAGGATTAGGTTACGTGTTAGGGTTAGGGTAGGGGTTACGGTTAGGGTACGCATTAGAGTTAGGGTAGTTATTAAACCTCTCCCACACTCTAGATACCCCTTAGCACGTAAAGGAATATTATTTGGGGGTCCAGCCATGGAGAAGAGTTTAGACACTAGGATAAGATAAGGAACACACCCATTATAAAGAAATCACATTAGGATTCACTTTTTAAGCTGTTCCTTAAAACACTAGTGCTTAGGAAATCTATTGGAGGCAGAAGCAGTCAAGGGTAGCCTAGGGTTAGGGTTAGGCTTAGGGTACGGCTTAGGGTACGTCTTAGGGTACGGGTTCGGGTAGGGGTTCGTGTACGGCGGAGGGTATGTGTTAGGTTTAGGGTTTGGGTTAGTGTTAGGGTTAGGGCTCCTTTTAGGGTACGGGATAGGATTAGGGTACGTTTTAGGGTTAGAGTAGGGGTTAGGGTTAGGGTACGCGTTAGGGTTAAGGTAGTTATTAAACCTATCCCACTCTCTAGATACACCTTAGCACGTAAAGGAATATTATTTGGGGGTCCAGCCATGGAGAAGAGTTTAGACACTAGGATAAGATAAGGAACACACCCATTATAAAGAAATCACATTAGGATTCTCTTTTTAAGCTGTTCCTTAAAACACTAGTGCTTAGGAAATCTATTGGAGGCAGAAGCAGTCAAGGGTAGCCTACGGTTAGGGTTAGGCTTAGGGTACGGCTTACGGTACGGCTTTGCGTACGGGTTCGTGGAGGGCTTCGGGTACGGCGTAGGGTATGGGTTAGGGTTAGGGTTAGGGTTAGTGTTAGGGTTAGGGCTCAGTTTAGGGTATTGGTTAGGATTAGGGTACGTGTTAGGGTTAGGGTAGGGGTTAGGGTTAGGGTACGCGTTAGTGTTAGGGTAGTTATTAAACCTATCCCACTCTCTAGATACCCCTTAGCACGTAAAGGAATATTATTTGGAGGCCCAGCCATGGAGAAGGGTTTAGACAGTAGGATAAGATAAGGAACACACCCATTATAAAGAAATCACCTTAGGATTCTCTTTTTAAGCTGTTCCTTAAAACACTAGTGCTTAGGAAATCTATTGGAGGCAGGAGAAGTCAAGGGTAGCCTAGGGTTAGGGTTAGGCTTAGGGTACGGCTTAGGGTACGGCTTAGGGTACGGATTCGGGGAGGGCTTCGGGTACGGCGTACAGTATGGGTTAGGGTTAGGGTTAGTGTTAGGGTTAGGGCTCGGTTTAGGGTATTGGTTAGGATTAGGGTACGTGTTAGTGTTAGGGTAGGGGTTAGGGTTAGGGTACGCGTTAGTGTTAGGGTAGTTATTAAACCTATCCCACTCTCTAGATACCCCTTAGCACGTAAAGGATTATTATTTGGAGGTCCAGCAATGGAGAAGAGTTTAGACACTAGGATAAGATAAGGAACACACCCATTATAAAGAAATCACATTAGGATTCTCTTTTTAAGCTGTTCCTTAAAACACTAGTGCTTAGGAAATCTATTGGAGCCAGAAGCAGTCAAGGGTAGCGTAGGGTTAGGGTTAGGCTTAGGGTACGGCTTAAGGTACGGCTTAGGGTACGGGTTCGGGGAGGGCTTCGGGTACGGCGTAGGGTATGGGTTAGGATTAGGGTTAGGGTTAGTGTTAGGGTTAGGACTCGGTTTAGGGTACGGGTTAGGATTAGTGTACGTGTTAGGGTTAGGGTAGGGGTTAGGGTTAGGGTAGGCGTTAGGGTTAGGGTAGTTATTAAACCTATCCCACTCTCTAGATACCCCGTAGCACGTAAAGGAATATTATTTGGGGGTCCATCCATGGAGAAGATCTTAGACACTAAGATAATATAAGGAACACACCCATTATAAAGAAATCACATTAGGATTCTCTTTTTAAGCTGTTCCTTAAAACACTAGTGCTTAGGAAATCTATTGGAGGCAGAAGCAGTCAAGGGTAGCCTAGGTTTAGGGTTAGGCTTGGGGTTAGGCTTAGGGTACGGCTTAGGGTACGGGTTCGGGGAGGGCTTCGGGTACGGCGTAGGGTATGGGTTAGGGTTAGTGTTAGGGTTAGTGTTAGGGTTAGGGCTCCGTTTAGGGTACGGGTTAGGATTATGGACACATGGACACCAAGGGGGGAAAACTGCGGTGAGGTGGGGATGGTGGTGTGCTGAATTGGGCGATTGGGATTGACATGTATACACTGATATGTATAAAATTGATGCCTAATAAGAACCTGCAGTATAAAAAAACAAACAAAACAACTAATACTAAACTTTCATTGGGTTATTTGTATGGAAATATGTTAATATAAATGTTTCAGACATTACATGAAATTCCTAAAAATCTTATATTGGTATTTGTAAGGAAATATGTATGGAAATATGTTAATATAAATGTTTCAGACATTACATGAAATTTCTAAAAATCTTATATTGGTATTTGTAAGGAAATATGTATGGAAATATGTTAATATAAATGTTTCAGACATTACATGAAATTTCTAAAAATCTTGTATTTGTATGGAAATATGTATGGAAATATGTTAATATAAATGTTTCAGACATTAAAAAAAAAAAAAAAAAAACACTAGTGCTTAGGAAATCTATTGGAGGCAGAAGCAGTCAAGGGTAGCCTAAAGTTAGGTTTAGGCTTAGGTTTAGGCTTAGGGTACGGCTTAGGGTACGGGTTCGGTGAGGGCTTCGGGTACGGCGTAGGGTATCGGTTAGGGATAGGGTTAGGGTTAGTGTTAGGGTTAGGGCTCGCTTTAGTGTACGGGTTAGGATTAGGGTACGTGTTAGGGTTAGGGTAGGGGTTAGGGTCAGGGTACGCATTAGGGTTAGGGTAGTTATTAAACCTATCCCACTCTCTAGATACCCCTTAGCACGTAAAGGAATATTATTTGGGGGTCCAGCCATGGAGAAGAGTTTAGACACTAGGATAAGATAAGGAACACACCCATTATAAAGAAATCACATTAGGATTCTCTTTTTAAGCTGTTCCTTAAAACACTAGTGCTTAGGAAATCTATTGGAGGCAGAAGCAGTCAAGGGTAGCCTAGGGTTAGGGTTAGGCTTAGGGTTAGGCTTAGGGTACTGCTTAGGGTACGGGTTCGGGGAGGGCTTCGGGCACGGCGTAGGGTATGGGTTAGGGTTAGGGTTAGGGTTAGTGTTAGGGTTAGGGCTCGGTTTAGGATATTGGTTAGGATTAGGGTACGAAATAGGGTTAGGGTAGGGGTTAGGGTTAGGGTACGCATTAGTGTTAGGTTAGTTATTAAACCTATCCCACTCTCTAGATACCCCTTAGCACGTAAAGGAATATTATTTGGAGGTCTAGCCATGGAGAAGAGTTTAGACACTAGGATAAGATAAGGAACACACCCATTATAAAGCAATCACATTAGGATTCGCTTTTTAAGCTGTTCCTTAACACACTAGTGCTTAGGAAATCTATTGGAGGCAGAAGCAGTCACGGGTAGCCTAGGGTTAGGGTTAGGCTTAGGGTTTGGCTTAGGGTACGGCTTAGGGTACGGGTTCGGGGAGGGGTTCGGGTACGGCGTAGGGTATGGGTTAGGGTTAGGGTTAGGGTTAGTGTTAGGGTTAGGGCTCGGTTTAGTGTACGTGTTAGTTTTAGGGTAGGGGTTAGGGTTAGGGTAGGCGTTAGAGTTAAGGTAGTTATTAAACCTATCCCACTCTCTAGATACACCTTAGCACGTAAAGGAATATTATTTGGGGGTCCAGCCATGGAGAAGAGTTTAGACACTAGGATAAGATAAGGAACACACCCATTATAAAGAAATCACATTAGGATTCTCTTTTTAAGCTGTTCCTTAAAACACTAGTGCTTAGGAAATCTATTGGAGGCAGAAGCAGTCAAGGGTAGCCTAGGGTTAGGGTTACGCTTAGGGTACGGCTTAGGGTACGGCTTAGGGTACGGGTTCGGGGAGGGCTTCGGGTACGGCGTAGCGTATGGGTTAGGGTTAGGTTTAGGGATAGTGTTAGGGTTAGGGCTCGGTTTAGGGTATTGGTTAGGATTAGGGTACGTGTTAGTGTTAGGGTAGGGGTTAGGGTTAGGGTACGCGTTAGTGTTAGGGTAGTTATTAAACCTATCCCACTCTCTAGATACCCCTTGGCACGTAAAGGAATATTATTTGGAGGTCCAGCAATGGAGAAGAGTTTAGACACTAGGATAAGATAAGGAACACACCCATTATAAAGAAATCACATTAGGATTCTCTTTTTAACCTGTTCCTTAAAACACTAGTGCTTAGGAAATCTATTGGAGGCAGAAGCAGTCAAGGGTAGCCTAGGGTTAGGGTTAGGCTTAGGGTACGGCTTAGGGTACGGCTTAGGGTACGGGTTCGGGGAGGGCTTCGGGTATGGCGTAGGGTATGGGTTAGGGTTAGGGTTAGGGTTAGTGTTAGGGTTAGGGCTCGGTTTAGGGTACGGGTTAGGAGTAGTGTACGTGTTAGGGTTAGGGTAGGGGTTAGTGTTAGGGTACGTGTTAGGGTTAGGGTAGTTACTAAACCTATCCCACTCTCTAGATACACCGTAGCACGTAAAGCCATATTATTTGGGGGTCCATCCATGGAGAAGATCTTAGACACTAAGATAATATAAGGAACACACCCATTATAAAGAAATCACATTAGGATTCTCTTTTTAAGCTGTTCCTTAAAACACTAGTGCTTAGGAAATCTATTGGAGGCAGAAGCAGTCAAGGGTAGCCTAGGGTTAGGGTTAGGCTTGGGGTTAGGCTTAGGGTACGGCGTAGGGTACAGGTTCGGGGAGGGCTTCGGGTACGGCGTAGTGTATGGGTTAGGGTTAGTGTTAGGGTTAGTGTTATGGTTAGGGCTCCGTTTAGGGTACGGGTTAGGATTAGGTTACGTGTTAGGGTTAGGGTAGGGGTTAGGGTTAGGGTACTCATTAGAGTTAGGGTAGTTATTAAAACTCTCCCACACTCTAGATACCCCTTAGCACGTAAAGGAATATTATTTGGGGGTCCAGCCATGGAGAAGAGTTTAGACACTAGGATAAGATAAGGAATACACCCATTATAAAGAAATCACATTAGGATTCACTTTTTAAGCTGTTCCTTAAAACACTAGTGCTTAGGAAATCTATTGGAGGCAGAAGCTGTCACGGGTAGCCTAGGGTTAGGGTTAGGCTTAGGGTTAGGGTTAGGGTACAGCTTAGGGTACGGGTTCGGGGAGTGGTTCGGGTACGGCGTAGGGTATGGGTTAGGGTTAGGGTTAGGGTTAGTGTTAGGGTTAGGGCTCGGTTTAGTGTACGTGTTAGTTTTAGGGTAGGGGTTAGGGTTAGGATAGGCGTTAGAGTTAAGGTAGTTATTAAACCTATCCCACTCTCTAGATACACCTTAGCACGTAAAGGAATATTATTTGGGGGTCCAGCCATGGAGAAGAGTTTAGACACTAGGATAAGATAAGGAACACACCCATTATAAAGAAATCACATTAGGATTCTCTTTTTAAGCTGTTCCTTAAAACACTAGTGCTTAGGAAATCTATTGGAGGCAGAAGCAGTCAAGGGTAGCCTAGGGTTAGGGTTAGGCTTAGGGTACGGCTTAGGGTACGGCTTAGGGTACGGGTTCGGGGAGGGCTTCGGGTACGGCGTAGGGTATGGGTTAGGGTTAGGGTTAGTGTTAGGGTTAGGGCTCGGTTTAGGGTATTGTTTAGGATTAGGGTACGTGTTAGTGTTAGGGTAGGGGTTAGGGTTAGGGTACGCGTTAGTGTTAGGGTAGTTATTAAACCTATCCCACTCTCTAGATACCCCTTAGCACGTAAAGGAATATTATTTGGAGGTCCAGCCATGGAGAAGGGTTTAGACACTAGGATAAGATAAGGAACACACCCATTATAAAGAAATCACATTAGGATTCTCTTTTTAAGCTGTTCCTTAAAACACTAGTGCTTAGGAAATCTATTGGAGGCAGAAGTAGTCAAGGGTAGCCTAGGGTTAGGGTTAGGCTTAGGGTACGGCTTAGGGTACGGCTTAGGGTACAGGTTCGGGGAGGGCTTCGGGTACGGCGTAGGGTATGGGCTAGGGTTAGGTTTCGGGTTAGTGTTAGGGTTAGGGCTCGGTTTAGGGTATTGGTTGGGATTAGGGTACGTGTTAGTGTTAGGGTAGGGTTAGGGTTAGGGTACGCGTTAGTGTTAGGGTAGTTATTAAACCTATCCCACTCTCTAGATACCCCTTAGCACGTAAAGGAATATTATATGGAGGTCCAGCCATGGAGAAGAGTTTAGACACTAGGATAAGATAAGGAACACACCCATGATAAAGAAATCACATTAGGATTCTCTTTTTAAGCTGTTCCTTAAAACACTAGTGCTTAGGAAATCTATTGGAGCCAGAAGCAGTCAAGGGTAGCGTAGGGTTAGGGTTAGGCTTAGGGTACGGCTTAGGGTACGGCTTAGGGTACGGGTTCGGGGAGGGCTTCGGGAACGGCGTAGGGTATGGGTTAGGGTTAGGGTTAGGGTTAGTGTTAGGGTTAGGGCTCGGTTTAGGGTACGGTTTAGGATTAGTGTACGTGTTAGGGTTAGGGTAGGGGTTAGGGTTATGGTACGCGTTAGGGTTAGGGTAGTTATTCAACCTATCCCACTCTCTAGATACCCCGTAGCACGTAAAGCCATATTATTTGGGGGTCCATCCATCGAGAAGATCTTAGACACTAAGATAATATAAGGAACACACCCATTATAAAGAAATCACATTAGGATTCACTTTTTAAGCTGTTCCTTAAAACTCTAGTGCTTAGGAAATCTATTGGAGGCAGAAGCAGTCAAGGGTAGCCTAGGGTTAGGTTTAGGCTTAGGGTACGGCTTACGGTACGACTTAGCGTACGGTTTCGGGGAGGGGTTTGTGTACGGCGGAGGGTATGTGTTAGGTTTAGGGTTTGGGTTAGTGTTAGGGTTAGGGCTCCGTTTAGGGTACGGGTTAGGATTAGGTTACGTGTTAGGGTTAGGGTAGGGGTTAGGGTTAGGGTACGCATTAGGGTTAGGGTAGTTATTAAACCTATCCCACTCTCTAGATACCCCTTAGCACGTAAAGTAATATTATTTGGGGGTCCAGCCATGGAGAAGAGTTTAGACACTAGGATAAGATAAGGAACACACCCATTATAAAGAAATCACATTAGGATTCACTTTTTAAGCTGTTCCTTAAAACACTAGTGCTTAGGAAATCTATTGGAGGCAGAAGCAGTCAAGGGTAGCCTAGGGTTAGGGTTAGGCTTAGGATTAGGCTTAGGGTACGGCTTAGGGTACGGGTTCGGGGAGGGGTTCGGGTACGGCGTAGGGTATGGGTTAGGGTTAGGGTTAGGGTTAGTGTTAGGGTTAGGGCTCGGTTTAGGATATTGGTTAGGATTAGGGTACGAATTAGGGTTAGGGTAGGGGTTAGGGTTAGGGTACGCATTAGTGTTACTTTAGTTATTAAACCTATCCCACTCTCTAGATACCCCTTAGCACGTAAAGGAATATTATTTGGAGGTCTAGCCATGGAGAAGAGTTTAGACACTAGGATAAGATAAGGAACACACCCATTATAAAGCAATCACATTAGGATTCGCTTTTTAAGCTGTTCCTTAACACACTAGTGCTTAGGAAATCTATTGGAGGCAGAAGCAGTCACGGGTAGCCTAGGGTTAGGGTTAGGCTTAGGGTTTGGGTTAGGGTACGGCTTAGGGTACGGGTTCGGGGAGGGGTTCGGGTACGGCGTAGGGTATGTGTTAGGGTTAGGGTTAGGGTTAGTGTTAGGGTTAGGGCTCGGTTTAGTGTACGTGTTAGTTTTAGGGTAGGGGTTAGGGTTAGGGTAGGCGTTAGAGTTAAGGTAGTTATTAAACCTATCCCACTCTCTAGATACACCTTAGCACGTAAAGGAATATTATTTGGGGGTCCAGCCATGGAGAAGAGTTTAGACACTAGGATAAGATAAGGAACACACCCATTATAAAGAAATCACATTAGGATTCTCTTTTTAAGCTGTTCCTTAAAACACTAGTGCTTAGGAAATCTATTGGAGGCAGAAGCAGTCAAGGGTAGCCTAGGGTTAGGGTTAGGCTTAGGGTACGGCTTAGGGTACGGCTTAGGGTACGGGTTCGGGGAGGGCTTCGGGTATGGCGTAGCGTATGGGTTAGGGTTAGGTTTAGGGATAGTGTTAGGGTTAGGGCTCGGTTTAGGGTATTGGTTAGGATTAGGGTACGTGTTAGTGTTAGGGTAGGGGTTAGGGTTAGGGTACGCGTTAGTGTTAGGGTAGTTATTAAACCTATCCCACTCTCTAGATACCCCTTGGCACGTAAAGGAATATTATTTGGAGGTCCAGCAATGGAGAAGAGTTTAGACACTAGGATAAGATAAGGAACACACCCATTATAAAGAAATCACATTAGGATTCTCTTTTTAACCTGTTCCTTAAAACACTAGTGCTTAGGAAATCTATTGGAGCCAGAAGCAGTCAAGGGTAGCGTAGGGTTAGGGTTAGGCTTAGGGTACGGCTTAGGGTACGGCTTAGGGTACGGGTTCGGGGAGGGCTTCAGGTACGGCGTAGGGTATGTGTTAGGGTTAGGGTTAGGGTTAGTGTTAGGGTTAGGGCTCGGTTTAGGGTACGGGTTAGGAGTAGTGTACGTGTTAGGGTTAGGGTAGGGGTTAGGGTTAGGGTACGTGTTAGGGTTAGGGTAGTTACTAAACCTACCCACTCTCTAGATACACCGTAGCACGTAAAGCCATATTATTTAGGGGTCCATCCATGGAGAAGATCTTAGACACTAAGATAATATAAGGAACACACCCATTATAAAGAAATCACATTAGGATTCTCTTTTTAAGCTGTTCCTTAAAACACTAGTGCTTAGGAAATCTATTGGAGGCAGAAGCAGTCAAGGGTAGCCTAGGGTTAGGGTTAGGCTTGGGGTTAGGCTTAGGGTACGGCGTAGGGTACAGGTTCGGGGAGGGCTTCGGGTACGGCGTAGTGTATGGGTTAGGGTTAGTGTTAGGGTTAGTGTTAGGGTTAGGGCTCCGTTTAGGGTACGGGTTAGGATTAGGTTACGTGTTAGGGTTAGGGTAGGGGTTAGGGTTAGGGTACGCATTAGATTTAGGGTAGTTATTAAACCTCTCCCACACTCTAGATACCCCTTAGCACGTAAAGGAATATTATTTGGGGGTCCAGCCATGGAGAAGAGTTTAGACACTAGGATAAGATAAGGAATACACCCATTATAAAGAAATCACATTAGGATTCACTTTTTAAGCTGTTCCTTAAAACACTAGTGCTTAGGAAATCTATTGGAGGCAGAAGCAGTCAAGGGTAGCCTAGGGTTAGGGTTAGGCTTAGGGTACGGCTTAGGGTACGGCTTAGGGTACGGGTTCGGGGAGGGGTTCGTGTACGGCGGAGGGTATGTGTTAGGTTTAGGGTTTGGGTTAGTGTTAGGGTTCGGGCTCCTTTTAGGGTACGGGATAGGATTAGGGTACGTGTTAGGGTTAGAGTAGGGGTTAGGGTTAGGGTACGCGTTAGGGTTAGGGTAGTTATTAAACCTATCCCACTCTCTAGATACCCCTTAGCACGTAAAGGAATATTATTTGGGGGTCCAGCCATGGAGAAGAGTTTAGACACTAGGATAAGATAAGGAACACACGTATTATAAAGAAATCACATTAGGATTCTCTTTATAAGCTGTTCCTTAAAACACTAGTGCTTAGGAAATCTATTGGAGGCAGAAACAGTCAAGGGTAGCCTAGGGTTAGGGTTAGGCTTAGGGTTAGGCTTAGGGTACGGCTTAGGGTACGGGTTCGGGGAGGGCTTCGGGTATGGCGTAGGGTATGGGTTAGGGTTAGGGTTAGGGTTAGTGTTAGGGTTAGGGCTCGGTTTAGGGTACGGTTTAGCATTAGGGTACGTCTTAGGGTTAGGGTAGGGGTTAGGGTTAGGGTACGCGTTAAGGTTAGGGTAGTTATTAAACCTATCCCATTCTCTAGATACTCCTTAGCACGTAAAGCCATATTATTTGGGGGGCCATCCATGGAGAAGAGCTTAGACACTAAGATAATATAAGGAACACACCCATTATAAAGAAATCACATTAGGATTCTCTTTTTAAGCTGTTCCTTAAAACACTAGTGATTAGGAAATCTATTGGAGGCAGAAGCAGTCAAGGGTAGCCTAGGGTTAGGGTTAGGCTTGGGGTAAGGCTTAGGGTACGGCTTAGGGTACGGGTTCGGGGAGGGGTTCGGGTACGGCGTAGGGTATGGGTTAGGGTTAGGGTTAGGGTTAGTGTTAGGGTTAGGGCTCCGTTTAGGGTACGGGTTAGGATTAGGTTACGTGTTAGGGTTAGGGTAGGGGTTAGGATTAGGGTACGCATTAGGGTGAGGGTAGTTATTAAACCTATCCCACTCTCTAGATACCCCTTAGCACGTAAAGGAATATTATTTGGGGGTCCAGCCATGGAGAAGAGTTTAGACACTAGGATAAGATAAGGAACACACCCATTATAAAGAAATCACATTAGGATTCTCTTTTTAAGCTGTTCCTTAAAACACTAGTGCTTAGGAAATCTATTGGAGGCAGAAGCAGTCAAGGGTAGCCTAGGGTTAGGGTTAGGCTTAGGGTACGGCTTAGGGTACGGCTTAGGGTACGGATTCGGGGAGGGCTTCGGGTACGGCGTAGGGTATGTGTTAGGGTTAGGGTTAGTGTTAGGGTTAGGGCTCGGTTTAGGGTATTGGTTAGGATTAGGGTACGTGTTAGTGTTAGGATAGGGGTTAGGGTTAGGGTACGCGTTAGTGTTAGGGTAGTTATTAAACCTATCCCACTCTCTAGATACCCCTTAGCACGTAAAGGAATATTATTTGGAGGTCCAGCAATGGAGAAGAGTTTAGACACTAGGATAAGATAAGGAACACACCCATTATAAAGAAATCACATTAGGATTCTCTTTTTAAGCTGTTCCTTAAAACACTAGTGCTTAGGAAATCTATTGGAGCCAGAAGCAGTCAAGGGTAGCGTAGGGTTAGGGTTACGCTTAGGGTACGGCTTAGGGTACGGCTTAGGGTACGGGTTCGGGGAGGGCTTCGGGTACGGCGTAGGGTATGGGTTAGGGTTAGTGTTAGGGTTAGTGTTAGGGTTAGGGCTCCTTTTAGGGTACGGGTTAGGATTAGGTTACGTGTTAGGGTTAGGGTACGCATTAGAGTTAGGGTAGTTATTAAACCTCTCCCACACTCTAGATACCCCTTAGTACGTAAAGGAATATTATTTGGGGGTCCAGCCATGGAGAAGAGTTTAGACACTAGGATAAGATAAGGAACACACCCATTATAAAGAAATCACATTAGGATTCACTTTTTAAGCTGTTCCTTAAAACACTAGTGCTTAGGAAATCTATTGGAGGCAGAATCAGTCAAGGGTAGCCTAGGGTTAGGGTTAGGCTTAGGGTACGGCTTAGGGTACAGCTTAGGGTACGGGTTCGGGGAGGGGTTCGTGTACGGCGGAGGGTATGTGTTAGGTTTAGGGTTTGGGTTAGTGTTATGGTTAGGGCTCCTTTTAGGGTACGGGATAGGATTAGGGTACGTGTTAGGGTTAGAGTAGGGGTTAGGGTTAGGGTACGGGTTAGGGTTAGGGTAGTTATTAAACCTATCCCACTCTCTAGATAACCCTTAGCACGTAAAGGAATATTATTTGGGGGTCCAGCTATGGAGAAGAGTTTAGACAGTAGGATAAGATAAGGAACACACCTATTATAAAGAAATCACATTAGGATTCTCTTTATAAGCTGTTCCTTAAAACACTAGTGCTTAGGAAATCTACTGGAGGCAGAAGCAGTCAAGGGTAGCCTAGGGTTAGGGTTAGGCTTAGGGTTAGGCTTAGGGTACGGCTTACGGTACGGGTTCGGGGAGGGCTTCGGGTATGGCGTAGGGTATGGGTTAGGGTTAGGGTTAGGGTTAGTGTTAGGGTTAGGGCTCGGTTTATGGTACGGTTTAGGATTAGGGTACGTCTTAGGGTTCGGGTAGGGGTTAGGGTTAGGGTACGCGTTAGGGTTAGGGTAGTTATTAAACCTATCCCACACTCTAGATACCCCTTAGCACGTAAAGCAATATTATTTGGGGGTCCATCCATGGAGAAGAGTTTAGACACTAAGATAATATAAGGAACACACACATTATAAAGAAATCACATTAGGATTCTCTTTTTAAGCTGTTCCTTAAAACACTAGTGCTTAGGAAATCTATTGGAGGCAGAAGCAGTCAAGGGTAGCCTAGGGTTAGGGTTAGGCTTAGGGTTAGGCTTAGGGTACGGCTTACGGTACGGGTTCGGGGAGGGCTTCGGGTATGGCGTAGGGTATGGGTTAGGGTTAGGGTTAGGGTTAGTGTTAGGGTTAGGGCTCGGTTTATGGTACGGTTTAGGATTAGGGTACGTCTTAGGGTTAGGGTAGGGGTTAGGGTTAGGGTACGCGTTAAGGTTAGGGTAGTTATTAAACCTACCCCACTCTCTAGATACCCCTTAGCACGTAAAGCCATATTATTTGGGGGTCCATCCATGGAGAAGAGCTTAGACACTAAGATAATATAAGGAACACACCCATTATAAAGAAATCACATTAGGATTCTCTTTTTAAGCTGTTCCTTAAAACACTAGTGCTTAGGAAATCTATTGGAGGCAGAAGCAGTCAAGGGTAGCCTAGGGTTAGGGTTAAGCTTGGGGTAAGGCTTAGGGTACGGCTTAGGGTACGGGTTCGGGGAGGGGTTCGGGTACGGCGTAGAGTATGGGTTAGGGTTAGGGTTAGGGTTAGTGTTAGGGTTAGGGCTCCGTTTAGGGTACGGGTTAGGATTAGGTTACGTGTTAGGGTTAGGGTAGGGGTTAGGATTAGGGTACGCATTAGTGTGAGGGTAGTTATTAAACCTATCCCACTCTCTAGATACCCCTTAGCACGTAAAGGAATATTATTTGGGGGTCCAGCCGTGGAGAAGAGTTTAGACACTAGGATAAGATAAGGAACACACCCATTATAAAGAAATCACATTAGGATTCACTTTTTAAGCTGTTCCTTAAAACACTAGTGCTTAGGAAATCTATTGGAGGCAGAAGCAGTCAAGGGTAGCCTAGGGTTAGGGTTAGGCTTAGGATTAGGCTTAGGGTACGGCTTAGGGTACGGGTTCGGGGAGGGATTCGGGTACGGCGTAGGGTATGGGTTAGGGTTAGGGTTAGGGTTAGTGTTACGGTTAGGGCTCCGTTTAGGGTACGGGTTAGGATTAGGTTACGTGTTAGGGTTAGGGTAGGGATTAGGATTAGGGTACGCATTAGGGTGAGGGTAGTTATTAAACCATTCCCACTCTCTAGATACCCCTTAGCACGTAAAGGAATATTATTTGGGGGTCCAGCCATGGAGAAGAGTTTAGACACTAGGATAAGATAAGGAACACACCCATTATAAAGAAATCACATTAGGATTCTCTTTTTAAGCTGTTCCTTAAAACACTAGTGCTTAGGAAATCTATTGGAGGCAGAAGCAGTCAAGGGTAGCCTAGGGTTAGGGTTAGGCTTAGGGTACGGCTTAGGGTACGGCTTAGGGTACGGGTTCGGGGAGGGCTTCGGGTACGGCGTAGGGTATATGTTAGGGTTAGGGTTAGTGTTAGGGTTAGGGCTCGGTTTAGGGTATTGGTTAGGATTAGGGTACGTGTTAGTGTTAGGATAGGGGTTAGGGTTAGGGTACGCGTTAGTGTTAGGGTAGTTATTAAACCTATCCCACTCTCTAGATACCCCTTAGCACGTAAAGGAATATTATTTGGAGGTCCAGCAATGGAGAAGTGTTTAGACACTAGGATAAGATAAGGAACACACCCATTATAAAGAAATCACATTAGGATTCACTTTTTAAGCTGTTCCTTAAAACACTAGTGCTTAGGAAATCTATTGGAGGCAGAAGCAGTCAAGGGTAGCCTAGGGTTAGGGTTAGGCTTAGGATTAGGCTTAGGGTACGGCTTAGGGTACGGGTTCGGGGAGGGCTTCGGGTACGGCGTAGGGTATGGGTTAGGGTTAGTGTTAGGGTTAGTGTTAGGGTTAGGGCTCCGTTTAGGGTACGGGTTAGGATTAGGTTACGTGTTAGGGTTAGGGTACGCATTAGAGTTAGGGTAGTTATTAAACCTCTCCCACACTCTAGATACCCCTTAGTACGTAAAGGAATATTATTTGGGGGTCCAGCCATGGAGAAGAGTTTAGACACTAGGATAAGATAAGGAACACACCCATTATAAAGAAATCACATTAGGATTCACTTTTTAAGCTGTTCCTTAAAACACTAGTGCTTAGGAAATCTATTGGAGGCAGAATCAGTCAAGGGTAGCCTAGGGTTAGGGTTAGGCTTAGGGTACGGCTTAGGGTACAGCTTAGGGTACGGGTTCGGGGAGGGGTTCGTGTACGGCGGAGGGTATGTGTTAGGTTTAGGGTTTGAGTTAGTGTTATGGTTAGGGCTCCTTTTAGGGTACGGGATAGGATTAGGGTACGTGTTAGGGTTAGAGTAGGGGTTAGGGTTAGGGTACGGGTTAGGGTTAGGGTAGTTATTAAACCTATCCCACTCTCTAGATAACCCTTAGCACGTAAAGGAATATTATTTGGGGGTCCAGCTATGGAGAAGAGTTTAGACACTAGGATAAGATAAGGAACACACCTATTATAAAGAAATCACATTAGGATTCTCTTTATAAGCTGTTCCTTAAAACACTAGTGCTTAGGAAATCTACTGGAGGCAGAAGCAGTCAAGGGTAGCCTAGGGTTAGGGTTAGGCTTAGGGTTAGGCTTAGGGTACGGCTTACGGTACGGGTTCGGGGAGGGCTTCGGGTATGGCGTAGGGTATGGGTTAGGGTTAGGGTTAGGGTTAGTGTTAGGGTTAGGGCTCGGTTTATGGTACGGTTTAGGATTAGGGTACGTCTTAGGGTTAGGGTAGGGGTTAGGGTTAGGGTACGCGTTAGGGTTAGGGTAGTTATTAAACCTATCCCACTCTCTAGATACCCCTTAGCACGTAAAGCAATATTATTTGGGGGTCCATCCATGGAGAAGAGTTTAGACACTAAGATAATATAAGGAACACACCCATTATAAAGAAATCACATTAGGATTCTCTTTTTAAGCTGTTCCTTAAAACACTAGTGCTTAGGAAATCTATTGGAGGCAGAAGCAGTCAAGGGTAGCCTAGGGTTAGGGTTAGGCTTAGGGTTAGGCTTAGGGTACGGCTTAGGGTACGGGTTCGGGGAGGGGTTCGGGTACGGCGTAGGGTATGGGTTAGGGTTAGGGTTAGGGTTAGTGTTACGGTTAGGGCTCCGTTTAGGGTACGGGTTAGGATTAGGTTACGTGTTAGGGTTAGGGTAGGGATTAGGATTAGGGTACGCATTAGGGTGAGGGTAGTTATTAAACCATTCCCACTCTCTAGATACCCCTTAGCACGTAAAGGAATATTATTTGGGGGTCCAGCCATGGAGAAGAGTTTAGACACTAGGATAAGATAAGGAAAACACCCATTATAAAGAAATCACATTAGGATTCTCTTTTTAAGCTGTTCCTTAAAACACTAGTGCTTAGGAAATCTATTGGAGGCAGAAGCAGTCAAGGGTAGCCTAGGGTTAGGGTTAGGCTTAGGGTACGGCTTAGGGTACGGCTTAGGGTACGGGTTCGGGGAAGGCTTCGGGTACGGCGTAGGGTATGTGTTAGGGTTAGGGTTAGTGTTAGGGTTAGGGCTCGGTTTAGGGTATTGGTTAGGATTAGGGTACGTGTTAGTGTTAGGATAGGGGTTAGGGTTAGGGTACGCGTTAGTGTTAGGGTAGTTATTAAACCTATCCCACTCTCTAGATACCCCTTAGCACGTAAAGGAATATTATTTGGAGGTCCAGCAATGGAGAAGAGTTTAGACACTAGGATAAGATAAGGAACACACCCATTATAAATAAATCACATTAGGATTCACTTTTTAAGCTGTTCCTTAAAACACTAGTGCTTAGGAAATCTATTGGAGGCAGAAGCAGTCAAGGGTAGCCTAGGGTTAGGGTTAGGCTTAGGATTAGGCTTAGGGTACGGCTTAGGGTACGGGTTCGGGGAGGGGTTCGGGTACGGCGTAGGGTATGGGTTAGGGTTAGGGTTAGGGTTAGTGTTATGGTTAGGGCTCCGTTTAGGGTACGGGTTAGGATTAGGTTACGTGTTAGGGTTAGGGTAGGGATTAGGATTAGGGTACGCATTAGGGTGAGGGTAGTTATTAAACCATTCCCACTCTCTAGATACCCCTTAGCACGTAAAGGAATATTATTTGGGGGTCCAGCCATGGAGAAGAGTTTAGACACTAGGATAAGATAAGGAACACACCCATTATAAAGAAATCACATTAGGATTCTCTTTTTAAGCTGTTCCTTAAAACACTAGTGCTTAGGAAATCTATTGGAGGCAGAAGCAGTCAAGGGTAGCCTAGGGTTAGGGTTAGGCTTAGGGTACGGCTTAGGGTACGGCTTAGGGTACGGGTTCGGGGAGGGCTTCGGGTACGGCGTAGGGTATATGTTAGGGTTAGGGTTAGTGTTAGGGTTAGGGCTCGGTTTAGGGTATTGGTTAGGATTAGGGTACGTGTTAGTGTTAGGATAGGGGTTAGGGTTAGGGTACGCGTTAGTGTTAGGGTAGTTATTAAACCTATCCCACTCTCTAGATACCCCTTAGCACGTAAAGGAATATTATTTGGAGGTCCAGCCATGGAGAAGAGTTTAGACACTAGGATAAGATAAGGAACACACCCATTATAAAGAAATCACATTAGGATTCACTTTTTAAGCTGTTCCTTAAAACACTAGTGCTTAGGAAATCTATTGGAGGCAGAAGCAGTCAAGGGTAGCCTAGGGTTAGGGTTAGGCTTAGGATTAGGCTTAGGGTACGGCTTAGGGTACGGGTTCGGGGAGGGCTTCGGGTACGGCGTAGGGTATGGGTTAGGGTTAGTGTTAGGGTTAGTGTTAGGGTTAGGGCTCCGTTTAGGGTACGGGTTAGGATTAGGTTACGTGTTAGGGTTAGGGTACGCATTAGAGTTAGGGTAGTTATTAAACCTCTCCCACACTCTAGATACCCCTTAGTACGTAAAGGAATATTATTTGGGGGTCCAGCCATGGAGAAGAGTTTAGACACTAGGATAAGATAAGGAACACACCCATTATAAAGAAATCACATTAGGATTCACTTTTTAAGCTGTTCCTTAAAACACTAGTGCTTAGGAAATCTATTGGAGGCAGAATCAGTCAAGGGTAGCCTAGGGTTAGGGTTAGGCTTAGGGTATGGCTTAGGGTACAGCTTAGGGTACGGGTTCGGGGAGGGGTTCGTGTACGGCGGAGGGTATGTGTTAGGTTTAGGGTTTGGGTTAGTGTTATGGTTAGGGCTCCTTTTAGGGTACGGGATAGGATTAGGTTACGTGTTAGGGTTAGAGTAGGGGTTAGGGTTAGGGTACGGGTTAGGGTTAGGGTAGTTATTAAACCTATCCCACTCTCTAGATAACCCTTAGCACGTAAAGGAATATTATTTGGGGGTCCAGCTATGGAGAAGAGTTTAGACACTAGGATAAGATAAGGAACACACCTATTATAAAGAAATCACATTAGGATTCTCTTTATAAGCTGTTCCTTAAAACACTAGTGCTTAGGAAATCTACTGGAGGCAGAAGCAGTCAAGGGTAGCCTAGGGTTAGGGTTAGGCTTAGGGTTAGGCTTAGGGTACGGCTTACGGTACGGGTTCGGGGAGGGCTTCGGGTACGGCGTAGGGTATGGGTTAGGGTTAGGGTTAGGGTTAGTGTTAGGGTTAGGGCTCCGTTTAGGGTACGGGTTAGGATTAGGTTACGTGTTAGGGTTAGGGTAGGGATTAGGATTAGGGTACGCATTAGGGTGAGGGTAGTTATTAAACCATTCCCACTCTCTAGATACCCCTTAGCACGTAAAGGAATATTATTTGGGGGTCCAGCCATGGAGAAGAGTTTAGACACTAGGATAAGATAAGGAACACACCCATTATAAAGAAATCACATTAGGATTCTCTTTTTAAGCTGTTCCTTAAAACACTAGTGCTTAGGAAATCTATTGGAGGCAGAAGCAGTCAAGGGTAGCCTAGGGTTAGGGTTAGGCTTAGGGTACGGCTTAGGGTACGGCTTAGGGTACGGGTTCGGGGAAGGCTTCGGGTACGGCGTAGGGTATGTGTTAGGGTTAGGGTTAGTGTTAGGGTTAGGGCTCGGTTTAGGGTATTGGTTAGGATTAGGGTACGTGTTAGTGTTAGGATAGGGGTTAGGGTTAGGGTACGCGTTAGTGTTAGGGTAGTTATTAAACCTATCCCACTCTCTAGATACCCCTTAGCACGTAAAGGAATATTATTTGGAGGTCCAGCAATGGAGAAGAGTTTAGACACTAGGATAAGATAAGGAACACACCCATTATAAAGAAATCACATTAGGATTCACTTTTTAAGCTGTTCCTTAAAACACTAGTGCTTAGGAAATCTATTGGAGGCAGAAGCAGTCAAGGGTAGCCTAGGGTTAGGGTTAGGCTTAGGATTAGGCTTAGGGTACGGCTTAGGGTACGGGTTCGGGGAGGGGTTCGGGTACGGCGTAGGGTATGGGTTAGGGTTAGGGTTAGGGTTAGTGTTATGGTTAGGGCTCCGTTTAGGGTACGGGTTAGGATTAGGTTACGTGTTAGGGTTAGGGTAGGGATTAGGATTAGGGTACGCATTAGGGTGAGGGTAGTTATTAAACCATTCCCACTCTCTAGATACCCCTTAGCACGTAAAGGAATATTATTTGGGGGTCCAGCCATGGAGAAGAGTTTAGACACTAGGATAAGATAAGGAACACACCCATTATAAAGAAATCACATTAGGATTCTCTTTTTAAGCTGTTCCTTAAAACACTAGTGCTTAGGAAATCTATTGGAGGCAGAAGCAGTCAAGGGTAGCCTAGGGTTAGGGTTAGGCTTAGGGTACGGCTTAGGGTACGGCTTAGGGTACGGGTTCGGGGAGGGCTTCGGGTACGGCGTAGGGTATATGTTAGGGTTAGGGTTAGTGTTAGGGTTAGGGCTCGGTTTAGGGTATTGGTTAGGATTAGGGTACGTGTTAGTGTTAGGATAGGGGTTAGGGTTAGGGTACGCGTTAGTGTTAGGGTAGTTATTAAACCTATCCCACTCTCTAGATACCCCTTAGCACGTAAAGGAATATTATTTGGAGGTCCAGCCATGGAGAAGAGTTTAGACACTAGGATAAGATAAGGAACACACCCATTATAAAGAAATCACATTAGGATTCACTTTTTAAGCTGTTCCTTAAAACACTAGTGCTTAGGAAATCTATTGGAGGCAGAAGCAGTCAAGGGTAGCCTAGGGTTAGGGTTAGGCTTAGGATTAGGCTTAGGGTACGGCTTAGGGTACGGGTTCGGGGAGGGCTTCGGGTACGGCGTAGGGTATGGGTTAGGGTTAGTGTTAGGGTTAGTGTTAGGGTTAGGGCTCCGTTTAGGGTACGGGTTAGGATTAGGTTACGTGTTAGGGTTAGGGTACGCATTAGAGTTAGGGTAGTTATTAAACCTCTCCCACACTCTAGATACCCCTTAGTACGTAAAGGAATATTATTTGGGGGTCCAGCCATGGAGAAGAGTTTAGACACTAGGATAAGATAAGGAACACACCCATTATAAAGAAATCACATTAGGATTCACTTTTTAAGCTGTTCCTTAAAACACTAGTGCTTAGGAAATCTATTGGAGGCAGAATCAGTCAAGGGTAGCCTAGGGTTAGGGTTAGGCTTAGGGTACGGCTTAGGGTACAGCTTAGGGTACGGGTTCGGGGAGGGGTTCGTGTACGGCGGAGGGTATGTGTTAGGTTTAGGGTTTGGGTTAGTGTTATGGTTAGGGCTCCTTTTAGGGTACGGGATAGGATTAGGGTACGTGTTAGGGTTAGAGTAGGGATTAGGGTTAGGGTACGGGTTAGGGTTAGGGTAGTTATTAAACCTATCCCACTCTCTAGATAACCCTTAGCACGTAAAGGAATATTATTTGGGGGTCCAGCTATGGAGAAGAGTTTAGACACTAGGATAAGATAAGGAACACACCTATTATAAAGAAATCACATTAGGATTCTCTTTATAAGCTGTTCCTTAAAACACTAGTGCTTAGGAAATCTACTGGAGGCAGAAGCAGTCAAGGGTAGCCTAGGGTTAGGGTTAGGCTTAGGGTTAGGCTTAGGGTACGGCTTACGGTACGGGTTCGGGGAGGGCTTCGGGTATGGCGTAGGGTATGGGTTAGGGTTAGGGTTAGGGTTAGTGTTAGGGTTAGGGCTCGGTTTATGGTACGGTTTAGGATTAGGGTACGTCTTAGGCTTAGGGTAGGGGTTAGGGTTAGGGTACGCGTTAGGGTTAGGGTAGTTATTAAACCTATCCCACTCTCTAGATACCCCTTAGCACGTAAAGCAATATTATTTGGGGGTCCATCCATGGAGAAGAGTTTAGACACTAAGATAATATAAGGAACACACCCATTATAAAGAAATCACATTAGGATTCTCTTTTTAAGCTGTTCCTTAAAACACTAGTGCTTAGGAAATCTATTGGAGGCAGAAGCAGTCAAGGGTAGCCTAGGGTTAGGGTTAGGCTTAGGGTTAGGCTTAGGGTACGGCTTAGGGTACGGGTTCGGGGAGGGTTTCGGGTACGGCGTAGGGTATGGGTTAGGGTTAGGGTTAGGGTTAGTGTTACGGTTAGGGCTCCGTTTAGGGTACGGGTTAGGATTAGGTTACGTGTTAGGGTTAGGGTAGGGATTAGGATTAGGGTACGCATTAGGGTGAGGGTAGTTATTAAACCATTCCCACTCTCTAGATACCCCTTAGCACGTAAAGGAATATTATTTGGGGGTCCAGCCATGGAGAAGAGTTTAGACACTAGGATAAGATAAGGAACACACCCATTATAAAGAAATCACATTAGGATTCTCTTTTTAAGCTGTTCCTTAAAACACTAGTGCTTAGGAAATCTATTGGAGGCAGAAGCAGTCAAGGGTAGCCTAGGGTTAGGGTTAGGCTTAGGGTACGGCTTAGGGTACGGCTTAGGGTACGGGTTCGGGGAAGGCTTCGGGTACGGCGTAGGGTATGTGTTAGGGTTAGGGTTAGTGTTAGGGTTAGGGCTCGGTTTAGGGTATTGGTTAGGATTAGGGTACGTGTTAGTGTTAGGATAGGGGTTAGGGTTAGGGTACGCGTTAGTGTTAGGGTAGTTATTAAACCTATCCCACTCTCTAGATACCCCTTAGCACGTAAAGGAATATTATTTGGAGGTCCAGCCATGGAGAAGAGTTTAGACACTAGGATAAGATAAGGAACACACCCATTATAAAGAAATCACATTAGGATACTCTTTTTAAGCTGTTCCTTAAAACACTAGTGCTTAGGAAATCTATTGGAGCCAGAAGCAGTCAAGGGTAGCGTAGGGTTAGGGTTACGCTTAGGGTACGGCTTAGGGTACGGCTTAGGGTACGGGTTCGGGGAGGGCTTCGGGTACGGCGTAGGGTATGGGTTAGTGTTAGTGTTAGGGTTAGTGTTAGGGTTAGGGCTCCTTTTAGGGTACGGGTTAGGATTAGGTTACGTGTTAGGGTTAGGGTACGCATTAGAGTTAGGGTAGTTATTAAACCTCTCCCACACTCTAGATACCCCTTAGTACGTAAAGGAATATTATTTGGGGGTCCAGCCATGGAGAAGAGTTTAGACACTAGGATAAGATAAGGAACACACCCATTATAAAGAAATCACATTAGGATTCACTTTTTAAGCTGTTCCTTAAAACACTAGTGCTTAGGAAATCTATTGGAGGCAGAATCAGTCAAGGGTAGCCTAGGGTTAGGGTTAGGCTTAGGGTACGGCTTAGGGTACAGCTTAGGGTACGGGTTCGGGGAGGGGTTCGTGTACGGCGGAGGGTATGTGTTAGGTTTAGGGTTTGGGTTAGTGTTATGGTTAGGGCTCCTTTTAGGGTACGGGATAGGATTAGGGTACGTGTTAGGGTTAGAGTAGGGGTTAGGGTTAGGGTACGGGTTAGGGTTAGGGTAGTTATTAAACCTATCCCACTCTCTAGATAACCCTTAGCACGTAAAGGAATATTATTTGGGGGTCCAGCTATGGAGAAGAGTTTAGACACTAGGATAAGATAAGGAACACACCTATTATAAAGAAATCACATTAGGATTCTCTTTATAAGCTGTTCCTTAAAACACTAGTGCTTAGGAAATCTACTGGAGGCAGAAGCAGTCAAGGGTAGCCTAGGGTTAGGGTTAGGCTTAGGGTTAGGCTTAGGGTACGGCTTACGGTACGGGTTCGGGGAGGGCTTCGGGTATGGCGTAGGGTATGGGTTAGGGTTAGGGTTAGGGTTAGTGTTAGGGTTAGGGCTCGGTTTATGGTACGGTTTAGGATTAGGGTACGTCTTAGGGTTCGGGTAGGGGTTAGGGTTAGGGTACGCGTTAGGGTTAGGGTAGTTATTAAACCTATCCCACTCTCTAGATACCCCTTAGCACGTAAAGCAATATTATTTGGGGGTCCATCCATGGAGAAGAGTTTAGACACTAAGATAATATAAGGAACACACACATTATAAAGAAATCACATTAGGATTCTCTTTTTAAGCTGTTCCTTAAAACACTAGTGCTTAGGAAATCTATTGGAGGCAGAAGCAGTCAAGGGTAGCCTAGGGTTAGGGTTAGGCTTAGGGTTAGGCTTAGGGTACGGCTTACGGTACGGGTTCGGGGAGGGCTTCGGGTATGGCGTAGGGTATGGGTTAGGGTTAGGGTTAGGGTTAGTGTTAGGGTTAGGGCTCGGTTTATGGTACGGTTTAGGATTAGGGTACGTCTTAGGGTTAGGGTAGGGGTTAGGGTTAGGGTACGCGTTAAGGTTAGGGTAGTTATTAAACCTACCCCACTCTCTAGATACCCCTTAGCACGTAAAGCCATATTATTTGGGGGTCCATCCATGGAGAAGAGCTTAGACACTAAGATAATATAAGGAACACACCCATTATAAAGAAATCACATTAGGATTCTCTATTTAAGCTGTTCCTTAAAACACTAGTGCTTAGGAAATCTATTGGAGGCAGAAGCAGTCAAGGGTAGCCTAGGGTTAGGGTTAAGCTTGGGGTAAGGCTTAGGGTACGGCTTAGGGTACGGGTTCGGGGAGGGGTTCGGGTACGGCGTAGGGTATGGGTTAGGGTTAGGGTTAGGGTTAGTGTTAGGGTTAGGGCTCCGTTTAGGGTACGGGTTAGGATTAGGTTACGTGTTAGGGTTAGGGTAGGGGTTAGGATTAGGGTACGCATTAGGGTGAGGGTAGTTATTAAACCATTCCCACTCTCTAGATACCCCTTAGCACGTAAAGGAATATTATTTGGGGGTCCAGCCATGGAGAAGAGTTTAGACACTAGGATAAGATAAGGAACACACCCATTATAAAGAAATCACATTAGGATTCTCTTTTTAAGCTGTTCCTTAAAACACTAGTGCTTAGGAAATCTATTGGAGGCAGAAGCAGTCAAGGGTAGCCTAGGGTTAGGGTTAGGCTTAGGGTACGGCTTAGGGTACGGCTTAGGGTACGGGTTCGGGGAGGGCTTCGGGTACGGCGTAGGGTATATGTTAGGGTTAGGGTTAGTGTTAGGGTTAGGGCTCGGTTTAGGGTATTGGTTAGGATTAGGGTACGTGTTAGTGTTAGGATAGGGGTTAGGGTTAGGGTACGCGTTAGTGTTAGGGTAGTTATTAAACCTATCCCACTCTCTAGATACCCCTTAGCACGTAAAGGAATATTATTTGGAGGTCCAGCAATGGAGAAGTGTTTAGACACTAGGATAAGATAAGGAACACACCCATTATAAAGAAATCACATTAGGATTCACTTTTTAAGCTGTTCCTTAAAACACTAGTGCTTAGGAAATCTATTGGAGGCAGAAGCAGTCAAGGGTAGCCTAGGGTTAGGGTTAGGCTTAGGATTAGGCTTAGGGTACGGCTTAGGGTACGGGTTCGGGGAGGGCTTCGGGTACGGCGTAGGGTATGGGTTAGGGTTAGTGTTAGGGTTAGTGTTAGGGTTAGGGCTCCGTTTAGGGTACGGGTTAGGATTAGGTTACGTGTTAGGGTTAGGGTACGCATTAGAGTTAGGGTAGTTATTAAACCTCTCCCACACTCTAGATACCCCTTAGTACGTAAAGGAATATTATTTGGGGGTCCAGCCATGGAGAAGAGTTTAGACACTAGGATAAGATAAGGAACACACCCATTATAAAGAAATCACATTAGGATTCACTTTTTAAGCTGTTCCTTAAAACACTAGTGCTTAGGAAATCTATTCGAGGCAGAATCAGTCAAGGGTAGCCTAGGGTTAGGGTTAGGCTTAGGGTACGGCTTAGGGTACAGCTTAGGGTACGGGTTCGGGGAGGGGTTCGTGTACGGCGGAGGGTATGTGTTAGGTTTAGGGTTTGGGTTAGTGTTATGGTTAGGGCTCCTTTTAGGGTACGGGATAGGATTAGGGTACGTGTTAGGGTTAGAGTAGGGGTTAGGGTTAGGGTACGGGTTAGGGTTAGGGTAGTTATTAAACCTATCCCACTCTCTAGATAACCCTTAGCACGTAAAGGAATATTATTTGGGGGTCCAGCTATGGAGAAGAGTTTAGACACTAGGATAAGATAAGGAACACACCTATTATAAAGAAATCACATTAGGATTCTCTTTATAAGCTGTTCCTTAAAACACTAGTGCTTAGGAAATCTACTGGAGGCAGAAGCAGTCAAGGGTAGCCTAGGGTTAGGGTTAGGCTTAGGGTTAGGCTTAGGGTACGGCTTACGGTACGGGTTCGGGGAGGGCTTCGGGTATGGCGTAGGGTATGGTTTAGGGTTAGGGTTAGGGTTAGTGTTAGGGTTAGGGCTCGGTTTATGGTACGGTTTAGGATTAGGGTACGTCTTAGGGTTAGGGTAGGGGTTAGGGTTAGGGTACGCGTTAGGGTTAGGGTAGTTATTAAACCTATCCCACTCTCTAGATACCCCTTAGCACGTAAAGCAATATTATTTGGGGGTCCATCCATGGAGAAGAGTTTAGACACTAAGATAATATAAGGAACACACCCATTATAAAGAAATCACATTAGGATTCTCTTTTTAAGCTGTTCCTTAAAACACTAGTGCTTAGGAAATCTATTGGAGGCAGAAGCAGTCAAGGGTAGCCTAGGGTTAGGGTTAGGCTTAGGGTTAGGCTTAGGGTACGGCTTAGGGTACGGGTTCGGGGAGGGGTTCGGGTACGGCGTAGGGTATGGGTTAGGGTTAGGGTTAGGGTTAGTGTTACGGTTAGGGCTCCGTTTAGGGTACGGGTTAGGATTAGGTTACGTGTTAGGGTTAGGGTAGGGATTAGGATTAGGGTACGCATTAGGGTGAGGGTAGTTATTAAACCATTCCCACTCTCTAGATACCCCTTAGCACGTAAAGGAATATTATTTGGGGGTCCAGCCATGGAGAAGAGTTTAGACACTAGGATAAGATAAGGAACACACCCATTATAAAGAAATCACATTAGGATTCTCTTTTTAAGCTGTTCCTTAAAACACTAGTGCTTAGGAAATCTATTGGAGGCAGAAGCAGTCAAGGGTAGCCTAGGGTTAGGGTTAGGCTTAGGGTACGGCTTAGGGTACGGCTTAGGGTACGGGTTCGGGGAAGGCTTCGGGTACGGCGTAGGGTATGTGTTAGGGTTAGGGTTAGTGTTAGGGTTAGGGCTCGGTTTAGGGTATTGGTTAGGATTAGGGTACGTGTTAGTGTTAGGATAGGGGTTAGGGTTAGGGTACGCGTTAGTGTTAGGGTAGTTATTAAACCTATCCCACTCTCTAGATACCCCTTAGCACGTAAAGGAATATTATTTGGAGGTCCAGCAATGGAGAAGAGTTTAGACACTAGGATAAGATAAGGAACACACCCATTATAAAGAAATCACATTAGGATTCACTTTTTAAGCTGTTCCTTAAAACACTAGTGCTTAGGAAATCTATTGGAGGCAGAAGCAGTCAAGGGTAGCCTAGGGTTAGGGTTAGGCTTAGGATTAGGCTTAGGGTACGGCTTAGGGTACGGGTTCGGGGAGGGCTTCGGGTACGGCGTAGGGTATGGGTTAGGGTTAGTGTTAGGGTTAGTGTTAGGGTTAGGGCTCCGTTTAGGGTACGGGTTAGGATTAGGTTACGTGTTAGGGTTAAGGTACGCATTAGAGTTAGGGTAGTTATTAAACCTCTCCCACACTCTAGATACCCCTTAGTACGTAAAGGAATATTATTTGGGGGTCCAGCCATGGAGAAGAGTTTAGACACTAGGATAAGATAAGGAACACACCCATTATAAAGAAATCACATTAGGATTCACTTTTTAAGCTGTTCCTTAAAACACTAGTGCTTAGGAAATCTATTGGAGGCAGAATCAGTCAAGGGTAGCCTAGGGATAGGGTTAGGCTTAGGGTACGGCTTAGGGTACAGCTTAGGGTACGGGTTCGGGGAGGGGTTCGTGTACGGCGCAGGGTATGTGTTAGATTTAGTGTTTGGGTTAGTGTTATGGTTACGGCTCCTTTTAGGGTACGGGATAGTATTAGGGTACGTGTTAGGGTTAGAGTAGGGGTTAGGGTTAGGGTACGGGTTAGGGTTAGGGTAGTTATTAAACCTATCCCACTCTCTAGATAACCCTTAGCACGTAAAGGAATATTATTTGGGGGTCCAGCTATGGAGAAGAGTTTAGACACTAGGATAAGATAAGGAACACACCTATTATAAAGAAATCACATTAGGATTCTCTTTATAAGCTGTTCCTTAAAACACTAGTGCTTAGGAAATCTACTGGAGGCAGAAGCAGTCAAGGGTAGCCTAGGGTTAGGGTTAGGCCTAGGGTTAGGCTTAGGGTACGGCTTACGGTACGGGTTCGGGGAGGGCTTCGGGTATGGCGTAGGGTATGTGTTAGGGTTAGGGTTAGGGTTAGTGTTAGGGTTAGGGCTCGGTTTATGGTACGGTTTAGGATTAAGGTACGTCTTAGGGTTAGGGTAGGGGTTAGGGTTAGGGTACGCGTTAGGGTTAGGGTAGTTATTAAACCTATCCCACTCTCTAGATACCCCTTAGCACGTAAAGCAATATTATTTGGGGGTCCATCCATGGAGAAGAGTTTAGACACTAAGATAATATAAGGAACACACACATTATAAAGAAATCACATTAGGATTCTCTTTTTAAGCTGTTCCTTAAAACACTAGTGCTTAGGAAATCTATTGGAGCAGAAGCAGTCAAGGGTAGCCTAGGGTTAGGGTTAGGCTTGGGGTAAGGCTTAGGGTACGGCTTAGGGTACGGGTTCGGGGAGGGGTTCGGGTACGGCGTAGGGTAGGGGTTAGGATTAGGGTACGCATTAGGGTGAGGGTAGTTATTAAACCTATCCCACTCTCTAGATACCCCTTAGCACGTAAAGGAATATTATTTGGGGGTCCAGCCATAGAGAAGAGTTTAGACACTAGGATAAGATAAGGAACACACCCATTATAAAGAAATCACATTAGGATTCACTTTTTAAGCTGTTCCTTAAAACACAAGTGCTTAGGAAATCTATTGGAGGCAGAAGCAGTCAAGGGTAGCCTAGGGTTAGGGTTAGGCTTAGGATTAGGCTTAGTGTACGGCTTAGGGTAAGGGTTCGGGGAGGGTTTCGGTTACGGCGTAGGGTATGGGTTAGGGTTAGGGTTAGGGTTAGTGTTACGGTTAGGGCTCCGTTTAGGGTACGGGTTAGGATTAGGTTACGTGTTAGGGTTAGGGTAGGGATTAGGATTAGGGTACGCATTAGGGTGAGGGTAGTTATTAAACCATTCCCACTCTCTAGATACCCCTTAGCACGTAAAGGAATATTATTTGGGGGTCCAGCCATGGAGAAGAGTTTAGACACTAGGATAAGATAAGGAACACACCCATTATAAAGAAATCACATTAGGATTCTCTTTTTAAGCTGTTCCTTAAAACACTAGTGCTTAGGAAATCTATTGGAGGCAGAAGCAGTCAAGGGTAGCCTAGGGTTAGGGTTAGGCTTAGGGTACGGCTTAGGGTACTGCTTAGGGTACGGGTTCGGGGAGGGCTTCAGGTACGGCGTAGGGTATGTGTTAGGGTTAGGGTTAGTGTTAGGGTTAGGGCTCGGTTTAGGGTATTGGTTAGGAGTAGGGTACGTGTTAGGGTTAGGGTAGGGGTTAGGGTTAGGGTACGCGTTAGTGTTAGGGTAGTTATTAAACCTATCCCACTCTCTAGATACCCCTTAGCACGTAAAGGAATATTATTTGGAGGTCCAGCCATGGAGAAGAGTTTAGACACTAGGATAAGATAAGGAACACACCCATTATAAAGAAATCACATTAGGATTCTCTTTTTAAGCTGTTCCTTAAAACACTAGTGCTTAGGAAATCTATTGGAGGCAGAAGCAGTCAAGGGTAGCTTAGGGTAGGGTTAGGCTTAGGGTACGGATTAGGGTACGGGTTCGGGGAGGGGTTCGTGTACGGCGGAGGGTATGGGTTAGGGTTAGGGTTTGGGTTAGTGTTAGGGTTAGGGCTCCGTTTAGGGTACGGAATAGGATTAGGGTACGTGTTAGGGTTAGAGTAGGGGTTAGGGTTAGGGTACGCGTTAGGGTTAGGGTAGTTATTAAACCTATCCGACTCTCTAGATACCCCTTAGCACGAAAAGGAATATTATTTGGGGGTCCAGCCATGGAGAAGAGTTTAGACACTAGGATAAGATAAGGAACACACCTATTATAAAGAAATCACATTAGGATTCTCTTTATAAGATGTTCCTTAAAACACTAGTGCTTAAGAAATCTATTGGAGGCAGAAGCAGTCAAGGGTAGCCTAGGGTTAGGGTTAGGCTTAGGGTACGGCTTAGGGTACGGCTTAGGGTACGGGTTCGGGGAGGGCTTCGGGTACGGCGTAGGGTATGGGTTAGGGTTAGGGTTAGGGTTAGTGTTAGGGTTTGGGCTCGGTTTAGGGTACGGGTTAGGATTAGTGTACGTCTTAGTGTTAGGTTAGGGGTTAGGGTTAGGGTACGCATTAGGGTTATGGTAGTTATTAAACCTATCCCACTCTCTAGAAACCCCGTAGCACGTAAAGCCATATTATTTTGGGGTCCATCCATGGAGAAGATCTTGGACACTAAGAAAATATACGGAACACACACATTATAAAGAAATCACATTAGGATTCTCTTTTTAAGCTGTTCCTTAAAACACTAGTGCTAAGGAAATCTATTGGAGGCAGAAGCAGTCAAGGGTAGCCTAGGGTTAGGGTTAGACTTGGGGTTAGGCTTAGGGTATGGCTTAGGGTATGGGTTCGGTGAGGGGTTCGGGTACGGTGTAGGGTATGGGTTAGGGTTAGTGTTAGTGTTAGTGTTAGGGTTAGGTCTCCGTTTAGGGTACGGGTTAGGATTAGGTTACGTATTAGGGTTAGGGTAGGGGTTAGGGTTAGGGTACGCATTAGGGTTAGGGTAGTTATTAAACCTATCCCACTCTCTAGATACCCCTTAGCACGTAAAGGAATATTATTTGGGGGTCCAGCCATGGAGAAGAGTTTAGACACTAGGATAAGGTAAGGAACACACCCATTATAAAGAAATCACATTAGGATTCTCTTTTTAAGCTGTTCCTTAAAACACTAGTGCTTAGGAAATCTAATGGAGGCAGAAGCAGTCAAGGGTAGCCTAGGGTTAGGGTTAGGCTTAGGGTACGGCTTAGGGTACGGCTTAGGGTACGGGATCGGGGAGGGGTTCGTGTACGGCGGAGGGTATGTGTTAGGTTTAGGGTTTTGGTTAGTGTTAGGGTTCGGGCTCCTTTTAGGGTACGGGATAGGATTAGGGTACGTGTTAGGGTTAGAGTAGGGGTTAGGGTTAAGGTACGCGTTAGGGTTAGGGTAGTTATTAAACCTATCCCACTCTCTAGATACCCCTTAGCACGTAAAGGAATATTATTTGGAGGTCCAGCCATGGAGAAGAGTTTAGACACTAGGATAAGATAAGGAACACACCCATTATAAAGAAATCACATTAGGATTCTCTTTTTAAGCTGTTCCTTAAAACACTAGTGCTTAGGAAATCTATTGGAGGCAGAAGCAGTCAAGGGTAGCCTAGGGTTAGGGTTAGGCTTAGGGTTAGGCTTAGGGTACGGCTTAGGGTACGGGTTCGGGGAGGGCTTCGGGTATGGCGTAGGGTATGGGTTAGGGTTAGGGTTAGGGTTAGTGTTAGGGTTAGGGCTCGGTTTAGGGTACGGTTTAGCATTAGGGTACGTCTTAGGGTTAGGGTAGGGGTTAGGGTTAGGGTACGCGTTAAGGTTAGGGTAGTTATTAAACCTATCCCATTCTCTAGATACCCCTTAGCACGTAAAGCCATATTATTTGGGGGTCCATCCATGGAGAAGAGCTTAGACACTAAGATAATATAAGGAACACACCCATTATAAAGAAATCACATTAGGATTCTCTTTTTAAGCTGTTCCTTAAAACACTAGTGCTTAGGAAATCTATTGGAGGCAGAAGCAGTCAAGGGTAGCCTAGGGTTAGGGTTAGGCTTGGGGTAAGGCTTAGGGTACGGCTTAGGGTACGGGTCCGGGGAGGGGTTCGGGTACGGCGTGGGGTATGGGTTAGGGTTAGGGTTAGGGTTAGTGTTAGGGTTAGGGCTCCGTTTAGGGTACGGGTTAGGATTACGTTACGTGTTAGGGTTAGGGTAGGGGTTAGGATTAGGGTACGCATTAGGGTGAGGGTAGTTATTAAACCTATCCCACTCTCTAGATACCCCTTAGCACGTAAAGGAATATTATTTGGGGGTCCAGCCATGGAGAAGAGTTTAGACACTAGGATAAGATAAGGAACACACCCATTATAAAGAAATCACATTAGGATTCACTTTTTAAGCTGTTCCTTAAAACACTAGCGCTTAGGAAATCTATTGGAGGCAGAAGCAGTCAAGGGTAGCCTAGGGTTAGGGTTAGGCTTAGGATTAGGCTTAGGGTACGGCTTAGGGTACGGGTTCGGGGAGGGGTTCGGGTACGGCATAGGGTATGGGTTAGGGTTAGGGTTAGGGTTAGTGTTACGGTTAGGGCTCCGTTTAGTGTACGGGTTAGGATTAGGTTACGTGGTAGGGTTAGGGTAGGGGTTAGGATTAGGGTACGCAGTAGGGTGAGGGTAGTTATTAAACCATTCCCACTCTCTAGATACCCCTTAGCACGTAAAAGTATATTATTTGGGGGTCCAGCCATGGAGAAGAGTTTAGACACTAGGATAAGATAAGGAACACACCCATTATAAAGAAATCACATTAGGATGCTCTTTTTAAGCTGTTCCTTAAAACACTAGTGCTTAGGAAATCTATTGGAGGCAGAAGCAGTCAAGGGTAGCCTAGGGTTAGGGTTAGGCTTAGGGTACGGCTTAGGGTACGGCTTAGGGTACGGGTTCGGGGAGGGCTTCGGGTACGGCGTAGGTTATGTGTTAGGGTTAGGGTTAGTGTTAGGGTTAGGGCTCGGTTTAGGGTATTGGTTAGGATTAGGGTACGTGTTAGTGTTAGGGTAGGGGTTAGGGTTAGGGTACGCGTTAGTGTTAGGGTAGTTATTAAACCTATCCCACTCTCTAGATACCCCTTAGCACGTAAAGGAATATTATTTGGAGGTCCAGCCATGGAGAAGAGTTTAGACACTAGGATAAGATAAGGAACACACCCATTATAAAGAAATCACATTAGGATTCTCTTTTTAAGCTGTTCCTTAAAACACTAGTGCTTAGGAAATCTATTGGAGGCAGAAGCAGTCAAGGGTAGCTTAGGGTTAGGGTTAGGCTTAGGGTACGGATTAGGGTACGGGTTCGGGGAGGGGTTCGTGTACGGCGGAGGGTATGTGTTAGGTTTAGGGTTTTGGTTAGTGTTAGGGTTCGGGCTCCTTTTAGGGTACGGGATAGGATTAGGGTACGTGTTAGGGTTAGAGTAGGGGTTAGGGTTAGGGTACGCGTTAGGGTTAGGGTAGTTATTAAACCTATCCCACTCTCTAGATACCCCTTAGCACGTAAAGGAATATTATTTGGGGGTCCAGCCATGGAGAAGAGTTTAGACACTAGGATAAGATAAGGAACACACGTATTATAAAGAAATCACCTTAGAATTCTCTTTATAAGCTGTTCCTTAAAACACTAGTGCTTAGGAAATCTATTGGAGGCAGAAGCAGTCAAGGGTAGCCTAGGGTTAGGGTTAGGCTTAGGGTTAGGCTTAGGGTACGGCTTAGGGTACGGGTTCGGGGAGGGCTTCGGGTATGGCGTAGGGTATGGGTTAGGGTTAGGGTTAGGGTTAGTGTTAGGGTTAGGGCTCGGTTTAGGGTACGGTTTAGCATTAGGGTACGTCTTAGGGTTAGGGTAGGGGTTAGGGTTAGGGTACGCGTTAAGGTTAGGGTAGTTATTAAACCTATCCCATTCTCTAGATACCCCTTAGCACGTAAAGCCATATTATTTGGGGGTCCATCCATGGAGAAGAGCTTAGACACTAAGATAATATAAGGAACACACCCATTATAAAGAAATCACATTAGGATTCTCTTTTTAAGCTGTTCCTTAAAACACTAGTGCTTAGGAAATCTATTGGAGGCAGAAGCAGTCAAGGGTAGCCTAGGGTTAGGGTTAGGCTTGGGGTAAGGCTTAGGGTACGGCTTAGGGTACGGGTCCGGGGAGGGGTTCGGGTACGGCGTGGGGTATGGGTTAGTGTTAGGGTTAGGGTTAGTGTTAGGGTTAGGGCTCCGTTTAGGGTACGGGTTAGGATTAGCTTACGTGTTAGGGTTAGGGTAGGGGTTAGGATTAGGGTACGCATTAGGGTGAGGGTAGTTATTAAACCTATCCCACTCTCTAGATACCCCTTAGCACGTAAAGGAATATTATTTGGGGGTCCAGCCATGGAGAAGAGTTTAGACACTAGGATAAGATAAGGAACACACCCATTATAAAGAAATCACATTAGGATTCACTTTTTAAGCTGTTCCTTAAAACACTAGTGCTTAGGAAATCTATTGGAGGCAGAAGCAGTCAAGGGTAGCCTAGGGTTAGGGTTAGGCTTAGGATTAGGCTTAGGGTACCGCTTAGGGTACGGGTTCGGGGAGGGGTTCGGGTACGGCATAGGGTATGGGTTAGGGTTAGGGTTAGGGTTAGTGTTACGGTTAGGGCTCCGTTTAGTGTACGGGTTAGGATTAGGTTACGTGTTAGGGTTAGGGTAGGGGTTAGGATTAGGGTACGCAGTAGGGTGAGGGTAGTTATTAAACCTATCCCACTCTCTAGATACCCCGTAGCACGTAAAGCCATATTATTTGGGGGTCCATCCATGGAGAAGATCTTAGACACTAAGATAATATAAGGAACACACCCATTATAAAGAAATCACATTAGGATTCACTTTTTAAGCTGTTCCTTAAAACTCTAGTGCTTAGGAAATCTATTGGAGGCAGAAGCAGTCAAGGGTAGCCTAGGGTTAGGATTAGGCTTAGGGTACGGCTTACGGTACGGCTTAGGGTACGGGTTCGGGGAGGGGTTTGTGTACGGCGGAGGGTATGTGTTAGGTTTAGGGTTTGGGTTAGTGTTAGTGTTAGGGCTCCGTTTAGGGTACGGGTTAGGATTAGGTTACGTGTTAGGGTTAGGGTAGGGGTTAGGGTTAGGGTACGCATTAGGGTTAGGGTAGTTATTAAACCTATCCCACTCTCTAGATACCCCTTAGCACGTAAAGTAATATTATTTGGGGGTCCAGCCATGGAGAAGAGTTTAGACACTAGGATAACATAAGGAACACACCCATTATAAAGAAATCACATTAGGATTCACTTTTTAAACTGTTCCTTAAAACACTAGTGCTTAGGAAATCTATTGGAGGCAGAAGCAGTCAAGGGTAGCCTAGGGTTAGGGTTAGGCTTAGGATTAGGCTTAGGCTACGGCTTAGGGTACGGGTTCGGGGAGGGGTTCGGGTACGGCGTAGGGTATGGGTTAGGGTTAGGGTTAGGGTTAGTGTTAGGGTTAGGGCTCGGTTTAGGATATTGGTTAGGATTAGGGTACGAATTAGGGTTAGGGTAGGGGTTAGGGTTAGGGTACGCATTAGTGTTAGGTTAGTTATTAAACGTATCTCACTCTCTAGATACCCCTTAGCACGTAAAGGAATATTATTTGGAGGTCTAGCCATGGAGAAGAGTTTAGACACTAGGATAAGATAAGGAACACACCCATTATAAAGCAATCACATTAGGATTCGCTTTTTAAGCTGTTCCTTAACACACTAGTGCTTAGGAAATCTATTGGAGGCAGAAGCAGTCACGGGTAGCCTAGGGTTAGGGTTAGGCTTAGGGTTTGGGTTAGGGTACGGGTTCGGGGAGGGGTTCGGGTACGGCGTAGGGTATGGGTTAGGGTTAGGGTTAGTGTTAGTGTTAGGGCTGGGCTCGGTTTAGTGTACGTGTTAGTTTTAGGGTAGGGGTTAGGGTTAGGGTAGGCGTTAGAGTTAAGGTAGTTATTAAACCTATCCCACTCTCTAGATACACCTTAGCACGTAAAGGAATATTATTTGGGGGTCCAGCCATGGAGAAGAGTTTAGACACTAGGATAAGATAAGGAACACACCCATTATAAAGAAATCACATTAGGATTCTCTTTTTAAGCTGTTCCTTAAAACACTAGTGCTTAGGAAATCTATTGGAGCCAGAAGCAGTCAAGGGTAGCGTAGGGTTAGGGTTAGGCTTAGGGTACGGCTTAGGGTACGGCTTAGGGTACGGGTTCGGGGAGGGCTTCGGATACGGCGTAGGGTATGGGTTAGGGTTAGTGTTAGGGTTATTGTTAGGGTTAGGGCTCCGTTTAGGGTACGGGTTAGGATTAGGTTACGTGTTAGGGTTAGGGTACGCATTAGAGTTAGGGTAGTTATTAAACCTCTCCCACACTCTAGATACCCCTTAGTACGTAAAGGAATATTATTTGGGGGTCCAGCCATGGAGAAGAGTTTAGACACTAGGATAAGATAAGGAACACACCCATTATAAAGAAATCACATTAGGATTCACTTTTTAAGCTGTTCCTTAAAACACTAGTGCTTAGGAAATCTATTGGAGGCAGAAGCAGTCAAGGGTAGCCTAGGGTTAGGGTTAGGCTTGGGGTAAGGCTTAGGGTACGGCTTAGGGTACGGTTTCGGGGAGGGGTTCGGGTACGGCGTAGGATATGGGATAGGGTTAGGGTTACGGTTAGTGTTAGGGTTAGGGCTCGGTTTAGGGTACGGGTTAGGATTAGTGTACGTGTTAGGGTTAGGGTAGGGGTTAGGGTTAGGGTACGCATTAGGGTTAGGGTAGTTATTAAACCTATCCCACTCTCTAGATACCCCGTAGCACGTAAAGCCATATTATTTGGGGGTCCATCCATGGAGAAGATCTTAGACACTAAGATAATATAAGGAACACACCCATTATAAAGAAATCACATTAGGATTCACTTTTTAAGCTGTTCCTTAAAACACTAGTGCTTAGGAAATCTATTGGAGGCAGAAGCAGTCAAGGGTAGCCTAGGGTTAGGGTTAGGCTTAGGGTACGGCTTAGGGTACGGCTTAGGGTACGGGTTCGGGGAGGGGTTCGTGTACGGCGGAGGGTATGTGTTAGGTTTAGGGTTTGGGTTAGTGTTAGGGTTCGGGCTCCTTTTAGGGTACGGGATAGGATTAGGGTACGTGTTAGGGTTAGAGTAGGGGTTAGGGTTAGGGTACGCGTTAGGGTTAGGGTAGTTATTAAACCTATCCCACTCTCTAGATACCCCTTAGCACGTAAAGGAATATTATTTGGGGGTCCAGCCATGGAGAAGAGTTTAGACACTAGGATAAGATAAGGAACACACGTATTATAAAGAAATCACATTAGGATTCTCTTTATAAGCTGTTCCTTAAAATACTAGTGCTTAGGAAATCTATTGGAGGCAGAAGCAGTCAAGGGTAGCCTAGGGTTAGGGTTAGGCTTAGGGTTAGGCTTAGGGTACGGCTTAGGGTACGGGTTCGGGGAGGGCTTCGGGTATGGCGTAGGGTATGGGTTAGGGTTAGGGTTAGGGTTAGTGTTAGGGTTAGGGCTCGGTTTAGGATATTGGTTAGGATTAGGGTACGAATTAGGGTTAGGGTAGGGGTTAGGGTTAGGGTACGCGTTAGTGTTAGGGTAGTTATTAAACCTATCCCACTCTCTAGATACCCCTTAGCACGTAAAGGAATATTATTTGGAGGTCCAGCAATGGAGAAGAGTTTAGACACTAGGATAAGATAAGGAACACACCCATTATAAAGAAATCACATTAGGATTCTCTTTTTAAGCTGTTCCTTAAAACACTAGTGCTTAGGAAATCTATTGGAGCCAGAAGCAGTCAAGGGTAGCGTAGGGTTAGGGTTATGCTTAGGGTACGGCTTAGGGTACGGCTTAGGGTACGGGTTCGGGGAGGGCTTCGGGTACGGCGTAGGGTATGGGTTAGGGTTAGTGTTAGGGTTAGTGTTAGGGTTAGGGCTCCGTTTAGGGTACGGGTTAGGATTAGGTTACGTGTTAGGGTTAGGGTACGCATTAGAGTTAGGGTAGTTATTAAACCTCTCCCACACTCTAGATACCCCTTAGTACGTAAAGGAATATTATTTGGGGGTCCAGCCATTTAGAAGAGTTTAGACACTAGGATAAGATAAGGAACACACCCATTATAAAGAAATCACATTAGGATTCACTTTTTAAGCTGTTCCTTAAAACACTAGTGCTTAGGAAATCTATTGGAGGCAGAATCAGTCAAGGGTAGCCTAGGGTTAGGGTTAGGCTTAGGGTACGGCTTAGGGTACAGCTTAGGGTACGGGTTCGGGGAGGGGTTCGTGTACGGCGGAGGGTATGTGTTAGGTTTAGGGTTTGGGTTAGTGTTATGGTTAGGGCTCCTTTTAGGGTACGGGATAGGATTAGGGTACGTGTTAGGGTTAGAGTAGGGGTTAGGGTTAGGGTACGGGTTAGGGTTAGGGTAGTTATTAAACCTATCCCACTCTCTAGATAACCCTTAGCACGTAAAGGAATATTATTTGGGGGTCCAGCTATGGAGAAGTGTTTAGACACTAGGATAAGATAAGGAACACACCTATTATAAAGAAATCACATTAGGATTCTCTTTATAAGCTGTTCCTTAAAACACTAGTGCTTAGGTAATCTACTGGAGGCAGAAGCAGTCAAGGGTAGCCTAGGGTTAGGGTTAGGCTTAGGGTTAGGCTTAGGGTACGGCTTACGGTACGGGTACGGGGAGGGCTTCGGGTATGGCGTAGGGTATGGGTTAGGGTTAGGGTTAGGGTTAGTGTTAGGGTTAGGGCTCGGTTTATGGTACGGTTTAGGATTAGGGTACGTCTTAGGGTTAGGGTAGGGGTTAGGGTTAGGGTACGCGTTAGGGTTAGGGTAGTTATTAAACCTATCCCACTCTCTAGATACCCCTTAGCACGTAAAGCAATATTATTTGGGGGTCCATCCATGGAGAAGAGTTTAGACACTAAGATAATATAAGGAACACACACATTATAAAGAAATCACATTAGGATTCTCTTTTTAAGCTGTTCCTTAAAACACTAGTGCTTAGGAAATCTATTGGAGGCAGAAGCAGTCAAGGGTAGCCTAGGGTTAGGGTTAGGCTTAGGGTTAGGCTTAGGGTACGGCTTACGGTACGGGTTCGGGGAGGGATTCGGCTATGGCGTAGGGTATGGGTTAGGGTTAGGGTTAGGGTTAGTGTTAGGGTTAGGGCTCGGTTTATGGTACGGTTTAGGATTAGGGTACGTCTTAGGGTTAGGGTAGGGGTTAGGGTTAGGGTACGCGTTAAGGTTAGGGTAGTTATTAAACCTAACCCACTCTCTAGATACCCCTTAGCAAAAAAGCCATATTATTTGGGGTTCCATCCATGGAGAAGAGCTTAGACACTAAGATAATATAAGGAACACACCCATTATAAAGAAATCACATTAGGATTCTCTTTTTAAGCTGTTCCTTAAAACACTAGTGCTTAGGAAATCTATTGGAGGCAGAAGCAGTCAAGGGTAGCCTAGGGTTAGGGTTAGGCTTAGGGTTAGGCTTAGGGTACGGCTTACGGTACGGGTACGGGGAGGGCTTCGGGTATGGCGTAGGGTATGGGTTAGGGTTAGGGTTAGGGTTAGTGTTAGGGTTAGGGCTCGGTTTATGGTACGGTTTAGGATTAGGGTACGTCTTAGGGTTAGGGTAGGGGTTAGGGTTAGGGTACGCGTTAGGGTTAGGGTAGTTATTAAACCTATCCCACTCTCTAGATACCCCTTAGCACGTAAAGCAATATTATTTGGGGGTCCATCCATGGAGAAGAGTTTAGACACTAAGATAATATAAGGAACACACACATTATAAAGAAATCACATTAGGATTCTCTTTTTAAGCTGTTCCTTAAAACACTAGTGCTTAGGAAATCTATTGGAGGCAGAAGCAGTCAAGGGTAGCCTAGGGTTAGGGTTAGGCTTGGGGTAAGGCTTAGGGTACGGCTTAGGGTACGGGTTCGGGGAGGGGTTCGGGTACGGCGTAGGGTATGTGTTAGGGTTAGGGTTAGGGTTAGTGTTAGGGTTAGGGCTCCGTTTAGGGTACGGGTTAGGATTAGGTTACGTGTTAGGGTTAGGGTAGGGGTTAGGGTTAGGGTACGCATTAGGGTTAGGGTAGTTATTAAACCTATCCCACTCTCTAGATACCCCTTAGCACGTAAAGGAATATTATTTGGGGGTCCAGCCATGGAGAAGAGTTTAGACACTAGGATAAGATAAAGAACACACCCATTATAAAGAAATCACATTAGGATTCACTTTTTAAGCTGTTCCTTAAAACACTAGTGCTTAGGAAATCTATTGGAGGCAGAAGCAGTCAAGGGTAGCCTAGGGTTAGGGTTAGGCTTAGGATTAGGCTTAGGGTACGGCTTAGGGTACGGGTTCGAGGAGGGGTTCGGGTACGGCGTAGGGTATGGGTTAGGGTTAGGGTTAGGGTTAGTGTTACGGTTAGGGCTCCGTTTAGGGTACGGGTTAGGATTAGGTTACGTGTTAGGGTTAGGGTAGGGGTTAGGATTAGGGTACGCATTAGGGTGAGGGTAGTTATTAAACCATTCCCACTCTCTAGATACCCCTTAGCACGTAAAGGAATATTATTTGGGGGTCCAGCCATGGAGAAGAGTTTAGACACTAGGATAAGATAAGGAACACACCCATTATAAAGAAATCACATTAGGATTCTCCTTTTAAGCTGTTCCTTAAAACACTAGTGCTTAGGAAATCTATTGGAGGCAGAAGCAGTCAAGGGTAGCCTAGGGTTAGGGTTAGGCTTAGGGTACGGCTTAGGGTATGGCTTAGGGTACGGGTTCGGGGAGGGCTTCGGGTACGGCGTAGGGTATGTGTTAGGGTTAGTGTTAGTGTTAGGGTTAGGGCTCGGTTTAGGGTATTGTTTAGGATTAGGGAACGTGTTAGTGTTAGGGTAGGGGTTAGGGTTAGGGTACGCGTTAGTGTTAGGGTAGTTATTAAACCTATCCCACTCTCTAGATACCCCTTAGCACGTAAAGGAATATTATTTGGAGGTCCAGCAATGGAGAAGAGTTTAGACACTAGGATAAGATAAGGAACACACCCATTATAAAGAAATCACATTAGGATTCTCTTTTTAAGCTGTTCCTTAAAACACTAGTGCTTAGGAAATCTATTGGAGCCAGAAGCAGTCAAGGGTAGCGTAGGGTTAGGTTTACGCTTAGGGTACGGCTTAGGGTACGGCTTAGGGTACGGGTTCGGGGAGGGCTTCGGGTACGGCGTAGGGTATGGGTTAGGGTTAGTGTTAGGGTTAGTGTTAGGGTTAGGGCTCCGTTTAGGGTACGGGTTAGGATTAGGTTACGTGTTAGGGTTAGGGTACGCATTAGAGTTAGGGTAGTTATTAAACCTCTCCCACACTCTAGATACCCCTTAGTACGTAAAGGAATATTATTTGGGGGTCCAGCCATGGAGAAGAGTTTAGACAGTAGGATAAGATAAGGAACACACCCATTATAAAGAAATCACATTAGGATTCACTTTTTAAGCTGTTCCTTAAAACACTAGTGCTTAGGAAATCTATTGGAGGCAGAATCAGTCAAGGGTAGCCTAGGGTTAGGGTTAGGCTTAGGGTACGGCTTAGGGTACAGCTTAGGGTACGGGTTCGGGGAGGGGTTCGTGTACGGCGGAGGGTATGTGTTAGGTTTAGGGTTTGGGTTAGTGTTATGGTTAGGTCTCCTTTTAGGGTACGGGATAGGATTAGGGTACGTGTTAGGGTTAGGCTTGGGGTAAGGCTTAGGGTACGGCTTAGGGTACGGGTTCGGGGAGGGGTTCGGGTACGGCGTAGGGTATGGGTTAGGGTTAGGGTTAGTGTTAGTGTTAGGGCTGGGCTCGGTTTAGTGTACGTGTTAGTTTTAGGGTAGGGGTTAGGGTTAGGGTAGGCGTTAGAGTTAAGGTAGTTATTAAACCTATCCCACTCTCTAGATACACCTTAGCACGTAAAGGAATATTATTTGGGGGTCCAGCCATGGAGAAGAGTTTAGACACTAGGATAAGATAAGGAACACACCCATTATAAAGAAATCACATTAGGATTCTCTTTTTAAGCTGTTCCTTAAAACACTAGTGCTTAGGAAATCTATTGGAGCCAGAAGCAGTCAAGGGTAGCGTAGGGTTAGGGTTAGGCTTAGGGTACGGCTTAGGGTACGGCTTAGGGTACGGGTTCGGGGAGGGCTTCGGATACGGCGTAGGGTATGGGTTAGGGTTAGTGTTAGGGTTATTGTTAGGGTTAGGGCTCCGTTTAGGGTACGGGTTAGGATTAGGTTACGTGTTAGGGTTAGGGTACGCATTAGAGTTAGGGTAGTTATTAAACCTCTCCCACACTCTAGATACCCCTTAGTACGTAAAGGAATATTATTTGGGGGTCCAGCCATGGAGAAGAGTTTAGACACTAGGATAAGATAAGGAACACACCCATTATAAAGAAATCACATTAGGATTCACTTTTTAAGCTGTTCCTTAAAACACTAGTGCTTAGGAAATCTATTGGAGGCAGAAGCAGTCAAGGGTAGCCTAGGGTTAGGGTTAGGCTTGGGGTAAGGCTTAGGGTACGGCTTAGGGTACGGTTTCGGGGAGGGGTTCGGGTACGGCGTAGGTTATGGGATAGGGTTAGGGTTACGGTTAGTGTTAGGGTTAGGGCTCGGTTTAGGGTACGGGTTAGGATTAGTGTACGTGTTAGGGTTAGGGTAGGGGTTAGGGTTAGGGTACGCATTAGGGTTAGGGTAGTTATTAAACCTATCCCACTCTCTAGATACCCCGTAGCACGTAAAGCCATATTATTTGGGGGTCCATCCATGGAGAAGATCTTAGACACTAAGATAATATAAGGAACACACCCATTATAAAGAAATCACATTAGGATTCACTTTTTAAGCTGTTCCTTAAAACTCTAGTGCTTAGGAAATCTATTGGAGGCAGAAGCAGTCAAGGGTAGCCTAGGGTTAGGATTAGGCTTAGGGTACGGCTTACGGTACGGCTTAGGGTACGGGTTCGGGGAGGGGTTTGTGTACGGCGGAGGGTATGTGTTAGGTTTAGGGTTTGGGTTAGTGTTAGTGTTAGGGCTCCGTTTAGGGTACGGGTTAGGATTAGGTTACGTGTTAGGGTTAGGGTAGGGGTTAGGGTTAGGGTACGCATTAGGGTTAGGGTAGTTATTAAACCTATCCCACTCTCTAGATACCCCTTAGCACGTAAAGTAATATGATTTGGGGGTCCAGCCATGGAGACGAGTTTAGACACTAGGATAACATAAGGAACACACCCATTATAAAGAAATCACATTAGGATTCACTTTTTAAACTGTTCCTTAAAACACTAGTGCTTAGGAAATCTATTGGAGGCAGAAGCAGTCAAGGGTAGCCTAGGGTTAGGGTTAGGCTTAGGATTAGGCTTAGGCTACGGCTTAGGGTACGGGTTCGGGGAGGGGTTCGGGTACGGCGTAGGGTATGGGTTAGGGTTAGGGTTAGGGTTAGTGTTAGGGTTAGGGCTCGGTTTAGGATATTGGTTAGGATTAGGGTACGAATTAGGGTTAGGGTAGGGGTTAGGGTTAGGGTACGCATTAGTGTTAGGTTAGTTATTAAACGTATCTCACTCTCTAGATACCCCTTAGCACGTAAAGGAATATTATTTGGAGGTCTAGCCATGGAGAAGAGTTTAGACACTAGGATAAGATAAGGAACACACCCATTATAAAGCAATCACATTAGGATTCGCTTTTTAAGCTGTTCCTTAACACACTAGTGCTTAGGAAATCTATTGGAGGCAGAAGCAGTCACGGGTAGCCTAGGGTTAGGGTTAGGCTTAGGGTTTGGGTTAGGGTACGGCTTAGGGTACGGGTTCGGGGAGGGGTTCGGGTACGGCGTAGGGTATGGGTTAGGGTTAGGGTTAGTGTTAGTGTTAGGGTTAGGGCTCGGTTTAGTGTACGTGTTAGTTTTAGGGTAGGGGTTAGGGTTAGGGTAGGCGTTAGAGTTAAGGTAGTTATTAAACCTATCCCACTCTCTAGATACACCTTAGCACGTAAAGGAATATTATTTGGGGGTCCAGCCATGGAGAAGAGTTTAGACACAAGGATAAGATAAGGAACACACCCATTATAAAGAAATCACATTAGGATTCTCTTTTTAAGCTGTTCCTTAAAACACTAGTGCTTAGGAAATCTATTGGAGGCAGAAGCAGTCAAGGGTAGCCTAGGGTTAGGGTTAGGCTTAGGGTACGGCTTAGGGTACGGCTTAGGGTACGGGTTCGGGGAGGGCTTCGGGTACGGCGTAGCGTATGGGTTAGGGTTAGGTTTAGGGATAGTGTTAGGGTTAGGGCTCGGTTTAGGGTATTGGTTAGGATTAGGGTACGTGTTAGTGTTAGGGTAGGGGTTAGGGTTAGGGTACACGTTAGTGTTAGGGTAGTTATTAAACCTATCCCACTCTCTAGATACCCCTTAGCACGTAAAGGAATATTATTTGGAGGTCCAGCAATGGAGAAGAGTTTAGACACTAGGATAAGATAAGGAACACACCCATTATAAAGAAATCACATTAGGATTCTCTTTTTAACCTGTTCCTTAAAACACTAGTGCTTAGGAAATCTATTGGAGCCAGAAGCAGTCAAGGGTAGCGTAGGGTTAGGGTTAGGCTTAGGGTACGGCTTAGGGTACGGCTTAGGGTACGGGTTCGGGGAGGGCTTCAGGTACGGCGTAGGGTATGTGTTAGGGTTAGGGTTAGGGTTAGTGTTAGGGTTAGGGCTCGGTTTAGGGTACGGGTTAGGAGTAGTGTACGTGTTAGGGTTAGGGTAGGGGTTAGGGTTAGGGTACGTGTTAGGGTTAGGGTAGTTACTAAACCTATCCCACTCTCTAGATACACCGTAGCACGTAAAGCCATATTATTTGGGGGTCCATCCATGGAGAAGATCTTAGACACTAAGATAATATAAGGAACACACCCATTATAAAGAAATCACATTAGGATTCTCTTTTTAAGCTGTTCCTTAAAACACTAGTGCTTAGGAAATCTATTGGAGGCAGAAGCAGTCAAGGGTAGCCTAGGGTTAGGGTTAGGCTTGGGGTTAGGCTTAGGGTACGGCGTAGGGTACAGGTTCGGGGAGGGCTTCGGGTACGGCGTAGTGTATGGGTTAGGGTTAGTGTTAGGGTTAGTGTTAGGGTTAGGGCTCCGTTTAGGGTACGGGTTAGGATTAGGTTACGTGTTAGGGTTAGGGTAGGGGTTAGGGTTAGGGTACGCATTAGAGTTAGGGTAGTTATTAAACCTCTCCCACACTCTAGATACCCCTTAGCACGTAAAGGAATATTATTTGGGGGTCCAGCCATGGAGAAGAGTTTAGACACTAGGATAAGATAAGGAATACACCCATTATAAAGAAATCACATTAGGATTCACTTTTTAAGCTGTTCCTTAAAACACTAGTGCTTAGGAAATCTATTGGAGGCAGAAGCAGTCAAGGGTAGCCTAGGGTTAGGGTTAGGCTTAGGGTACGGCTTAGGGTACGGCTTAGGGTACGGGTTCGGGGAGGGGTTCGTGTACGGCGGAGGGTATGTGTTAGGTTTAGGATTTGGGTTAGTGTTAGGGTTCGGGCTCCTTTTAGGGTACGGGATAGGATTAGGGTACGTGTTAGGGTTAGAGTAGGGGTTAGGGTTAGGGTACGCGTTAGGGTTAGGGTAGTTATTAAACCTATCCCACTCTCTAGATACCCCTTAGCACGTAAAGGAATATTATTTGGGGGTCCAGCCATGGAGAAGAGTTTAGACACTAGGATAAGATAAGGAACACACGTATTATAAAGAAATCACATTAGGATTCTCTTTATAAGCTGTTCCTTAAAACACTAGTGCTTAGGAAATCTATTGGAGGCAGAAGCAGTCAAGGGTAGCCTAGGGTTAGGGTTAGGCTTAGGGTTAGGCTTAGGGTACGGCTTAGGGTACGGGTTCGGGGAGGGCTTCGGGTATGGCGTAGGGTATGGGTTAGGGTTAGGGTTAGGGTTAGTGTTAGGGTTAGGGCTCGGTTTAGGATATTGGTTAGGATTAGGGTACGAATTAGGGTTAGGGTAGGGGTTAGGGTTAGGGTACGCATTAGTGTTAGGTTAGTTATTAAACCTATCCCACTCTCTAGATACCCCTTAGCACGTAAAGGAATATTATTTGGAGGTCTAGCCATGGAGAAGAGTTTAGACACTAGGATAAGATAAGGAACACACCCATTATAAAGCAACCACATTAGGATTCGCTTTTTAAGCTGTTCCTTAACACACTAGTGCTTAGGAAATCTATTGGAGGCAGAAGCAGTCACGGGTAGCCTAGGGTTAGGGTTAGGCTTAGGGTTTGGGTTAGGGTACGGCTTAGGGTACGGGTTCGGGGAGGGGTTCGGGTATGGCGTAGGGTATGGGTTAGGGTTAGGGTTAGTGTTAGTGTTAGGGTTAGGGCTCGGTTTAGTGTACGTGTTAGTTTTAGGGTAGGGGTTAGGGTTAGGGTAGGCGTTAGAGTTAAGGTAGTTATTAAACCTATCCCACTCTCTAGATACACCTTAGCACGTAAAGGAATATTATTTGGGGGTCCAGCCATGGAGAAGAGTTTAGACACAAGGATAAGATAAGGAACACACCCATTATAAAGAAATCACATTAGGATTCTCTTTTTAAGCTGTTCCTTAAAACACTAGTGCTTAGGAAATCTATTGGAGGCAGAAGCAGTCAAGGGTAGCCTAGGGTTAGGGTACGGCTTAGGGTACGGCTTAGGGTACGGCTTAGGGTACGGGTTCGGGGAGGGCTTCGGGTACGGCGTAGCGTATGGGTTAGGGTTAGGTTTAGGGATAGTGTTAGGGTTAGGGCTCGGTTTAGGGTATTGGTTAGGATTAGGGTACGTGTTAGTGTTAGGGTAGGGGTTAGGGTTAGGGTACACGTTAGTGTTAGGGTAGTTATTAAACCTATCCCACTCTCTAGATACCCCTTAGCACGTAAAGGAATATTATTTGGAGGTCCAGCAATGGAGAAGAGTTTAGACACTAGGATAAGATAAGGAACACACCCATTATAAAGAAATCACTTTAGGATTCTCTTTTTAACCTGTTCCTTAAAACACTAGTGCTTAGGAAATCTATTGGAGCCAGAAGCAGTCAAGGGTAGCGTAGGGTTAGGGTTAGGCTTAGGGTACGGCTTAGGGTACGGCTTAGGGTACGGGTTCGGGGAGGGCTTCAGGTACGGCGTAGGGTATGTGTTAGGGTTAGGGTTAGGGTTAGTGTTAGGGTTAGGGCTCGGTTTAGGGTACGGGTTAGGAGTAGTGTACGTGTTAGGGTTAGGGTAGGGGTTAGGGTTAGGGTACGTGTTAGGGTTAGGGTAGTTACTAAACCTATCCCACTCTCTAGATACACCGTAGCACGTAAAGCCATATTATTTGGGGGTCCATCCATGGAGAAGATCTTAGACACTAAGATAATATAAGGAACACACCCATTATAAAGAAATCACATTAGGATTCTCTTTTTAAGCTGTTCCTTAAAACACTAGTGCTTAGGAAATCTATTGGAGGCAGAAGCAGTCAAGGGTAGCCTAGGGTTAGGGTTAGGCTTGGGGTTAGGCTTAGGGTACGGCGTAGGGTACAGGTTCGGGGAGGGCTTCGGGTACGGCGTAGTGTATGGGTTAGGGTTAGTGTTAGGGTTAGTGTTAGGGTTAGGGCTCCGTTTAGGGTACGGGTTAGGATTAGGTTACGTGTTAGGGTTAGGGTAGGGGTTAGGGTTAGGGTACGCATTAGAGTTAGGGTAGTTATTAAACCTCTCCCACACTCTAGATACCCCTTAGCACGTAAAGGAATATTATTTGGGGGTCCAGCCATGGAGAAGAGTTTAGACACTAGGATAAGATAAGGAATACACCCATTATAAAGAAATCACATTAGGATTCACTTTTTAAGCTGTTCCTTAAAACACTAGTGCTTAGGAAATCTATTGGAGGCAGAAGCAGTCAAGGGTAGCCTAGGGTTAGGGTTAGGCTTAGGGTACGGCTTAGGGTACGCCTTAGGGTACGGGTTCGGGGAGGGGTTCGTGTACGGCGGAGGGTATGTGTTAGGTTTAGGATTTGGGTTAGTGTTAGGGTTCGGGCTCCTTTTAGGGTACGGGATAGGATTAGGGTACGTGTTAGGGTTAGAGTAGGGGTTAGGGTTAGGGTACGCGTTAGGGTTAGGGTAGTTATTAAACCTATCCCACTCTCTAGATACCCCTTAGCACGTAAAGGAATATTATTTGGGGGTCCAGCCATGGAGAAGAGTTTAGACACTAGGATAAGATAAGGAACACACGTATTATAAAGAAATCACATTAGGATTCTCTTTATAAGCTGTTCCTTAAAACACTAGTGCTTAGGAAATCTATTGGAGGCAGAAGCAGTCAAGGGTAGCCTAGGGTTAGGGTTAGGCTTAGGGTTAGGCTTAGGGTACGGCTTAGGGTACGGGTTCGGGGAGGGCTTCGGGTATGGCGTAGGGTATGGGTTAGGGTTAGGGTTAGGGTTAGTGTTAGGGTTAGGGCTCGGTTTAGGATATTGGTTAGGATTAGGGTACGAATTAGGGTTAGGGTAGGGGTTAGGGTTAGGGTACGCATTAGTGTTAGGTTAGTTATTAAACCTATCCCACTCTCTAGATACCCCTTAGCACGTAAAGGAATATTATTTGGAGGTCTAGCCATGGAGAAGAGTTTAGACACTAGGATAAGATAAGGAACACACCCATTATAAAGCAACCACATTAGGATTCGCTTTTTAAGCTGTTCCTTAACACACTAGTGCTTAGGAAATCTATTGGAGGCAGAAGCAGTCACGGGTAGCCTAGGGTTAGGGTTAGGCTTAGGGTTTGGGTTAGGGTACGGCTTAGGGTACGGGTTCGGGGAGGCGTTCGGGTACGGCGTAGGGTATGGGTTAGGGTTAGGGTTAGGGTTAGTGTTAGGGTTAGGGCTCGGTTTAGTGTACGTGTTAGTTTTAGGGTAGGGGTTAGGGTTAGGGTAGGCGTTAGAGTTAAGGTAGTTATTAAACCTATCCCACTCTCTAGATACACCTTAGCACGTAAAGGAATATCATTTGGGGGTCCAGCCATGGAGAAGAGTTTAGACACTAGGATAAGATAAGGAACACACCCATTATAAAGAAATCACATTAGGATTCTCTTTTTAAGCTGTTCCTTAAAACACTAGTGCTTAGGAAATCTATTGGAGGCAGAAGCAGTCAAGGGTAGCCTAGGGTTAGGGTTAGGCTTAGGGTACGGCTTAGGGTACGGCTTAGGGTACGGGTTCGGGGAGGGCTTCGGGTACGGCGTAGCGTATGGGTTAGGGTTAGGTTTAGGGATAGTGTTAGGGTTAGGGCTCGGTTTAGGGTATTGGTTAGGATTAGGGTAAGTGTTAGTGTTAGGGTAGGGGTTAGGGTTAGGGTACACGTTAGTGTTAGGGTAGTTATTAAACCTATCCCACTCTCTAGATACCCCTTAGCACGTAAAGGAATATTATTTGGAGGTCCAGCAATGGAGAAGGGTTTAGACACTAGGATAAGATAAGGAACACACCCATTATAAAGAAATCACATTAGGATTCTCTTTTTAACCTGTTCCTTAAAACACTAGTGCTTAGGAAATCTATTGGAGCCAGAAGCAGTCAAGGGTAGCGTAGGGTTAGGGTTAGGCTTAGGGTACGGCTTAGGGTACGGCTTAGGGTACGGGTTCGGGGAGGGGTTCGGGTACGGCGTAGGGTATGGGTTAGGGTTAGGGTTAGGGTTAGTGTTAGGGTTAGGGCTCCGTTTAGGGTACGGGTTAGGATTAGGTTACGTGTTAGGGTTAGGGTAGGGGTTAGGATTAAGGTACGCATTAGGGTGAGGGTAGTTATTAAACCTATCCCACTCTCTAGATACCCCTTAGCACGTAAAGGAATATTATTTGGGGGTCCAGCCATGGAGAAGAGTTTAGACACTAGGATAAGATAAGGAACACACCCATTATAAAGAAATCACATTAGGATTCACTTTTTAAGCTGTTCCTTAAAACACTAGTGCTTAGGAAATCTATTGGAGGCAGAAGCAGTCAAGGGTAGCCTAGGGTTAGGGTTAGGCTTAGGATTAGGCTTAGGGTACGGCTTAGGGTACGGGTTCGGGGAGGGGTTCGGGTACGGCGTAGGGTATGGGTTAGGGTTAGGGTTAGGGTTAGTGTTTGGGTTAGGGCTCCGTTTAGGATACGGGTTAGGATTAGGTTACGAGTTAGGGTTAGGGTAGGGGTTAGGATTAGGGTACGCATTAGGGTGAGGGTAGTTATTAAACCTATCCCACTCTCTAGATACCCCTTAGCACGTAAAGGAATATTATTTGGGGGTCCAGCCATGGAGAAGAGTTTAGACACTAGGATAAGATAAGGAACACACCCATTATAAAGAAATCACATTAGGATTCACTTTTTAAGCTGTTCCTTAAAACACTAGTGCTTAGGAAATCTATTGGAGGCAGAAGCAGTCAAGGGTAGCCTAGGGTTAGGGTTAGGCTTAGGATTAGGCTTAGGGTACGGCTTAGGGTACGGGTTCGAGGAGGGGTTCGGGTACGGCGTAGGGTATGGGTTAGGGTTAGGGTTAGGGTTAGTGTTACGGTTAGGGCTCCGTTTAGGGTACGGGTTAGGATTAGGTTACGTGTTAGGGTTAGGGTAGGGGTTAGGATTAGGGTACGCATTAGGGTGAGGGTAGTTATTAAACCATTCCCACTCTCTAGATACCCCTTAGCACGTAAAGGAATATTATTTGGGGGTCCAGCCATGGAGAAGAGTTTAGACACTAGGATAAGATAAGGAACACACGTATTATAAAGAAATCACATTAGGATTCTCTTTATAAGCTGTTCCTTAAAACACTAGTGCTTAGGAAATCTATTGGAGGCAGAAGCAGTCAAGGGTAGCCTAGGGTTAGGGTTAGGCTTAGGGTTAGGCTTAGGGTACGGCTTAGGGTACGGGTTCGGGGAGGGCTTCGGGTATGGCGTAGGGTATGGGTTAGGGTTAGGGTTAGGGTTAGTGTTAGGGTTAGGGCTCGGTTTAGGATATTGGTTAGGATTAGGGTACGAATTAGGGTTAGGGTAGGGGTTAGGGTTAGGGTACGCATTAGTGTTAGGTTAGTTATTAAACCTATCCCACTCTCTAGATACCCCTTAGCACGTAAAGGAATATTATTTGGAGGTCCAGCAATGGAGAAGAGTTTAGACACTAGGATAAGATAAGGAACACACCCATTATAAAGAAATCACATTAGGATTCTCTTTTTAAGCTGTTCCTTAAAACACTAGTGCTTAGGAAATCTATTGGAGCCAGAAGCAGTCAAGGGTAGCGTAGGGTTAGGTTTACGCTTAGGGTACGGCTTAGGGTACGGCTTAGGGTACGGGTTCGGGGAGGGCTTCGGGTACGGCGTAGGGTATGGGTTAGGGTTAGTGTTAGGGTTAGTGTTAGGGTTAGGGCTCCGTTTAGGGTACGGGTTAGGATTAGGTTACGTGTTAGGGTTAGGGTAGGGGTTAGGGTTAGGGTACGCATTAGAGTTAGGGTAGTTATTAAACCTCTCCCACACTCTAGATACCCCTTAGCACGTAAAGGAATATTATTTGGGGGTCCAGCCATGGAGAAGAGTTTAGACACTAGGATAAGATAAGGAATACACCCATTATAAAGAAATCACATTAGGATTCACTTTTTAAGCTGTTCCTTAAAACACTAGTGCTTAGGAAATCTATTGGAGGCAGAAGCAGTCAAGGGTAGCCTAGGGTTAGGGTTAGGCTTAGGGTACGGCTTAGGGTACGGCTTAGGGTACGGGTTCGGGGAGGGGTTCGTGTACGGCGGAGGGTATGTGTTAGGTTTAGGATTTGGGTTAGTGTTAGGGTTCGGGCTCCTTTTAGGGTACGGGATAGGATTAGGGTACGTGTTAGGGTTAGAGTAGGGGTTAGGGTTAGGGTACGCGTTAGGGTTAGGGTAGTTATTAAACCTATCCCACTCTCTAGATACCCCTTAGCACGTAAAGGAATATTATTTGGGGGTCCAGCCATGGAGAAGAGTTTAGACACTAGGATAAGATAAGGAACACACGTATTATAAAGAAATCACATTAGGATTCTCTTTATAAGCTGTTCCTTAAAACACTAGTGCTTAGGAAATCTATTGGAGGCAGAAGCAGTCAAGGGTAGCCTAGGGTTAGGGTTAGGCTTAGGGTTAGGCTTAGGGTACGGCTTAGGGTACGGGTTCGGGGAGGGCTTCGGGTATGGCGTAGGGTATGGGTTAGGGTTAGGGTTAGGGTTAGTGTTAGGGTTAGGGCTCGGTTTAGGATATTGGTTAGGATTAGGGTACGAATTAGGGTTAGGGTAGGGGTTAGGGTTAGGGTACGCATTAGTGTTAGGTTAGTTATTAAACCTATCCCACTCTCTAGATACCCCTTAGCACGTAAAGGAATATTATTTGGAGGTCTAGCCATGGAGAAGAGTTTAGACACTAGGATAAGATAAGGAACACACCCATTATAAAGCAACCACATTAGGATTCGCTTTTTAAGCTGTTCCTTAACACACTAGTGCTTAGGAAATCTATTGGAGGCAGAAGCAGTCACGGGTAGCCTAGGGTTAGGGTTAGGCTTAGGGTTTGGGTTAGGGTACGGCTTAGGGTACGGGTTCGGGGAGGGGTTCGGGTATGGCGTAGGGTATGGGTTAGGGTTAGGGTTAGTGTTAGTGTTAGGGTTAGGGCTCGGTTTAGTGTACGTGTTAGTTTTAGGGTAGGGGTTAGGGTTAGGGTAGGCGTTAGAGTTAAGGTAGTTATTAAACCTATCCCACTCTCTAGATACACCTTAGCACGTAAAGGAATATTATTTGGGGGTCCAGCCATGGAGAAGAGTTTAGACACAAGGATAAGATAAGGAACACACCCATTATAAAGAAATCACATTAGGATTCTCTTTTTAAGCTGTTCCTTAAAACACTAGTGCTTAGGAAATCTATTGGAGGCAGAAGCAGTCAAGGGTAGCCTAGGGTTAGGGTACGGCTTAGGGTACGGCTTAGGGTACGGCTTAGGGTACGGGTTCGGGGAGGGCTTCGGGTACGGCGTAGCGTATGGGTTAGGGTTAGGTTTAGGGATAGTGTTAGGGTTAGGGCTCGGTTTAGGGTATTGGTTAGGATTAGGGTACGTGTTAGTGTTAGGGTAGGGGTTAGGGTTAGGGTACACGTTAGTGTTAGGGTAGTTATTAAACCTATCCCACTCTCTAGATACCCCTTAGCACGTAAAGGAATATTATTTGGAGGTCCAGCAATGGAGAAGAGTTTAGACACTAGGATAAGATAAGGAACACACCCATTATAAAGAAATCACATTAGGATTCTCTTTTTAACCTGTTCCTTAAAACACTAGTGCTTAGGAAATCTATTGGAGCCAGAAGCAGTCAAGGGTAGCGTAGGGTTAGGGTTAGGCTTAGGGTACGGCTTAGGGTACGGCTTAGGGTACGGGTTCGGGGAGGGCTTCAGGTACGGCGTAGGGTATGTGTTAGGGTTAGGGTTAGGGTTAGTGTTAGGGTTAGGGCTCGGTTTAGGGTACGGGTTAGGAGTAGTGTACGTGTTAGGGTTAGGGTAGGGGTTAGGGTTAGGGTACGTGTTAGGGTTAGGGTAGTTACTAAACCTATCCCACTCTCTAGATACACCGTAGCACGTAAAGCCATATTATTTGGGGGTCCATCCATGGAGAAGATCTTAGACACTAAGATAATATAAGGAACACACCCATTATAAAGAAATCACATTAGGATTCTCTTTTTAAGCTGTTCCTTAAAACACTAGTGCTTAGGAAATCTATTGGAGGCAGAAGCAGTCAAGGGTAGCCTAGGGTTAGGGTTAGGCTTGGGGTTAGGCTTAGGGTACGGCGTAGGGTACAGGTTCGGGGAGGGCTTCGGGTACGGCGTAGTGTATGGGTTAGGGTTAGTGTTAGGGTTAGTGTTAGGGTTAGGGCTCCGTTTAGGGTACGGGTTAGGATTAGGTTACGTGTTAGGGTTAGGGTAGGGGTTAGGGTTAGGGTACGCATTAGAGTTAGGGTAGTTATTAAACCTCTCCCACACTCTAGATACCCCTTAGCACGTAAAGGAATATTATTTGGGGGTCCAGCCATGGAGAAGAGTTTAGACACTAGGATAAGATAAGGAATACACCCATTATAAAGAAATCACATTAGGATTCACTTTTTAAGCTGTTCCTTAAAACACTAGTGCTTAGGAAATCTATTGGAGGCAGAAGCAGTCAAGGGTAGCCTAGGGTTAGGGTTAGGCTTAGGGTACGGCTTAGGGTACGCCTTAGGGTACGGGTTCGGGGAGGGGTTCGTGTACGGCGGAGGGTATGTGTTAGGTTTAGGATTTGGGTTAGTGTTAGGGTTCGGGCTCCTTTTAGGGTACGGGATAGGATTAGGGTACGTGTTAGGGTTAGAGTAGGGGTTAGGGTTAGGGTACGCGTTAGGGTTAGGGTAGTTATTAAACCTATCCCACTCTCTAGATACCCCTTAGCACGTAAAGGAATATTATTTGGGGGTCCAGCCATGGAGAAGAGTTTAGACACTAGGATAAGATAAGGAACACACGTATTATAAAGAAATCACATTAGGATTCTCTTTATAAGCTGTTCCTTAAAACACTAGTGCTTAGGAAATCTATTGGAGGCAGAAGCAGTCAAGGGTAGCCTAGGGTTAGGGTTAGGCTTAGGGTTAGGCTTAGGGTACGGCTTAGGGTACGGGTTCGGGGAGGGCTTCGGGTATGGCGTAGGGTATGGGTTAGGGTTAGGGTTAGGGTTAGTGTTAGGGTTAGGGCTCGGTTTAGGATATTGGTTAGGATTAGGGTACGAATTAGGGTTAGGGTAGGGGTTAGGGTTAGGGTACGCATTAGTGTTAGGTTAGTTATTAAACCTATCCCACTCTCTAGATACCCCTTAGCACGTAAAGGAATATTATTTGGAGGTCTAGCCATGGAGAAGAGTTTAGACACTAGGATAAGATAAGGAACACACCCATTATAAAGCAACCACATTAGGATTCGCTTTTTAAGCTGTTCCTTAACACACTAGTGCTTAGGAAATCTATTGGAGGCAGAAGCAGTCACGGGTAGCCTAGGGTTAGGGTTAGGCTTAGGGTTTGGGTTAGGGTACGGCTTAGGGTACGGGTTCGGGGAGGGGTTCGGGTACGGCGTAGGGTATGGGTTAGGGTTAGGGTTAGGGTTAGTGTTAGGGTTAGGGCTCGGTTTAGTGTACGTGTTAGTTTTAGGGTAGGGGTTAGGGTTAGGGTAGGCGTTAGAGTTAAGGTAGTTATTAAACCTATCCCACTCTCTAGATACACCTTAGCACGTAAAGGAATATCATTTGGGGGTCCAGCCATGGAGAAGAGTTTAGACACTAGGATAAGATAAGGAACACACCCATTATAAAGAAATCACATTAGGATTCTCTTTTTAAGCTGTTCCTTAAAACACTAGTGCTTAGGAAATCTATTGGAGGCAGAAGCAGTCAAGGGTAGCCTAGGGTTAGGGTTAGGCTTAGGGTACGGCTTAGGGTACGGCTTAGGGTACGGGTTCGGGGAGGGCTTCGGGTACGGCGTAGCGTATGGGTTAGGGTTAGGTTTAGGGATAGTGTTAGGGTTAGGGCTCGGTTTAGGGTATTGGTTAGGATTAGGGTAAGTGTTAGTGTTAGGGTAGGGGTTAGGGTTAGGGTACACGTTAGTGTTAGGGTAGTTATTAAACCTATCCCACTCTCTAGATACCCCTTAGCACGTAAAGGAATATTATTTGGAGGTCCAGCAATGGAGAAGGGTTTAGACACTAGGATAAGATAAGGAACACACCCATTATAAAGAAATCACATTAGGATTCTCTTTTTAACCTGTTCCTTAAAACACTAGTGCTTAGGAAATCTATTGGAGCCAGAAGCAGTCAAGGGTAGCGTAGGGTTAGGGTTAGGCTTAGGGTACGGCTTAGGGTACGGCTTAGGGTACGGGTTCGGGGAGGGGTTCGGGTACGGCGTAGGGTATGGGTTAGGGTTAGGGTTAGGGTTAGTGTTAGGGTTAGGGCTCCGTTTAGGGTACGGGTTAGGATTAGGTTACGTGTTAGGGTTAGGGTAGGGGTTAGGATTAAGGTACGCATTAGGGTGAGGGTAGTTATTAAACCTATCCCACTCTCTAGATACCCCTTAGCACGTAAAGGAATATTATTTGGGGGTCCAGCCATGGAGAAGAGTTTAGACACTAGGATAAGATAAGGAACACACCCATTATAAAGAAATCACATTAGGATTCACTTTTTAAGCTGTTCCTTAAAACACTAGTGCTTAGGAAATCTATTGGAGGCAGAAGCAGTCAAGGGTAGCCTAGGGTTAGGGTTAGGCTTAGGATTAGGCTTAGGGTACGGCTTAGGGTACGGGTTCGGGGAGGGGTTCGGGTACGGCGTAGGGTATGGGTTAGGGTTAGGGTTAGGGTTAGTGTTTGGGTTAGGGCTCCGTTTAGGATACGGGTTAGGATTAGGTTACGAGTTAGGGTTAGGGTAGGGGTTAGGATTAGGGTACGCATTAGGGTGAGGGTAGTTATTAAACCTATCCCACTCTCTAGATACCCCTTAGCACGTAAAGGAATATTATTTGGGGGTCCAGCCATGGAGAAGAGTTTAGACACTAGGATAAGATAAGGAACACACCCATTATAAAGAAATCACATTAGGATTCACTTTTTAAGCTGTTCCTTAAAACACTAGTGCTTAGGAAATCTATTGGAGGCAGAAGCAGTCAAGGGTAGCCTAGGGTTAGGGTTAGGCTTAGGATTAGGCTTAGGGTACGGCTTAGGGTACGGGTTCGAGGAGGGGTTCGGGTACGGCGTAGGGTATGGGTTAGGGTTAGGGTTAGGGTTAGTGTTACGGTTAGGGCTCCGTTTAGGGTACGGGTTAGGATTAGGTTACGTGTTAGGGTTAGGGTAGGGGTTAGGATTAGGGTACGCATTAGGGTGAGGGTAGTTATTAAACCATTCCCACTCTCTAGATACCCCTTAGCACGTAAAGGAATATTATTTGGGGGTCCAGCCATGGAGAAGAGTTTAGACACTAGGATAAGATAAGGAACACACGTATTATAAAGAAATCACATTAGGATTCTCTTTATAAGCTGTTCCTTAAAACACTAGTGCTTAGGAAATCTATTGGAGGCAGAAGCAGTCAAGGGTAGCCTAGGGTTAGGGTTAGGCTTAGGGTTAGGCTTAGGGTACGGCTTAGGGTACGGGTTCGGGGAGGGCTTCGGGTATGGCGTAGGGTATGGGTTAGGGTTAGGGTTAGGGTTAGTGTTAGGGTTAGGGCTCGGTTTAGGATATTGGTTAGGATTAGGGTACGAATTAGGGTTAGGGTAGGGGTTAGGGTTAGGGTACGCATTAGTGTTAGGTTAGTTATTAAACCTATCCCACTCTCTAGATACCCCTTAGCACGTAAAGGAATATTATTTGGAGGTCCAGCAATGGAGAAGAGTTTAGACACTAGGATAAGATAAGGAACACACCCATTATAAAGAAATCACATTAGGATTCTCTTTTTAAGCTGTTCCTTAAAACACTAGTGCTTAGGAAATCTATTGGAGCCAGAAGCAGTCAAGGGTAGCGTAGGGTTAGGTTTACGCTTAGGGTACGGCTTAGGGTACGGCTTAGGGTACGGGTTCGGGGAGGGCTTCGGGTACGGCGTAGGGTATGGGTTAGGGTTAGTGTTAGGGTTAGTGTTAGGGTTAGGGCTCCGTTTAGGGTACGGGTTAGGATTAGGTTACGTGTTAGGGTTAGGGTAGGCATTAGAGTTAGGGTAGTTATTAAACCTCTCCCACACTCTAGATACCCCTTAGTACGTAAAGGAATATTCTTTGGGGGTCCAGCCATGGAGAAGAGTTTAGACAGTAGGATAAGATAAGGAACACACCCATTATAAAGAAATCACATTAGGATTCACTTTTTAAGCTGTTCCTTAAAACACTAGTGCTTAGGAAATCTATTGGAGGCAGAATCAGTCAAGGGTAGCCTAGGGTTAGGGTTAGGCTTAGGGTACGGCTTAGGGTACAGCTTAGGGTACGGGTTCGGGGAGGGGTTCGTGTACGGCGGAGGGTATGTGTTAGGTTTAGGGTTTGGGTTAGTGTTATGGTTAGGGCTCCTTTTAGGGTACGGGATAGGATTAGGGTACGTGTTAGGGTTAGAGTAGGGGTTAGGGTTAGGGTACGGGTTAGGGTTAGGGTAGTTATTAAACCTATCCCACTCTCTAGATAACCCTTAGCACGTAAAGGAATATTATTTGGGGGTCCAGCTATGGAGAAGAGTTTAGACACTAGGATAAGATAAGGAACACACCTATTATAAAGAAATCACATTAGGATTCTCTTTATACGCTGTTCCTTAAAACACTAGTGCTTAGGAAATCTACTGGAGGCAGAAGCAGTCAAGGGTAGCCTAGGGTTAGGGTTAGGCTTAGGGTTAGGCTTAGGGTACGGCTTACGGTACGGGTTCGGGGAGGGCTTCGGGTATGGCGTAGGGTATGGGTTAGGGTTAGGGTTAGGGTTAGTGTTAGGGTTAGGGCTCGGTTTATGGTACGGTTTAGGATTAGGGTACGTCTTAGGGTTAGGGTAGGGGTTAGGGTTAGGGTACGCGTTAGGGTTAGGGTAGTTATTAAACCTATCCCACTCTCTAGATACCCCTTAGCACGTAAAGCAATATTATTTGGGGGTCCATCCATGGAGAAGAGTTTAGACACTAAGATAATATAAGGAACACACACATTATAAAGAAATCACATTAGGATTCTCTTTTTAAGCTGTTCCTTAAAACACTAGTGCTTAGGAAATCTATTGGAGGCAGAAGCAGTCAAGGGTAGCCTAGGGTTAGGGTTAGGCTTGGGGTAAGGCTTAGGGTACGGCTTAGGGTACGGGTTCGGGGAGGGGTTCGGGTACGGCGTAGGGTATGGGTTAGGGTTAGGGTTAGGGTTAGTGTTAGGGTTAGGGCTCCGTTTAGGGTACGGGTTAGGATTAGGTTACGTGTTAGGGTTAGGGTAGGGGTTAGGGTTAGGGTACGCATTAGGGTTAGGGTAGTTATTAAACCTATCCCACTCTCTAGATACCCCTTAGCACGTAAAGGAATATTATTTGGGGGTCCAGCCATGGAGAAGAGTTTAGACACTAGGATAAGATAAGGAACACACCCATTATAAAGAAATCACATTAGGATTCACTTTTTAAGCTGTTCCTTAAAACACTAGTGCTTAGGAAATCTATTGGAGGCAGAAGCAGTCAAGGGTAGCCTAGGGTTAGGGTTAGGCTTAGGATTAGGCTTAGGGTACGGCTTAGGGTACGGGTTCGAGGAGGGGTTCGGGTACGGCGTAGGGTATGGGTTAAGGTTAGGGTTAGGGTTAGTGTTACGGTTAGGGCTCCGTTTAGGGTACGGGTTAGGATTAGGTTACGTGTTAGGGTTAGGGTAGGTGTTAGGATTAGGGTACGCATTAGGGTGAGGGTAGTTATTAAACCATTCCCACTCTCTAGATACCCCTTAGCACGTAAAGGAATATTATTTGGGGGTCCAGCCATGGAGAAGAGTTTAGACACTAGGATAAGATAAGGAACACACCCATTATAAAGAAATCACATTAGGATTCTCCTTTTAAGCTGTTCCTTAAAACACTAGTGCTTAGGAAATCTATTGGAGGCAGAAGCAGTCAAGGGTAGCCTAGGGTTAGGGTTAGGCTTAGGGTACGGCTTAGGGTATGGCTTAGGGTACGGGTTCGGGGAGGGCTTCGGGTACGGCGTAGGGTATGTGTTAGGGTTAGTGTTAGGGTTAGGGCTCGGTTTAGGGTATTGTTTAGGATTAGGGAACGTGTTAGTGTTAGGGTAGGGGTTAGGGTTAGGGTACGCGTTAGTGTTAGGGTAGTTATTAAACCTATCCCACTCTCTAGATACCCCTTAGCACGTAAAGGAATATTATTTGGAGGTCCAGCAATGGAGAAGAGTTTAGACACTAGGATAAGATAAGGAACACACCCATTATAAAGAAATCACATTAGGATTCTCTTTTTAAGCTGTTCCTTAAAACACTAGTGCTTAGGAAATCTATTGGAGCCAGAAGCAGTCAAGGGTAGCGTAGGGTTAGGTTTACGCTTAGGGTACGGCTTAGGGTACGGCTTAGGGTACGGGTTCGGGGAGGGCTTCGGGTACGGCGTAGGGTATGGGTTAGGGTTAGTGTTAGGGTTAGTGTTAGGGTTAGGGCTCCGTTTAGGGTACGGGTTAGGATTAGGTTACGTGTTAGGGTTAGGGTACGCATTAGAGTTAGGGTAGTTATTAAACCTCTCCCACACTCTAGATACCCCTTAGTACGTAAAGGAATATTATTTGGGGGTCCAGCCATGGAGAAGAGTTTAGACAGTAGGATAAGATAAGGAACACACCCATTATAAAGAAATCACATTAGGATTCACTTTTTAAGCTGTTCCTTAAAACACTAGTGCTTAGGAAATCTATTGGAGGCAGAATCAGTCAAGGGTAGCCTAGGGTTAGGGTTAGGCTTAGGGTACGGCTTAGGGTACAGCTTAGGGTACGGGTTCGGGGAGGGGTTCGTGTACGGCGGAGGGTATGTGTTAGGTTTAGGGTTTGGGTTAGTGTTATGGTTAGGGCTCCTTTTAGGGTACGGGATAGGATTAGGGTACGTGTTAGGGTTAGGCTTGGGGTAAGGCTTAGGGTACGGCTTAGGGTACGGGTTCGGGGAGGGGTTCGGGTACGGCGTAGGGTATGGGTTAGGGTTAGGGTTAGTGTTAGTGTTAGGGCTGGGCTCGGTTTAGTGTACGTGTTAGTTTTAGGGTAGGGGTTAGGGTTAGGGTAGGCGTTAGAGTTAAGGTAGTTATTAAACCTATCCCACTCTCTAGATACACCTTAGCACGTAAAGGAATATTATTTGGGGGTCCAGCCATGGAGAAGAGTTTAGACACTAGGATAAGATAAGGAACACACCCATTATAAAGAAATCACATTAGGATTCTCTTTTTAAGCTGTTCCTTAAAACACTAGTGCTTAGGAAATCTATTGGAGGCAGAAGCAGTCAAGGGTAGCCTAGGGTTAGGGTTAGGCTTGGGGTAAGGCTTAGGGTACGGCTTAGGGTACGGTTTCGGGGAGGGGTTCGGGTACGGCGTAGGTTATGGGATAGGGTTAGGGTTACGGTTAGTGTTAGGGTTAGGGCTCGGTTTAGGGTACGGGTTAGGATTAGTGTACGTGTTAGGGTTAGGGTAGGGGTTAGGGTTAGGGTACGCATTAGGGTTAGGGTAGTTATTAAACCTATCCCACTCTCTAGATACCCCGTAGCACGTAAAGCCATATTATTTGGGGGTCCATCCATGGAGAAGATCTTAGACACTAAGATAATATAAGGAACACACCCATTATAAAGAAATCACATTAGGATTCACTTTTTAAGCTGTTCCTTAAAACTCTAGTGCTTAGGAAATCTATTGGAGGCAGAAGCAGTCAAGGGTAGCCTAGGGTTAGGATTAGGCTTAGGGTACGGCTTACGGTACGGCTTAGGGTACGGGTTCGGGGAGGGGTTTGTGTACGGCGGAGGGTATGTGTTAGGTTTAGGGTTTGGGTTAGTGTTAGTGTTAGGGCTCCGTTTAGGGTACGGGTTAGGTTTAGGTTACGTGTTAGGGTTAGGGTAGGGGTTAGGGTTAGGGTACGCATTAGGGTTAGGGTAGTTATTAAACCTATCCCACTCTCTAGATACCCCTTAGCACGTAAAGTAATATTATTTGGGGGTCCAGCCATGGAGACGAGTTTAGACACTAGGATAACATAAGGAACACACCCATTATAAAGAAATCACATTAGGATTCACTTTTTAAACTGTTCCTTAAAACACTAGTGCTTAGGAAATCTATTGGAGGCAGAAGCAGTCAAGGGTAGCCTAGGGTTAGGGTTAGGCTTAGGATTAGGCTTAGGCTACGGCTTAGGGTACGGGTTCGGGGAGGGGTTCGGGTACGGCGTAGGGTATGGGTTAGGGTTAGGGTTAGGGTTAGTGTTAGGGTTAGGGCTCGGTTTAGGATATTGGTTAGGATTAGGGTACGAATTAGGGTTAGGGTAGGGGTTAGGGTTAGGGTACGCATTAGTGTTAGGTTAGTTATTAAACGTATCTCACTCTCTAGATACCCCTTAGCACGTAAAGGAATATTATTTGGAGGTCTAGCCATGGAGAAGAGTTTAGACACTAGGATAAGATAAGGAACACACCCATTATAAAGCAATCACATTAGGATTCGCTTTTTAAGCTGTTCCTTAACACACTAGTGCTTAGGAAATCTATTGGAGGCAGAAGCAGTCACGGGTAGCCTAGGGTTAGGGTTAGGCTTAGGGTTTGGGTTAGGGTACGGCTTAGGGTACGGGTTCGGGGAGGGGTTCGGGTACGGCGTAGGGTATGGGTTAGGGTTAGGGTTAGTGTTAGTGTTAGGGTTAGGGCTCGGTTTAGTGTACGTGTTAGTTTTAGGGGAGGGGTTAGGGTTAGGGTAGGCGTTAGAGTTAAGGTAGTTATTAAACCTATCCCACTCTCTAGATACACCTTAGCACGTAAAGGAATATTATTTGGGGGTCCAGCCATGGAGAAGAGTTTAGACACAAGGATAAGATAAGGAACACACCCATTATAAAGAAATCACATTAGGATTCTCTTTTTAAGCTGTTCCTTAAAACACTAGTGCTTAGGAAATCTATTGGAGGCAGAAGCAGTCAAGGGTAGCCTAGGGTTAGGGTTAGGCTTAGGGTACGGCTTAGGGTACGGCTTAGGGTACGGGTTCGGGGAGGGCTTCGGGTACGGCGTAGCGTATGGGTTAGGGTTAGGTTTAGGGATAGTGTTAGGGTTAGGGCTCGGTTTAGGGTATTGGTTAGGATTAGGGTACGTGTTAGTGTTAGGGTAGGGGTTAGGGTTAGGGTACACGTTAGTGTTAGGGTAGTTATTAAACCTATCCCACTCTCTAGATACCCCTTAGCACGTAAAGGAATATTATTTGGAGGTCCAGCAATGGAGAAGAGTTTAGACACTAGGATAAGATAAGGAACACACCCATTATAAAGAAATCACATTAGGATTCTCTTTTTAACCTGTTCCTTAAAACACTAGTGCTTAGGAAATCTATTGGAGCCAGAAGCAGTCAAGGGTAGCGTAGGGTTAGGGTTAGGCTTAGGGTACGGCTTAGGGTACGGCTTAGGGTACGGGTTCGGGGAGGGCTTCAGGTACGGCGTAGGGTATGTGTTAGGGTTAGGGTTAGGGTTAGTGTTAGGGTTAGGGCTCGGTTTAGGGTACGGGTTAGGAGTAGTGTACGTGTTAGGGTTAGGGTAGGGGTTAGGGTTAGGGTACGTGTTAGGGTTAGGGTAGTTACTAAACCTATCCCACTCTCTAGATACACCGTAGCACGTAAAGCCATATTATTTGGGGGTCCATCCATGGAGAAGATCTTAGACACTAAGATAATATAAGGAACACACCCATTATAAAGAAATCACATTAGGATTCTCTTTTTAAGCTGTTCCTTAAAACACTAGTGCTTAGGAAATCTATTGGAGGCAGAAGCAGTCAAGGGTAGCCTAGGGTTAGGGTTAGGCTTGGGGTTAGGCTTAGGGTACGGCGTAGGGTACAGGTTCGGGGAGGGCTTCGGGTACGGCGTAGTGTATGGGTTAGGGTTAGTGTTAGGGTTAGTGTTAGTGTTAGGGCTCCGTTTAGGGTACGGGTTAGGATTAGGTTACGTGTTAGGGTTAGGGTAGGGGTTAGGGTTAGGGTACGCATTAGAGTTAGGGTAGTTATTAAACCTCTCCCACACTCTAGATACCCCTTAGCACGTAAAGGAATATTATTTGGGGGTCCAGCCATGGAGAAGAGTTTAGACACTAGGATAAGATAAGGAATACACCCATTATAAAGAAATCACATTAGGATTCACTTTTTAAGCTGTTCCTTAAAACACTAGTGCTTAGGAAATCTATTGGAGGCAGAAGCAGTCAAGGGTAGCCTAGGGTTAGGGTTAGGCTTAGGGTTTGGGTTAGGGTACGGCTTAGGGTACGGGTTCGGGGAGGGGTTCGGGTACGGCGTAGGGTATGGGTTAGGGTTAGGGTTAGGGTTAGTGTTAGGGTTAGGGCTCGGTTTAGTGTACGTGTTAGTTTTAGGGTAGGGGTTAGGGTTAGGGTAGGCGTTAGAGTTAAGGTAGTTATTAAACCTATCCCACTCTCTAGATACACCTTAGCACGTAAAGGAATATTATTTGGGGGTCCAGCCATGGAGAAGAGTTTAGACACTAGGATAAGATAAGGAACACACCCATTATAAAGAAATCACATTAGGATTCTCTTTTTAAGCTGTTCCTTAAAACACTAGTGCTTAGGAAATCTATTGGAGGCAGAAGCAGTCAAGGGTAGCCTAGGGTTAGGGTTAGGCTTAGGGTACGGCTTAGGGTACGGCTTAGGGTACGGGTTCGGGGAGGGCTTCGGGTACGGCGTAGCGTATGGGTTAGGGTTAGGTTTAGGGATAGTGTTAGGGTTAGGGCTCGGTTTAGGGTATTGGTTAGGATTAGGGTACGTGTTAGTGTTAGGGTAGGGGTTAGGGTTAGGGTACACGTTAGTGTTAGGGTAGTTATTAAACCTATCCCACTCTCTAGATACCCCTTAGCACGTAAAGGAATATTATTTGGAGGTCCAGCAATGGAGAAGAGTTTAGACACTAGGATAAGATAAGGAACACACCCATTATAAAGAAATCACATTAGGATTCTCTTTTTAACCTGTTCCTTAAAACACTAGTGCTTAGGAAATCTATTGGAGCCAGAAGCAGTCAAGGGTAGCGTAGGGTTAGGGTTAGGCTTAGGGTACGGCTTAGGGTACGGCTTAGGGTACGGTTTCGGGGAGGGGTTCGGGTACGGCGTAGGGTATGGGTTAGGGTTAGGGTTAGGGTTAGTGTTAGGGTTAGGGCTCCGTTTAGGGTACGGGTTAGGATTAGGTTACGTGTTAGGGTTAGGGTAGGGGTTAGGATTAGGGTACGCATTAGGGTGAGGGTAGTTATTAAACCTATCCCACTCTCTAGATACCCCTTAGCACGTAAAGGAATATTATTTGGGGGTCCAGCCATGGAGAAGAGTTTAGACACTAGGATAAGATAAGGAACACACCCATTATAAATAAATCACATTAGGATTCACTTTTTAAGCTGTTCCTTAAAACACTAGTGCTTAGGAAATCTATTGGAGGCAGAAGCAGTCAAGGGTAGCCTAGGGTTAGGGTTAGGCTTAGGATTAGGCTTAGGGTACGGCTTAGGGTACGGGTTCGGGGAGGGGTTCGGGTACGGCGTAGGGTATGGGTTAGGGTTAGGGTTAGGGTTAGTGTTAGGGTTAGGGCTCCGTTTAGGATACGGGTTAGGATTAGGTTACGAGTTAGGGTTAGGGTAGGGGTTAGGATTAGGGTACGCATTAGGGTGAGGGTAGTTATTAAACCATTCCCACTCTCTAGATACCCCTTAGCACGTAAAGGAATATTATTTGGGGGTCCAGCCATGGAGAAGAGTTTAGACACTAGGATAAGATAAGGAACACACCCATTATAAAGAAATCACATTAGGATTCTCTTTTTAAGCTGTTCCTTAAAACACTAGTGCTTAAGAAATCTATTGGAGGCAGAAGCAGTCAAGGGTAGCCTAGGGTTAGGGTTAGGCTTAGGGTACGGCTTAGGGTACGGCTTAGGGTACGGGTACGGGGAGGGCTTCGGGTATGGCGTAGGGTATGGGCTAGGGTTAGGGTTAGGGTTAGTGTTAGGGTTAGGGCTCGGTTTATGGTACGGTTTAGGATTAGGGTACGTCTTAGGGTTAGGGTAGGGGTTAGGGTTAGGGTACGCGTTAGGGTTAGGGTAGTTATTAAACCTATCCCACTCTCTAGATACCCCTTAGCACGTAAAGCAATATTATTTGGGGGTCCATCCATGGAGAAGAGTTTAGACATTAAGATAATATAAGGAACACACACATTATAAAGAAATCACATTAGGATTCTCTTTTTAAGCTGTTCCTTAAAACACTAGTGCTTAGGAAATCTATTGGAGGCAGAAGCAGTCAAGGGTAGCCTAGGGTTAGGGTTAGGCTTGGGGTAAGGCTTAGGGTACGGCTTAGGGTACGGGTTCGGGGAGGGGTTCGGGTACGGCGTAGGGTATGGGTTAGGGTTAGGGTTAGGGTTAGTGTTAGGGTTAGGGCTCCGTTTAGGGTACGGGTTAGGATTAGGTTACGTGTTAGGGTTAGGGTAGGGGTTAGGATTAGGGTACGCATTAGGGTGAGGGTAGTTATTAAACCTATCCCACTCTCTAGATACCCCTTAGCACGTAAAGGAATATTATTTGGGGGTCCAGCCATGGAGAAGAGTTTAGACACTAGGATAAGATAAGGAACACACCCATTATAAAGAAATCACATTAGGATTCACTTTTTAAGCTGTTCCTTAAAACACTAGTGCTTAGGAAATCTATTGGAGGCAGAAGCAGTCAAGGGTAGCCTAGGGTTAGGGTTAGGCTTAGGATTAGGCTTAGGGTACGGCTTAGGGTACGGGTTCGAGGAGGGGTTCGGGTACGGCGTAGGGTATGGGTTAGGGTTAGGGTTAGGGTTAGTGTTACGGTTAGGGCTCCGTTTAGGGTACGGGTTAGGATTAGGTTACGTGTTAGGGTTAGGGTAGGGGTTAGGATTAGGGTACGCATTAGGTTGAGGGTAGTTATTAAACCATTCCCACTCTCTAGATACCCCTTAGCACGTAAAGGAATATTATTTGGGGGTCCAGCCATGGAGAAGAGTTTAGACACTAGGATAAGATAAGGAACACACCCATTATAAAGAAATCACATTAGGATTCTCCTTTTAAGCTGTTCCTTAAAACACTAGTGCTTAGGAAATCTATTGGAGGCAGAAGCAGTCAAGGGTAGCCTAGGGTTAGGGTTAGGCTTTGGGTACGGCTTAGGGTATGGCTTAGGGTACGGGTTCGGGGAGGGCTTCGGGTACGGCGTAGGGTATGTGTTAGGGTTAGTGTTAGTGTTAGGGTTAGGGCTCGGTTTAGGGTATTGTTTAGGATTAGGGTACGTGTTAGTGTTAGGGTAGGGGTTAGGGTTAGGGTACGCGTTAGTGTTAGGGTAGTTATTAAACCTATCCCACTCTCTAGATACCCCTTAGCACGTAAAGGAATATTATTTGGAGGTCCAGCCATGGAGAAGAGTTTAGACACTAGGATAAGATAAGGAACACACCCATTATAAAGAAATCACATTAGGATTCTCTTTTTAAGCTGTTCCTTAAAACACTAGTGCTTAGGAAATCTATTGGAGCCAGAAGCAGTCAAGGGTAGCGTAGGGTTAGGTTTACGCTTAGGGTACGGCTTAGGGTACGGCTTAGGGTACGGGTTCGGGGAGGGCTTCGGGTACGGCGTAGGGTATGGGTTAGGGTTAGGGTTAGGGTTAGTGTTAGGGTTAGGGCTCCGTTTAGGGTACGGGTTAGGATTAGGTTACGTGTTAGGGTTAGGGTAGGGGTTAGGGTTAGGGTACGCATTAGGGTTAGGGTAGTTATTAAACCTATCCCACTCTCTAGATACCCCTTAGCACGTAAAGGAATATTATTTGGGGGTCCAGCCATGGAGAAGAGTTTAGACACTAGGATAAGATAAGGAACACACCCATTATAAAGAAATCACATTAGGATTCACTTTTTAAGCTGTTCCTTAAAACACTAGTGCTTAGGAAATCTATTGGAGGCAGAAGCAGTCAAGGGTAGCCTAGGGTTAGGGTTAGGCTTAGGATTAGGCTTAGGGTACGGCTTAGGGTACGGGTTCGAGGAGGGGTTCGGGTACGGCGTAGGGTATGGGTTAGGGTTAGGGTTAGGGTTAGTGTTACGGTTAGGGCTCCGTTTAGGGTACGGGTTAGGATTAGGTTACGTGTTAGGGTTAGGGTAGGGGTTAGGATTAGGGTACGCATTAGGGTGAGGGTAGTTATTAAACCATTCCCACTCTCTAGATACCCCTTAGCACGTAAAGGAATATTATTTGGGGGTCCAGCCATGGAGAAGAGTTTAGACACTAGGATAAGATAAGGAACACACCCATTATAAAGAAATCACATTAGGATTCTCCTTTTAAGCTGTTCCTTAAAACACTAGTGCTTAGGAAATCTATTGGAGGCAGAAGCAGTCAAGGGTAGCCTAGGGTTAGGGTTAGGCTTAGGGTACGGCTTAGGGTATGGCTTAGGGTACGGGTTCGGGGAGGGCTTCGGGTACGGCGTAGGGTATGTGTTAGGGTTAGTGTTAGTGTTAGGGTTAGGGCTCGGTTTAGGGTATTGTTTAGGATTAGGGAACGTGTTAGTGTTAGGGTAGGGGTTAGGGTTAGGGTACGCGTTAGTGTTAGGGTAGTTATTAAACCTATCCCACTCTCTAGATACCCCTTAGCACGTAAAGGAATATTATTTGGAGGTCCAGCAATGGAGAAGAGTTTAGACACTAGGATAAGATAAGGAACACACCCATTATAAAGAAATCACATTAGGATTCTCTTTTTAAGCTGTTCCTTAAAACACTAGTGCTTAGGAAATCTATTGGAGCCAGAAGCAGTCAAGGGTAGCGTAGGGTTAGGTTTACGCTTAGGGTACGGCTTAGGGTACGGCTTAGGGTACGGGTTCGGGGAGGGCTTCGGGTACGGCGTAGGGTATGGGTTAGGGTTAGTGTTAGGGTTAGTGTTAGGGTTAGGGCTCCGTTTAGGGTACGGGTTAGGATTAGGTTACGTGTTAGGGTTAGGGTACGCATTAGAGTTAGGGTAGTTATTAAACCTCTCCCACACTCTAGATACCCCTTAGTACGTAAAGGAATATTATTTGGGGGTCCAGCCATGGAGAAGAGTTTAGACAGTAGGATAAGATAAGGAACACACCCATTATAAAGAAATCACATTAGGATTCACTTTTTAAGCTGTTCCTTAAAACACTAGTGCTTAGGAAATCTATTGGAGGCAGAATCAGTCAAGGGTAGCCTAGGGTTAGGGTTAGGCTTAGGGTACGGCTTAGGGTACAGCTTAGGGTACGGGTTCGGGGAGGGGTTCGTGTACGGCGGAGGGTATGTGTTAGGTTTAGGGTTTGGGTTAGTGTTATGGTTAGGGCTCCTTTTAGGGTACGGGATAGGATTAGGGTACGTGTTAGGGTTAGAGTAGGGGTTAGGGTTAGGGTACGGGTTAGGGTTAGGGTAGTTATTAAACCTATCCCACTCTCTAGATAACCCTTAGCACGTAAAGGAATATTATTTGGGGGTCCAGCTATGGAGAAGAGTTTAGACACTAGGATAAGATAAGGAACACACCTATTATAAAGAAATCACATTAGGATTCTCTTTATACGCTGTTCCTTAAAACACTAGTGCTTAGGAAATCTACTGGATGCAGAAGCAGTCAAGGGTAGCCTAGGGTTAGGGTTAGGCTTAGGGTTAGGCTTAGGGTACGGCTTACGGTACGGGTTCGGGGAGGGCTTCGGGTATGGCGTAGGGTATGGGTTAGGGTTAGGGTTAGGGTTAGTGTTAGGGTTAGGGCTCGGTTTATGGTACGGTTTAGGATTAGGGTACGTCTTAGGGTTAGGGTAGGGGTTAGGGTTAGGGTACGCGTTAGGGATAGGGTAGTTATTAAACCTATCCCACTCTCTAGATACCCCTTAGCACGTAAAGCAATATTATTTGGGGGTCCATCCATGGAGAAGAGTTTAGACACTAAGATAATATAAGGAACACACACATTATAAAGAAATCACATTAGGATTCTCTTTTTAAGCTGTTCCTTAAAACACTAGTGCTTAGGAAATCTATTGGAGGCAGAAGCAGTCAAGGGTAGCCTAGTGTTAGGGTTAGGCTTGGGGTAAGGCTTAGGGTACGGCTTAGGGTACGGGTTCGGGGAGGGGTTCGGGTACGGCGTAGGGTATGGGTTAGGGTTAGGGTTAGGGTTAGTGTTAGGGTTAGGGCTCCGTTTAGGGTACGGGTTAGGATTAGGTTACGTGTTAGGGTTAGGGTAGGGGTTAGGGTTAGGGTACGCATTAGGGTTAGGGTAGTTATTAAACCTATCCCACTCTCTAGATACCCCTTAGCACGTAAAGGAATATTATTTGGGGGTCCAGCCATGGAGAAGAGTTTAGACACTAAGATAAGATAAGGAACACACCCATTATAAAGAAATTACATTAGGATTCACTTTTTAAGCTGTTCCTTAAAACACTAGTGCTTAGGAAATCTATTGGAGGCAGAAGCAGTCAAGGGTAGCTTAGGGTTAGGGTTAGGCTTAGGGTACGGATTAGGGTACGGTTTCGGGGAGGGGTTCGTGTACGGCGGAGGGTATAGGTTAGGGTTAGGGTTTGGGTTAGTGTTAGGGTTAGGGCTCCGTTTAGGGTACGGAATAGGATTAGGGTACGTGTTAGGGTTAGAGTAGGGGTTAGGGTTAGGGTACGCGTTAGGGTTAGGGTAGTTATTAAACCTATCCAACTCTCTAGATACCCCTTAGCACGAAAAGGAATATTATTTGGGGGTCCAGCCATGGAGAAGAGTTTAGACACTAGGATAAGATAAGGAACACACCTATTATAAAGAAATCACATTAGGATTCTCTTTATAAGATGTTCCTTAAAACACTAGTGCTTAAGAAATCTATTGGAGGCAGAAGCAGTCAAGGGTAGCCTAGGGTTAGGGTTAGGCTTAGGGTACGGCTTAGGGTACGGCTTAGGGTACGGGTTCGGGGAGGGCTTCGGGTACGGCGTAGGGTATGGGTTAGGGTTAGGGTTAGGGTTAGTGTTAGGGTTAGGGCTCGGTTTAGGGTACGGGTTAGGATTAGTGTACGTCTTAGTGTTAGGTTAGGGGTTAGGGTTAGGGTACGCATTAGGGTTATGGTAGTTATTAAACCTATCTCACTCTCTAGATACCCCGTAGCACGTAAAGCCATATTATTTGGGGGTCCATCCATGGAGAAGATCTTAGACACTAAGAAAATATACGGAACACACACATTATAAAGAAATCACATTAGGATTCTCTTTTTAAGCTGTTCCTTAAAACACTAGTGCTAAGGAAATCTATTGGAGGCAGAAGCAGTCAAGGGTAGCCTAGGGTTAGGGTTAGACTTGGGGTTAGGCTTAGGGTATGGCTTAGGGTATGGGTTCGGTGAGGGGTTCGGGTACGGTGTAGGGTATGGGTTAAGGTTAGTGTTAGTGTTAGTGTTAGGGTTAGGGCTCCGTTTAGGGTACGGGTTAGGATTAGGTTACGTATTAGGGTTAGGGTAGGGGTTAGGGTTAGGGTACGCGTTAGAGTTAAGGTAGTTATTAAACCTATCCCACTCTCTAGATACCCCTTAGCACGTAAAGGAATATTATTTGGGGGTCCATCCATGGAGATGATCTTAGACACTAAGATAATATAAGGAACACACCCATTATAAAGAAATCACATTAGGATTCTCTTTTTAAGCTGTTCCTTAAAACACTAGTGCTTAGGAAATCTATTGGAGGCAGAAGCAGTCAAGGGTAGCCTAGGGTTAGGGTTAGGCTTAGGGTACGGCTTAGGGTACGGCTTAGGGTACGGGTTCGGGGAGAGCTTCGGGTACGGGGTAGGGTATGGGTTAGGGTTAGGGTTAGGGTTAGTGTTAGGGTTAGGGCTCGGTTTAGGGTATTGGTTAGGATTAGGGTACATGTTAGGGTTAGGGTAGGGGTTAGGGTTAGGGTAGGGGTTAGGGTTAGGGTACGCGTTAGTGTTAGGATAGTTATTAAACCTATCCCATTCTCTAGATACCCCTTAGCACGTAAAGGAATATTATTTGGAGGTCCAGCCATGGAGAAGAGTTTAGACACTAGGATAAGATAAGGAACACACCCATTATAAAGAAACCACTTTAGGATTCTCTTTTTAAGCTGTTCCTTAAAACACTAGTGCTTAGGAAATCTATTGGAGGCAGAAGCAGTCAAGGGTAGCCTAGGGTTAGGGTTAGGCTTAGGGTACGGCTTAGGGTACGGCTTAGGGTACGGGTTCGGGGAGGGCTTCGGGTACGGCGTAGGGTATGGGTTAGGGTTAGGTTTCGGGTTAGTGTTA